>NC_059072.1:227773133-228398133 GCF_020497125.1 Mauremys mutica
ATATGAACATTTTTCTTGTAATGCACAGACAATATGTGAGAGTGCCTTCAGTCAAATACTTCATAGTTTATGGTTTTCAATCCATTCCTAGTAAACTAGTATTTATAACAAAGGCTTAGAAGGATCACTATGGCACTACAGTACTATTTAATGTTCTTTGCATAGAATAGTCAAGGCTCTTTACCACTGTCATTTATTAAATGTTTCCCAGCCAAATTTGTAAAAATAATGAACAAATGGAAAATTCTTTCTACTCAGACTTCCGAGTGCTGTATAGCCAGCATCTCTATGAAGATGGCTAGTGCCTTTACTGCCCTCTGCTGGTACATACCAAAAGTGCTGCCTCTTCAAAATTGCTATAATATTTTTGTATGCAGTCTAATTGTAGCCTTGTCAGTCCCAGGTCAGTTTTGTTATTGGCAGTCCCAGCCCTGATGAAGGCCACAGCCTGAACAATATTTTAAAGGGAAAAAAAGATGTGCAAATATTAGTACGATCACAAATTACATATCCTAATTAAAGGAAGTCAGGACTGAGTAGATTCCCAAATAAATCACCAAATAAAGACCCCATTGCTTGGGAGCCTTTTAGCAGGTCCCAACCACTGCCCACATACTCCAACACATTGCAAAGCCAGTACCAACTCCCTGCATTACCCTGGGGGAGGGGTAAGGGCATGGTAGCCACACGGTTAAGTCAATATGGTTGCGCTCAGCCACAAGGCTGCATGGTCAAATGGCCAGAGTTGATGGGACGCCCCCTTGTCTGAAGGGAAGCATGGCCCACTGTCCAGAGTCAATGGAAAAGGGGTTTGGTGGGCTTCCCCCTCCCAAAAGGGAGGCAGCTGGGTAGAAGGACCCAGGCCCTCCCTGCTCCACCAGGTCCCAGCCTAGGGCCCTGGTAATGGCAATGGGGTTTGTCAGAAAGCTGGTGGGGGATCCACCTGCAACACACCCACTGCTTCAGGGACACTGACTAGTCCCGCCCTGGGCTGCTTCCTACCATGGCTCCTGTAGGTGAAGTCAAGGTGCCTGCGGGGTCTCAGAGTGCCTTGGGTGGTGATTGCAGTCTCTCTAGGGCATCTGCAGGGGGCTGGGGGCTTGTCTGGGCCTCAGCATCTGCTGCTCCTGTTACCAGATGTGCCCGTTACTTTGGGGTACGCTCATTTATTAGAGTTACTCTTCTGGGACGGGGTCTGTAATTCTATCAACGTACTGCTTGTGTCACTTGTGTTTTCATATGGAGCTCTACTTCTCCCTTCTGCAAGATCCCTCCCTATGGAGCTATCTTACAGGACCTGGGTTCACTAGGGCTGGGTTCCTCCAGCCCCAGAACCAGATGAACACACACACACACATTAACAGAGCAAGTCTGAGTGGACCAGGTCAATCAGCGCTCTCAAGCTGACCCCTTATATGTCCCTGGACTCAGCGAACTGGGTCAAGCAGCACTTTCAAACTACCACCCTTATATGCCAAAGGTACGCACGGGAATAGAGTAAGCCTGAGCAGTCTGGGTCGAACAGTGCTTTCAGGCTGCCACCCTTATATGCCCCCGGGCTCAGTAGTCTGGGTCAAGCAGCACTTCCAAGCTGCCACCCTCTTATGCCCCACTTTCACGTTACAATTGTACTGGTAGTAACCCACTTGATGAGCAAACCCTACAGTATTTTGGGGCACTACAGAGATCTTTAGCTTAGGTATTAGCTAAAGAGGAGCATTGCTTCAGAATAAACGAGGAAGCAAAAAACACAAAAGAGTAATGTTCACAGAGAGAGAGGGAAGCAACCAGCTTAACCATAAAAGTTATTTATTGAATAATAGTGATAACCACACAAGGAGAGCCTAAACAAACATAATAGTTACATTATTAAAGATCACAAAAGTCATATATAGACAACTATACCTGATCAAATAAGTCAGGGTTAGAAAGTTATACCTGAGTCAGAAAAGAAAACAGAGAGAGAGAGAGCTGGGGTCTCACCACTCCAAGTTTGAACTGGTCAGGTTTCCCAGGTGATGGTGGTAGCTCAGGGTCCTGAGTGCTGGATACAGGCAAAGCCCCCAGCATGATCAGTCAGGAGAAGATCAATTCCCAGTGGAACTGATGCAGAGTTTGGATCAGGCATCAGAACACTTACTTGAGCGTGGGTAGGATTTTTTGTATGGAAACAATGGTGCAAGGGAGAACACTAGATTTGTTTATGGGTAACTCAAGGGTTTTCTTTAGGCTAGACAATAGGAACTGATCATTCCTGGCTATGGGCTGTGTTCCTTCCAGGGAGCTCACAATGCAATTAGGCAGCTTCAGTATTTTGGATATCAAGGATTCATTACTAGAATTGGTCTGGTAACTGCTGAGCTGGGTGTGTGCAGATGTAGGTTCATTAACATCTGGAGCAGAAATCCCCCATCATGCAGTGCTTCCCTGCTTTTCTGGTCCCAGAGTTCAGTGTGGTTCTTACCTTAGAATCTCTGTTCTCCATTCTGTATGCTAATGGAGATGCCTCCCTGTCCCATCTTTGATGCAGATGAGGCTAGGGGAGTTACCTTAATCCTATCACTCTTGTCAGGAGGGGTTTAGGTGTGTCTCCCACCACCTTTTATTGCTTTCTGTAAGTCTTCTCTCTGATCGGTTTTGGTTCAAGCAGAGGCTGGGGGCAGGGGTATCCTTCATGAGTCAGACAGGCTGGATACTGCGCCCTGGTTCCCCAAGAACACAGAGTTGATTTGTATCACTCCCTTGTCCAGGTACCTGGCTGCTCCTCAGCTGGAGCTGGCGAGGCACATCCTTCCTCCACAGCAGTCCACCCGGACTGAGTTAGGCTGCTCCCTTTTATACTGCTGCAGCAGTTGGAGCATGCCCAGTAGGGCCGAGGGGGCATGGCTTCTGCTGCTAAGAGAGTGGCCTTAACGCCTTCTGCTCCAGTGCAGGGCCAGTTCACACCGTCACAGTCCCCATTACCTTAGCATCTGAGCACCTTAGTACTAGTCAGTGCTACTAGGGGTTGACATTTAATATAAGCTTCCTGTTGATATTTGCAGACTGGGTAGGCGTAAGCTCTCCTTAAAATCAAATACCAGGGTTTTTGCATACCTGTATATGTGTACATGCATGTTTATACAATACAGTTCCAACTGGGTTGTACTGTTCCTGGGTGTCATGCATGATTCTGTGTGTTAGTTCTATGTTAAATTTTTACATACTAGATTCCAGCACTTGGCTGATTTTGCTACCTTTAGAATTATACAAACAATGCCCAGCTTGAAGTAAATGTCTCAATCTGCTGTACATTAAAAATAATGGATGCACATATAAAAGATTAACATGTTGCAGACATTCATTTAAAACTGAAAAGTAAATATAATGGCCTTTATAAAACCTTTATCCAGAAATATACATAGCATAGCTCAGAATAAATAGGAAATTGCTTTTAGCTGCAGGAACTGTGCAGAACCTTTGTTGTTACTCTAAAGCTCCTATTGTGATTTTACGTGAATTTGCTCTTGAAAGGAGTTTTCTGAGAACAGCAGTTGGTGTTCTCCATGTCACATAAAAGCCCCATCAATCTTGACTCATAAAGTGAGAAGAAATACTCGGCAGAATAAGCCAGGGCTGTGCGTGAGCTATGCAATGTTGAATTAATGGATACAACTTTCATAAATGCCATTCTATATACAAGGCTTTGGTAATTTTATGAGTTGCCCAAAGCAAAAATTCTGAGCTGAATTATTCACTCAGGGCAGCATGAATTCTCTACTCCCCTGGAAATCGATTTTCCAAGGTTTCCGCTAGGTTGTGCCTTCTTCCATCAGTCCATTGTTCTCTACGCTGTTTAAGGTTGGATTGCTATTCTATAGACACCGTGTTGCCCAGTAACCCTTGACAAGATCCCTTAACAAGCATCAGGATGACTGATTCTCCACATGCTTTCCTCATTTCTAATGTGGATTTGCCATGGGAGACTGTGGATGTGCACAATTTTCAGTCAGATTTTGCTAGATTACTGTCAGACACAGAACTGTCATCTACTTATCATTCATTATGCTCTAAGCAAATTTGAAATGGAGGCATATGCCAAACCTCCCAGACTGATCAGTTATGACTGTAAGCAAGTCAGTTCAGAGACTCAGCAGAGGGGGCAGGACAAGTCAACAGATGGCTGTCAGATATTCATTCATTTTTCAAAACATTGAGCCAGATTCAGTTATATGCTCTAGTTGCTTTGTTCTGCTTTGGCAAAATAAGAGTTGAAAACCTAGTCCAACCAGCTACTTAAACCAGGTTTATTGCTGTTTTGCATCAGTGGACTGATTTTAATAGCTTTGAATTCTTTTCTGATTTACCAGTTGAATTCCAACTGGGTACTGGACCTGTCCCTGATGTGCATTGAAGGTAGCCATCTTGATACATCCCTTACTCTTATCCAATCATCTGAACTAACCTAGTTAGCTAAAAACGGTTGTTTTTTTCTATCCCTCCCTGTGGCTATACTTTTTAGTCACAATTTACTATCCATTTTTCTATTTTAGCTAGAGACAAGCCCAAGCCACAAAGCTTGCTGTTGGATCTGAATTTCACTAACGTTATGGGTTGTTTAAATATGAGCTTTTGCTTTGGGCCCCTATCTAATTTTAAAATGTAAGACAACCAACACTAAATTGCTGTTGCTACCTGTTTACTTCTAGGCCTTGTTTTTGTTAAACCACCTGTACCAACAAACCTAGGGATATCTACAAGGCCTAGTAGATCCCTGCTCTACTCCAGGAGATACCCCCTGCTCTCCAAGCCACTATCCTCCTTATCCAAACCAACCCTAAAATATGAATAACTAATACTAATCAGGGTCTTGCATCAATTAGGCAGTATGTTTCATGTTTTTCCTTATAGGTGTGACTCATACTTGTTGGTGCATTCTGTAGTTGTACCAAGGGACAAAACACCCATAGGTGAGGTAAACTGCGTTTGCACTATCACCTTCCTCTGGGTACGTTGCCAGGGGAGGGTAGTAGACAGATCTTCAGCTGCTTTTGGAGCTGTGCTAGACAGACATAGAACCTATAGTGTGGCCTATAAGATCTAGCTGATTTCAACAAGCTAACTTTGCATTCTAATTTGTTGTTAAAAATTGCATTGATGGCTGATTCCAGGAGAGAGCCTGTTCCCCTGCAAGTGACATCACTTGAAACCTTCGCTCCCTCTGCTGCTGCCACTTCTGGGCTGGGGACAGAGACCCTGTAACAGGGCTCCGCTCGCCATGCTGGCACCTCCTGCTGGTTGTCCTGGGGATTAGCGCCACAGGTCGGTAAGCTCTCTCCTGATGGTGCTTAACCTACTCTCAGTTCTGCTCCTGGACCCACATCACTCCAAGGACTGTGGCATCCTTTTCATGACACAGCCCTCTGGCTGTGTCAAGATCTGTGCTCCCCTCTTCCGGAGGTGAGTGCTGCAGTCCAACTGTCCTGCCACTTCCCAGTGGCAACTGTAGCCAATTGCCTAGCCATGACCCCAGCCCCCTCTTTGCCCTTGCCTCAGGGTCTCTGCCTGCAAATCCCAGCAGCCAGTCAGGAGCTCTCTCTAGCTCCCCTGGTCCATGCTAGCAGTAGTGCTCTGTCCAGGGTGCTCACTTACTTTCTTTCTTTCTTTCTTTCTGCCTACTCTGCCCTGCAGCTCTTCTTATATGGGCCTTCCAGGCCCTGATTGGCTGCTTCTCTCAGCCCCTCTCCTATTGGCTGCTTTCTGCGTAGCCTTCCTAGGGCTCTATTAACTCCTTAGAGGCCAGTGTGGGGCCAATGCCCCATCACAGCCCCCTTCCCCTTGTGAGTTGCATTGCTTGGTGCAGAGCCCTTTAGTTATACAAAAGCTTAGCTTACATATTTCACCTCTTGTTGCAGGCTGTGGCTCCACCCCCACTGATGACATGTGACTTTGGTTTTTAACATGTTAATGGCAGCCCTCCCACCCACTGACGTCTCTCAAAAAAATTAATAATCAAAACATTAATTTAGGAGGAAGAAACAAGTTGCCTTAATCAGACTACGCCAATTGTTAACAACTTAGCTGATCCGACATTCTTTGCCTGTGTTAAAAATCCCATACACCAATTGTATATTTTAATAAATTGCATTTTATACTCTTTGATAGTTTGACTGAGTAAGAGCAGCAGGAAATCAAAAACGTTATATGCAGGGATTGTCTTCTGTTAATTGAGACATAATGAACTATTTCTTCATGTCTTCCCAGTCAGTCTCTGAGGCTTTGTTCAGTAGATTAGAAATGGATTGAGAACCCTAAGCAAAAACCAATTAGACTTAGCAACATTGCTTCAACAGCAGTTTGTTAAAGAAATTATTAGGGAATGTAATGATGGAATCTGAGACTTCATTGGTCACTAGCTATTTCAATTCAAAGAACAGAGGACATTTTAGTTAATAAACTAGATAACTTCTACCCTTATGAATCACTTCAGGAAGAGAGTAAATAAGAGTAATGAGCTATGATAGAGCTATTAGTGCATAGCTAATGAGTCTCCAGTGTGATTGATGTGTGTATTTTCTACACATGAATAGACAATTGCTCTTGATTAGTTTAAACAGAAGAATGTAGATGGACACAGGAATGGCGTTAAAGCAGTGGTCCCCAAACTTTTCAGGGTTGCAACCCTCCTTACCCCTGCCTGTGGCCCCCCCCCCCCCAGAGCCAGGAGCAGGGCCACAGATCCCGGGGAGTTGGGGGGGAGACATGGACAGGTGTAAGGGCTGTTGCTGAGGCTGCAGCTGGGGGCAGGACTGGGGCTGGATGTGGAGCCATGGCCAAGCCGCGGGCAGGGACCGAGGTCGGAGCAGAGCTGGGAGCAGGGCCGCCCAGAGGATTCAGGGGGCCTGGGGTCTTCGGCGGCAGGGAGCTCCCGCTTCGGCGGTAATTCAGCGGCGGGGGGGGTCCTTCCGCTCCGGGACCCGCCGCCGAAGTGCCCCAAAGACCCGCGGCAGGGGCCCCCTGCCGCCGAATTACCACCGAAGACCTGGCACTTCGGCGGCGGTTCCCACTTTGGCGGTAATTCGGAGGCGGGGGGTCCTTCCACCCCGGGGAGGAAGATCCGCCGTCGAAGACCTGGAGCGGAAGAAGCTCCGGGGGCCCGGGCCCCGCAAGAGTTTTCTGGGGCTCCCGGAGCAAGTGAAGGACCCCACTCCAGGGCCCTCGAAAAACTCTTGTGGGGCCCCTGTGGGGCCCGAGGCCTGAGGCAAATTGCCCCACTTGTCCCCCCTCTGGGCAGCCCTGGCTGGGAGTGGAGCATGGCTGAGTGGTGCTCCCTCCCTGCCACTCATGGGGCTGACCCATGCCCTGCTGTGCCCCCCTCCAAACGTTAGTATGTACCCCCCTATGGGGGCATGTCCCACAAGTCTGGGGACCTCTGCATTAAAGACTGGTGTAGTGGGGTTATCTATTCAGTCAGCAGACCTAGTGGCCAGGGACCAGGGGTGCTGGAACAATTTGCATAGTGGGGGTGCTGAAAGCCATTGAACCAAACTCTAAACCCTGTATATGATGGAAACCACTTCAAGCCAGGTGGTGTGGTAGCAGCCCCTGCACCCCTAGTTCCAGCACCTATGCCAGGGACTGCTGCTCTAGTCTCTCTTTTAGTTCAATGTGTCCGGTACCCCCTGAATGGGTAGGGGCTCTCCCCCTTCACTGGGTCCCAGTGGGAGAGCACAGGAAGGTACTTGGCCCATCTCCTGCTCACCTTCCCCTGGGCCACAACATACCGTACCCAGTGCTTCAGTTTGGGGTGTGGCCGCTGTTCATTTATAGTCCTTTGCTCTAAACCCCAGAGTCTCAGGGCTGATGCAGGCAACCCTATGGTGTCCTGCACATGGTCCTCCCTATCCCTGGAGTGATGTCTCAAAGGAGGGGGAGAAACAAACAACTACAGACAGATCTGCTCGGTAAGAGTCGCTGCTGTCGTCATCATCATCATCATCTCAGGGCACCACGCCTCCAAGAAACAGTTTCCCTCTCTCCTCCCCCTGCCTAGGCTACCAGAGCTCGCTCTCTACTGCTCTTTTCCCCACAAGCATGCTCAGCAGTGCCTGAGGGGCAGAGCTTTCCTGACCCAGTACGGCTCCAGCCTCTCTCCTGCCTTGGCCTGAGCATGGGGTTTGTAAGTCCCCTCACATTAGGCTACAACTTTGTTAACTTTTAAACAGAGCAATGTTGTGGGACAACTGCTCCCTCAAACTACCAGGCATTAATTGGGTTTAGACTGGTGTCAACTAGCCTTAAGCCAGACACCTACACGAAAGGAGAGTCAGCTGCCTTAGCCCAACCTTTTTGAAGGAAAGGCAAGCTTCAGTTCAGCTACTTACTCTTCCCACCAGGGCAGACAGGGGTACAGATGAAGGGTGTCTCAGTCTCAGCAAGGTTATGACCTTCTCAACCTCTCCAGCTGCTGAGTTCCATGCCAGCTGCCTCCTGTGCATGGATTTACCCCAACAGGTGGTCTCCAAAGCATTTTCCCCACACTGGCTGCAACAACAGTTGTTTGTTATTATACTACTTTTTTGTTGTTGCTATCTCTATCCTTATCATTCCATCAAGCAACCTTCTTTTGCCGTTAGAAGAAGGGGGTGGGAGAAGACACATGACATCTTGCCAATCTTTCTCCTGTTGGAAAAATTCCTTCCTGAACTCCAAAAAGGCAATCTGGTCAGAGCCACAGCATGCCTGCAGCCCAGCTCCCCTGGTGATAACCTGTAGAGCAGGACAGCATTTGAAAGTCTGAGATGGATCTTCAGTGACAAAGCAGCCAATCAGCTTCCCTGCCTTGCCCTACTTGGCCAGTAGGTGGCCACTGGAGGCACAGGCTCCTCTGCCCGGCCTGGGCTCCACGTGCATTCCAGATAGGGGAAGAAAGAAGGGTGGATATAGCCATGTGTGATGATAAGGGTCTACTACAGACTACCTAACCAGGAAAAAGAGGTGGATGAGGCTTTTTTTAAACAACTAACAAAATCATCCAAAGCACAGGACTTGGTGGTGATGGGGGACTTCAACTGCTCAGACAGCTGTTGGTAAAATAACACAACAGGGCACAGATTATCCAACAAGTTCTTGGAATGTATTGGAGACAATTTTTTATTTCAGAAGGTGGAGAAAGCTACTAGGGTGTAGAGGCTCTTCTAGATTTGATTTTGACAAATAGGGAGGAACTGGTTGAAAATTTGAAAGTGGAAGGCAGCTTGGGTGAAAGTGATCATGAAATGATAGAGTTCATGATTCTAAGGAACGGTAGGAGGGAAAACAGCAAAATAAAGACAATGGATTTCAAGGCAGACTTTAGCAAACTCAGGGAGTTGGTAGGTAAGATCTCATGGGAAGCAAGTGTTATATTTTGAGTCCTATGCAATTACATGTTACATCTACAGTATTACTAGGTGAGTTTACGTGATTACCCTTTTTACAATAGATGCCTAAGGAATGAATAAAGATGACACATTTAAACTATGTGGGTGATTTAAATATAAAAAATAAAAGCCATTAATTTTAAAAAATGGGAGTCTCATCTTTCTTTTATGACTCCATTTTAGTTCACTGTTTATTGAAAGAACTAGATTCTGCCATCCACATATTTACAGCTTGTTAAAGTGCTGCTTTATATACAAACTGCAGACAAAAACACTGCCTATACAACCAAAGAATAGATTTACTGTGGTGACAAGAGTTCTCCTACTTTTATGTGATTAAGTCGTTCTGTTATGTTACCACTGTCCCCATATTTTGCAATAACTGCAATTAATTTGTGTCAGTTCTGCAGTAGTCATTTACCAAGACGTGCGACATAGAATCATAGAATATCAGGGTTGGAAGGGAGGTCATCTAGTCCAACTCCTGCTCAAAGCAGGACCAATCCCCACTAAATCATCCCATCCAGGGCTTTGTCAAGCCTGACCTTTAAAACCTCTAAGGAAGGAGATTCCACCACCTCCCTAGGTAACCCATTCCAGTGCTTCACCACTCTCTGAGTGAAAAAGTTTTTCCTAATATCCAACCTAAACCTCCCCCACTGAAACTTGAGACCATGACTCCTTGTTCTGTCATCGGGTACCATTGAGAATAGTCTAGATCCATCCTCTTTGGAACCCCCTTTCAGGTAGTTGAAAGCAGCTATCAAATCCCCCCTCATCCTTCTTTTCTGAAGACTAAACAATCCCAGTTCCCTCAGCTTCTCCTCATAAGTCATGTGCTCCAGCCCCCTAATCATTTTTGTTGCCCTCCGCTGGAATCTTTCCAATTTTTCCACATCCTTCTTGTAGTGTGGGGCCCAAAACTGGACACAGTACTCCAGATGAGGCCTCACCAATGTCAAATAGAAGGGAATGATCATATCCCTCGATCTGCTGGCAATGCCCCTACTTATACAGCCCAAAATGCCATTAGCCTTCTTGGCAACAAGGGCACACTGTTGACTCATATCCAGCTTCTTGTCCACTGTAACCCCTAGGTCCTTTTCTGCATAACTGCTTCCTAGCCATTCGGTCCCTAGTCTGTAGCAGTGCATGGGATTCTTCTGTCCTAAGTGCAGGACTTTGCACTTGTCCTTGTTGAACCTCATCAGGTTTCTTTTGGCCCAGTCCTCTAATTTGTCTAGGTCCCTCTGTATCCTATCCCTACCCTCCAGCATATCTACCACTCCTCCAAGTTTAGTGTCATCTGCAAACTTGCTGAGAGTGCAGTCCACGCCATCATCCAGATCATTAATGAAGATATTGAACAAAACAGGCCCCAGGACCGACCCTTGGAGCACTCCACTTGAAACCGGCTGCCAACTAGACATGGAGCCGTTGATCAGTACCCGCTGAGCCCAACGATCTAGCCAGCTTTCTATCCACTTTATAGTCCAATCATCCAGCCCATACTTCTTTAACTTGCTGGAAAGAATACTGTGGGAGATGGTGTCAAAAGCTTTGCTAAAGTCAAGGAATAACACATCCACTGCTTTCCCCTCATCCACAGTTATCTCCTCATAGAAGGCAATTAGGTTAGTCAGGTATGACTTGCCCTTGGTGAATCCATGCTGGCTGTTCCTGATCACTTTCCTCTCCTTTAAGTGCTTCAGAATTGATTCCTTGAGGACCTGCTCCATGATTTTTCCAGGGACTGAGGTGTGGCTGACTGGCCTGTAGTTCCCCGGATCCTCCTCCTTCCCTTTTATAAAGATGGGCACTACAGTAGCCTTTTTCCAGTCATCCGGGACCTCCCCCATTCGCCATGAGTTTTCAAAGATAATGGCCAATGGCTCTGCAATCACATCTGCCAACTCCTTTAGCACCCTCGGATGCCGCGCATCTGGCCCCATGGACTTGTGCTCATCCAGTTTTTTTAAATAGTCCCGAAGCACTTTTTTCTCCACAGAGGGCTAGTCACCTTCTCCCCATACTGTGCTGGCCAGTGCAGCAGTCTGGGAGCTGACCTTGTTTGTGAAGACAGAGGCAAAAAAAGCATTGAGTACATTAGCTTTTTCCATATCCTCTGTCACTAGGTTGCCTCCCTCATTCAGTAAGGGGCCCACACTTTCCTTGACTTTCTTCTTGTTGCTAACATACCTGAAGAAACCCTTCTTGTTACTCTTAACATCTCTTGCTAGCTGCAACTCCAAGTGTGATTTGGCCTTCCTGATTTCATTCCTGCATGCCTGAGCAATATTTTTATACTCCTCCCTGGTCATTTGTCCAGGCTTCCACTTCTTGTAAGCTTCTTTTTTTGTGTTTAAGATCAGCAAGGATTTCACTGTTAAGCCAAGCTGGTCGCCTGCCATATTTACTGTTCTTCCTACACATCGGGATGGTTTTTTCCTGCAACCTCAAAAAGGATTCTTTAAAACACAGCCAGCTCTCCTGAACTCCTTTCCCCCTCATGTTATTTTCCCAGGGGATCCTGCCCATCAGCTCCCTAAGGGAGCCAAAGTCTGCTTTTCTGAAGTCCAGGGTCTGTATTCTGCTGCTCTCCTTTCTTCCTTGTGTCAGGATCCTGAACTTGACCATCTCATGGTCACTGCCTCCCAGGTTCCCAACCACTTTTGCTTCCCTTACTAACTCTTCTCTGTTTGTGAGCAGCAGGTCAAGAAGAGCTCTGCCCCTAGTTGGTTCCTCCAGCACTTGGACCAGGAAATTGTCCCCTATACTTTCCAAAAACTTCCTGGATTGTCTGTGCACAGCTGTATTGCTCTCCCAGCAGATATCAGGGTGATTAAAGTCTCCCATGAGAACCAGGGCCTGCAATCTAGTAACTTCTATTAGTTGCCAGAAGAAAGCCTTGTCCACCTCATCCCCCTGGTCTGGTGGTCTATAGCAGACTCCCACCACAACATCACCCTGGTTGCTCACACTTCTAAACTTAATCCAGAGACTCTGAGGTTTTTCTGCAGTTTCATACCTGAGCTCTGAGCAGTCATACTGTTCTCTTACATACAATGCAACTCCCCCACCTTTTCTGCCCTGCCTGTCCTTCCTGAACAGTTTATATCCATTCATTACAGTACTCCAGTCATGTGAGTTATCCCACCAAGTCTCTGTTATTCCAATCACATCATAGTTCCTTGACTGTGTCAGGACTTCCAGTTCTCCCTGCTTGTTTCCCATGCTTCTTGCATTTGTGTATAGGCACTTAAGATAACTCACTGATTGTCCCGCTTTCTCGGTCTGAGACAGGAGTCCTCCCCTCTTGCACTCTCCTGCTTGTACTTCCTCCCAGTATCCCATTTCCCCACTTACCTCAGGGCTTTGGTCTCCTTCCTCCGGTGAACCTAGTTTAAAGCCCTCCTCACTAGGTTAGCCAGCCTGCTTGCAAAGATGCTCTTCCCTCTCTTCGTTAGGTGGAGCCCGTCTCTGTCTAGCACTCCTCCTTCTTGGAACACCATCCCATGGTTGAAGAATCCAAAGTCTTCTCTCCGACACCACCTGCATACCCATTCGTTGACTTCCACAATTCGACGATCCCTACCCAGGCCTTTTCCCTGCAGAGGGAGGATGGATAAGAACACCACTTGCACCTCAAACTCCTTTATCCTTCTTCCCAGAACCACGTAGTCTGCAGTGATCTGCTCAAGGTCATTCTTGGCAGTATCATTGGTGCCCACGTGGAGAAGCAGGATGGGGTAACGATCCAAGGGCTTGATGAGTCTTGGCAGTCTCTCCATCACATCGTCAATCCTAGCTCCTGGCAAGCAGAAGACCTCTCGGTTTTCTCAGTCAGGGCGGCAGATAGATGACTCAGTCCCCCTGAGGAGGGAGTCCCCAACCATCACCACCCTCCTCCTTCTCTTGGGAGGAGTAGTCGTGGAACCCCCCCTCCCTAGGACAGTGCATCTCATGCCTTTTAATCGGTGGAGTCTCCTTCTGCTCCCTTCTCTCAGATGTACCATCTACTCCACTCTCCGCATTAGTACCTGTGGAAAGAACATGAAAACGGTTGCTGATCTGTATCTTCACAGCTGGTACATGGACGCTCCTCTTTCTTCTTCTGGAGGTCACATGCTGCCAAATTTCTTCACCGTCCCTTTCTCTCCTCTGCACAGCCGGCTCCGATTCTTCAGGACGTTGTGGCCATAGAAGCATATCCTGACGTCTGTCCAGGAAATCTTCATTTTCACGTATGCAACGCAGAGTCGATACTTGTTGCTCCAGACCTCGAACCTTCTCTTCCAATATGGAGACAAGCTTGCACTTTGTACAGACAAAGTCGCTTCTGTCCTGTGGAAGAAAGACAAACATGGGACAATGGGACAACCTGTGCAGGTTACAACAGCTGAATGCTCACCGTCCATAATTTCTTGCTTCTAAGAGCTTCCTCAGCTGTTGCAACAACTCACAGAAGCCCACGAGATGAAAGCCTCAGTGGGCTCTATCCAGGCAAACTCCCTCTGTTAGCCTCTGCTGTTCGCCGCTCATGTTCCTCCCCCACCAAGGTGCCACCTGGAACTGGGGTACCACTGAGCCCCTGGTCCCACCAGCCTGGGCTCCCTCTCGCAGGGTACTGCTGTGACAAGCTGCAAAGCTAGGATGACCAGACCATAAATGTGAAAAATCAGGACAAGGGGTGGGGGGTAATAGGAGCCTATATAAGAAAAAGACCCAAAAATTGGGACTATCCCTATAAAATCGGGACATCTGGTCACCCTGTGCAAAGCCCTCCAGCCTGCACTTTCACCAGCATTCATACAGGTAGGGACACATCCAGCTTCAGTTACATGCAGGCTCTCTGTCCAGCCCCTGCAATGAACCAACAATAGAAAGGCTACAGCAAGGCAACTCCCAGCTCCCCAGGCATGCAGCCCCTCTGGAGTATAAACCCAGAATTAAGCTATCTTGCGCTGCACAGGGAACTGTACAGCATAAGCTCATAAAGTTGGACCCCTCCCTCAATGTGGAGAGGAATATGCAATAGTCTTTGCCCTTTGAGCTAAGATTCCCATACACTTCACTCCAACTCACTGGTTTAGATAATGCAAAAACAAGTTTACTAACTACAAAAGATAGATTTTAAGTGATTATAAGTGATAGCAAACAGATCAAAGCAGATTACTTAGCAAATAAACAAAAATACAAGCAGGCTGCAGATTCTTAAGGGGCAAGTTGCATTTGCTTTACAGCTTGGAATTCCCATGTGTTTCATTCACAGGCTAGAAATCTCTTTAGCCTGGGTCCAGCACTTCTCCCAATTCAGTCTTTGTTCCTCAGGTGATTCCAGAAGTCTTCTGGGGAGTGAAAAACCCCAGATGATGTCACTCCCTGCCTGATATAGTTTTTGCATATGGCGGGAACTCTTTGTTCCAAAAGCTTGGTTCTCAGACCAGCCTGTGGAAAAATACTGACATCCCAAGATGGAGTCCAGAGACATGTGGTCTGGTCACACGTCCTTATAGAGTCATAGCAGCCATTACTTGGAGGCTGTCTGTAGCTTCTCAGAACGGCTTCCCAGGTGGGAGATAAGCTTCTCCTAAGGCCTATTGTTTTTTCCTAATGGCCAATTGCCCCGAATAGGCCCTTCCCCACTCACTATCTAGACTGAAAGTATCTTGTCTAGTGTGTGTTACCCAGGTGTAACTACATTTGAAATACAGACACATAGTAGGGATGTAAATATTATTTAAAAAGTTAACCATTTAAGTGATTAAAATTATATCATTTAAATGTTAACTGATTAAAGGGAGAGGGGCTGGGGCCACTACGGCTGGCCGGTGTGGCTGAGGCTGGAGCCGCTCTGGCTGGCCGGTGCAGGGCTGCTGGGGTCAGTCGGCCAGCTGGCTGGTGCAGGGCTGCTAGGGTTGGCTAGCTGGCCCGCCTGGAGGGTTAATGGTTAAGGCAGGTTAACCAGTAAGACTAACGCTTTCCAGTTAACAGGTTAATATTTTACATCCCTAATACATAGTCAATACTCATAACTTCAGATACAAAAATGATATATGCATACAACTAGGATAATCATATTCAGCATATCATTACTTTTCCAATGACACCTCACATGACTGTAACCATATCATAATAATATTACTAGGAAGAATATGGGGTGCAGTGTCACAACATGTACTAAGGTTTTGTCAGAATTTGTAAATGATTAGAAGTATTTTGCATTGACAATGATTCTGGACTGGGAACTAATTAAAAATTTTACTACAAGGTTATTAATAACCCCATACAAGCAACCTTGCTGGTCACTGAATTTTGAGTAAGTTAGACCCATCTTAATATAATGTTGGGACAAGTATTAAAAAGAAGGCTTTCAAAAAGGAGTGAGGCTGATCTTTGAAGTACTTGTTCTCCTTACAAGATCTAAAGAGCATTGGAAAGGGCTTCCCAGTGGTGTTGAGCCAGATAGTTCCATATCACATATGTCATAAATAAACAGATCAGGGTTAAGGTCCCTTTTTACCTGTAAAGGGTTAACATGTAGTACCTGGTGACCACCTGACCAGAGGACCAATCAGAGACGAGATAATTTCAAATCTCTGTGGAGGGAAGCCTTTGTCTGTGTTCCCTGTTTTGCTCAGAGAACTCTTTTTGGATCTAAGAGAGGACAGTCATGTCTCCAAGTTCTCCTGGAGTAGTTTCTACTAATTAATAGTGAGTATTAATTAGAAAGGTGAATTAGTCTTATGATTTGATTTCTATATTTGCAATTGTGTGTTTGCTAAAGGAAATGCTTTATTCCTGTTTGCTGATATTGCTTTTACTGAGAAAGGGGGAGGGGGAATTCTCTCCAGAGATTGATAAGCTTAGACCCTGTATTGTTCTATCTTGAATTACAGAGACAAGTTACTTTTTTTTTATTCTTTTAATAAACTCTTAAGTTCAGGACTTGGTTAAGTTCCTTACCTGTGGATTCAGGGGAAGGAAGCTAGGCGTCACTCTGTGGAGACAAGGGTTGTCTCCAAGCAGAGAAAGCAGGGAAGGGAGAGGGAAGTGAAAGGAATCTTTCTCCCTCTGTGATTTGATCTGTGCTTCCCCAGGAAAGTCTCTGGAAGGAGGAGGGGGGGGAACAGAGGGGTGTCTCGATTCACCGAATCAATTGAGTGGTGGCAGCGAAAAGGAAACCTACCCTAAGGGTTAGGGTGGGGGGAGAATATATGCGGGTCCCCATCTTTGAATCCACAAGCTCAAAGTGGGGGTGAGACCCTATGACAACATAATTTATTGTTTCTTTTTTAAAACTGTAAGCAATCCAATCCAAAAAAAAAGGAAAAAGAATCCTCTGTATGTTTAGATTGTGTTACCATAACAAGTTAAAGCAGCTCAGAAACTGACAATTAAGTCACTTATTTCTCAAATCTAGCCACAAGATGGCATCTCACTATCACAGAATGTTTAGCAAGGGGAAATATATTTTTGAAAGAGAACTAGGCAATTACCAATATAAATATAACTAAAGTCAAAGCAATGGAGATTGTTTTAATGGCAATAGCAGGGCCGCCCAGAGTGGGGGGCAAGTGGGGCAATTTGCCCCATGCCCCGGGCCCCGCAGGGGCCCTTCACCCGCTCTGGGTCTTCGGCGGTGGGTCCTTCAGTGCAGCGGAAGACTCGGGGCGAGTGAAGGACCCACCGCTGAAGTGCTGCCGAAGACTCGGAGCGCAGCCCGGTGAGTACAAGTGCCACAAGTGCCGGGAAAAAAAAAAGTCGCAATCGGCGGCACTTAGACTGCTTTACCGCTGCCACTTCATTCTTCAGCGGCGGGTCTTTCCCTCCAAGAGGGACCTGCCGCTGAATTGCCGCCAAAGACCCAGCCCTGCCCCAGGCCCCCTGAATCCTCTGGGCGGCCCTGGGCAATAGTGTCCTAATGTTTTTAATTGCCACGTTACAAAAATTGAAATTGCAATCTGAACACACCATTAATATAATGAGGGCACTTTGAGGATTTTTAGGCATTTTGATCATTAGAAGCTATTTGCTAACTTTGTGGTAATGGATTGCTTTAAAGTAAAAAGTTGGCAATGACTTCCTAATATTTTAGTACTATATAATTCTCAATGACTGAAAAAGTATCTTCAGATCCAATATAAAATGAATTAGGCAGATTTATGTGCAAAATTTCCAGGCATTAACTGGCAGTGAAATGTAAAAGTAGAACTAGAGATCAATTTACTGTTTTGTAATTATATTATTGTAGTACCAGGTTTCACTGGCTTTTGAATTGATGTAATAGGGAAGATCAGCTGTTTTTATTAAAGTCTATCTTGATTAGACTTGACCAAAAAAATGGAATTTTCCTCCCGGGAAATTTAAAAAAAAATTTGGGAAGACTTTTTGTCTTTGTTAGGGATGAAAAAAATCAAAATTTTGAATTTTTTTTCAGCCATGAAAAACTTTGTTTCAGGAGAAGCAAAACAGATTTTTTCCATCTTGCTCCTACCTGCCCAACTCCCCACACAGCTGCCTCCACATGCTACTTGGCTCCCCAGGGATCAAGTAGCCCAGGAGGCAGCTGCCAAGGAATTGGGTAAGTGGTTCCCTAAGCAGTTTCCTCTCAGTGATACCTAGCTCCCTCAGGGAACAGGCTGCCTGGGGCGTCAGAGAGCCTAGGCTGGCAGGAAACCAGGGTGGCTAGCCTGGTTTCCATCATAAGTTTTGACAGAAGCAACACATTCGCTCAGAATGTTTTGGTATGTTTTCTGATGGAAAAGTGTTCTGAGAGAAATTTGTTTGACCGGCTCTAATATTGTGATAAATATTTGGGGACTTATATGCATTTTAAAGCAAACACTGTTTAAAATATAAGGCCTCTAGTCGTTATATTCCTATTATAGTTATACAGCACCTCGAGGATCCCAAAGCACATTATTAACTATGGACTAAATGTGGTGTTGCGATTCCATGATTATTTAATCTGGGCTAAGATTTAGGCAGATTCTGTGTGGTGACTCTGTACAGCATGGGCTGTGTTGGTCTGCCAGCTTGGGAACTATAAGGTTTATATAATGTGTGTCGTGCTGAATCAATAAAGAATCCTCTTTGTGTTTACTACACCTGAATGCTGTCTCTTCTCTATCATGAAAGGTACTGTTGCAACACCTGTCTGGACTTGGTGGGAGTGTGGGGAAGCAGATTGCACCAACCTAAAGGATGGTACAGCCTGTGTACTCCCCTGCACACTGGGCCACTTGGGGAAGGATTGTGCCTCCATGAGTAAGTCCTTCCTCACACTACTCCTGTAATGGTGCAGGTCTCCACTGCCCCTGGCTCAGGCTAAATGCTCCAGTTGGCATCACTTCACCACCACTGAACTGCAGTCCCGACTTTTTTTTTTCCCCAGTAGCATACCGCACAACAGTCTAGGACAGCAAGTATACTGCATCCAAGTGAAACTGCAGGGAGAATTTAGCCATGCAGGCTGTAATCGTCCAAACTGGAACAAAAACAGGATTAATGGGTCTACTTTTTCAGAATGTTACATGAGATCTTTAATGATCATCAGAGGTCAGGAACTCAATTTAATAGCTCATCAGAAAGTCAGCAACTTAGTCCCCAATAAAATCCTGGGGTATTGGTTCACCTACTGCATCATCAGCACTGGTTCCTGTAACAGCTCTGTTTTGCTGAAGTCTCTCATTGAAGTACTGGACATATTTCATGCTGTAATTAGCTTCTGAGATCTAAGAAACTAAAGCACAGGGTGCTATGGCTGCAGCCTTCTTCAAATGCAGCTTGGAGAAGTGCTGCATCATAGTTTTCCCAAGCAAGGGCCCTTTTTTAGCTGCATAAGAGACTTCTTGTTCCAAAAAATACAGTGAATGATGTGTGCAACTCCCATTATTACTAATGGAAGGTGGATAATGTTTCCAAAAAGATACATCTGTTTTTGGGCTGAATAGTCACAATATGTGCAACATAAGAAGGGTAGTTCCGTGGTTAGAAAATATCAGGGGAAAATAATCAAAACAGCCCTTTCCTTTCATACTGTCAATTCTTAAACATTTTTATCTGTTCCATTTAAAAAAGGTTCTCCATTGTTTGCAGTAGGACAGTAATGACGTGCAATTTAAGCAGAACAATTACCCGTTGGACAACTATTGCTGTTAGAGAACTCCCCAAATGATATTGTTATAGAGACCGTCCTAGATGCGATTCCACATTAGAACACACCTAGGGTGACATTACTGACACTTAGCATAATCTCAGTAACTACAATGACTATACTTTATGACAAGTTTCACATCTGAGAATATCCTTCGATAGTTTACAATACTGAACCCAGGATAAGGAGAGCCTGAGTGCACTGCCCCAGGGGGAGCATCAGGAGCCATTCTGCCTCAAGCTGGTGCAAAGGGACAATAAGGTACCATTGGATCAGGCCCTAAGAGAGTTTTATAAGGGATCCTGTTGGATTGAACGTAAATGGCTAGATTAACTAGCCATAGGAATTGTTAGTTAAACAGAGCCCAGACAGCCCACAGGTTAACATTATAAACGCTGTACTTTGTAAGCTCAGGAGACACTGTGCTAGAGGAAGGGTTTCTCAAAAGAGGAACTCCCCAGAATCATTCTACCAAAAGGCATTTTATTTAGCGGGGCTTCCCCTACCCGCCTTGAGAGGAATCCTCCAAAACATTTTCCCTTGCAGACATTTTGTCTGGAGACTCCTTTCCCCAGAGGGTTTCCTCTGATCCCCTTAATAGAGGATTTTATTGATGATACAATTTTAATGTGTTCAAAGTATAATCTAGTTTTGTTTGATTTGTGCCACATCATTTCTTTTAGCTAGGCTCACCTTCCCCAGAAAGAGGGCGGTATACTTGACAGGTGCATATTGTCTTTTTGCTGCTCTGGACTATGCTAGATACTGGTTGTGTGTGTGAGAAACTCATTTTACTGTAAGTTTATCTTCTTGGTGCACAATATCAGACAACATTCCCATTGCCTGAATAACCATGCAGTCATTATGAAGGCAGTAAGAATGGAGTTGCTAGCTCTCTGAGTAATTAGTTAGATTTTGCCTCTTAAGATTGAAAAAAGGATGTTGTAATATATATAATTATCTTCACTTAGCTACTATCTGACTGTTGGCCAAGTTATTAATGTACCAATATGCTTCATATGGAATGCTATTATTTTCAGCTGAGCCAGAAATAAGCATACTCTGAGGCCATAAATTACAGTGTTATCTTCACTGCCATGCATCTCTTTTTATAAGTAGCCATCTTATTTGACAAGGGTGAAATACACTTCAGTGCAAACTAGTAGGCTGATATCTGTTGATTCACTGGTTTGCAATACTCACCTTGAGTCTTCATCTCCCTCACCCTTAAGTGTGAATGTAACACAGCAGGTTGTTGGAAGGTTCTGGACATCCGCATTCCCCCTAAAGAGGATCTGTCTTCTACTAACAGCAAATCTCTACAAGTGGGTGTGACAGGGCATCATCCTGCTCCTGTCTCTTTTCTAGACACAAACAGGTTGGAGACCATCTTCTGGTCAAACATATTGTGCAATTTATTTACTGCATTCTTCCTACCAGCTTTACAAATGTGTACAGCTCTGTATTTACAAGCCTACGATCCTTAACTCACACTGCTAAGGAGCAGGGAGACAGAAGATATCTTTCCCCCTAAGCGATCTTTCCTGGCTGTGACTGTCAAAAACCTGCTAGTCTCTCTCCTCCCACCTGAATACTTCCTCCTTGTGCCTTTTCCACTTTCTCGGCTAATTAGCCTTTGGGTTCTCCTCAGCCCATCCCAATCTATCAATTAGGCACAGCTTTGTCCCACAGGTTTACTCCAGAGAGATTTAATTGGTGATCCAGTGATGAGAGAGCTGTGGGATACATGTTGCAAAGTCACCATCTATATGGGTAGGGCAGAAGCAACAATACAGTGGGGACCAAAGATACAGTTTCACTCCTGATGTTGGAGTTTCAGAAACAGAGGAAGAGGTTGAAACTGCTTTCAGTTTAAGCTGACATGTCAGTTTTCACATATACTATTTTTGGGGTATATATAATGTTATTAGAGTTTGATGTAGCTCTCCCATTAGGGTGGCAAGTGTGAAAAATAGGGATACTTTTTAGGGAGGGATATAGTTGCTTATATAAGACAAAGCCCCTAATATTAGGATGTCTGGTCACCCTATCTCCCCTGTTACAGCAGCTACCAGTCAATGTTTCCCAGGGGCTCCCACTTACTCTCAAAACTTACTAGTCTGAGCCTGCTGCACAACACAGTTGCCATTTTATCAGAAATACACACCTGAGACAGCTAGCAAATGTCCCTATTCTGGTCTAGTCAGCAGGATTAGCCCCATTGTATGATATAGGTATTGTTTTTATTATTAGTTATTCATTATTAGTATTGCAGTAGTGCCCAAGCCCAGAGTCCCTAGTAAAGATGAAGGACCCTTGAATTCACTGCTGTCCAGACATGTAGGCAGGCACAGTCCCTACCCTGAAGAGTTTGCCATCTTGTATTTGTGTGTATAAACTTAGTGCCAGTGAAAGGTGCCAGTTTGACAGTCACAAACAGTAAAGTTCCCTCTCCACAGAGTACATGAAACATGATGCCAGCTTTTCAATGCTGACATGTCAGTGTAGCTCATGTCACATCTGGAAGAACCACTGTTAGGAGCAAGAGGTCAGTTCTATTTTCAAGCCTATTCTGAGATTGGCAATAAGGACACCAATGGTGGAAGGTGGTTTTGGGATGTGACCTGGACTAGAAACAGACTCATTTCACACATGCCTCTAAAATCCATCAGGGGGTAACAACTTTTTGTCATTGCTACTCTGGGCTGAATTTGAATTGGCAGCTCAGATCTGAAATGCTCCATATCCTATAACCAGTCTCCTACATCTTCTAGTCTTCCAAAATGATCCCCCAGGATTGCACTAGGCTTCCATTTCAAATCCTTCTGTGTGACTTAGTCCAACATTCCCTTATTTAATCTGTTTTTAGAAAATTCATAAAATGATTTGCCACTTTTCTCTCCACTAATACACAAAGGAGACACACCACACAATGACTTCAATTTTTCTTTCTGATTGGACTATTCACAGAGAGTAAAATTTACCCTTATGCAGTGGGGCAGCACAAGGCGTTTGAACCAAGTGCTCCTTATTTTGAAGTCTTAAATGGAATTTAGATGGTGCACAGACTTTGTGCTGGCTTCTGCCTGGCACTGAATTTAATCCACTAGAACTTCTTTCATCAAGCTCTCAAAATGACTATCTGCATAGTCCCTTCTAGACCTGTAGCAGCCAATATTACTGCATAATAGAGCTCAGTTTTCTAATAACCTCCCACTGCCCTGGCACAAAGCAACTGCACACTAACCATGGTATCTTCTTTACCAGGGAAAATTGACCATCAGGTGAGAAAACATTCACCTGGGCTTCCTTGCCATTAGAGAGCTTTAAAGAATGGAAGAGAACTTAGGAATTCTTTCCATTTCACTGCCTGCCTTATCACAGTCAAAACTCTCCTTTTGTTGCCATCCACGCACTAGCCTATCAAACTTGGTAGGAAGCAAGTCCCATTAAGTATCAGAGGGGTAGCCGTATTAGTCTGGATCTGAAAAAACAACAAAGAGTCCTGTGGCACCTTAAAGACTAACAGATGTATTGGAGCATAAGCTTTCATGGGTGAATACCCACTTCATCAGATGCATGTAATGGAAATTTCCAGAGGCAGGTATAAATATGCAGGCAAGAATCAGTCTGGAGAAAACGAGGTTAGTTCAATCAGGGAGGGTGAGGCCCTCTTCTAGCTGTTGAGGTAAAGGTAGCCATCTTACAGCAAAAAAACTTCAGGACCAGACTTCAAAGAGAAACTGCTGAGCTTCAGTTCATTTGCAAATTTGACACCATCAGCTCAGGATTAAACAAAGACTGTGAATGGCTAAGCAACTACAAAAGCAGTTTCTCCTCCCTTGGTGTTCACACCTCAACCTCTAGAAGAGGGCCTCATCCTCCCTGATTGAACTAACCTCGTTATCTCCAGACTGCCTGCATATTTATACCTGCCTCTGGAAATTTCCATTACATGCATCTGACGAAGTGGGTATTCACCCACGAAAGCTCATGCTCCAAGTCCCATTAAGAAGACTGCATTCCCCATCTGACTGCATGATTCTGCCCTGTGCTACTAGCCCTTGACCAATGCATCATTAGTGGAAGAAAGTCAGAAACAGACTCAATTATTTGGTCAAATATGGGAGCCAGTACTTCAAAACTGCAAAGTAGGCTGTTAAGAAGGATCAATCCTTTGGCAATGACCCCTTTCCCTGCAGACTACTTGCTGAGTTGAACCTAAGACTCTTATTACAGATTCATGAATGATTTTAATCTATCTTGGCAGCTTCCATAAGCACTGCAGTCATCTGGAAGAAATGTCATCCTCAGCAGTCAGTGCAAAGTAATACAGCCATGCTTTGTATTTCTCTCTCATAGATCAGGATACCTGGTGGAAAAAGAGAGTTTGCATTTTTTATTTTTATATATTAAAGTTCCTCAGAAAAAATGTTATAGTTACATAAAAATGTTTAGTGTATAATGCTAAATAAGATGCAATAACTGTTCTCAATATTATGCCTAGCAGAAAAATAAAAAAGTATTTATCTGAAATGTGTCTAGTCCTTGTTGTATTCTAAGGGTAATCAAAGGTTTACTAATAAAGTTTCAAAAGTTAACAGCATTTTAGCAGGAAAACCTGGCAGTCAGACACTCATTTATTTCTTCATTTAATCTTTTCCCCTAGACATGGGTTTTTCATTGAACACTTAGAGGCAGTGTTTGTTGTGGACATAGGGCTAACAGATGGCAAACCAGATCCAAGAGTTTTATTTCCCTAGGCTATTATGGTGCAAGATGGTATCAGGGATCACAAGTAACACTTCTTGGGATAGGTGCTTGAAGCACTACTGTCTGATATCTAATACTATCATCTGATATCTAGTGTTTGATATCTAATACTGCTTTCCTAATGTTATTTTTCCCTGTAAGAAATCGTTGTAGATGCAAGTGAGGTTACACTGTCACAGTTGGGAAGGAAAGTGTCCATGAGAGAGTGAATGCAAGGGAGATGTATTAAAATGTGTAATCTCTGTTTTAAAATGTGGTCCAGTCCACAAAAAAAGTTTGGTAACCTATCAAGTAAGAAAAAAAGTCCTTAGGATGCAAACCTTTTAAAATGTCAACCTCTATTTTTATACCTTGCCTAGCACAATGGGATCCTGGCACATAACCAGGACTCCTAGGTGCTACAATAATACAAAATAAATATAATAATTATTTGTAATTGGTGGAGTTTAATCCCACTTTGACACATTTCTGGTAGAGATATCTTATAATTCACCCCACAAAAATGAAAAAAAATGACAAGTTTTTGTCACAGAATGAATAGATTATACACTCTTGAGAGCAACTGAAATAAGGTGTGTCAAAGACCTCTATGTGCAATCACCATAGAAATATCCATGTAGTCAGAAGTAGATAAAATAAAAACCTGCAATATACTCAAAAAGAGCCCTCTGCCTGAAACAGAGCAACAGAAAAGGGAGTATTTAAATCAGCTTCTATTTATTTACGAGTGTTGGCAACAGATGGTTGCCAGCATTTCACCAATACGTCTGCTTCAAAGCAGCAAACTAAAAAGCTGTAACAAACAACACCGTTTATACAGTGACTCTCCTCCTCCAGCCCACTCCCGCGTGCCTTACCACAAACAAGTGGTATAATTTGTCAAAGAATGAAGCAGTGAGAAAAGGAAAGAGATGCAGTTATGTAATCCTTCTGCCTATCAGAGTTGGCAACAACAAGGGCCGGGTTCAGTTTCTAGGGATTCCGTTTCAATAACACAATGCAAAACCGGCTCGAGCCCCCACCCAGTGACCTGGGACAATTACATACCACCACCACCACCACCCCCGGGCCCTTCTAGGAGGTAATACTTCCCCTCTTGCAAGCACGGAGTCTGAGTGTAGCAAAAGCCTTTTAATAAAGGAGGGAAACAATGAGACATTATGTTGGGGAAACACCACAAACAAGATTCATAACACAAACCATGAGCAAAAGACCCACCCCAAGTAAGTTGGGCAGTGTCCTTTTCCCCTCAGGGTCTTAAGTCCAGCAACCCAACAGTCACCACACTCACATTTTCTGTTCTTGGTCAGTGCAGACCCCAGAGTGTAGAAGTTCATCTGCAGAGTTTACCTCCCAGCCTGGGTGGGAGTGGGGGGAGGCATAAGGGCATCTTACCTGGTCCACTGCTCGGGTGGACAGCCACCATTCTCTTTCACATTCTCTTTCACAACCCAGAAAGCAAGAATATTCTGAACACAATCAGCAGCTTCTCCTCAGTGATGTCTCCTCTCAGTGCTGGTTTTGTGCATAACAAATAGTTTGGGGAGGATTTCTCTCTCCCCCAAATATAGAGTCTATCCTACAGTAACAGGGAGTGTATAAATACCTGCTGTAGCTAGAAAGAGTCCCTCTTCTGCCTCTCTTTGTAAGGTAGTATGTTTAGAAGATAAACCAAATTAGCCTATATATGTCTCCTTTTATATCCTTTTATTTTCAAGTAATACACAAACTGAGTAATCTAAATATAAGTCCATCCTTCAGGTGAATTTGGATTTCAGTATGGATGCCTGTGGCACACTTACATTTGACAACTGTCTTGGCTAAAGAAAATACATAAATAGAACTGGTGACCTCATATTATTTTAATTTTACCAGACTAGAGGCCTCATACCTCACATGTTCACCCTCAGAGTTAGATCAGTTGCCATATGGGAGTGATAGGCTTGGGAACTTTCCTTTGAAGTTACTCAAGCCATTTCAGCTCCTTACTTCCACGAACACTAAATTAACTCATAAATTTAAATCTAAAGAGAAAGATCCAGTCCCTGTATGCATCCGGGAGACACTGCTTTTGAGGACAAAGTGGACACAGAAGAAAAAGTCAATTATGATATCATCATAAGTGAGAGAGACAATGTAATGAACAAACAGCTGTTTGAAAATGGAAACAGATGAAGAATGTTTGCTTTGAACCTCTCTTATCTATTAATATTCTGTAAATATTTAATTTGGAATTGATTGTCCTGTTCCAATGTTAGCATGTGGCAAGCAACAGATCAATCTCTCATTAGTTCAGTCCTGCAAGTCAATCTAGGGCCAGAGTATCACTCACATCACAATCTGCCTTAGCCTACACAGCCTGCTTGGGGTCAGATGCCTCCATTCAGCAAGATATTTAGGCATGTGCCTAACTTTAAGCATTTGAGTTGCTCTGGTTTCAATAGCATTGCTAAGTGCTAAGCATAAAGTTATACATATGCTTCAGTACTCTGCTTCATAGGTGCTGTGGTCAGTAGCTGTGCATCATAATAAAAGAGGGAATCTTAAATTGAGCTAAAATATAATTGAAGCAAGTTCAGATGATGTGTGAAAAAAAACAAGCTATTGAGGGAAAGGTAGCAAGGTTGTTTTTATTCCTTCTTTTTCTTCTGCTTTTCATGTATGTTTGATAAACCCTCATTAACACACTTTATAAAATAGGGTATTTCACTACTTGGTGACTGGGAGTGTAATTAAAAGCAGATATGTTGTGAGAGTAGACCCAGCACAGACCCAGATTTAGGTTAAAAAAGGAATTTGTTTGTACAGGTTTAGGAAGAGACTGCCTGGCTAGCTCAGCACTTCCCAGAAGAAACTGCCTGAACACATTCAGAGCCAGAGGAAGGTGCACAAGAGGTCACACTCTGGTCAGGTTCTAAGAGAGAAAGACACCCCCAATGGTAGACAAATAGATTTTCATGGGGAATCTTTCCACTGGAGTGATATGGGAAGGATCCAGTGCCTTGCCACTTTATGGAAGAGCTCTGACACATCAGCTTTCATATAACAATATCTCTATCTGCAAGAAGCAGAACTATAGGCTCTAGCAACAATGCATTTTGCTGCTTTCATTAGAAGTGTTAATAATGTATACTTTTAAGATATACCAATATATATTACCATTAATGATGTAACTTCCACAATGGGTAGGGGGAGTAATAATCTCTTTTGTGCTTTAATGTAACATACCAGTGCTCTGCTGGCACCTGCCTCTCCAAAGACTAAATTGTGAAACCTACACTGGTTTGAAAGAAGGAAAATTTCCATGGACAATATTGTCAACCCCGAGTGTTCAGAAACCATGAGTTAGACCCAAAAAAGCATGAGATTGGCTTTAAAAATAATGTGATTTAAAAAAAGAATAAATTTCCTTTTTATTTGCCTTTTAGTTTCTGGGCTTTTACAGTTCACTCAGGTCACATTTCAAGGTTTTTTCTCTGCAACCCTATGGTCTTGAAATGTGGCTTTTATTTTTTTAATGATTCTTACAAAATCATTTGCCTCCATCATTTGCTTTAAGAAAGGCAACAAATGTCATGAGACTTGCATTAATTGCATGAGTTGGCAACACTGCGATCTGGATCATTTAATAACAATGAAAGGCAAAGCACATAGTCCATTTTACTTTGCAAGAGCCCATCAGCCAAAAATATTCATGACTGACATTTTTAGCATAATGGTCAGCATGTTGCAGAACGCTTTTAATGAACAAACCTGTTCCATTGCCATTAATTGCATAACTTATATAAATGCCTTCTATGTCTCAGTACCCCTCATTCTTGGGACTCTCTGTTCCCTAACCGATGGTGGGCCTTTTTTGAACTAGATGGTGGGAAATGTTGTTTAAAGAAAAATCATAATACCTGGTGTCTACGTTTTTTCCTGTGATTGCCCCCTTCCAACAACCACTTTCTGCTGCCTGTATTGTATTGAATAGAGCATTCAGCCACAGAACGTCAGAGTAGTTTTGGATGTCTGTTCTCTCTAACTGACAGTCACAGGAGAAGATGATAGTTTCTTGGTCAAAAATTTGGAATAGATGTCCCCAAGGGATTACCACTTCCTCAACTATGGGAGCCAGAAGGACCTGTGTGGAGGCACACCCTGGCTTGAGTATGCCCAAAGGCATTTTTGTATTTATGTTCTCGTTTTAAACATAAAAAATATGTAGAAAGAATTAATTTTGTAGCTCAAATGCTGCTAATATTGTTATCCTTGTTTGATTGTTTAGCACCATCTTTGTTCATCCAAATTAAAAGTTTCTGACAAATCATCTCAGGGAAAGCAGCTTTTTTGTTTCTCCCTGCAGCAGACAAACCTTTAGTGTTACACAAATCTGGCTGGGCAAAGAAATATGTTTCTAAACTGATTGGTTTAAATCTGTGTTGTCTGAAAAAAATGACTTTTTAATGTAGTGACAGCTGGCTCCCTCTGGCATGTTTTCAGTTCACATTATATTGAACCTGGATCATTTGTTTTATAACTGGCTGTAGCATAACAAACAGATCCTTCTAATCTCAGGTAGGCACAAATTGCACCTAAATTATATTTGTGTCCATGGGGATACCTTTCCAATGTTTTTAAAATCATGCCCAAAAAGAAATATAAAATGGCCACTTGCTACTCCTCCATTGAGACATATACAATTATAAATGTGCATCAACTGGAATAGTTGTGTATTCCAAGATGCTATTTTTAGGCTGTTTTTATTAAGAGTTGAGAAAACTACCCTGCATATTAATCTCTATTTCTTATTGAAATAACTGTATTTCACTTATTAAAACCATAACTAGAAAAGTAAGATTCTATTCTTAATTTGTATTACAGTTGCACCTAGTGGCCCCAACCAAAATAGTGTCCCTATTGTACTAGGCAGTAGGCAAACATAAACAGAGATGGTCCCTGCCCTGAAAAGCTTACAGTCTAAATAGAGAAATCAGACAAAG
This sequence comes from Mauremys mutica, assembly GCF_020497125.1. Taxonomy (NCBI): domain Eukaryota; kingdom Metazoa; phylum Chordata; order Testudines; family Geoemydidae; genus Mauremys; species Mauremys mutica. The sequence goes on from NC_059072.1 coordinate 227,802,452, forward strand.
GGTGAAGCAAAGGTACAGAGAGATGAAGTGATTTGCCCAAGGTCATTCAGCAAAAAAACCAGACAGGAGATCTGAGTTCCAGTGCAGTACTCTAGCTACATTGCCTAACAATAGTTATCTAAAGTATTTCTGAAGCACATGGTATGTAAGGGGCATGATATAAAATGGGTAGTATCATGGGTTATTCTACTTTCTTCTGTTTCACAGGAGGAGCACCTGCATGGTGCTAGTCACTACAGTAGTGAATACGTACCATGTAGCCCCAAATATGTATTTGACAAGGACTTTTTAAATAATCAATTTGGTAGGAATTGAGGAAATGTTGATGCTGTACAGGGCTAGAACAATGGAGCCAGAGCAACACACAAACTTCCCCACATGGGTCAGGTATGCTCCTCGTTCCTGACCTACAGCCCTTACGCTGTTCTAAGGTCCCACCTTAGAACTTCCTTCCAAGGAGAGGGGAACTAGCTGAAGTTGGATAGATTCATTTCTTTATACCAAGTGGACAGCAATAATGGTCAGAGGGTTTCTCAGAAGTACTCTCTGTCTATGGCTAGTCCCAAGGCTGTGAGCATTCTGTGCTGAAGGAGGAGGGAAGAGAGCCATTACTCTTCTAAGTGCTGGGTTGTTGTGGTTTTTTGCTGCAATAAAGCCATTAAAATTTAATAAGCAATCATTTCTTTGGAACTAATGAGCAACTCAGGTTATAAAAGTCTCTTTGTTTACCAATCATTCCTGTTCCCAAGAACAAAACACAACAAAATGCTATTAGGGACCTCAGACTTGGCATTGCAACAGCAATAAAGTGCCAGATACCAGGATGTTGGTTGTTTTCCTTATTAATTTTTATACAAGACCCACATTCCCAGTCCAATCTAATAAATTCTAACTAATTAAAAAAACATTGACATAAAGCATACCTTGCAAAACAAGCAACTTCATCGTTAATTTGTGCAAGCCTCCTTCCTCCCTCTCCATGGCCTGTTATCTTCTTTCTCTGCATCACATCATGCTGGATGAAAAATCCCCTGGCCCTGGGACCCCAGTTGTCATCCTTCTCCGTGTGAAGGACCATGTACACTTATGGTACCAGATGCAAATGTTACATAATAATGCAAAATGAGAAGGAGAGAGCCAATGTTTTTTGTTGATTGTACATTTTGGATTGTTTATAAAAGTGTGGCCATTATTGTTTTATGGAGCTGGAAGATGCAGCCTGTTTAGTCCTTACTAGCTTCGTTGGAGGGGGCCATAAGTGTTGCCAACTCTTGTAACTTCATATATATTCTTTTTAGTTCCTGCCCAGTCATCTGCAACCTTCAACCCCTGAAGGCTTGCTTTGTGTTTTACAAGAGGAAAAGGGACTTTTACAAGTATATTAGGGTTACAAAAATAAATACTATGGAGAAAACAGGCCCATTAATAAAAGAGGGGGATAAAACTAATGTCTTAAAAATACGAGAGGTTCTGAACTCATTTTTAAAAATCCATCTTGTTAAAGCTGGCTATGACTATGTCTACACTGCAGCTGGCAGTGTGTCTCCCATCACACATAGACAGACATGTGCTAGCACTGCTAGTGGTCTAAGAGGTATATAGCCAGGGGGGTGGCAGCTCGGGCTAGCTACCTGAGAACAAATCCACCCCCTGGGTACGTACTCAAGTGACTAACCCCAAGCTGCTGCCTTTGCTACCCCTGCTACGCTGTTATTTTTAGCGCGCTAGCTTGAGCAGAGCTAGCATATCTGTCTACCCAGCACACTCCCAGCTGCACTGCAGACATATTCTAAAAGATGGTAAACAAAGGGTAATGATAAATGAGCAAAGTGAAAGGAAGACTCATTGTGCCATGTCTAAAATTAGATTGTGAGCTTTTGGGGGCAGGACCTGGGCTTTAATTCTACAAAAGTCCTAGCACGCTGCTATATAAGTAATTATACAAAATAATTACTGAGTTATGGAAAGAGTGATCAGCTGGTTATTACAGGGATCAGTATTAGGCCTGATCTTAATTAATATCTTTATTACTAATTAGAAGTGGGTGTCAGCAACTCATTAGGAAATCTTGCAGGTGATACTAAATTGGGAGGGTTTGCAAATATCAGTCAAGATAGAGAAATAATACAATGAGACCTAAAGAGAAGAGAAGTAAAGACAGGAAATAGAAAAAAAAAGAAGATTCATCTTGAAAAATGCAAGCTAATATAGTCAAAGGAACAGACATCCAGTGGGTGAGAGAAAGCAGGGGTAGTACCGTTGGAAGAGATCATGAACAGACTGACATTAATTGGAGTGTGATATGGGAGCTAAAAAAGTCAATTAAATTTTGGGCCTGATCTTAGTAACACTAAAATGTGTGCATAATTTTAAGCTTGTGAATAATACTCAATGAACTACTAAAGTGCTTGAGATAAAGCATGTGCTTAAGTGTTTGTAGGGCCAGGACCTTGCAGTAAGTCACTGAGCAGACAGATAATATATTTTCTTTATATGGCTCTGGTGTGACACTGGAATAGTGTGTTCACTTCTGAACTCTGTATTACCAGAAGATGCTAATACATTGGAAGGTGTTCAAAGAAAAGCAACAAAATTGACCAAGGAGTTGGATTGATGATTTAAGAGGAAAGATCAAAAGTGAGAAAACTGTATTGCTTGCTTAAGCAATGACTAAGGAGAAAATACAAATATTTGAAGGGTATATATGGCAAGGATGGAGAGGAATTATGTAGTGTATAGACAGTAAAAGAAGTAATGGGATTTAATGTAGGAAAGAGACAATTTAGGCTCAATATCAGGACATTTTCCTGAACAGTGAGATGAATGAGACTAGCACAGTCTCCCAAAGAAAGGAGTTAAACACTATTCTGCAGGACTTCTAAAACTAGAATGGCCAAAATATTATAAAATGTATTGTAGGGAATAATCCTGTACTGGCAAAAGGATGTACTGGGTGATTTAACAAATCAGTATATAAATTCCCTCTTTCTTTTACTCACCAAAAATAAATAAATCCTGGACTCATGGAAAGACATGTTCAAATGAGGACATGATGAATGCAAAATAAACATTTACATATTTTGGAGACATGTGCCTTAGATAGTTTCTCTGGCCTAAATCCACAAAGTTACTTAGTCACCAAAACCCCAGCTTTAGGCACCTAAGTCCCAGGAATCATGCTAGAGTCTACTGCAATCCACATAATCCTGTTAGGCTGCTGCCTAACCCTGTTGTTATCTAGACTCTTTCAGTGCCTAAATTTTCCAGGTAAAAGTTCCCCAGGTATCTATGTTTCTGCTTCTCTCTAGGCCTCTGCACACCCATCTGCTGCCTAAGCCCCAGCATGATCCACAAACCACAGGAAGATAGGCGGAGGAGTGCCTATTTGCCTGATCTGATAGTCATGCTCAGAGCATGCTAAGAGATCAAACCTTGTTCAAAAACTAATCTGTGGGGGGAGAGCAGGAAGTAACATAACTTTTAGCCCAATGGTTAGCACATCACCTGGGATGTGGGAGACCCAGGTTCAATTTCCCCTTCTGCTTGCAGAGGAGAAAGGATGTGAACAGGTAGCTCTCACAAGGCTGCGCTAATTCATGGGCCATTTTGGTCAATTTCATGGTCATAGGATTTTAAAAATTGTTAATTTCATGATTTCAACTATTTAAATGTGAAATTTCATGGTGTTGTAATTGTAGGGATCCTGACTCAAAAAGGAGTTGTGGAGGGGTTACAAGATTCTTGTAGGAAGAGTTGCAGTACTGCTACCCTTACTTCTGCACAGCTGCCACCGGTAGCACTGCCTTCAGAGCTGAGTGGTGGCTGCTGGATGGGAGCCCAGCTCTGAAGGCAGACCCACTGCCAGCAGCAGCACAGAAGTAAGGATGGCATGGTATGGGTATTGCCACCCTTACTTCTGTGCTGCTGCCTGCAGAGCTGGGCCCTCAGCCAGATGCCGCCACTGTCTGGCCACCCAGCTGTGAATGCAGCAGTGCAGAAGTAAGGGTGGCATGGTATGATATTGCCACCCTTACTTCTGCGCTGCTGCTGGTGGGGCGCTGCCTTCAGAGCTGGGCTCCTGCCCAACAGCCACTGCTCTCTGGCCGCCAAGCTCTGAAGGCAGCGCAGAAGTAAGGGTGGCAATATTGTGACCACCCACCTCTAAAATCACCTTGTGACCCTTCCTGCAACTCCCTTTTGGGTCAGGAGCCCCAATTTGAGAAACGCTGTGAAATCTGTATAGTATAGGGTAAAAGCACACAAAAGACCAGATTTCACGGTGGGAGACCAGACTTCATGGTTCTTCATGAATGTGAATTTGGTAAAACCCTAGCTATGGGATATTCTGACATGGGGCTCCTTGATTCTCTCCTGTTAAAGTTCTTCCACTTGGAATAATGACTTACTGGGCCAGGGAGTGAGAATGACTGTATAACTGGTGGTTAGAGCAACCACTCAGGCAGTGGGTGACCCAGGGTCTAGTCTGTGGTTCACAAACATGGTTGCCCACCTCAGGGCAGACTGTTACAAACCAGGGCACAAACCCTGAATTGGTTGTGTGTTCTATAATTAGATTTCACCAACCCAGGAACAAGTGTGAACCACTAAAACAGCCTTACCATGGAGTCACAGACAGTCCCTCTGGGTACTCTGCTCTACATCTTGCCACCCAAGCAAGTTCCCTTAAACAAAAAATCACAATAATATTCAGGTTACAACCAGTCACTTATCCCAGGTCAATTATACCCTAGATCTCTCTCCAAAGACAACACTTTGGCCAACCCTGTAATAAACTAGCTAAAGATTTATTAACTAGGAAAAAGAAATTAGAGTTATTTGCGAGGTTAAAGCAGGTAAACATACATACGCAAATGATTTAGGGCAGGTCTACACTAGAAGCGCTACACTGGTGCAGCTGTGCTGCTGTAGCCTGTCGGGTGAAGACACTGTATGTCAATGGGAAAGCGCTCTCCCATCAGCATAATTACTCCACCTCCACAAGAGGTAGAAACTATGTCAACAGGAGAGCATCCCCCACTGACATAGCACCGGTGTTGACCGCACTTAGGTCGCTGTAACTTGTGTCAATCAAGGGGGTATCTTTTTCACATCCCTGAGCAATGTTAGTTAGATCTGTAGACCTGCCCTAAGTCTTAGATTCCAAAAGGTGATAATAGCTGCTATATATGCAAGCTCTATATGTACTTTAAGGCTAACCCAAAAAGCAACTTGTACTCCTGGAGGAATTCTGTGCCAAAAAATTGAAAATTCTGCACACAATATTTTAAAATTCTGCTTATTTTGTCAAAATAACACAATATGATCACACCAGTTTCAATTATTTTGACAATTTATTTCAAAATACTTGTCAGCAAGTATGTCTGTAACAATGCAGACTACAAAAAAGATTCAGGAATTTTTTTTTTTAACAAATAGATTCCTTACTAGGTATATTAATACAGAACTTTGAGTAATAATTCATTTAAACTACAATACAGAAACGTATTTCCTGCGCCCTCAGAAGCAGTGCAAAGGCTTGGGGAAGTAAGGGGTATTGGAGGACCTGAGAGAGAGGGAAGAAATTGCTGGGAAGGGCCCTGGGAGTGAACCTGGAAGGTTGTTGGGTGTGGGTGGGAGAAGGATGGAACAGGTTTTTTTCTTGGGGGAGGGGGAAGATTGCTAGGGAATTGGGGATTCCTGGCTGACCCTTAGCATCTCCCATTCAGTCAGGTACATGTGCCCCATTCCCCATGGGCAGTGCCCTCTCCCAACCCCCCATCCTCACGTGTCCCTGAAGCCCCACTCAGCCACCCCTCCCCCTTCCTCCCCATATGTCCCTGTGCCCCCACTCATCCATCCCCTCGCCCCTTTCTCCATGTGTCCCTGCACCCCTTCTCAGCTATCCCTTCCCCATTCCCATGTTGCCCTGCACCCCCACTCCCATTCAGCCCCTGGCCCAGTCTGTCCCCTCCACTAGCCCTTCTGAATCCCAGTTTATGTGACTGCCCCAGCAGCCCTGTATGCCCTGCTGTCTGTCCCCCCATATCCCATGCCTCCTTATCTGGCCCCACGGGCAGGGCACCATGAGGAACACAGCCTCTCCTCTCTCACCACGGCTGGCTGAATCAGCTACCCTCTGTTCTGGCACCACAGCAGCCCTGGTGGTGCACTGCCTCTCAAGCAAAAGGTATTTTCTGTGGAGAAAAAAAATCTGCGGGAGACCTATGCATGTGCAATTGTGCAGAATTCCCCCAGGAGTAAATTTGGGGAACTCTTGCTTATGTTCCAAATTCCAAGCAGCACAGTGATAAAGTACTTTCTGGTTAGTGTTTTTATTCCCTTCCCCCAGAATTCAAATTAATAGGACAAGTGTTAGTACCGGTTTCCTCTTCATGAGTATGGGGTGGGTGGGGGGGGAGGGAAGGGCAACAAACAAATTCTTTGTCCTTTGATATTTCACAACGGCACATTTGGTTTCAAAAGGCCTTCTTGTGAAACCACTTCACATTCATTAATGCTTCTTTCCTGTTTGGTGAGTTACACAATTGCAGAGGTTTACAATGCAAACACTCAGTATAACTTCATACTATGTGCTAAAGATGTTATAAGTAAGATCAATACATGCAGCATCCTACAAGCATTTCATCAGGTCTAAATACATTCTTATCAACTTAACATCTATTTTAACAATGCTAATAAACAGGTGAGCCAGGATGGTTTCCAGCTATGCGTTTGTCAGTGTTCACTGAGGCTTAGGGACCTTGGCATGAGCTGGCCTCTAGTCTGCCAGCACCACAGGACTCTCTCAATCTCTCCCGTTGAAGCTGTTCCACTTTGAATAACAACTCAGTCATAAGGCCAGAGTTGAGAATGACTGTATAGCTGATGGTTAGAGCACCCACTCGGGAGGTGGATGATACAGAGTTCAGTCCCCCTGCTCCAATGACTCCATTATTTATACAAGATGACTGTGAAACAGCTTCAGCAGGTAAGATTCAGTAAATCTCACATCAGCATAGCCCATAACTTAATGGTTTGAGCACGTGCCTCCATCAAGCAGAAGGGGGAATTGAACTTGTATCTCCCACCTCTCAGGTGAGTGCTTTAATCAATAGGTTAAAAGTTATAAGGTCACCACTCCCTCTTTTGACTATCTTGTGTGGAATGAGCAGGTGTCTCACTCATTCTCACTAGAAACAATTTAGGTACCTAAACTGCCTGACTCCAGGAGAGGGGTTCCTAGCTCGGGATTGCAAACAGAGATAGGGACACTCCCTGCAGCCTGGATTTAGGCACCAAACTCCTTAGAAGGCTTAGGACACACAGCTGTCTTCAGTATCTCCCACTGGTAAGTGTAGACAGCTTCCTGTCTAGCATGCTTGTGTAACCCACACACCTTCTAGGTGTGATGTTCTGTCCCATCCAGTGGCACCGAGACCACAGAGAGAGAGTAAATGAGTCTGCTCTACAGCCTTAGCTAACAGTCAGTCAGCTTTTAGCTCAGGCAATAAAGGCTCATGCACTATACTCCAGAGATCCCGTTTGGTCTCACCCACCGACAACCGGGGTCTGTTGGTGTTACAAGTGGGGGCTGGTCCGGGATTTCAACTGGGAAGTTTCTGAAGCTCGGGACGTGCTTCCTCAGCTAGGGGAAGAATGTAACCCACACACCTTCTGGGTGTGGTGTTCTGTCCCATCTGGTGGCACTAAGACCACTTAGAGAGAGAGATATAAAATGAGTCTGATCTACAGCCTTAGCTAACAGTCAGTCAGCTTTTAGCTCATGCAGTAGAGCAGGGGTGGCCAACCTGAGGCTCCGGAGCTGAATGCAGCTCTTTAGAAGTTAATATGCGGCTCCTTGTATAGGCACCGACTCCAGGGCTGGAGCTACAGATGCCAACTTTCCAGAGTGCTGGGGGGTGCTCACTGCTCAACCCCTGGCTCTGCCACAGGCCCTGACCCCACTCCACCCCTTCCCGCCCCCTCCCCTGAGCCTGCCGTGCCCTTGCTCCTCCCCCTAGAGCCTCTTGCATGCCACAGAACAGCTGTTCGGGAGGTGCAGGGAGAGGCGCTGATTGGCGGGGCTGCCGGTGGGCAGGAGACACTGGGGGCAGGGGAGCTGGTGTGGGGGCTGCTGATGGCTCTTTGGTAATGCACATTGGTAAATTCTGGCTCAGGTTAGCCATCCCTGCAATAGAGGCTCATGCACTCCAGAAGTCCCTGGTTTGATCCTGCCCACCAAGGTCTGTCAGCATTACACTTTCTTTTGTGGATTGCATTTTTGGGTGTCTATCTCTCCCCATTCATTGTATAGGGAGTCTAGGTGCCTAACTCTGGCTTTGTTGATCCCAGTGTTGCTCCAATGATTTTCTAGGCACCTAAAAGTTAGACATTTTGATGCTGGCATTGCAATGCCTAGGTCCCTTTGTGGATGTTGACCTCTCTCTTCTTTGGTTTAATCTTCAAGCCTGTAATCAACTTTTCCATTCAGTTTAGTTCCACCCAATCCGCCCTCTCTCTACGTTAGGTTCTAGTCTTACAATTGCCACCTGGGCTATAAAAGGAAAAAGTAGTATATTTGCAATTTTCCTCAAGTAATTTTGATTAAAACATCTTTTGAAATGGCAGGAAACATTTCTAAATAGTGTTTTCAGTAACAGTTCTGCTGCTACAAATGTTTTCTCTCCAAAAGCATGTAATTTATTAAAATAAAGTATGTTAATAGTAAAAAGCTATATAAAAACTGACACTTTCCAAAGCTATTGGTAAGGGAGTGAGCAATGTGTACTGGTTAGAGCATAAAATTGGATTCTAATACCTAGTTCTGCTAATAATTTACTGTTGGCCAAATTATTCACACCTTTGTGTGGCTGACTTTCTCCGTTTAATACTGGGGGAAAATAATTATTAATGCCATTGGAGTGCTGAAATTTAAGTTGTTTCTTAAAGCACTTTGAGTTGCTTGGATAGAAGATGCTTTAGAAGGGCAGTAGGTACATGTAACATTGACTATAGACTATAGTTTAAGACTAATTCCATCCTCTATTCTATCATCCCCATTTTTGCTTTCTCACATTTCTTCTATACTGAAATGTTTCATGTAGGCTCTCAGCCCAAAGGTGCATAAAAAGGGGAGTGAGAAAAATAATTTGAGCTGTTTGAGGTATGTGAGTGTGGAAAAAATAGTTCCTCCATATACTCTAATCAGAAATTTTGCACTCTGGCATAATTCAAACCTCTGACCAGAGGACCTTGGGATTACTTTGTCAAGCTCATTGACACTAAAAAAAAAAAGTGACTTTTAAGAAAATCTGTTGAGTAAGTTTAAAATTATGCAAGTCTAAATTCAGCAGTTTTGCACATGGAGACAATGTATTTCCAGTTTTGTAGACTCACTGTAGCTATTTGTTAAAAACCAAAACAAACAAAAAAAAACAGTACCCCATTGATTTCAGTGGAATATATTATCACCAAGAAGAAAGGAATTTAATTAATATTTCTGGAGGGAAAAAACTAGGGATAAAACATATGGGGACTGCATTTTAGGGAAGGCTACAAAGGGGAAGGGCGTGCTGTGACTCAAGGAAGGAGACTAATATGAAGGCACTTACACTATAAAATATACAAGATGCATAGCGTGGATGGTATAGAGTTGTAGGGACAACTGTAACTCTTGGAAATTTCTGACTTTATGAGTAGATGATCTCCCAACTTTAACGTGGCATTCACACTAGTGTGTGCATTTTAATTAAAAGTGCAAGGCGTTAGACTCAGCTGCTCACCAAGGAAGTTCTCTACAACTAAACCTTGTACCACGAGGGTGGTGATAACTATCTCCCCTCTTCAGTGACTGCGCCCGCCCCCAGGGGAACAACTGGAAACCACCGACACCCTGATACAGCCGCTGAAATACGCGGGCCTGGGGCAGAGGACGCACGTGTCTCACTCCCCGCCCCACGGCCACTAACACGTGTCTCCCGCGGGGCGCGCCGCGCTTCAGGGGGAACGGCCCCGGGATGCCTCAGTGCACAGATTACCCTGGAGAACGCTAGCAGGTGCGCATGCGCAATGAGCAGCGCTCGCTCTCAGTCACTTCCGGCTTTGTGGGTGGGTGGGTTGGAGGGGTGTCTCTCCAGGCTGCTGATTGACTGAGGCCATTTTCCGATCTGTATCTCCCTCGGCCACTGGCTCCTGTAAAAAAAAAGCTCCCTGTGTTTGATTTTCTGGTTGGCTGCCGTAATCCTTACTTCGCCCCGATTGTGGTTCTGTCAGGCTGATTGGCTCCTTTCATTACTCCCCGCCCCCTTTGCCGGTGTGCCTGGCCCGCTGATTGGCTGATACAAGGCGACCACACGCGCTGCTTATATGTCCGGCTCGCGGATTGACTGTTCCAACCTATTCCCCGCCCCCCGCCGCCGGGCGCGCGCAGCCCCAGCGCCGCCTGTGTTCGCGGAGCTAATAAAGTTTTGTTGGAAGAAAAGCGGCGCCTCCTCTCGCTCCTGCCCCGCCCTCTCGGAGCCGCTCGCCACACCCGGCCCCTCCCTCCCGGCTCGGGCCCTGGGGCGGTTGTTTCTCGCCCAGCTGCGCGCGCGCCAAGAGCTCGAGCCGGAGCCTCCCGGCGGCTCCCCCGCCCGCCGCCGCCTCTTCCTCCTCCTCCTCCTGCGGGCACGGTAAGCGGCTCCGCGCCGGCCGGGGGAGGGGGGGCTGCTCGGGGAGACTCTCCGGGGTATAGACCCTCCCCCCCCCCCCCCCCCGGCGATACCGGGCTCCGCGCCGCTCCTTCCGCTGCGCAAACGCGTGCGGCCGCCGTGACTTAACGGGACCCCGGGGGGGGGAACCCGGGACTGCGCCCCCCCCCGCCGCTCCGCCGTGTGCGCGACGGTTAAACGGCTGCTCTGCGCCCCGGGGAAGGGACTCCGAGCCCGGAGAGGCGGGGGCGGGATGTCCGGCCGGGGCCAGTGTGTGGCGGCGGCGGCGGCGGCAGCGCTCTGCCCCCGGCGGCTCCCTGGCTGGCGCTGCCCGGCCTCGGGTGGGTTTCCCGGCCGCCGCCCGCGAGGAGCCGGCGGATCCCGAGAATCCTGCCTGCTCTCCCGCCCCGCGGTGCTGGCGAGGCGGCCACCTGCCGGAGCCCTTCGTGGGGGGAGGCAGAGCCGGGTCTGGGCTGAGGACCCTTGGCGGAGCAGACCCGCCTGAAGGGCTAACTGGGGGCGTCGCTGGTGCTCCCGCTCGCTCTTCAAGTGCAGTGGACATTTGAGCCTCCCCCTCCCCCCCCCCGAAAAAAAAAGTGCGCAGGAAAAGGTGCTTAACATAGGTGCTTTCTCAGCCACGATAGTCATATCACTGGGGGGGGGGGACAGCAGCGCTTGGCCACCTCTTCATCTTTATTCCCGTTTCCCCACCTGTGTAATGGGGAAAAGGCTTGGCACCTCCCAGGGAGTTAGGAAACTAAATCCGTGTCTTTAAAGTGCTTTGACTTACTCTGGAATAAATTAATATAGGTGAAAAAAGTATTCTTAATGCAATACCTATAATCCAGTTGGCAGTGAATTTGGGATCAGAAATCATGGGTTTTGGCATTAAGGGACTGAGGGTGCAGCTTCTTAATTTGTCTACAGTAGAACAGCTATGTTGATAACAATGAGTATCAGCAAAAGGTGTGAGTGTACTAGTGCTGAGCATAGTTTATCTGGAAGCATAGACTGTGTGTTCAGCATCTGGTGGTGGTAACCTCCGTTTCTGAAATTCCTGAACACTGTTTCTTTGTCTACATGTTAATCTTGTGCAGCCCACTATTTAACTCATTGTGGACATATCAGCCGTACTTCATTTTTCTAGTGTAGAACATGCCTTAATTAATTAAGACAGTGGTTACACCTTTAAAAATATCTTGTAGATACTTTTCCTACTTTAGAACATTTTTCAACTAATAAAACAAAACTAATTTTAAAATGTTTGCATTTGATACAACTGAAGGACAGATTCAGTACAGTTTTATTTGTTAATTCAACAGATGCAGTTTATGCTGCTTTTTAGTCGTCAGGGGAAGCTGAGACTTCAGAAGTGGTATGTCCCATTGTCTGACAAAGAGAAGAAGAAAATCACGAGGGAACTTGTTCAGACAGTGCTGGCCCGTAAACCAAAAATGTGCAGCTTCCTGGAGTGGAGAGACCTGAAGATTGTCTACAAAAGGTGGTTCTGCCTCATTAAGCTTGTAATTACTAGACATCAAAAAAGATGCAATGAATAGCAAAGAAAATAATGAAAGTGAAATGTTTTCTCCCTTACTGATGATGAAAACAGGCTAGTTTTGAGCTTTTTTTTTTTAAATCTAATTTGGTAACCTAGTAGGAAGCATCCACCTGTAAAGAGCCACTCGTGCGTTTAGAAATGTGCTGAAGAACAGAGGTTAGATTTTCTTAAATTTAAGAAAGAATGATTCTTTCCGGGTCTGTGTTCAGCTGTCTAACTAAAAGGATGAATACAAATATGAAAAATAATGTATGATTTAATGGCTAGTTAGAATGACTAAATTCTATAAATATGTTTACCTCAAGCAGTGGATAACTATAATTTGGTTACAAATTAATTTGGTCTCAAAGGCACCAGATATGAATAAGAAAAGATTTTTGCTGTCTGTACAAAAGTATTTTTTCACTTTGAGAAATCAAGATCAGTTTTCTATGGGTGAAAGTATGGTCTAATTTTCTTAGTCAGAAATCTCTTCATACCTGTTTACTTGCAAAATGCTAAGGTTGTGTAGCAGTAATGGTTTGATTCTGCCAACCTTTTGAATGTAATACAAAACAGCTGTGAAATTGCTTTTCTCCACACATTACTGTAATTGACATTCCAGTGAGATGAAGGAAACAAATGCATCCTACTAAAAGCTAATTTTAATAAAAGGAGTTTAAAAAAAATGCAAGTTAGTTGATGTCAGGGAAAGTAATTTAATTTTTCTTTTGTTTTATGTCCTTGTTTTTCTTCAAGTTTGTGTAGTCATGGTCCTCACACAGCTGAGGGAACACCACTAAAATGACTGGATTTAAGTAGTGATAAAAACCACTTAGTGTGATAGCTATAAGTGCCTTTAGGCTTGGAGAAAGTGCATTCTCCAAAGATAATGTTGCAACCCAGAAGGAATAGGAGCAAGCTCTGGTGGCCCAGCAGTCCAAGAGCAGCCTTGGAAACAATCCTTTATAGTCAGGGAGTTCTGGTGGTCTTTGTCCTGAGCAGGTAACCAAAAGAGAACCAGACAATCTACAGAAACTGACAAACCTTGGCAGGGGTCACAATCTTCCTTAGCAAGAGGTGCTCCATCTTGGTTGCAAGTTTGAGGATGCTACAGAGAATCCTGAGCCAATCCTCTACCAAGGTCTGTCGTCTTCTATCTCATCGTTTGTGGACAGTTTGACTCACATTGGGTAAAAACCATGACTTGTTAATAAAACACAAAACATTTAACATTTTTTAGTTTCGTGTTGCTAGTTCTTCATGTTTTTCTTATTTCATAATCTAAATTGCTGAAATGCATGCTTTATACTTATTTCTTCTAGAACTACCTAATTGTGAGAATTTCAGATACTACAGAGCAAAGTAGTAGGTTCATTTAAATCAAAGCGAATTTTAAGCAATCAGTTTTAATTGTTTTGCCTTTGTACTTCTAAAGAGAGGTTGTTTAACTGATTTGCAAATTAACATGTTTTAAGTATTGTCACTAAATACAGCCTTTACACTAAATTTGGTGCTGCTTTTTGCAAATTTAGGGTATGGCTACACTTGCAGCTGTACAGTGCTTTGAAGTGCGAGTGTGGTCGCGGCACCGGCACTGGGAGAGAGCTCTCCCAGCGCTGCAGGTACTCCACCTCCCCATGAGGATTAGCTTACAGCGCTGGGAGCCGCGCTCCCAGTGCTGGGGCACTGTTTACACTGGCGCTTTACAGTGCTGTAACTTGCTGCGCTCCGGGGGGTGTTTTTTCACATCCCTGAACAAGAAAGTTGTAGCGCTGCAAAGCGCCAGTGTAGCCAAGGCCTGAGGAGGAAACGCTATATCTACACACACTTATTTAAGCAGTTATATAGCTTACATTTATGCAGATGCTTATTTTTTTCATTTTGTATTATGTTAATAAATGAATAATGCGTTTCTTATTTGCAAGATTAATTTTTTACTTATTTGTTTTGAGCTCTTTGGATAGGAACTCAAATGCAATTAAAATGCAAGCAAAATTTTAAAGATTTTAATTAGTAAACTAAAGCTACCTTAAATATGCTGGATACATTAAAAAACAAAAAAATCAAAACCTGCTTAAAAGTAACTGATTTATTAAACAAAGTGTTACCTGCAGTTAGTGAATTGAACTAGTTGTTTCTGTCACTGTGTCCTTCAGGATTTTAGAAATAGCAGATCTCATCCTCTCGCATTTTAGTTTTTATTCATAGTTTGGAAGAGAAAACAAGCTTTACTGCTTTTCAACTTTTGAATTCTTTTAAACTTTGAATTAACTAATCATTGAACTTAAACTAGTTAACCTGAAAATAAATTATTCACTCTGCATCTGCAAAAGAGGCTACTGCTGTCAAAGTTGATTTATTATTTCAACAAACTTGAGTTGCAGGTGTGTTGCCAACTATGTCTACCAGTTCAGTGGTTTGACTTTCTTTAAAACTTTGGCAGTAAACATATACTGCTTAAGTCCCAGGGCCTCATTGACATCCTTTTGTTGTGAGATCAATACAAACTCAAATAAAAATGTGGTGAGCTTATAGCTTGTACCATATATACATCACCCGAAATACCCAATGTACACAAATCAAGAAAGCTGAAATGTTTTGACCAAGGCTATAGCCCTTCATCATGGTTTGTATTGGCAAGACATCCTCTGAATGAAGGGTTCTAAGAGGAAAATATATTTTCACATGTCAGTGAGAAAAAACACAGAAATAAACTCTTGCACATTCTCATCTCCAGAGGACCGCCTCTAGACTTGACAAGAGATTTAGCTTGCCCATCTTAGGGCTTGTTTTGGATATTTTGAGGTCCAAGCTGGAGAACCAGTATGACTGCCTTCAAGGATTGGGGCCTGACGAGGGCATGTCCCTTTGTTTACTCCTTCAGAAGATGACAGATGTGGCCCTTACAGTTGTGGTTGAATCTGGTGTAGGTGCTTGCTGTTCATAGCCTGGATATGGGAGTGTGTTTCTGCAAGAAGTCAGGCTTGCTCCTGTTTTGATTATTGCTGAATGTTTTGAAGGACAATGCTCTCTTCCCAGCCAGCATATCATCATAGGTACCTTTGCCTCCAATTGGTGTTGGGGTTGCAACTTAGAAGCTTTTGTACTTAAATATATTTAAATGTCCCCCTCCAAACTGCATGTTATAGAACTTGAAAATGCATTAACCTAGTAGAAACCCTGCCTGTGTAGAATTTTCAAACTTTAAATTTGCCTTTAAATATGGTTATGAAGGACAAAACCATCTTCTAAGAAAAAGGTCCAGGTGATATAATCTCTTGTATTGTTGAAAAGTAATTTGGTGTATTAAAACAGACTCAAAGTGTTGGGTGTAGTTTTAAAAATCTGTATTTAGTTGTGGACACTGTATTATGACCAAGTGTTATGGAGTGGGAGTTCATTTGTTTTTATTTGTTTTGTTTAGTAACACAAAAGCTGTTTTGTCTGAAACAGGTCAAATTGTTTTTTTAATCATATTTAAGGCCTGTCCTTTTAAGAGCTTATTACTCATTTAACTTGAAATGAAGGTCTGCTATTGTCATGAGATTCAAATTATCCTTGAGCATTGGAAGGGAAACAATTCAGCTTAACATAGCAATAATCAGCTGACATTAAAATGAATGGGGAGAAAGTCATGTGCCTTGAGTAACAGAATAGAAGTATTCAGACAGATTTGCTATGAGTGCTAGTAATTAGAGTAAGCTTCAAACTGTTGTGCTAGAAAAACACAGGTATTTTTCTCTTTCCAGACTGATGTTTTAATTTTAATGTTTTATTTAACGTGTTATTTATAATTTAGATTTTCAGATCTTATCTATTGGATGCTTTCTGTACTCTTTTAAAAAACCAAGTCAATAGAAAGTGATTTACCCAACAACTGTGTATAAAAGACATAATTTGTTTTGTAATGCATTAAAAAATCCTCTGAGTTACTGTTTTTTGTCAAACCTGATTCAATAGAAATAAAGCTAAAAAAAATTGAAAAAGCCTTTTAAATTTTCTAACAAGCTCAGTTTGATGTGAGAGAAGCGAATGGTTAAAAAGGCCATAGAAATTGAAATATTATTTGATCCATGGAGGTGGTCCCTCCCAGTTCTTTTTAAGGAACAGCAGTCATACTATGTGGGCAAGCTTGCAGTGCTGCTGCCTCTAATCTGTTACCTATGAGGATACACAGA
This sequence comes from Mauremys mutica, assembly GCF_020497125.1. Taxonomy (NCBI): domain Eukaryota; kingdom Metazoa; phylum Chordata; order Testudines; family Geoemydidae; genus Mauremys; species Mauremys mutica. Next base: position 227,818,861 of record NC_059072.1, read on the forward strand.
TCTTTGTTCTCAGTCCTGGAAACTGTCACCTTTCATGAGCACTAATTTAACTGACATGGAGGCTGGTGTTTTTAATAATGATGATGATTTTGTTCCAGATATGCAAGCCTTTACTTCTGCTGTGCTATTGAAGATCAGGACAATGAACTGATAACCCTGGAAATAATTCATCGCTATGTGGAACTACTTGACAAGTATTTTGGCAGTGTAAGTTAGTGACTCTGATTTTGGTTTCAGTTTTTTACAAAATTCCATTATGTATTTTTATTAATATAGTAAGTGCATCATCTTATTGCTTAGTGTACAAGATATTTTTAAAAGTGATATGTTTGCTACTGGACATGAATAGATTATATTTTTATATATATAAAAATAAATAATATGGCAAATCTTGCATCACTTGTTCTGCCAAACCAGCCTGGTAACTAACGTATCTTCACACAACCACCCCCCACCTGACAAGGGTGTTATGTCCTGTTCCCCTCTCTCCCAAGGCTCCTACCCCAATCTACTTTCCTTCAGCTACAATTTCACAAAAAATTCTGTGTAGCCCCCTGCAGCCCCAGGCTAGAGCATACTCAGTGCAGATAGAATCATAGTTACCTATGAAATTCAGGCAAATCTTTACTAGCAGATGTGAATTGTGTTTTTTCAGATGCTTGTGATTTTGACCCAGTTCGGGTGGGTTCTCATGGGGACAGTGAAAGGCACATCCCTGACACACAGGCCTCCCTCCTGACAAATTTCAAGTCCCTGCTCCAAAGCATGGGAGTACCAGAGCTTGTCAGAGAAATGGTCCCCAAAATTTTTTAATATGGGCAAGATGTATTTCTCACTAGTCTCATTCTCAGAAGTGGCGGAACCATTTTGGCTGAACTTCTCCACAAAAAATTCAGCCTTAGGAAAATGCCTGAAGTTAAAATTTTCAGCTCAAACAGTTAGTTTGACAAAGTTATGAGCAAGCGAAAGAAGAATCTAATAGGAAGTGTCGGGCAACCTTAATGAGGCAGTGCTACTCTCCCATCACAACACTTACTCTACTTTTCAGGTGTGTGAACTTGATATCATCTTCAATTTTGAAAAGGCTTATTTTATTCTGGATGAGTTCCTGTTGGGAGGGGAAGTTCAGGAGACCTCCAAGAAAAACGTTCTTAAAGCCATTGAGCAGGCAGATCTGTTACAGGAGGTAAGCAAATGGTACTTCTCCTGCCTAAGCACCAGCATGCTGTGCTCTGGCTAATGAAGGCTCTCACTTTTCTAATATGGTAGAAAGTGCTTTTTAGCATGCTTAGCATGTAATCTCCTGTTAGTTTTTCTGTTTGTGTAGTATATATACTACCATAGTATTATCTTTCACCTGGTTTATTTTTTTCACCTTGTATTCATACACACACATGTAAAGCTTATTTTTATAGCTTTAGATTTATTTAGAGATTGTTCCTATGTTGTATGTGTTTTGCTAGAATTGCAAGCTGCTCTTTTCATGCATATACCTAATATTTATAGATGTTGCTCTTTTTAATTTATCCATATCTCTTCCTTAGATTTATCTTTGTTACACTTTAATCATCTTGATAATTAACACTAGTTTTGTCATTCCTGATGCATGTGTGCTTCTTTACTGTTTCTCACTGCTCAAATCCAGAAGCTAGACTCTCTTCTTTGAGCCTCTTTCAGGTATAGTTAATAACTGTTCTAAAGGCATTATGTCTTAATGTTGTAGTTAATTTATATTAAAATAGAAATGCATTATAGAATAATAGTTAGTCAGTAGTCATAGAAATATATAGAATGAAGTAGAAAAGGCATTCAAAACTTCATCCGTTATTCAGTTATTGAAATAAAAATATTTCCACTGTTCATTTCTGACTTCGGAGAACTGTTAAAGTACGAACTCAGATCTTAAACCCAGAGTTTGGAAAGCAATTTTTTTTAATTGTACTGCAAAATCCCTAGTAATTAAGTAAATTTAATTGTCTCTACCAGCCTATAGTGATGTGTGCTTCACCCCTGTGGTGCCTCCTGTTGGTCGTTGGGAATTAGCTCTTCTCCAGCTGTTGGAGTGCCCTCTGCAGGCCGGTCTTCCACTTTAGTTTGGCCCCCATGTCCCTCCCGGACCTGGTGCCTCGTTGTCTGGGTGCTGCCCTCTGGCCATACACCCCTCAGTCTCAGGGGTTCCCCGTGGAGGGGAGACCCTGATCCTCACCTCAGTCATAGGCTACTACCAGTCACCAATTAGCCCCTGCTCCCTGAGGCAGACTGCAGTATAAGCCACTCATCTTAGGCAAGGTTGGGTCTGGACCTGCTGCTCCTCTTTGGAACCCAGTGCCTCTCCAGGGCCTTGGACAAGTCCCTGCAGCTGTGGAGTTGCCAGCCTGGAGTTCCCCAGCCCTGCTTTAGTCTAGGCACCCTCAGCTTCCCAGCAGCCAGGCCTCTCTCTCTCTCTATCTGAAGGCAGAGAAAGTCTGTCTGTACTTCTGGCCCACTGGCCTTTTTATACAGGCCAGCTGTGGCCTGATTGGGGCGTGGCCACAGCTGTGGCTGTTTCCCCAATCTGCTGAGGTTTGCTGCTTTCCTAGCAGCAGCCCTCTCCCAGGGCTGATTTCAAGCCCTTCAGGGCAGGAGCGGGTGACCACCCCGCTAAACAGCCTCTTTGTATTTCATTTATTTACTAACTATGGTCTCAAGGTTATAACATTGAACTAGCAGTTCAGACCCTGCCAATGATACCTAGTGAGATCTTGGGAAAGTCACTAACTTCTATGTGCACCAGTTTGTGACAGGGATGTACAACTTGCCCAGCTCATGTGCATGTTAAAGTTTAAGGCTTCTAAAATGTTTAGAGGGCACTGGTAGACGATGCTATATACATGCAAAATAGTATTCGAGCTTTGTCCTATGAACATTTTAATGGGTGGTTATTTTGTCTTGTGAGAGAGCTGTTTCTGTTGATCTGTCATGTGAGCATTCCATATTTCTGAGGTTCTCCTTCTGCCATCCTTGCTATTGGCCCAGGAACATCTTATTGCTAAATTATAGGATTGAAAAATCATCCCATCCTTTTTTCTCCACTATTATAGTTTAGTTGCATTTTGTAATCCTATTACTTGAGGTGAAAGTACGAGGATGACATACCAGCTAAGACTCATATTTGTAGATAGAGATGCTAATAAACTGTGTGATGTATCCTTTTTTGGTTTGGGAAGCTTAATTATTCCTGCTTTCAAAGGATGCTCTGAAACCTTCCTCTCATCACTCCTTTATTGTGGTAAGAGGGGAATTTCCTAATGAGGTGGATATTACAGGCCTACTGAAATTTTAGCTGTTTGGTACTCTACTAATGTTATGCCATGCAGAACATGTTCCATGGGGTTTTTCATCTAAAGCTTTTGCTTTCCTAAAATCAAAGAATTGCAGAAGTTACAAATGAGAAAGTGACCTAGTAAATAATTGGTCTCCCTGCAAATGGATGATGTTCCCTACAATGTTAGCATTTTGTTCAGTCTAGTTTTAAAAATTACAAGCAATGAGACTTCCTTTAGGAGGCTGTTTTATTGTATCCTACTGTCAGAAATAATTCCTGATATTCTGCCTAAAATTTACCTTTCATTGCATTCTACTACCCGTAGATTAGTTTGACACTAAAAATAAATAATGCAAAATAAAAAAATTTGCTTTTTAAAAATTTTTTTACAATGGGAAATTGTCTCCTTCCCTCCATTTTATTTTTAAATGTGGACTTTGCTTCTTTGAAACAGTCTCTCCCCCCCCCCCCCCCAAGTCTTCTGATTTCTTTTATGATCTCTGGGTTAACTATTTTCCTGATTGTAACCAATAAGTAACAAAAATCTGCATCCTTTTTGCTTTTTAAGTTTATTTTACCATGTAGTGGTGGAAATTTGAGTTTTTTGTCACTGTTTGATAGATTAATTATGTCAATTAAATATAAAATGGCACTCTTTATATGGCTGCCTTTTTTACTTTGGTGGGAGTTCAGTTTAAGGACTTGAGGATTTTAAAGAAGTTTAGCACAAAATTATATATTTTAGTGTAGGATCTTTCCTTCCATAATAGTTGATGCAAAGTGAGTCCAGAGTCTGACAATGAAGAATACTGAAATGTTGAGTTCGTGTCACCATTGGAGGATCTTTTTATTTCAGTGAATTTCTGTTTCTCTGAGTAGTTCAGAAAAAGTCCACAAGAATAGAATACATTCTTCAATTCTACCAGTCCCAAGTTTTTTCAAACATCAGTATGCTTTTTTCTCCCCAGATCCACTCCTCATATGCACAATATATCACAAAGCTAAAAATTTTCTTTGAGCCCTAAATGGATTGTTACTTGACAGTCATTTAAAAAAAAAATTAAGTACTGTTAATACATTTAATGTATGTATCATTAACTAGTTAGTGTTTCTAATGCATTTTGATGATGACTAGGTCTTCAGAAATGTATATCACACAAAGGAACATCATTTTACAGATCTTAAGTGGGAGGAAGCAATGGCTGTTGTGAGTAATATTAAAAGGAAAACATGCAAAGGCAAGAGTTGTTTGAAGAGTGAATTGGCCTCTTATAGGCTTGTCTGTTTGTATTTCCCTGGCAGTTTTCCAGGATATGCTTTATACTGTAGAGCACCTTTTAGAGTACCATGTACTTAACCTTTCAGTGCTGTTATAGTCGCTTACAAACACTCAAGGCTTGTCTACGCTTAAAATGCTGCAGTTGTGCCTCTGTAGTGCTTCAGTGAAGACAGGAGGGCTTCTCTCATCAGCGTAGGTACTCCACCTCCCTGAGAGGCAGTAGTGAAGTTGATGGGAGATTTCTCCCATCGACTGTTGCTGTGTACACCAGGGGATGGGTCGGTTTAAGTGCATTGCTCGGGTGTGGATTTTTCACACCCAAGAGCGACATAGTTATACTAATGTAATTTCCATCCTCAGTTCAGTTAGCGTTCATCTCACTAATGAACTGATTTTGGAGACTTACATGCTGTGGCTTCATGTGTACTTGATGCTCATTTTTCTTTAGTAGTGTTCTTAACTCCCTTCACACTGATAACGCATTGAGTGTTTTTGTATCTGGTGCTGGCCACTAAAGTTATCAGTGATACACAGCTCACCCTCATCTTTAGAAGAGCTGCAACCCTGACGGTAGTTTGACGTTCTCTGTGTGGAGGTGCAGGGGGGGCACATGGATTTCCATTTGAGAAGAATACATTTTTTTGTCATATTATAGAACTGCAAAATAAAAATGTTCAGGTCTTGATGTGATATTAACCACGTTGCACTGTCGTCATATTTACAGAGCCAGTTTTCCATGCCACTTCCCTCTATTTTTTTCTCAGGTTGGCATTGAAATTAGTACAGTATTCCAGAAGATCTGTAGCAATAGCTAATCTCTGTATGCACTTTTTTCTTGTGTGTGGATATTGCTTTTTTCATTTTATATTTTATCTTTGTTGTTTCCTGATGTAAGCATCAATTCAGCAAAGCATTTAAGCACAATCTTAAGTAAACCCTGGTTTAGCAGAACACTTAAGCATTGTGGTTCACTTCAAGTTAAGGAAGTGTTTAAATGCTTTGCTGAATCAGGGCCTTATTTGATAGTCCACTGGCTGTTTTATTGCAGTTACCAGTCTATTTAGTAACTCAAAACAGTTACTGAGGCATACTTTTGTTAAAAGACAACATTTTGCTTTTGAGGTCATAGCTCAACTGTGGTGACTTTTTTTCTTCCCTAAGCATAAAATGCTATGGTATTTGTGCTTATTTATGTATCTCATACTGAACAGCTGAAAAGTAATTTTACTTTTCCTTATCATATTTTTGTGGCTGAGTAAAGGTCATGTGGCCAATTTCATGATTGTTTACAATTCCAGTTAAAACTGTTAATTGTTTTTAATAATACTTGACATTGTAACAAATAAATAACACAAACAATATAGTTCGTATTGTAGCATGGTGATCACTGGATTTGAGAGACAAGATTGGTAAGCTTACGTCTTTTATTGGACCAACTTCTGTTGGTGGAAGAGACAACAGACCTCTCTTTCAGGTTTGAAAAAGGTTAATTGCCTATTTCATTTTAAAAAGTTTCTTTTGCAATGTGTGTTAACCCCTTATTCTTAACAATCTGTCCCACCTTGTATTTAGCTGTGATACTCTGGTTACCTTTTCCAGACCTGAAGATGAGCTCGTGAAGCTCAAAAGTTGGTCCAATAAAAGATATTGCCTCACCCACCTTGCATTTCTGAGTATAGTACAGAACAATAATAAAGTATCAGTTTTTCACTTAGGAATATAGGAATTCAGTAAGTCAATGATGGCCATTAGTATGAGATACTGTCTCCGACTAATATTGTGCAAACCTACATAATAGTCCCAATACAAGTATAGTTACAGATACTATTATATATATTTAAGAATACATAAAGAATTAATCTCATTAAACAAAACAGTTATCATCAGTGTTTACTAAACAAAGAACATAACTGTTAAAGGCTTGCCAGCTGGGGTGAGATTTTTTTTCTGCTGACTTTTTTTTCTAGTAACCACATTTCAAAATAGTTTTGAAATTTTTTTTTTGTAGGTGAGTTTTTCTTTCACTAAAATTTCCCAAATCTTGTTCTACCCACATATTATCATTGGAGGTTATTTATTCCTCCAGTGGTCTTCAGCAGAACAGTTTGGATATTTCACTGTAAATATTGATGTTTGTGTTCAGTGGAAATTCCAACAGTATGGTCAAAAGGTCTGATGGTAAATCACAATTGGTTACTTTTTGTTTCCATATTTGTATTCATATAATTGTCTAATCCTTTACTAAATATTACTAAAGTATGTGCTTCATTAAAACCAACAATTAGCTGTATTTTTCATCTTTTTAAAATATCTTGCATCCTAATTTCAGTTAGTGACCTCTTCTCCTTGTATATGAGGAAGAATAAGTGTATTTTCAATCTGTTATTCCTCTGTCTACTTTTTTGAAGGTAAATCCCCCCCCTCCCCTTTTTTTTGGTATTAAAAACCTGCTTTCCCGCTGAGAGAGGCAACTTGTGTATAGAAGTGGAGGCTATTTTGGAACCGCCATGAGAATTTACCATCAGAGGAAACTGGAAACTGTCAGTTTGAAAGAGCAGTTATGTAGACTGTAGGATTGGGTATGGTTCTAAAGGCTGTAATATGCCTTTAGTAGTATATAACAGTTGTGCATATAAATAATGCTAGCAATAGCAATTTTTAAAAATAAAAATCCCCAAACATTTAAACCTGTATAAGGGATCTCCACAAGTGGGTGAGAACATAATTTTTCACCATCTCTATTAGAAGACCATCTCTGTAAGCAGCTGTTTTTGTTTGTCCCCCTTGAGTGATTGCTTAAGATAGTTTTACTGTATCCAGGTAAACAGAGGCTGAAAAACTCAACCACTGGTGAGTGGAGCACTTTCAGTGTGAATGTGATGACTTCACATTCAGTTTCTGCAGAATCTGATCTTTCATTTAAAAATGTTTCTAGCCCTTATAGTTATGAACATAATCCTAAAGTATAAACCAATGAAATACCATCGTCCTAACGGTTGTCAGATTTGGTGCTTCTGCAATTGCTCATATTCCACAAAAGCAAAAGAAATAATGAGAATAGCAGAGTCTTGACTAATTAATGCAAGCCTACATATCATGACAGTATTATTGGGAAATGTGTTCTTCATACATAACTCCCACTGACATCAGTGGGAGTTCTGTATGGGACACATCTCACCATCATACATCTAGGCCTCGATCCTTTAGAAAATGTATATATATGCTTAATTTCATGCAAGGATTTCTTTTTATGAACATTTTATTTGTGTATTATAAATTACCGTATATACTCGACCATAAGCCAGTTCATTTATAAGCTGACCCCCCCCAAGATGGATAAGTAAAAATGGAAAATTTTTATGACCTATTCATAAGCCAACCCTATAATTCAGGGGTCAGCAAACTTTGGCTCCCAGGCCATCAGGATAAGCCGTTGGTGGGCTGAGATGGTTTGTGTACCTTAAGCGGCGGCAGGCACAGAGGTAAACCTAAGTAAACAAAGTGTCTCAGTGCACCAGTTGCTTACCCTGATGGGCTGGAACAGCAACTGGTGGGGAAATTTATTTGGGGGGGGGAGAAGCTGGGGGCCAGGGGTGTAACCCCTGTGACCACCTCCCACATGACCTCATCCTTAGCCTGGGACCCCCACACTCTCCCCATCCCATCCCTTCCCACCTTATCTGGGGAGGGCCAGGGGAGGATGTCTCTGGCCTGGCTGGAGCTGCTCCGGCAGGCTGGGCAGCATGGCCACAGCCTGCTCCGGTGGGCTAGACCCGGCGGCATGGCCACAGCATGTTCCACCGGGTGGGCTGGGTGGCACAGCTGCAGTGTGCTCCGGTGGGCCGGACAGTGCGGCCACAGCCTGCTCTGGGGGATGGTGCCGAGCAGCATGGCTGCAGCCTACCAGCCCCGGAGCTGTATTTCCTTCGGAGGCTGGGGGAGAGCAGTGTGGCCAGAAGCAGAGAGATACTGGCCCCCCCTCTTCCCTTCTGGCTCTGCTGGCTGTGGTGCCTCTCCTTGCCCCCTCTGTTTGGGGGAGGGGCTGTGTCCCACCTCTCCCTCTCTATACCCGTTCATAAGCCAACCCCCTTCTCTGGTGCTTCCCTTTTTTACTAAAAAAATTCGGCTTATGAACGAGTATATACGGTAAGCTATATTGTAGGAACATTCGTGGGAATGCAATATTGTGTGTGTCGGGAGGCATTCAGTTAATGAAGTGTCTGAAGATTGGGCAACAATGGGAATCTATATATTGGTTGGGAGAACTTAAAGTCCCAGTGAGATGTAGGTAGTGGTGGTGTTGATTAAGTAGACAGCAGTCTTCCCCTAAACGTAATACTGGACCATTGTCCCAACATGTCAGGAGGTGAAGAATGCAGCTCTGCATTTTGGAGGTGTAGTCTTCAGAATGAGATGTGAAATAAGTCCTGATCAGCTGTACTTGTTGGAGATGCTAAGGCATATTAAGCAACAGTAGAGTTAGCCAGCCAGCCACAGCAGGGCTGTATTATTGCCCCAACCCTTTTTCCATCTATCTTGCCATAATCTTGATTCTTCTTTGTAATTGCCTTTCTTCTGGAATTGGGATTGAGTATCGCATGGATGGTCAGCTCTTCAATCTGTGACGTCTTCATTCTAAAACTAAAGTCACCAGGACTGTTGTTACTGACCTTCAGTATGCTGATGACTGTGCTATCCTCACGCACATTGAGGCTGACTTGCAATCCACCCTAGATTTCTTCTCAGACGCCTATCATAGCTTGGGACTTTCCCTCAACATTAGGAAGAGTAGGTACTCCTCCATCTTGCCCCAAAACAAGTTGCCCCTGTTCTCCCACAAATTGTCATTGGTGGTGAACCCCTGGAAAATGTTGAGCATTTCCCTTACATTGGTGGCCACCTTTTCCAGACAGCCAATCTTGATGTGGAGATTGAACATGGGATCCGTTGTGCCAGCATATCCTTTGGAAAGTTGCTCTGTTGTGTCTTTACTGACAGATCTGTGGATGGAATCTAAGATCCTGGTCTACAATGCAATAGTCATCCCCACTCTTCTTTAGGGAGCGAGACATGGATGACATACCAAAGCCATATTAAGCATCTGGAGTGGTACCAACAGCGCTGCTTTAGGTAGATTCTCTATATTGTATAGGAAGACCATTGTACCAATACCGGCATTCTCTCTGCAGCTAACATCACCAATGTTGAGGCAAAGATTATGAAACATCAACTTTGCTGGTCTGGTCTTGTGTATGGATGGCTGATACTCATCTTCCAAAGCAATTCCTCTTTTCTTACTTAGTCATATTAAGAAGAGACGTGGAGGACAGAGGAAACGCTACAAAGACAGCCTGAAAATATATATTAAGAAGGGAGGCATTGACCCCACTAATTAGGAAGAGCTGTAGTGGTGTTGTATCATACCTCAAGCCTCATCCTGTTTTGAAGAGAATTGCCTTGCTCAAGAGGCTGAGAAACAGCAGAGGAGGAAGGAAAGGGTACGGCATCCAGGCCAGCAGTTGTGTTCTTTCCAAGCAACCACTTGCCACATATGTGGGAAAAACCTGTGAAGCACGAATTGGACTCCTCAGCCATTTTAAGTCTCATTAATGACTTTTCCCCATGGCAGACGTCATCCTAGTATTGAGGGATAGCCAACAAACAAAGAGGTGTTAGCCCTTGTGTCCTGGCCAGATACAGGAAAGATATCTCGTGCCTGTGGAACTGTTTTGAGACATGTTTGGGTCATGAGATTTGGGTTTTATTGTGGCTGTGCCATAGATTTCCTGTGATCTTGAGCAAGACGTTTAATCTCTTTGTGCCTATCTGAGTATACGTTTTGCGAAGATGTATTCATTAATGTTTGTGAGGTGCTCAGATACTATGGTGATAAATGCTGTAGAAAAGCCTATATGTAAATAAAATACTTGGGTACAATTTGGGAAACTACATTCATCCTACTTAACTTTCCCCTGAAGTCTCACTTGCTTTTTTTGCATCTTTTAGTGCAACATGTGGCTGCATCTCAGTGCTAGGGTGGGGGGAGAACTGTATTATTTTTTGTGAGGCACTTGGGAATCCTCTGGGATAGAAGGCTCTGTAGGCTCTAACCGTGAAATAAAACAGCTTTTGCACAGCTTGTTTCTTGAGATTTGGGTAACTTGTTACAAAATATTGAATTCAAAAGCAAAATGCAACAGCTTTAACCCAAATTAAGTCAGTTATTTAAATGTTTGTTTTCAAGCTTATAACTTGAATAGACATAAATTATTATATTCTTTCCTACCCGATTAGTTACTTATGATGGAAGTAAATGTTTATATTTTTAAATATCTGTCCCCCATGGGCCAAAAAGAGTGTGTTAAAACAATGGATATCACTTTTATGAACAATTCATGTTTAGTCAAATTTTGTCATGTGGGTTGAACTAATTGTCGTTCAGTTATACTGTGTGCTGTCATTGGGTTTTACAAAATTTATAAATAAAACACTTCTAAGATAATTTCTTTGGTAACATGGCATGTATGGGATACATGGTAGTGTGGTATCGAGGTTTGATCAGCACTTATTTGCAATGAATTGCAGAAATATAGCCATCCCAAAATTATGCCAATAAAACTTCTAAACCATGCCACGTTATCATATATTCTTCATATGTGTCTGTTTTATAATTACTTAACTCTTCATACTTTATGCTCAGATATAATGCAGTGATTTATAATCTTTATATTCTGTTTTTATATTACCGTATATATTTGTTCATTAGCCCATTCGTTTATAAGCCGACTCCCCCAAGATGGTTACGTAAAAATAGCAAAAACTGTATGACCCTTTCATAAGCTGACCCTATATTTCAGGGGTTGGCAGACTTTGGCTCCCAGCCCGTCAGGGTAAGCCGCTGGCGGATCGGGATGTTTTGTTTACTTGGAGCATCTGCAAGCACAGAGCCCCTCAGCTCCCAGTGTCTGCGGTTTGCCGTTCCCAGCCAATGGGAGCTGCGGGAAATGACGCGCCACTTCCCACAGCTCCCATTGGCTGGGAATGGCGAACCACGGCTACAGGGAGCTGAGGGGCTCCATGCTTGCAGATGCTCCAGGTAAACAAAATGAAAATGTATTAATATTCTATTCAATGATTCCATAGAGTTTAAAATCATCAAATTTTGGTGTAGACCCATTTATAAGCCGACCCCTGCTTTTTGATGCGTCATTTTTTTTTACCAAAAATATTCGGCTTATGAACAAATATATACGGTATTTGTTTTATGATTGGCTGGATGTTTGACTGTTCTGCTTGTAGTTGGATTTGCATAAAACCTTTTTAAAAAGTATATAAATTCACTAATATACTTTCTATTAACTGTTTTTGAGGCTACTGTTAAAATGTCCTAAACATATCATAGAAGGTAGAACTGGCTTTGTGATAAATAAATTACAAAAGTGTACATATTTGCAAACTGTAGGAATATTGGAACATCACCCTATTGGTTAGTATTACTTAAAACAATAGAGATCAAGTTCTGAATTTGTTAGAATAGTGGCAGGCTAAGCTGGTGTTGCTAGGTTAGTGTGGAATCTATATTATAAAAATCAGCTTTTAATGCCACTAACCATGCTTTCTTCATGAACAACCAACAAACTCTTTCTCTTGTCTTTGAAGGAATCGGAACCACGGTAGATGAAAAGCTGCAATGTGAATTTCTCTAAATAGAAAATAAGTTTTTTAGTTAGGAAACATGATTGCAGAGAATTTTCACTTAATGTCTCCTGCAGCAGGTTTTCAGGCAGTTCCATAGATCCCTAAAATCTCCCCATTTCACCAATTCTGCCTCCCCAAAAATTTGTTCAGCTGTGTAACAATACCCCTCCCCCTCTTTTTTTCTTCAATTTTCTTCACATGGAATTGGATAGGAGACTTCAAAATTTAAATGTCTTTTTATGAAGGATGTTATAAAAAGGAGCTGTGTCCTCAAAAGCTTCATATATTTAAAAATAAAAGCAAAATAAATTCTTAATGTCACATATGCCAGCTGGAAAATTTCTTCCTCACTAGTGCTAGATTTAGTTTTCTAGATTAGCTAGCTGTGTTCAAAGTACTACAAGAAATCCCAATGATAATGCTTCCTATTTAGAGGCTCTCAGACTCATTAATACTAATTGGGAGTCCTTACTATCTGATAGCTGTTCAGTAGCCTCTGTGATGTGAGGTCTAGTGAACAGCATCCACATTACAAAACTATTATCTTGAAATTATTATCAACAATCTTTGCAGACATGCCAAGGAATCAGTATCTCTGCAATCTAAACTACCAGTTTATCCCCAGAGATGCTCTATTCCAGAACAAGCTTGAGGCATGCTGTGACACGGCAATGTGAAGAAGCTTGCATTGCCATTGCATGTATCATACTTAGAGGATTTTAGCTATTGGGATTTTTCGTCAATATGCGCAGTAAGTTCACGGAACAATTGGAGAACTCTCTCTGCTTTACAATAAAGCTGCTACTACCAGGGCCAGCTCCAGGCACCAGCGAAGGAAGCAGGTGCTTGGGGCGGCATGTCTGGGTCTTCGGTGGCAATTCGGCGGCGAGTCCCACAGTCCCTCTCTAAGCGAAGGACCCACCGCTGAATTGCCGCAGAAAAATGAAGTGGCGTGGTTGAGCTGCTGCCGAAGTGCCGCTGATCGGGGCTTATCTTTTTTTTTTTTTTTTTCTTTTTTTCCCCCCGCCCCCTCTTCGCCACTTGGGATGGCAAAAAAGCTAGAGCTGGCCCTGGCTACTACATCTTGTCTCTCAAATCCTGTCTTTCCTATTTAGAAACTTTTTTTATAATCTCCATTTCAGTATATTTTATACTTTCCTTGAATCAACACAATGTTGAGGAGAGAGATACATATGTTTCATATGTTCAGAGGCTTTCCAGTTGCATGGAACAGCTTGCTATGTAGTGTTCTCACCCTCTTTGTTCATGATGTGTTTTATGAGGCTTCAAAACACTAAGAAAAATATATATTAACTTAACACTGCATCTGCCCTCAGATTGTGTCCTGTTCTGTGTCTTATACTGTAAATTCCTTATGTTAGGGTCTGTCTTTCTATGTCTTGTACAGTACCAAGCACATTGTTGGTGCCCTTTTAGCAATAGCTTCTATGTCATGTCTGTCTCTACACAAAAGAAGAAATTTTGACCAAGATATAAATTCTAGTGCTGAATTTTAAGGTTCGTAACAAATAATTGTAGAGATTTTTTTAGATGTATGCCAGAGAATCTGTATGATTGACTATAGAAAGATTTTTTTTTAAAATCAGTAATCTAAATAAATTTGATAATCTATTGATATTTGTACTTAATCCATCTGTGTTTAACATTTTGCATATAGTAATGCTACCTGAAAATAATTGCTATGAATTATTACCATACAGAACTCAATTGTTGATAATGGTAACCAGAGGAGAAGTGATGTAAAAATGTGGTTGAGTGAATTTTGTATTAAAATACTTGCTCTAAACTGCAACAGAGAGAGTATGGTAGCTAATAAGTGAACTTATAAGTGATGTAACTTTTGCTTTATACAGGCATAAAACACCAATTTTACTCTAATTACAGAGCAGTATTAATGGTTAAAAAATCAGTTGTCTGTGTGAAATACAACCACAGGGATTAAATATATACACAAAATTGCTGTGGCTTCCTACTGATATTTTATAAAACTTATGGTTATAAGTAGTGAACAGTTGATATTACTGTTCTTGTAAGAAAAAGCTCAGTTGGGTTTCTGGGTGGTGGTTAATTATAAATGTGGGTTCCTAAACAACTTTCAGTAAGCTCCTTTTTTTTTTAAGGTTTAAAACTCCTCTATACTTAAACTTCATGCTTCTGTTTAAAAAATTATCAAAATCAAACCATAGTGAGCTTTTTCTTACAATGCAACTTACTGGGATCCTCAAACAGATGTTCTTCCTCTTTGCTAGTTGCGTTTTTTCTAGCAGTGGACTTTAGTAAATCTAATGAAATTTGTTTTCTTGAAAATCAATAGCAGCTGAAGTACACTAGTGTTATAGGTAACTGATTTTATTTTTTGTGTGGAGTTCAGAATATTTTTTAGTGTATCTAGACAAATCCACCTACAAATAATTCATTAAAGTAGTAACTATGAAATTTTCACTGCTGCTTGATTTTGTGTTTGTAGAGCCAGAATGAAGACTGGGGAGGTTTGTCTGAGGATATCTTATGATTAAGAGCAGTCTAAGGCTTTAGCCCTTTTGACCCCCCTCTAAATTGGTAACTACCAGATTTACCATTTTGGTGGCATGGATTAAATGGGTGCTATGCAGAGACTGTTGCACGTGTAATGAAGTCCTTGCCTGATGAGTAAAGGATATACACAGAAATTATGGGTGATGGGTTTAACCTTCTGCACCATTTGCATGATGGTATTTGGAGAGTGCTTTGGGTGTTCTGTTTTATTTTCATTTTTATACTAACAGCATCAATTTGAAGTGATTTTTTTTGAGCTTTGTTTTGGTGTTGGTAATTAAGTGGGTTAATGGAGTTTAGAGAAGTGGTATACCAAAACTAATTACTAAACAGATGTTTGGCTTTACTTATAAGCAACCCACTTAAACATGTGTTTACTGGAAAATGCGCTCTTATCTCTAGTAGGCAAATGACATGGGGCCCCGTATAGAATGAGTGCTGCTGCAATTGACTGTATATCTAATACTGGGTGATGCTGCATGAGAGAACAAACTTATTTGCATATATAGTGCATTGCAACATATTTTTGTGCAGGCCCCTAAGAGAGGAATGCATTGTGGCAGTGTTACAAAGAAAAGGTAAGACTGTCTTCAAAAAGCGTGCACACAAAAAATGAGTCACTTTGAAGACCTATTAGTCAAGGTCTTACTGTGTAAATCAGTTATATTACATAAATGTAGTTAAATATATCAGCTTTTATTGTGTACAAATGCAACAGGGAATGTTTTATTTCAAGTGTAGTTTCAGATGTATTAAGATTAAGACTTAATTCATTAGACCAGTTGAATGTAAATGTACACAGATTTTGCAAGTAATAAAAGGAAATTTCATCTTTAAGAAAATACATTTTGCAAAGAATGAGTTCAGATGCTTAGCTTGCCTTTTATGATTAGAGTCATAATTCTGGTTTATGTATATGATACATAATTATTTTAATAGTTAAACTTTCTTTATATGATGTCTTTTTTTTTTTTGCCTTTTAAATAAAATTTTGCTTGCTGTTCATTTGATGACTCCTGTGTTGGCATCCAAGAATGCTGGTAAAGTTTTGACCTCAAATGGGCTGGATTGCACTACAAAATGTTATCTTACATGAACATGATTGCCAGCAATTATAGTTTACATGATGCTGAATGCAGTTTAATAGTCAAGGTAGACAAGGACAAAACGTTCAGGTTCATGTCAGCTGACTACAATGCTATTAGTTTGTTCTGGTCTACAGTGACCACTAAATTGCTTTCAAAATCATGTCAGTTAAACACAATTGTTGGCATTTGTGTTTTAACAGTAAAAATCTTGTGGACCTCATAGATTACTTACCTAGATTTAACATTATTAATTACTTTCACTTGGAATTTATTGGGAGGAAGGGAGTCTTTTTACCTTTTTGGAAGTGTGAGGGAGTTCAGTGTTGTAAAGTGTGTGGGAAGAGGGAAGGGTACTTGATAAATTGTGTAGGATGAAGACTTAGGGCACATAAAAACAAAAACTTGGATCAATTCAATAAAATTGATAGGCTGTCATAAATATAAAGGGAAGGGTAACAACCTTCCTGTATACAGTACTATAAAATCCCTCCTGGCCAGAGGCACAAAATCCTTTTACCTGTAAAGGGTTAAGAAGCTCAGGTAACCTAGCTGGCACCTGACCAAAACGACCAATAAGGAGACAAGATACTTTCAAATCTGGGGCGGGGAGCTTTGTTTTGTCTGTTTGTTTGTTCTGTGTGCTTGCAGGAGACAGATCAAGAAAGCAAGCAATCCAACTCATTAGGATTAGTAATACTAACAAGGGAATGCATTATCTTACTTTTATTTTGGCTTGTGATTTTTCTCTGTGCTGAGAGGGAGGTGTATTCCTGGTTTTCTTTTGGTAACTTCAAAGTTTCGCCCAGAGGGAAATCCTCTGTGTTTTGAATCTGACTGCCCTGTGAGATTATCTTCCATTCTAATTTTACAGAGGTGCTTCTTTTAACTATTTTCTTTCTAATAAAGTTCTGTTTTTAATCTGTGGGGTTTTTTTTAGTGGTCTAAAAAAACCCAAGGTTGGTTTGTGCTCATCTTGTTTATTCTCAGGCCTCCCCAGGAAAGGGGGTTGTAGGGCTTGGGGGAATATTAGGGGGTAGTAGGAACTCCAAGTGGTCCTTTCCCTGAGTTTTGTCTAATCACTTGGTGGTGGCAGCATTACCTAATCCAAGGTACAAGGGAGAATTTGTGCTTTGGGGAGCTTTTAACCTAAGCTGGTAGAAATAAACTTAGGGGGTCTTTCATGTGGGTCCCCACGGCTGTACTTTTGAGTTCAGAGTGGGGAGGGAACCCTGACAGGCTGGTTTAAGGGAAATAGAGAATAAACATTCATAACAATGCATTTGTTTGCTGGGAATATTTTTGAAACTTAGTTGGGTAGAGCTCCATCTGAAAGCCTTACAGCACTTTTTTTCATGCAGTTAATTGCCATATGGGATTGGAGCCTTTATTAGAATTATTGGCACTTACTACATCTTATTAAAACAACCTCCAGTGTGGCCTTTATATAGTCCTACACGTCATAGGAGAGTAGTTATTTATAATGATATAGAAGATGCATATTAAATTTATATTTGAAGGACATTCATCTAGGACACGGGTTCTCAAGGGTTGTGTGACCACACTGTTTTCCCCATATTATATTGCTCAATAGGAAATGGGTCTTGGCTAGATCCTGGGTATCTGGGATGGATGGGAATTCCTAGAGGTAGTTTGGGGCTACAGTGTGGCAAGTGCTGAGTATTACTAAAATACTGATGTGACAAGAGAGTCACTTGTTTGTTTGAAATAAAACTATAAGAAGTGAGTCTTGTAATACATTCACTGAGCACAACCAACAACCTTTGTAAGTATTGCTAGGAGAACTTGGTCCGCCAGACATCACTATCAGGTTTCTATTTCTTTTTGTACTTTGTACTTTCCTATCTCTCCACTATAACAGAAGTCCTATATAAGGATGTGACCCTTATGGCTTGGCTAGTGTTAATTCTGTGATTGTAAAACTTCAGTGTTCCCTGATTTGTTTTTCTCAAGTGGATACTTACAAAAATGTTCTGTTCCAGTCTATATTGGGCAGTTAGACTATGGGCTTTTGAGGAACCTATATAATTTGTTGTCCTGTTTGGCTACTTCATGCAGTGTTTCTAGGGTGTGATGCATATTCATACATGTTGTAACTGGGACACTGCATATTCTGAGTGTCAGTAAGTGGAATGTAATCTGTGTTCTTGAGGGGTGTGTGAGAGAGCATATTCTATAGTATAGATGCAGGGTTTTTACTCTTTTGTTGTTTTTACTCAGTGTGTTACAGTAGTATGCATATGCCCCTATTAGGACCCCACTGTGCTAGGTCTGTGCAATCACATGTTAAGAGACAGTCTCTGCCATGAAGAACTTAGTCAAATTTAAGATGAGGCTACAGTTATAATGAATAGTCAGAAAACATAAGGGAAATAGTGATAGGAAAAACAATGAGGAGTCCTTGTGGCACCTTAGACTAACAAATTTATTTGGCCATAAGCTTTCGTGGGCTAAAACCCACTTCATCAGATGCATGGAGTGAAAAATACAGTAAGCAGAATATATATTATAGCACATGAAAAGATGGGAGTTGCCTTACCAAGTGGGGGGTCAATGCTAACGAGCCAATTCAATTAAGGTGGAAGTGGCCTGTTCTCAACAATTGACAAGAAGGGGTGAATACCAAGGGAGGGGAAATTACTTTTGTAGTGCTAACGAGGCCAATGCAATCGAGGTGGCCCATTTCCAACAGTTGACAAGAAGGGGTGAGTATCAGCAGAGGGAAAATTACTTTTTGTAGTGACCCATCCAGGTGATGTGCACTAGATGAATTTGAGTTTATATGTATGTAGTAAATATGTACACAAATCCCATTAGATGCATACAGCTCCCATTAAATTCAATAGAAGTTGTGCTTGCATATCTGAGAGGAGCATTTGCAAATGTTAGAGTAATGGTCATGACTTAGTTATGATTGTGACAATTTCCACTCCGAGTGTGATTTTTACCCTCTATGAGCTAAGAGGTGAAAACATTATCTAAAAGTTGTATCTCATAACAGTCACAGTGGGGGTATCTATGATGATGAGGAATAAAATTTTTGGAAAGCTTTAGTGTGATATAGTGGATGTTTACTTCCCTAACTGTAAAGCTTGTGTAAATCCTTTGGAATAGACCATTTATCAATTAACTGGCAGATGTGAGGTGTTGCATTCTAAAGGGACTGTCACCTTTGTTCCAACCAGATCAGGGAAGAGGTGAGAGTGGGTGAGGGGGAAGAAAGAGACCCATCGAAGTCTGATTAAAGTGAATGAAGATTCAGCTGATAGTTTTGCTTCCCCAGTTGAGAGTGGAGGAGGAGGAGAGGGGTCACTATTGCTGTGTCTCAGGGCTTGGCTACACTTACAAATTTGCAGCGCTGCAGCAGGGTGTGAAAACACACCCTCTCCAGCGCTGCAAATTGCGGCGCTGCAAAGCGCCAGTGTAGTCAAAGCCCCAGCGCTGGGAGCGCGGCTCCCAGCGCTGTCCATTATTCCCCACAGGGAGGTGGAGTACGGACAGCGCTGGGAGAGCTTTCTCCCAGCGCTGGTGCTTTGACTACACTTAGCGCTTCAAAGCGCTGCCGCGGCAGCGCTTTGAAGTGTAAGTGTAGCCAAAGCCTCACGCTTTCCTTGGCTGGTGAAGTGAAGACTAGGGAGATGACAGTTTTACTTCACTGTGTGCCTGTGTAAAATTTTTATATTCTTGCAAAATAATGCTTCAATTGCCTAACGATGGAACTGCAAAGAAAGTGAACAGTAGCAGCTTTGTATAGAGAAATCTCTTATGAAATATTTCCTGGTGACTCAACCTCTGTTTGTTAAATTGATCTAAGATCTGATGGATTCCTGTATAAATGTCCCTTTAAACAAAATCTTACTGTTGTAATAATTGTTTTGTTTCTTATATTTACATGGCTAGGATCTGTAAACCTGTTAATATTTCCTAAATAGTGTGTGAGTGGAATCATTAATCTATCTTCAAATGCATTTTGTCTTGATATCTCTTCCAATTGACAGTTGTTAATGAAGATTTCAATGTTAATTAAAATTTCTCACTGTTTTCCCCAAGATAGTTTGCTTCTTGGACCAAAAACTCTCCTGAAAAATGGAGTACAGTTATTACCAATTCTATACTGACTACGGATTTGTTGCTCCAGTTTTGTATTTGTTTAGACTAGGAAAAGTGGTCCAGTTTAGCCTGAGATTAGTCAACACATTTCCGCTCACAGTTTAATGCATTTCTCTCTCCTACCTCTAAACCCCTACCAGCAAAACAAAACCCAACCTTAAAAATCATCCTCTACGCTACACAGAATGTTGATCCCAAAAATGGAGCAGTAAGAGACTCTCTATGAAGTCCACTAGGGATTTCACTATTGCTATTGATTTTATGTAGAAGGTGTTCAGATACTACAGTGATAGTGTATTCATCATCATTTACTGCATACATACTTAGAGAGCTAATATCAACTTTTCCCTGATCTAGACACAATATTGCCTCAGTTTAGTAGTATGAACATCAGTTAGCTAAAAGTTGTTAACCTGTATATCTATGCTTGGGAAAAGATTAAAGTTAGGTTGGGGTTAGCTAGATATTTTAGCTAACATGAATCTCATGTGAACCACTTTCCTAATGTATACAAATCCTTAGTGACAGGCTTGGATTTTCAGAGGAGCCTTATTCGCTTAGGTTCCTTTGAACATCCTTCCCTTAAGAAAGACTGTGTCATTTGAAGTAGTACTCATGATGCATTAATTTCCAAATAAATATTTGAGAAAGAGCAATCTGAAACCAAGCTCATGTCAGGCAAAGTTTGAGTTAAATGACTAGTGATTTTCAGAGGTGGGTGGTTGATGTCACAACCCGGACAGTTGTGCTGCAACTGTACGAATACAAGTCTATTGTGAGTAGACCTAACTGCTGGGTTCCATGTGCTTCTAAGCCCACAGGGTCTGGGTAGAGTCTACTAATTGTTTCTAGCTCTGGGTCTCTAGGTTGCATTCCCAGACTCAGACCTTGGGACATAGGACTCCACAGTGCAGCCACCTAGGCCCTGAAACCAATGTCTCAGACTTTCTGAGCCCCCAGTTGCTTAGAGTTCTACCTAGGCAGTGGCTACTCAAGATTCTGGTTTAACACCTTCAGGGACAATGTGGCATGGAAGCAAGGAACATCGGTTTAGCCAAGGGATTTCTTAACCAGTTACTCTACTCGTAAAGTATTTGAGTTACAGGTCTTTGAGAACAGGCCTGTGATACATCCTTCCTGGGCCTGATCTAGTTCCTTCTGAGAGTCTGAAACTTGTCAGTGTTCAAGCTGAGCAGAGGCCTTCCTGCACATCTGGCTTACACGTGGTGATGGTCAAGTCCCCTGCTTCAGAGCAGCACCCCTTTTTAAATGGCTCTTTAAATGTTTCTTCTTTTGCCATGTGGCCAAGCTGAGAAGCTGCAGATCCATCAGCCATGCTAGTGCCCATGTGTAGAAAATTCATAATTCTATGTGTCATGGATTTATAGGATCTGTGCCATTCCCTAACATTTAGACAGTCCCAAGGAAGGATATGTTCAGTGTGCTAGACCCCCAAAGGGTCACACTCTGCCACAAGGATAGGCCACATAGCCTCAGTGACTCCAAAACTGTGCTTCTGGGCTCCAGCATTCCTGTTTCTCTCACTGTGAGCTATGTCCAGCGAGACCCACTGAAATATATTCCTGTTCAGAGACTTTTACTCCCTTCAGGGACCAATGCATTTCAGCAAATATTTGCTTTTCAGAACAGAGTAGATTTCTTCGAGTGATTGCTCATGTGTATTCCACAATAGGTCTGCGTGCTCGCCACGTGCACTAGTGCCGGCAGATTTTCCCCTAGCAGTACCCGAAGCGGGGAGCGCCCTCTGCAACCTCTGGAGTGGCGCCTGCACTGCCCGGCACGGTATAAGTGGAGCTGCGCCCTCCCCCCACCCTCAGTTCCTTCTTGCCACCAGTGAAGGTGCGTTAGAACTGCTCTGCTCCAGTGTTGCTGTAGCTCATCCCCAGAACTGTTCGTTCGTTTAGTACCTGTAGTTAGTTAGTTTAGTTAATCAGTGAGCCTGGACCAGGGCATGCTTAGGAGAAACCCATATCAGCGAGAGGTGCAAGATTTGAAAATCGTTTAAGTCTCAGACCAAAAGAGAAAGTGATGTTAGGCTCCGAGCCATTCTGATGGAGTCGGCGCTGACCCTGACCCTGGCACGCCGCTCCGAGCGGGTACCGTGCACCGCGGTGTTGGTACGCGGCGATCTGCCGCTCCCCGTCCACGGGGCATGCCAAGAAGCCCTCCCGGGACGTCTTGTCCATGCCGGTGCCTGGAGTGCCACTGATGTTGGCCCCATGCTCCAGAGGCAAATCTCCACTGGGATCTCCGCAGTCAATCACCGCCCAGGGTCCACTCGGGACAGAGTCGCAGCGGCACCAAGGGAAGTCTGGAACAGAGGCTAGGCCCATGTCAGGCAGTCCTCGATCCTCACCAGGCCCTAGGCCTCTGACTCACGTAGAGAGGAGTAGCCCGGCCCCTTCGGAACAGGCCTCTCCAGATGTCTGGATGCTGTCCACGCTTGAAGCCCTCCAGGGGCCCGGGACGTCTTGTCCATGCCGGTGCCTGGAGTGCCACTGATGTTGGCCCCATGCTCCAGAGGCAAATCTCCACTGGGATCTCCGCAGTCACCCCCGGCTTAGTACCGGTCTCCGTCGAGGGAATGTTCCCGATGCTGATCACCGCCCAGGGTCCACTCGGGACAGAGTCCACGTGGATCGCCCTTAACACCGACCAGACTCTTGGGCTGGGTTCCGTCCGGACGAGACTTGCGGCACTGATCCTCCTCAGAGAGCGGATATCGATGGGGCTGTGGCGGATGTCGTTGTCGGTTCTCGTCCCGGGGAGGGTACCACAGTCAGTCGTGGCACGGTCATCGATGCCGTTCCCGCTCGGGCTCCTCCTCCAAGTCTCTGCCAAGGCACTGCAGCCCCGGGTGTCGATTGCCGTTGCCTCGCTGTCGAGGGTCCGCCTGTCGAGGCCGTTCGCGGACCAGCCATTACTGTTGGTACCGGTCCTCCACGTCGAGATTGCGGACCCGTGATTGTCGCAGATCCTGGCACCGCCATTCCTCCCAGTCAAGAGACAGTAGCGGATCCTACACCAGCCCGGTCTCCATTTGTAGCCGTCCTTCGGGCCAGACCGGCCAACCCGGGCAGCCGGTGCCACAGCAGTTGCAGTGGCACCAAGCATCGTGGCTGGCCCAGTGGTACCAGTGGGCACTGTGGCCTCTGGCGCAGCCCCCAGTGGGAGCTCGCTTGGTGGCCAGAGCTTCGGAAGCACCATCGGCCTCCCTCTCCAGACCCTCGACAAAGGAGTCGGTGGGATGCTTGTCCTCGGTACTGTGCCTGGAGTCCGACCAGGTGGTGGATCCTCCGTGCCAGCTGACACCCAAAGCATCTCTTCGCCCCACCCGGAGGAGGTGATTGCAGCCCCGCCTCCCTCCATCCCGCAGGAGGACTTCAGGGGCCACCAAGAGCTCTTAAAGAGGGTGGCAGCAAGCCTCCACCTCCAGGCAGAGGAGATGGAGGAGCCCTCGGACTCCTTGTTCAACGTGTTGTACCCATCAGCACGGGTAGGGTGGCCTTTCCGCTCCATGAAGGGGTGGCTAAAATTTCAAATGCCCTGTGGCAAATGTTTTACCAATATAATAAAACCCAGCAGGATCTTATTCAGAAGGATAAAGCAAAGATGCCACATTTATTGTAAATATTATAATAAAGCAAAAGACAAAAGTAAACATCGTTGTTTGACTAATTCCTATTACTACTTATTCCTTATACAAACACACACACACACATATATATATATATATATATATTTTCACACAATCATTCATTCAAGTTCTGTATAGGTGTTATAGTTACCAGCCTAGAAGTTGCTCATGCCAAGTTACTGGCCAGGTATCTTGGTCATGAGGATGGAGCCGAGTCTGTGTCAGATGCACCTGATGCTCCTGGAGGTTGGCAGCAGAACCAGAGACTCAAAGTCCTCAGTCTTTGGAGTTCATTCTTATAGGAATTAATTCCTATGTTAGTCTATGGGAGCTGTTTCATCCTGCTGTGGCTGACTCAATCAGCAGATGGCACATTCCTGGTGGCTTCACACTGTCCGTTTGTGGTTCTCGTCCTTCCAGGTGATGGGGTGGATCCCAGTTTACCCTCCGGGGGTTGTCTGGTGGTCCACTTGATACATTCTTCGGCCGATGGATACTCCCTTTCTAGGCCGGCACCTCCCTAACCATTCATGCACATCAAGCATTTATCAACATACATTCCATATCTTAACCATATTTTAATTTACTGTCTCCACCACTTTCGGGGTGTGTGTTAATTCCTATGAGACTTCCGGCCCTGTAATCACAGAGGGTGGGGGTCTGTTTGTTTACATTGTATCAATTACAGCTTAAGGCTAGCATAGTGTTTACTTCAAGAACAAAATCAATTAACTTGTTTAAAAGTTTTACATAGTAATAGAGTATCTTTCACAGGACAGATACGATCAATGGTTTCTGAGGAAATTAGCTTACAAGTTTTAACAGAAGAACTAAAAGATTTTTGTACTTGGTGAAACTGGGGGGTCACTGTCAGTTTGGGGAATCACTGTTAGTACCTTTTTTAATATCCCTACACAAACACCGGCCTCGTTGGCCCCTATGTCAAAAAAGGCAGAATGTAAGTCCTTTGTACCCACTAAAGGACGTGAGTACCTATATACCCACCCGGTGCCCAACTCCCTGGTGGTTGAGTCGGTCAACCACAGGGAACAACAGGGTCAGCCAGTTCCGACCCCAAAGAACAAAGATTCTTGGAGGCTGGACTCTTTCGGAAGAAACATTTATTAGTCTTTGAGCTTCCAGTGACGAGTGGCAAACCATCAGGCCCTCTTCAGTCAGTACGAATTTAATCTGTGGGGTTCCCTGCCTAAATTTGGGGTCTCCCTCCCGGAGCGCAATAAGGAGGAGTTCAGGGCGCTGGTGGAGGAAGGGGCAATGGCAGCTTGGGCTTCTCTGCAGGCTGCCTTGGATGCTGCAGTCACTGCTGCATGCACAATGGCCTCCGCGGTGTCCATGAGAGGGACGTCATGGCTTCTGCTCTCCGGGCTCTCCAACGAGGTGCAATCTTCCATGCAGAATCTCCCGTTTGATGGTACGGGACCCTCATGGGCCTGGCGGTAGCTCCACCATGGCCATTGCCGCTCCGCCCGAACTTGCTCTCACAGGACCAGAGCTGCCTCCTCCATCCCAGCCTAGCAGCTCTTCATCTTACAGTGTGGCTGCTCAATGGTTAGGTGGAGAGGAAAGCACGTGCTCAGAGCAAGTTCAGCGCATCCTCCTTCAAAGTAGACGGCCCTCCACTTGCCATGCTTATTTGGTGAAGTGGTCCTAGTTTTCTAAGTGGGTGGCAGACCAGGGTGTCTCCCTGGTGACTGCCCCGATCCAGCTTATCCTTGATTACCTCCTCCACCTGAGGGCCCAGGGCCTGGCGCCCTCGTCTGTCAAGATGCACCTGGCGGCCATATCGGTCTTCCATCTGCCGGTGCAAGGACACAGTGTTTTCCCATGTTATGACTGGCCAGTTTTCCTGTATTCTAGACCCCTGGTTCCACAGTGGGACCTAAACTTGGTGTTGGCTCATCTCAACCTCTATTTAGTTTACATCTGTTTTGGGTTGGGCAATGAGAAAGGTCTTGAAGTTTGAAAACTATCATGCCACACCATTTTTACTGATTTTATCAGCGCAGTTAATATCTGAATCAGAATCCATTAGAAGTTTAAACCAACCCACATACCACTTGGTTGTTGCTCTCCTACCAATGGTATATGTACCATAGTTTTAGAAGTGCTGAATTAGTAAAATTCACTTGTTTATATTCAATTTCTAAATAATTGGTGTGCTGCAATGTTTGGGTTGCAAACATTGCGGAGTAACGATACTTCCTCAAGAATGGTGTCCATGGAAATTGGGAATTATACATTTTTATTTTTTATTTGTTAAAACATTTGACATTAAAATGAATTGAAGATATTTAAAGACCAGCTATATGGGGGGGTGTTACAGATAAGATTAGCAAGTGTGGAAGTTTTTCTTGTAAGTATTTCCATCCCTTTTTAAGAATTTTGCTTGTATTGAGATTTATTTTCTTGGTGACTTCTGGAACAGAAAGTGAAATAATGTCTTTAATTGGCATACAGTAAAGGGTAGTAACTGACAGGGCGATTTTCAAAAAATGCCTGACGGCCTGAAAAGTAAATGTCCTGTCAACTTTCAGTGGGACTTCTGCTCTTAAATCCCTTCAGTACTTGAAATTCTGACCCAAGTGTCCTCAAAACATCATAATGCATTGCAAAAAGTGAACATGTGTTGTGAATGCTGTGTGGGTTTTAACAATATACTGCAACTGAAGCAGTTTTTCTAATGTTCTAATGTTTCATATTCTTAATGCCGTCCAAGAGCAAACTGTAATGTTAATAATCGAGAGTGTTTTCAGTGAAATAGTAAGATTTAATCTGTGAAAAGTTTTTGATCACGACACTGAGTTAGGGGAGTCTTGCAATCATTAAACAAAAGTGCCTTTTTGAGAGGAGGGGATCTTGATAGTATCTAGCCCCTCTTCATGAGACGTACACATTTTAAAACCACAGAAAAATGAATTGTTGCGGCTGAACCTCTTGGAAGTACAAATGGAATTCTAATACTTGTAGAATATTCCTTTAACTTCTATTAACAATTTGTACTCTGCTGTAGATGATAACTGTAAGGAAAAACATACCACACCATCATTTTGGTAAATTTTGTTGAAATACAGTTCCTTTTTGAGTATCTGCTGATTAAAATATTTGTACCTTCAGGGACAGGGTTCACACTACAGAATTTTTTGATAAAATTCTTATCTGCACTATCATCGTTTCAAATGCACTGGTATTAGTATGCAGAGCCCTTGTGTGGGCAAGTCTGTTGGCTGGAACTGGTGCAGATAAACTGTTTGGTAGTACCAGCCATAATCTGGATTAAGGTAGTTTATATGGGTCCTTTCCACATGTAATGCACAGTAGAAGATCAGATAAGTTTATAAAGCTCTCAATATCCAAACACAAACATTTTCGTAGCATGTAGTATTCATAAAGGAGCTGTCCTAACAGTTTAGAAGGCAGTCATCAATCTGTGAATGAAATTTGTGGTACTTATATAAAGGACAAAAAAAAAGGCCACCTCTTCTCAAAAAAACCTCAACAACCCCACTTGAAATAATGATGACAGTGCTGTGTCTACATGAAGCATTTTTGGAAATTTCACTGGGACAGTGCTGTTACTGGTAGCAGTGGTGGAAGAGCTAATGCAGATAGCTCTCCAACATGATGTAACCCATGTCTTCTGGATCTGCTTATATTAGGTCTAGATGATATAGAAATGTAAATGCCTGTGCCCTGTCTTAATGCTCCCAGCATTATATTACCAGTGAAGGAGCATTAATGGTAGTACAATGGTAAAATATTTCCCCCAAAGGGCTAGTGGAGACAAGGCTAGTGTGTAGTTCTGTATTAGAGATAGTATTGTAAGAACCTTTTGGCAAGAATATTTGTGTATCTGTCCAGCTGTGTATTATGTGTAAGAATGTATACATTTCTTTTTGTAGCCACGTCATGAATACTTTAATGTCCCAGTGTACTAAATGACTTCATTCATCATGCATGCAGCATTTCAGAGAGGAGATAGACCTGACTTATTCATGGCAGAACCTTATCCTCAGCTTGGTGAAATCAGTCATCTTGAACACAGTAGACTATACCACAACCATTATCTTTGCTGTTGTACTTTCCTTCTCTCCTTTTGTTTGTGTATTCTCATGTCTCATCTTGATATAACTTGTTCTTGTCAGCATATGATCTCTTATTGTGTGAACAGTTCCAAGTCTTATGTTTAACATTTGTGTGAAAGTCATTCAGCTCGAATAAGTACATACTGTAACATTACTTAATCTTTTAAATATTTTAGCTGTGGTGTTACTTAAAAATACATATAAAATTGTAGTATACATCAAAAGTGTATAGAGAGAAACTAGTAATCCCATGGAATAGTGTAAGGCTTATCTTTTTAAAGTGTGTATAGAATATATACATACATATGTATTAGCTTTATGTATAGTTGTAATACTGTATACATCTCTAATGAAAAATGCAAAAGTAAAATGCATTTTCCTCTACCTTTACTTTTAATTTCTTTTGTAAGTATTTGTTGGGACAGTGGTGATTTACTGTGTATGTATAGAGGTAGCGGGGAGAAAGTTATGCGTGATCGTTGGCATTTAAGATAGATAATGTTTTTGTACTATCACAAAATCTCAAGAGTTCTAACATTCTGATCTGTGTTTAAAGGTTGAATACACTTGAGCACTTGTCCTCCTTTTATAGTAGTAGTGATTAAAATTGTTACCCAAGTACATTCCTTTGCAACCTAATACTTCACAAAGTTTCAACTTTTTGCTTTTAATATTCAGTCATTAATACCATATTAAAATCTTAATGTTCATTAATCAGTATTTGTAATTTGAAATAAGATGTATTGAATCACAAAAGGAAGGCTGCTACTTTAAAGATTTCTATTAAAATAACTATCCTGAGTATATGCAGATCCAAGATGAAGACACATACTTCACCCTATATTGTCCACTAAAAGTGAATGTTGTTACATTATATAGAGCTGTTTTATCTTTAAGGCAAAGATTATATTCATTTAAATAGAAAGGAAGTGGTTAAATAAATCGACAACAAACACTTTAACATGTCAGAAGTATTTCATATATGGTAATGCACTACATTTTAAATGTCTATCTGACTTTAAAAAAATTGGGAACATAAAAGGGGAATTTTTGGATTTAATTTGCAGCATTCTGGGATGTTATAGAAAACTAGATCATAGGGGTGGTTTTCCACTTCCAAGTTTGTTACTCTTTTTTGTAAGACATTAACAGTTTGTGTGAACATGTGCAGTTGGTTAATGCTACTTTAATCTGCATT
This sequence comes from Mauremys mutica, assembly GCF_020497125.1. Taxonomy (NCBI): domain Eukaryota; kingdom Metazoa; phylum Chordata; order Testudines; family Geoemydidae; genus Mauremys; species Mauremys mutica. Next base: position 227,847,873 of record NC_059072.1, read on the forward strand.
CTCTCATGACTATTGGCTTATAATGCTATGCACTGAGCTGTAACGAGATGCTGTTTCTCTTGTTATCTGTATACAGCTGCTTGCTTTTAAATGACTAGATAATGAATTGGCTTTCCTGGCATGTCTGAAATAAAGTATTGCATGCATTTCTGTCTCATGTGAATGGCTTTTTTTCTCAACTCTTGGTTCTGGTATTTCAAATGTGTATTTGTTACCTCTGTTAAATTCTGTATTGCAGATGCCTTATAAAATGTAAAAAACATTCCATAACAGCTAGATAAAAATGTATACAAATGATTTCTAAATCTAAAAAACACAAATAGAACTAAATATGGCATAGATCTTGTCCATGTTGTATTTAAGTCTTAAATTGATTTCTAAAGTTCGTAACAAAATGTTTAAAAATATCAAGGCATCCTAAATTGGAATGATGAAGGCAGTTGGTAAGAATTCAGGATAAAATGTATCTGTCACAAGACTATCACTTATCGCTATTGTACAATAAGCATACATCATGATTTACTCATGAGGTCTAGTTCTAGATTTTTAATAACGCAATATCCAATCAAATGCCATTGAATTTTATTTGAGCCATGAGTGAAGCAATGTGCTTAACTACACAGGATCATTTTATTGGGAATTTGAATATACAGTGGCAGAAAAGTTCCTTAGTGTACAAAAATTGAAGTGGCAACATTAATCAATAGTTACCATGTAGTTTATTGTGAAAGAAGTATTTTTTGGTCATTTAGGAAATAATCAATTTCACCTCTGTAGTTATAAGTTTTCAAATCCATTATAATTAAAAGTTAGAATCACAGAAATGTAGGGCTGCAAGGGACCTAGCAGATATCAAGTCCAGCACTCTGCCCTGAGGCAGGACCAAATAAACTTAGACTATCCCTGACAGATGTTGAAAAATTGCATTAAAATAAACAGGATAAATTTGGTCATCAAGCTCCCACAAGCTTGCATGAGAATTTAACAGTTCTGTTTCTCTTAATCCAACCATAAGAATAAAGTTCAACCCTCATTTATTATAATAAATGCTTAAAATTGGTGCACAGGGAAACAGATACTTAAAAAGACACTCAGCTCATTGTTTTAATATACTTTTCAAATTGTTTTTGTTCTGTAATATTCTCAGAGCATGAAAATGCTATTTATTTTCTCACCAGTTTTGATATTTCGTTTTAGAATCTCTTCTCTCCCCCTCCCCCCCATTATGGAGTAGAAATTTGCATAAGTATTTTTAACATTTTTATAATTGATAGTATGCCAAGGCTGTTTCACACCAGCTTCCATGTCAGTACGGGTCTGGGAATATTTTAAATACTGCTTCAGTGGGAAAACACATCTGCGGGTGTCACATGGGTGGAAGTGAGATTTTATGTCCTTGGCTTTATTAGAAAGGGGGAATTTTTAATTTTATTGAAAAGTGGGTGGATTGAAAAAAATCCACAGAATTTTGTCTAATCAGATTGTAATAGCGTTGAGTGATTTTCGTCTCCTTTTCGTACTTAATTTCCAGCATTATTGATGGAATTGTGTATACATTGAGGGTAGAATGGACCTCTTGGGTCAAATGTTGGGCTTAAGCTACTCAACAGTGTCCTTTCAAAGTACAAAGATACCTGTTTCAAGTGAAGTGGAACTGTCTTAATATTTAAATCAGTGTATACACATGCGTTAATCTGAAGATTAAAAACTTGATCATTCTACGTGTGACGCATGTAGAGATTAAATTACTCATTTCTGAAGTGTTAGTGTTACAATACTAAACCACTTGAGTCAAATAGGTACAAGACTAGTAAACTGACACTTTTAAAATGGATCTAAATATTCTGTAAAACTAAAGTCTCTGAGGATTTGCTGCTTAATTGTAATCTTTCTTTTTCTTGCTTCATGACATGCCTTGTCTTAGGATGCTAAAGTAAGTTTGTTTTTGTTTTTCATTCTCTGGGTGCTTTAAAATTACACTGGTTTTGGTTTCATAAAGACAGTGTCTATTTTCATTGACTATGATGATGTTGCTAGTAATTGTGGAAATGGACAGCACAATCTTTCTAATTGGCTAGATCTTCTTCCAGTTGCGTAAAAATAACTCTTCAAATTCCCTAAATGAAAGTCGGATATAGACTTTAGTACAGTAACTCCTCACTTAATGTCCTCCCACTTAACGTTGTCACTGCTCAATTAGGGAACATGCTCATTTAAAGTTGTGCAATGCTCCCTTATAATGTCGTTTGCTTGCCTGCTCTGTCCAGTGCTTGTAAGAGCAATGACTTTACAAAGGAGCATTGCACAAGTTCCTCTTCTCCACCTCCTCCCTCTTCCTTCCCCCACAGCTAAACAGCTGTTTGGCGGTGCTTAGGACTTTCTGGGAGGGAGGGGCAGGAGCGGGGATGCAGCTGCTCCGGAGAGGAGGTGGAGGTGGAGTGGGGGTTGGAAGAGGTGGGCCTGGAGTGGAGTGGGGACAGGAAGAGGTGGGCCTGGAGCATCCCCTCGCAAAGTCGGCACCTGTTCTTCTCCAGGGAAACTGTCACTGCTGCTGCGAAAATGCTTACTAGTGTCCTTGCCTGCAGCGGGCTGTGCCTGTGTGGGGTAAGCCAGGGGCACTTCCCAACCATAGTACAGCACTGTACAGTATATAATGTCTTTTGTCTGCCCCCCCAAAAAAAAATTCCTTGGAACCTAACCCCCCTCACTTACATTAAATCTTATGGGAAAATTGGATTTGTTTAATATTGTTTCACTTAAAGTTGCATTTTCAGAAACATAACTACAACGTTAAGTGAGGAGTTACTGTATATATAAAATATATTAAACACTTATTTGCTTTATTTGGTACAGGGAAAAAGTCTTCATTGAAAATTTAGTGCAGTACCTTTAGGAAAGAACTGGTTCCAGAAGTTTATACCTGGCCTAGAATACTAGAGCCCCAAATCTTGGGCTTCCCTTCTCTTCAAGATTGGCCATTTCATCCTTCTCAAGTAGTTTTTGTCCAGTATACAATAGTGTCTCTAGCTGGGAGGGCTATTTTGAGAATTAATACTGTTGATTTTGCCTGACTAGGACCTGTTGCTTCCAAAACTTAGGAATTTTAAAGGATTTAAAGGATATTGTATCTGTACAGTACATCAGCCATTTCATTTTTACGTGAGGGATTTTTGGAGCTCTCCATAAAATATCACAAAATGAAATAATGTCAAATCCATTACAGATTTTTTAAAAATTCATGTCTGTTTTACTAAGTTGTGACGTGTTCCATGATGGAACGTCTGATTTATTTTCTTTTTAGTGTTAAGGGGTCATAAAGCTTACAAGCCATCCCTATAAACCATGGCAAACTTCTTAATAGTCCTTTTAGAAATGCATCTGATGTCATACATATAAACCCTCACATTTTCCCTTATGATTTTTTTAAATTAAGCACTTTCCATATTAACTTTCCACATATGAGCTTGTTTGCTAGGAGCACAGGATCTGTTTACCACTGTCTCAAATTTTCCCTCCACAGGAAGCAGAGACCCCACGTAGTGTACTTGAAGAAATTGGACTCACATAAATCTCCTCTGAAGTCTCCTGGTGTTTCACATACTGTAAATGTCCACTGCCATCATTTTAATGTTTAGCTAATGGTGTAAGATGCTGTTTGTCAGTATTACTGTTTTGCTAAATTGCTTCATTCAGGCCTACAAGAAAATATCCCATTTAAAGTTTAAAAAAAGGGAACAAAATTGTAAAACCTCCAAAAAGGATAAAAGAAAGGGATTTCAATTCAAGACCTCTCTTTGGTGCATTTGAGAAAATCATAGGTGACAACTTCATTAATTATTCTGTTTAATTAGCAACCGTGACTTAAGGAAACAAATGAATCAGCTTCAGTACATTGTCATGTTTAACAGAAAGGAAAGTACATGTGACAACTTTAAATGTGAAATGTAACAATGTGGAACTTGGTTTTATGCAACCAAAGACTTATTTGTTCATCTACATTTTATGTCAACATTTGTGAAAAATCTGCTTTTTTCAGTTAATACAGAAAGATTGGGAATTAACTGTTTACTATGGAATTTTTTTCATTACACCAAAGAACCCTAGTATGATCTGGATATCAAACTGGTATGAGCTGTTAAGCTGGCTTCATTTTTTAGCAACAAAGCTGCAGCCAGACCATTTGATAGAAATGGAAGTATTCAATACAAAGATTTTACACAAAAGTACATGAGTTAATGTATTATAAAGGGAATACAAATTATTTTTTACAGCCTGCATATTGGAACCATCCTGTTTTTAACATCAGTATTATTGCTTAACCACTGTAGACTTATACCTAGATTATGTACTTTGCCCTTCTGACTATTCAGATGAGTAGATAATGTAAAATATGCTGGGGTAGCACTTGACATCATGGAGAGGAGGGGATAACTTAAAGGGAAAGTTAAAAATGTGCAATTTAAAATTTAGGGAGAGAAGGCGGGTGTGGTAATATCTTTTATTGGACCAACTTCTGTTGGTGAGAGAGAGAAGCTTTTGAGCTTACTACATGTCAGGTCTGAGAAATGTACTCTGAGGGTCACAGCTAAATACCAGGTGAAACAGGTTGTTTAGCATAAGTAGTTAACACACATTTCAAGGGACCATTCAAGGCAAAGTGGCCCATTAACACCCCTCCAGTCATAGGGGGAAACAGAAGGGGGAGAAGGCAGCTGGGGGAGGGTTGTTAGTCCTGGCAGAACCTTCCCAAAAGTGTGGGGGGGAGGGGCAGGGCTCCTGTCCCCCTGTGGCTCTGCCTGAGGCCCTGCCCCCTGCCAAACTGGAAGCTGGAGCAGGTTGGGAGCCATGGACTCTCCACCTGCTGGGGCTTGGGGAACCCCTAGAGCAGCTCATGGTCTGTGTCCCTGCCCTGCGGGCCCCCTGCCCAGGGTAGGTGGAGGGCGCATGGCCCCCCACACTGCCCGCGTGGCTTTTACCACCCAAGGGATAGGGCCTCAGAGCTGCAGCCCGGCTGTGGGAAGAGCCACACAGCCAGTCAGCTGTGAGGGGCTGTGGACCTTTCATCTGCCCTGGATGAGGGGCCCAGGGCTTCTCTTTGGCCCCCCACCCTGGGCAGGTGAAGGGTGGAGAATCAGTGGTGCAGCACCCCCTGCTGCCCAGGCTCCCCATCTGGGCTCCAGCTGCTGGCCCTTGCTCAGGGGGCAGGGTCTTGGGCCCAAGAGGAGGGGCAGGGACTGTGGCAAAAAGTGGACAGGACAGGCCCATCCACTTTCAAAAAGTGTGAAGACCATAGCGCCGCCCCCCCCCCCCAGTTCCAGCGCTGATGTTGTTAGTGGGTTATAGATTGGATTTATGGTTTATTACAACAGTGACAACATGGGTGAAAACTTTTCTCAAAGCGATCACGCTATAGCTGACCTGTCAGTCCTCATCCTCAAAGGAAACCTGCACAACACTTTCAAAAGGTGAGCCTGGGAGCTTAAAATTCATAACTCTGCTAGACACTAAAACTCATGGACTGAACAGACACTCTGAATTTATGGTTTATAACAACAATCTATATCCACTAACAACCCCCCTACCCAAGCTGCCTCTCCCCATATTTCTTCCTCCCTTAGAACTGGAAGGGTGTTGTTATAAACACCACCCTTCCAGTTCTAAGGACCATTTCACCTTGAATGGTCCATTGAAATACGTGTTAACTGCTTATGCTGTCTGTTCCACATTGTGTTTAGCTGTGACTTTTCAGTACATTTCTCAGACTGGAAGAAGAGCTCCCTGTAAGATCAAAAGCTTCTCTCTCTCTCACCAACACAGTTTGTCCAATAAAAGATATCACCTCATCCACCTTGTGTCTCTAAAATTCTGCGACAGATATGGCTACAACACTGCATATAACAATTTAGAAGTTTTTATTTTGAACCCTAGAAACAAGGCTTTGCATTTACTGGTATTTTATGGTATGCTCAATGGGGGCATAAGCATTTTAAAAATCTTTTAACCTGCTTCATTGATATACATTAATGTCCTGTCACCGTACATGCAGGTGACATCCATTGTGAAATTACTAAGCTTAAGCAAACACAAGTGTTTGTATTCAGTACCACTAACCTAATTTACACTGAAGTCCTATTGAAAATTACTGAGTGAGTTTCAGCATGTAAATGAACAAATAATCAAGGGTAATAGACCACAAAATGTACTTTGTTCATTTATTTTGACAGTTATAGGTGTTTTGCAATATAGTCTACACCTTAAAGTGTTTAGTCTTATGAGATCTCTGTACAGAACTCTGTTCTGTTGCTGAGAAGTTAGTGCCATTTTTTTCTGCAAATTATGTGTGGAGTAGCAAAGTTCTACTGTGTGTATCTGCAGTGATCACAAGGTGAGTGTTTTTCTAAGCTTGCTGTTAAATGGGAACTGACCATAGGCTCCATAACAATTTAGTTCGCTCACTTGACATAAGCAGTACCACACATTTACAGTATTCATATCCACTCATGTCATGTACAGAACACAGGCCTCTCAAGTCACTAGAATATCATGTTTGTATAAGGTACACAAGAGCCCTGTTATGCATTTCACTCATTTAGAATATGCAAAAAAAGATGAGATACAACTGGTATGGGATAGCCTGCTGTTTGTGCTGTTGAAGTGAATGAATTTCCTTCATTTAAAATGTCAATCTGAAAGCAGTTTTATGTGTGTTTAAACAAACATGTTTCTAAGGTTTACGCTGTCACTTGTATGTGCTAGGCTGGATTAAGCTTTGTTGTGATTGTGTCAAAACCTGTGACCACTGTCTTAGTATCACATTAATTTAATTGTAATAAATGTTCATTTTTACACCATTGCTGTTTGCTTATATATAATCAAAGGTTTAATATTTTTGCAGGGGGAAGGAGAGGATAGGTAAATCTTTTAGTGATAGGAAAAAATAATGCACAATTAAACATTACATCACTTGATTTGCAACAAACTTTATTAAAAAAGTGTAATGTATACTCACGATTCCATTTATTTACAGCTATTCACACTTTTACAGAAAACAATAAGTTAGCAGGTAATTGAAAGCTTAATCACATTAAACACTTTACTGTAAAGAAACTTCATCTAAATGAATATTCAGTTTAGCTATAGTGCTATTTCACTTGAGAATTAAAGCCAAAAACACACTAACTGAAGGTGTTTTGGATAATACAAACTTAGCATTCAATTTCTTGACTATAATAAAGGGCAGTTCAGTACAGCATACACAGTCCTAATTTCAGTGAAAGTGTTTCTCTAACTGGGAGAAGCCGTCACTCATTTTTCAAAAAGTGAGCACTAAGATTCTTGTCTGAATTCCACTTGGCTTTACCTGAAGGAAGAAAGAAGTTTGGAAAATCATTAGTAACTTCACTTTAAAGGGTTTCTGCCAAGGATAAGATGAAAACAAGCTTAAGTGCAGGAGTAAGTTTCTCTACGTAATCGTCCTTTTCTACTCCAGCTATTGCCATACAGTTTGTGTTGTGCTTGGAATACTGAGCATTGGACTCTAACAGAATTTTCAAGCTGAATGCCTCGCAGAATATTTTTCCAAGTGTTGAAGGATAGCCTGTGAAACAGCATTGAGGGGTATATATCAACCTCAAGCTAACATCACTTCTCTGATTTATAAGCAGGGTTCTGCTAATTCTGCTGTGCTGCAAAATTTTCCTCTCTGGGCCAGCTGCCATGGAAATCTAGTTTTCCTGGCAGTTTGGACTCCATCTTTTGATCTCATTTGGTACCAGGACTGTAAAAGTTTTTTGTTCTACCTGCTTGATTTTACTTGTCTTATAAAGCAGGAGGATGTTCTGTTTTGTATTCATATTTCAGTGAAGTGATAAACCAGCATCTGTACAAGGTTGTGTCAGACTTCTCTGTCCAGGGTATCGTGAACTATTGCTGCCACTTCTGTGGCTAACTAGAGAACTTGAACATACACCCTTGCACCCTACCTCCTCTTCTTCCCTCAAAGCTACCCTCTCCCCAAAAAATAGTTGCTTTAGCCACTTGTCCCCCTCCTCTACCAATGTGTTCTCTACTTGCTTTCCTTCCCATTCATATCCTCTGAAGCTGGAACAAGGGTGAGGGGCATACGGACTCCATACTTTATAAGAAGGGACACTGAAGAGGTTCATAGATAAGGCCCTGAGAGACCATTATTATCTAGCCTGACCTGTACAACACAAGCCATGCCACTTTCCTGCATTGATTCCTGCTTTAACTAGAGTATGTGTCAGAAGAATCCAGTATTGATTAAAAATGCTAGTGATGATCTACACTAGCCTCTGTTTGTCAGAGGGTGGAGATGGATGGCAGGAGAGAGATCACTTGATCATTGCCTGTTGGGTTCACTCCCTCTGGGGCACCTGGCATTGGTCACTGTTGGTAGACAGGATACTGGGCTAGATGGACCTTTGGTCTGACCCAGTACAGCCATTCTTATGTTGTTCTTGTGCTAACTTATGCAATGGTTAATTACCCTCCTTGTTTAAAAACTGCATCTTTATTTCTAGGGCTGTTGATTAATCATAGTTAACTCATGCAATTAACTCAAATTAATCACAGTTAATGGCAGTTTTAATTGCACTGGTAAACAATAGAATACCAATTGAAATCTATTAAATATTTTGGATGTTTTCCTACATTTTCAAATATATTGATTTCAGTTACAACGTAGAATACAAAGTGTACACTGCTCACTTTATTATTTTTTATTACAAATATTTGCACTGTAAAACTGATGTATGAGATTAACTGAAAAATACTAAGTACTGTAGTGCAATCTCTTTATTGTGAAAGTGCAAGTTACAAATGTAGACTTTTTTTTGTTTTGTTACATAACTGCCTTCAAAAACAAAACAATGCAAAACTTTAGAGCCTACAAGTCCACTCAGGCCGCCTTCTTGTTCGGCCAATCTCTAAGACAAACAAGTTTGTTTACACTTATTGGAGATAATGCTGCCCACTTCTTATTTACAATGTCACCAGAAAGTGACAACAGGCATTTGCATGGGACTCTTGTAGCTGGCATTACAAGGTATTTACATGCCAGATATGCTAAACATTCATATGCCCCTTCATGCTTCAGCCACCATTCCAGAGAACATGCTTCCATGCTGATGATGATCATTAAAAAAATAATGCTCTAATTAAATGTGACTTTACTTCTTGGGGGAGAATTGTATGTCTCTGTTTCTGTTTTACCTGCATTCTGCCATATATTTCATGTTGTAGTAGTCTCAGATGATGACTCGGCACATGTTCATTTTAAGAACACTTTCACAGCAGATTTGACAGAATACAAGGAAGGTACCAATGTTAAATTGCTAAAGATATCTACAGCACTTAACCTAAAGTTTAAGAATCTGAAATGCCTTCCAAAATCTGAGAGGGATGAGGTGTGGAGCATGTTTTCAGAAGATTTAAAAGACATGTCATCTGGAATGGTGGTTGAAACATGAAGGGACATATGAATCTTAGCGCATCTGTCATGTAAATATCCTGCAACACCGGCTACAACAGTGCCATGCGAACGCCTGTTCCCACTTTAAGATGAGGTGAACAAGAAGTGAGCAGCATTATCTCCTGCAAATGTAAACAAACTTGTTTGTCTGAGTGATTGGCTGAACAAGATATAGAACTAAGAGCTTTGCTTCTGAGAGCTGCTGACATGCAGTATAGTTCCAGTTTTTATTCGTTGAGGCAGAGTACAATGAATGACATAGCACTGAGACAGGTGTCTCTTACTGTTGAACAACTGTGTAGCCTATAATACAATAATTGTGGTAATGCACAGGATGGTCATCATCTGTGCTGAGAAAATGACTCTTCCCTTTAAGCATGAAAGGCAAAAGTTAGAGCTGAAAGATTACCAAAAATGTTTTAAACATGTCCTGCTCCTGCCAGGGCTGGCACCAGCCAAGCAAGCTTGTGCTTGGGGCAGCAGATTCTAAGGGGTGGCATTCCCTCAAATTTTTTTATTTATTTTGCTTCACTGCTTTGGCTGCCCCACAGGTTTTTTTCTTTTTGGTTCACCGCTCTGGCTGCCCTGTAGGGGGTGGAGGAGGGGAGCACCCTGCTGGGAGTGGGCTGCACCCTCCATCTGCCCCAGCTGGTGCCAGGTCTGTAGCAAGCCTGGCAGGGCAGCCCGTGTCCTTCCCTCCCCGCTGACTGGAGCGGAGCCCTCCCAGCAGGCAGCACAGCAGAAGCCCTGGCCGCCCCCCTTCTCTGCCCCTGCCTGGGGCACGTCTGCAACACTGGGAGTCCCCCTGCACTCGCGCTCTGGCCACCCTGCACATGTTTTTTTTGCTCTGCTGCTCCGGAAGCCCTGCACGTTTTTTGTTTGGCGCTGCAGCTGCCTTGCAGGTTGTTTTTTTGTTTGCTTGGGGAGGCAAAAAAGTCAGAGCCGGCCCTGCCTACTGCTATGAACTGGAGAACCAAGAGGGCCAGAAGAGATGAAGGACCTGATTTTCCACTACCCTGCATCTGGCTCAGTAACTTTCAGCTTTTCTCTGAAGTATAGCCATGAAATTAGTGAAATGCTCTGAAGAAATGCAGCAACAGTACAGGAGCCCTGTTTAAAGTAGACTCCACCAGAATTATGTCTCACTTTGGGTGGGATCTTGTCAATAGCCTACACTCACTATAGACTGCTTCAAATGCCCTTATTTCGGGGGGGAGGGTCTGAGATTATAAGCTCCAACGAGCAAGGACTGTCTCTGTATTTGTACAGTAGCTAGCACACTGGGGCCCTTCAGTGCTACTGTCATATTCCTTCAGGCTAACACATGATAGGAGCTATGCCAATACTACTGCATTTTGTGAAGTCTTCATGAGCTGTAATGGCAGTAGAAATACACATCACAGAAAATCCATCCTCTGAATTTAGTTTGTTATTGAGCCCCTTTTGCTATTTCCCTTGCAAAATTTAAGCTTACATTTAAAAAAAACCTTTGGTTTTGATTTCAAATAAAAATAATCACTCACTAAGCTGTAGTGTAATTACAAAAAGCCATGCACATGACTGTTTGGTTCTGAAGCCTTCTCACACACTCAGACCTCACTTAAGTGTTATGGGAAACAGTAGTACTGAAGCATGAGGTATGAAAGCAGTTGGAAAATGACTGCTAATACCTCAAAGCTGTAGCAGCAGACTTGTGGGCAGTCTAGTTTTGGTGCTGAATGCATACCCAGACAGCTTAAATGTGGAGGAAAAATACAAGAGTTAGCAGCAGCTGAATGTACTATTGATATTAACCATTGGCATGGTCAAAGCTTTAGAAGAAGCTGCACCCTCAAGTCAAGGCTGGAATAAATATTTCCTTTTCTATTTAATAGTGTGGCTATAAAGAAGTATCTGCATTATGGGGGATAGTTTCAAGAACCAGATAGGCTCCCAGCTCCTCTTGAAAAAATCAGTGGGAGTTAGGCACCTAATTGCCCTTTGAAAAATCTCTCCTTAAGTATTGTATCTAATTTATACCCCACGATTGTACTGGTTTCAAGGATCCATTTGGAATGCAAACACAGATTTTAAACACTAATAGCACCCCAACTATCAAGATGAACCTTGATTTCTAGAAGTTATTTTATTACTGCTTTGCATGCTCCACATAGGAAAGTGTATAAGGAATTGGAATGAGGAAGTCATTCCTGGGGGGAACAGGGAGAGTAGCACTATGTGAAAGATAGGGTGACCAGATGTCCCAATTTTATAGGGACAGTCCTGATCTTTGGGTCTTTTTCTTATATAGGCTTCTATTAACCCCCCCCCCCCCATCCTGATTTTTCACACTTGCTGTCTGGTCACCCTAGTGAAAGAAAATGTAGAATCAAATGAAGTAAAAATCTTAAATGAATCCACATGTTCCATAGAATCTCTCTGGATAGTAATTACATACTCTAATAAGAATATAATAGTAGGGATCTATTACCGACCACCTGACCAGGACAGTGATAGTGACAATGAAATGCTAAGGGAGATTAGAGAGGCTATCAAAATAAAGAACTTGATAATAGTGGGGGATTTCAATTATCCCCATATTGACTGGGAACATGTCACCTCAGGACAAAATGCAAAGAAAGTTTTTCAATACTTTAAATGACTACTTCTTGGAGCAGCTGGTACAGGAACCCACAAGGGGAGAGGCAATTCTCAATTTAGTCCTAAGTGGAGCGCAAGATCTGGTCAAAGAGGTAACTATAACAGTACCACTTGGAAACAGTGACCATAACAACATTTCACATTCCTGTGGTGGGAAGAACACCTCAACAGCCCAACACTGTGGCATTTAATTTCAGAAAGGGGAACTATGCAAAAATGAGGTTAGTTAATCAGAAATTAAAAGGTACAGTGACTAGAGTGAATTCCCTGAAAGCTGCATGGACACTTTTCAAAGACACCAGAATACAGGCCCAACTTAAATGTATACCCCAAATTAAAAAACACAGTAAAAAGAACTAAAAGAGAGCCACCGTAGCTTAACCACCATGTAAAAGAAGCAGCAAGAGATGAAAAAGGCATCTTTTAAAAAGTGGAAGTCAAATCCTAGTGAGGTAAATAGAAAGGAGCATAAACACTGCCAACTTAAGTGCAAGAGTGTAATAAGTGCCAAAAAGGAGTTTGAAGAACAGCTAGCCAAAAATCTCAAAAGGTAATAAAATGTTTTTTAAGTACATCAGAAGCAGGAAGCCTGCTAAACAACCAGTGGGGCCCCTGGACGATCGAGATACAAAAGGAGCGCTTAAAGATGATAAAGTCATTGTGGAGAAACTAATTTAATTCTTTGCTTCAGTCTTCACAGCTGAGGATGTTAGGGAGATTCCCAAACCTGAGCCATCCTTTGTAGGTGACAAATCTGAGGAATTGTCACAGATTGAAAATAGGTAATTTTAAAAAAAAAGTGTCACTAGAGAAAGTTTTGGAATTAACTGAAAAACCTAACAGTAACAAGTCACCGGGACCAGATGGCATTCACCCAAGAGTTCTGAAAGAACTCAGATGTGAAATTGCAGAACTATTAAGTATAGTTTGTAACCTCTCCTTTAAATCAGCTTCTGTACACAATGACTGGAAGATAGCTAATGTAATGTCAATATTTAAAAAGGGCTCTAGAGGTGATCCTTTGAAGGGGTCAACAAACATGTGGACAAGGGGGATCCAGTGGACATACTGTACTTGGATTTCCAGAAAGCCTTTGACAAGGTCCCTCACCAAAAGGCTCTTATGTAAATTGTCATGGGATAAGAGGGAAGATTCTTTAATGGACTGAGAACTGGTTAAAAGACAGGGAACAAAGGGTAGGAATAAATGGTAAATTTTCATTATGGAGAGGGGTAACTAGTGGTGTTCCCCAAAGGTCAGTCCTAGGACCAATCCTATTCAACTTATTCATAAATGATCTGGGGAAAGGGGTAAACAGTGAGGTGGCAAAGTTTGTAGATGATACTAAACTGTTCAAGATAGTTAAGACCAAAGCAGACTGTGAAGAACTTCAAAAAGCTCTCACAAAACTAAGTGATTGGGCAACAAAATGGCAAATGAAATTTAATGTGGATAAACGTAAAGTAATGCACATTGGAAAAAATAACCCCAACTATACATACAATATGATGGAGGCTAATTTAGCTACAACTAATCAGGAAAGAGATCTTGGAGTCATCGTGGATCGTTCTCTGAAGATGTCCACGCAGTGTGCAGCAGCAGTCAAAAAAGCAAACAGGATGTTAGAAATCATTCAAAAAGAGATAGAGAATAAGATGGAAAATATCTTATTGCCCTTATATAAATCCATGGTACGCCCACATCTTGAATACTGCGTACAGATGTGGTCTCATCTCAAAAAAGATATACTAGCATTAGAAAAAGTTCAGAAAAGGGCAACTAAAATGATTAGGGGTTTGGTACGGGTCCCATATGAGGAGAGATAAAAGAGGCTAGGACTCTTCAGTTTGGAAAAAAGAGGAGACTAAGGGGTGGATATGATAGAGATACAAAATCATGAGTGGTGTGGAGAAAGTGTATAAGGACAAGTTATTTACTTGTTCCCATAATAGAAGAACTAGGGGCCACCAAATGAAATTAATGGGCAGGTTTAAAACAAATACAAGGAAATTCTTCACACAGTGCACAGTCAACCTGTGGAACTCCTTGCCTGAGGAGGTTGTGAAGGCTAGGACTATAACAGGGTTTAAAAGAGAACTAGATAAATTCATGGAGGTTAAGTCCATTCATGGCTATTGGCCAGGATGGGTAAGGAATGGTGTCCCTGGCCTCTGTTTGTCAGAGGGTGGAGATGGATGGCAGGAGAGAGATCACTTGATCATTACCTGTTAGGTTCACTCCCTCTGGGGCACCTGGCATTGGCCACTGTCGGTAGACAGGATACTGGGCTGGATGGACCTTTGGTCTGACACAGTATGGCCATTCTTATGTTCTTATATAAGTCCTGACAGCACTATAAGTATTAATTACTCTCCTATACATACTTTATTCATTTCTTTAGCCCCTCTGTTCCTTAGTTAACAGCTCCTGTGTTTTGGTTTATAGCAGGGGTAGGCAACCTATGGCACGCGTGCCAAAGGCAGCACGTGAGCTGATTTTCAGTGGCACTCACACTGCTGGGTCCTGGCCACCAGTCTGGGGGGCTCTGCATTTTAATTTAATTTTAAATGAAGCTTCTTAAACATTTTAAAAACCTTATTTACTTTACATACGACAATAGTTTAGTTATATATTACAGACTTATAGAAAGAGACCTTCTAAAAACGTTAAAAATGTATTACTGGCACACGAAACCTTAAATTAGAGTGAATAAATGAAGACTCGGTACACCGCTTTTGAAAGGTTGCCGACCCCTCGTTTATAGTATCCCTGTAGTAATCTTTAGCCCTTACTTCACTTAAAAAAAAAACCCACTTTAGATTACCATGCCTTAACACTACTGCCTTGATTTGTGCCCCAGCTAACTGGCTGAACCAAACACATGATCTCTACAACTAGCTCAAGGAGCACAGTATTGAATATCAAGTGGGCTACTACTTAACCAATCACCTGTACACTCACTCCCTCTTGGTATTTTATTCTCTGGGCTTGTACCTCTCTTTCCCTCAGCAGGACCACCTCCGTGCTGTTCATACATGCAGAATTGGCTTGGTGTCACTAGCAGGCAAGGCAAAGTGACATTCAGAATCTTAATTTCACCCCCATATTCTTGCTGCGCAAGCACTGTGTGCAAGCAGCAACACAGGGAGCTTTCTTCCACGGTGGGGAGAATTTGATCCCTGATCTCCAGCTGATCATAGGATACATTCAGTTGTCTAGTCCAACAGGAAGGATTTACACAAAATATTGAATTCCCATGACCCTGTGGTAAATTTAAATAATTAAATCTGTTCCATTTTTCTTAAACTCTTAAGTCCTGCTTGGGTCATACTCATTTTAATACAAGATATACCCTAATGCAGTACAACATTATTCTTGGTACATAGCCATCTACTGCACACATGGTATCTTTGGTAACACTACAGTTGCTCAAGTGGCAACTCCTCAAAGAATTCTCACTTTTTTGGGAGGGGTTCATTACTTCTTCCTCTGCTATTTGACCTCTTTTTGCCCCGACTCCTGGACCGAGAGGAGCTTCTACTTCGGCTTCTGCTACGACCACGTGTACAACTACGGCTTCTGCTGCGACTACGACCTCTCCTCTTCTTCCCTCTACTATGTGACTGCCTTCGTTCCCAACTTCTTGACCTGCTAGACCGCCGTCTTTTTTTGCTCTTGTGGCTACTTTTTTTCCTCTCTGATTCTCCATTTCTTTTGTAAGAATGATCTGGGCTGGGGCTGCTCCGTCTTCTTGACTTGCTGTAATAGTCCTCGTGATGGCCTGTTCTGTTTCTCCTTTCAGAGTTTTTAGCTGACTGATTGGTCCGTTCAGGAGAAATATGTATGTCTCTATTGGCCTCCCAAAACTCATTGTGTGGATTTCTGAATACGTGCAGAAAGTTGCAGTGTTTCCCTCTTGGGCATTTCTGTCTTTCAAATAAACCTGCAACAGATATTTTTATTTTTTTTAAAAGGTTATTTGCAATATTATATAAAGGCAACAATTCTGTTGTTTTTAATGTAATGTCAGCCATTTTAACTAAATATGTATTTTAAAAGATTTGTTGCACTTAATCTTTTGGCTTTTTCCACTATAGATATTTATACCACGCCCATCAGCCTCATCTACAAAGGAAAAACACACTTCAATTCTTTTCAAAAGATTATACTTTAATCTTACGCATGAGACACATCCATCCTGATATTAGTTTTAGCTTTTAAACATTCTAGTATGTCTTATGCTAAAGTGAGCTAGTAATTCTATAACTTAACTTTCCTAGTTATGTAAATTGGGCAGGATGGGTGTTAGTTAAATCTCAGGGATTTTAGGAAAAGGCATGAGTAAACCAGCCATTAAGCTGCATGGACTGGCCCCTTATAGCCTAAGTGCTATCCTGGAGGTAAGAAATTTCTGTTCAAGATAAATACATTTTGGATTGTAGCAAGACTGGGGTAAGAGTCAGCTAAATATAGTTATCACTGATCATAATGAAGAAGCTATGTTTTAACGTTTCAGAATCAGTTAGGTTGCTGGTTTTGAATGAGATGTAAAAACAGACATCCTGCCTATTTTACAATCATCTGTTATCCCAAAGCACTCTTCCTAAAGGTTGAGGGTGTTACTGCATCCTAACTACAGTCAGTTTCCTAAATCCCCCCAGCAATGTCAGTTGGACACCATATACACTTCCGGCCCAAAGCTTGTGTAGTCGAGTTAGTGCACGTATTCAGTTTGTCGCCTTGCACCTCAAAAGGTTTCTGTACTGTAACTTTATGTGGATCTCTCTGATTTGAAAGCCTGTAAGACATCACTGCTTAATCTTTCAGTTCTCTAATAAGCCTTTCAGTAATGAGAGACTTTCCCTTTTATAAAGGTTTATCCCTGACATACCACATATAGCAGTTTTCCACCTTGTCACTGGGCAAAATTCACACTGAAGCTGTCGTCCTGCATACCATCGTCCATTGAATAGAGTAAGGGCTTCTTGACAGTCTCGCTCCCTTTAATTTAAAGATAAGGCAGCATGTAGCATTAGTGGGGATATCATACAATCCTTTAAATTCTGTTCTCTACCAAATTTGGACTCTTACTGCAGTGTGGGGATGAATCACTTAGATAAAATAGGGTTTAAGTGACATTCAAATTTAAGTAAAATGGAAATATGGAATTAAACCTTTTAGAACCCAACAGGAAAAAGTAAAATGTTGTTATTTGGGTACTGCTTATGATCTATGAGTATTTAACTGTCAAGCGTCATAAAGAGTTAACTGCAAAGCACTTACGACTGGTACTGAACATATACATTTCCCCGCAGGTGAGGCTCAAAGTTGCAGCTGACCTAAGAGGAGATGAAATGTTAGATTAAGGCTTCTGAAATACTGAGAGATCCACGTAGCTCATTCCTGATGGAACTATACTCACCCCAATTTGGCTCATATCTAGGGTGACAAGAACATGAAAGTATTTTATTTATCAATTCTTCTGGCCTGGTTTTCACATACAGGTTTAATAAAACTGAACACTTAGTTCTGATTAAATAGAAGTTTGTTTAAAAATATTTTTTTTGTGGTATGTGTGAACAACATTTAAAATGGTTTGCTTTGATGTTAAACATAGGAGTTTTCTTTTCCCCTATAGCTGACAGCGTTTAGTTGAACACACACACACACCCCTCCTCATACTACACCTCATGCTCTGTTAATCAGGTTCTGTTTTATTCTCTAGAATGGCACCCTGGATAGGCAACACTGATGTGTCACCACATGATTAATCCTCCTGATTACATGGCGTTCTCTCCAGCTGGACTGTAAGAAGGCATCACCAATATTACAAAGGCAGTCAACACCAGCTGGACTTTTAATAGCTAATGATAGTTAGTAGTAATAAATGGTAGAAGTGCTGCTGGAGCTCCTAATGCTCATCATTAGACACAAATAGCACTTATAGGAAAGGAAAAACTGACAACACAAAGGGGAGATTGAAGAAGGAGACAGAGAAAAACAACAGAGGTGAAAAATCAGATATGAAAATATAGCCACGACACGTATTTCATCACACAAGCAATGCTGACACTGGAAAAGTTTGCTATTTTGGGAGGTCATGGGAACAACAGCAAGAATGAAATCGCCAGGAGTGTAAAAAAAATGTTGGGGGTCGCCACTCTTTTAAATATGAGATACTCCAGCTCTGCAGTGGGCACTAAGCACTAATTCCTAATTTCACATAAAACCATCTCAATCTGACTAGGAATAAAAAGCTCAGTTTAAGACAGGAGAAAAAAGGCTACTACGCAAATAGCTCTTAAATATTTAGCCCCTGCTGCTGTTTTCTTTCCTGTAATGTACCAAAAAGTTGGTTTATTCCACTGAAAGTGATTTAAAAGCTCTTTTGCTAGCATGGTTTTGTTGCACAAATAGATTTTTCTAATCTTTGTGAAATTTTACATAAAGGCACATTATTTCAGATTTAATTTACTCATCAGACTTAAGTTACCCAGGTTGAAAATGCTTAGGATAGGAATTTTCAGACAGATATAAGTGAAATACTTGAATATAGAGAATGTGGTATTAGCTTATTAGTAAGTAGTGATACAGCCAACATTTCTGGCTCAGACACTGTAAAATAACTCAAGCCATTAGATCTGGGGTAGGCAACCTATGGCACGGGTGCCGAAGGCGACACGCGAGCTGATTTTCAGTGGCACTCACACTGCCCGGGTCCTGGCCACCAGTCCAGGGCGCTCTGCATTTTAATTTAATTTTAAATGAAGCTTCTTAAAACATTTTAAAAACCTTATTTACTTTACATATGACAATAGTTTAGTTATGTATTATGGACTTATAGAAAGAGACCTTCTAAAACTTACTGGCACATGAAACCTTAAATTAGAGTGACTAAATGAAGTCTCAGCACAGCACTTCTGAAAGGTTGCCGACCCCTGCATTAGATATAGAAAGGCCCCACAGCAGCATAATGCAGGCAAGCTTTTACCAATAGTGTGCCACAGATCACACCATTGACATGCAAGAAATAAGCCGTGTGCACACTAGGGAATTTTATAAAAATACCTACCAGTGCAAGTTAACCAATGGTAGCTTTAGTGTTGACAAGGCTCTTCAGCTTCAAGTGTTTATCACCATGTTAGTTAAACCTGATGAAAAGCAGGTTTAATTGCCATGGCGGTATAACTGGGATTGGCATTAGGAGCACTGTCTATACCTGGACTGGTGGGAATTTGTTGTTGTCTTGTCTCACAATAATTATGTCAGGCATGAAATTGGAGAAGGAATTAGGTGACTCCTACATGGTTCTTTGTAAGGGCTTGATGCAAGGTGTCAAATCCATACAATATTACATTCAAAGCCTGCTCCTGAAACATCTTGCAGAGTGCATATATCTTGGTCCTTGTCTGCTGATGTTCATTCCTACAGTGTCCTTACTCTCACAATAGTGGATGTTATTTTCTGAAATCCTTTGGTATCAGAAGATTTTGTCTTTCAACCATTTATTTCAGCTAATATTTTCCTTGATAAGGCATCAATATCCTCAACTATTGTCATTCCAATGTGCGTTTCAGATCTTCCAACTTTGGCCAGATCATCAGCTATCAATTCCTGTATATACTACTGTGTAATGAAATCCCATAAAAAAATCAGTGTATTGCTTTGCTTTTTGATCCCCCAAGCCTCATTATCAACAATGCAATTCACAGCATTCAGGTGGGAATTTTGTTTTGTAATACAATTCCCAACAACGGACAAGTGTATTGTACAACAAGAGAAAAATATTTTTGGGGAAAGGAAAGGTAGAGAGTCCAACAAAAGGAAAGAGGGTGGAAGGATAAAAATGGAAAACAATCAGGACTGGTCATGAGAAGATATTTCTTTTTCTTGGAATAGATCAGAATTAAGGCTGTCAGAAAAGAAAATTGTGGGTTTTTTGGTTCAAAGGTTGTAGCCAGAGTTGATTAAAGTTGCGGTTTTGGTGTGGAGGGCCCAGTGCTCTAGAGTTGGCCTCAGGCACAGAGACCTCTGAAGGCCTGTGGAGGGCTGCAACTTCTGGGGCTCTGCTGTCCCAAGCCCTGTGCCTGTGGGAGGCACAAGTCCCAGCCCGGCCCCATTCACTTAGGCCTCCCCAAGCCCATCCTCTGATGCAGCTGGGCAGCCACAGAAAGTGAAGTCCTCAAGATCACACAGAAGCACCTTCTTGGCAGGCCTAGCTCACATCACTTGGTGGAGGCAAAAAGCAGGGCCGAGTGCAGGCAGCAGCACTCACCACAGAGCTTGGGTGGTGAGCAGGACAAGCCTCCTGGGAAGCCTGGCCTCAATCCACATGGATCCCTGTCCCCATCCTTCTCATTGGCCTCCGTCCCCACTTGCTCACGATGAAGGGGCAGCCGGGCCAAATTTGATTGAGTTGCCCTGCAACCTGGTGCAGGAGGTCCAACCCTGCTCAAACTTGCAGCAACTATAAAAAGCTGGTGTTTGGTCAAAGCTGCAGTTTCTACAACAAATTCTACCATTTCTAACTGGTCATGTACTATTCAAACATTTTACTTTCATACTAGTTCAATTTGTCAAACAAATATTTTTCTGCTCTTCACCAAGCCGTAGTAGCAAGTTACATTTTTTAAAATACATGATCTGAATTAAACAGAAAGTGGACTGTGTTCTAAATAAATCAAGCATATAACCATTTTACTCCATTAAATTGCCATAGGCATAGCTTGTAAGGGGACGGGGGGGGGGGACGGGGGGAGTGGGCAAGGTGAGGGACGCACTGCCATGTCAGCACAGCTACCTTTACTTGGGCTAAAAGGCTTAGTCCTAGGGCTAGTAGGTGGTTGGTAAAATTTTCCAGCTTTGAGACGGATCTGAGAATCTGCTGGACTGCTCGAAAGCTTACTAAGATGGGGGCTGAGAAATAAGAAGATTAAAATTACCTTTTGAAACATAGATATGTTGTGAGTTTGTCCCAGAATAAGTTTTGGGAGGGATTTCACCTGTAACTTGAAGAAATACAATCCTCTGTGATGACACAGATTAGTTTACAGGTACCATCAGAAATATGCAGTTTAAATTGAGAAACTGTACATTAAACTTAGCTATGGCATATTCTACAATTGAGATTTACAGTAGTCAAAACTGGCAAAGGAACAATGAGAGGTGATGATTATCATTGGGCTCATATGCATACCTTGAATTGAATAACCTTTCCCACATTCTTGAACTCAGGCAGTACATCTTCATAGAAGTCTAAGAACTGCTGGTAGGTTTCCTCCTCACTGTATTCAAGACTCGCATCTGTATCATAGTCATCTCTTCTACACTGCTCCATCCCAAATGTAACAAACATACCTCTGATCAGAAGCGTCTGACTAGATGTTGGGTAGTTATGTTTGCGGGAACACCTATATAATTTATGGTAAAGAAAAAAACACCTCACTTTAAGCAAAGGCTACACTGCTAAAGCTGCAAACATTTGCTATTTCTAGACCCACTAACAGCTCTGAATTGCAAGAAAATATTCTAAAAAGGAGCTTCATTAGTGTAATTATGGGAATCAGCATATTTCAAGGTGTAAAGCAGGTCATTCAAGACAAGTTTCCTGATAGTTTTAAAGCATCCTGCCATATACAAATGCCATCAGTGTTCACAAACACACAAAAAATCATCAGTTAGAAATTTAAAAAACAATGAAAGGCATTTATTCAAATGCTGCTATTTTGAAATATCTGTTCAATTTTTGAAGAGTCTTGCAAGACATTTTAAAGTCTTACTTCTGTAAGAGCCCCTCCTTTCTTCTCCGCAAAATTAAATAACTCTTATTGAAGTAAATGAAACTACTCTCATCCAATTGGGAAGGGGAAGAAAAATTAGGCCTCAGGTTGTGAACATCTGCAGCTATGGAAGTACCACATTTTACAAGTGACAGCTCTGCACAGAAGTTCTATTTTAACCTACATCACATCATATTGGTGGCCATAAGTGGCCTTCAGATGCTGCAATACAGTGTTCACCATAACAGCCTGAAGCTCAGTGAGTAATCTCCCTGACTTGCTTCTGAATGAGAAGGGTTTCACTATGCTTTAGGATCTCTGCTTCAAATACTCCCCTGTTCACCCAGGTAACTGAGTCAAAAAGCTCTGTCCAAAATGTGCTAGTTCTTTCTTGGAAGCACACTTCGGAGGATACAACTTAAGTATAATGCAGTTAAACTACCACATTTATTAAAACTCTATACAAACAAACCTTATATGATAGGAAACTAAAATTGGAAAATATAGAAACCATGTTACTATAAAGCTAGTAGGTTTGTTCATGATATAGTAACGTAGAACCTCGTTTATCTAACCCTCCATTTTCCTGCTCACCGCATTAACCAAACAACCAAGACTCCAGGGCCAGAAGTGCTGCTAGCTAGTGCTGCAGCATTGAACTCTCTCATTCTCCAGATTATCCCACTTTCTGATCATCCAATCTGGCCCCGGTCCCAATTAGATCAGTTAAACAGGATTCTGTTATACTGGATCAGACCAATGGTCAATCTAGCTCAGTATCAAGTCTGACAGCGGCAAAGAGCAAATACTATAGTGAAAGGTGCAAGCCCTGTAACAGACAACTATGGAATAGGCTGTCGACAGGAAGAGAGTTTCTTCCTATCTCCAAGCAATTACTGATTGACATATATTCAGATCCTATCTACTATAAATATGTTTTCATTTTTGACACGAGTCTAACTTCAACATGTACACTTCCACTGCTTATTTATGAATTATACTAAAAGGCTTCATTTCAGGTTTAATTTTGTTTCCTTTCAATTTGATGGTATGACCCCTTCTGTTATTGCAAGATGGTAAGAGTACCCTACTGACCTTCTGTACCATTCATTTTATATATTTCATAACAGAAAAATGCCAAAGAAAGGCAACACATGTGATTCAAGTCATGGGAACACATTAGGGCTTATTAAGTTTTCAGAGGCAATAAGTAAGATTAGAGCACTTTTTGAGAAAGCATACTAAATTAAATGGACGATGTGCAATGATCATGTGTACTGTACAAATAATGAGATACTGGAAAGTCACTTGACACATCCAGTCATGCAGATGTACACTACCTTGCTTTTGTAGCTGTTTTAGGCTCAGTGTATGCAAATTAATTAAGACATCTGACTGGATATATTCTTTTGGAGCTGCACCAATAATAATAGGAAACTGGATATACTCTGATGGCATAATGATCTACCACTGCAAATGCTTCTGCTGAAGTAGTCAGTCTGGTCCCAGTTTTGATCTGACTATTAGCAGTTTGATGTTCTAATAAAAAATGGATAACCCAATTCTGACTGTGCACTGCTTTTACTCTCAATTCACAGCTGTATAACTGAGAACAGAATCCTATCCAATAAGTCTACAGGAAACCCATCAAGCAATAGTGAGGAGATAATCTGGTCACAAACCTGTAAGAAATCCCAAAGGACCTAACCCCTTTAAACCATGTTATATACCCAACATTTGACCAGTTACCTGTCTCCAAATCTGCAGGATCCTGTTTTGATATAAAATGGGCAATTAGCTCTATCTTTCTCCGTTCCTATGTTCTCTGGGGGTTCTGGGTTATGCCAGGTAGCGCCATTTTCCAGCTGTTTAAAAATACCATTAACATATCATTACCTTAACGAGTGGAACACAGTAAAATAAATATATAAATAAATGTGACAGCAAGGAGTCAAATTCAATACTTATGTAACTCAATGTTATCTCCTTTGACACCCAGGTGACTTTGAACCAAGTATTTTAAATACTGCTCTGTATGGTCATCCAGTGCCTCTAATCTATCCAAAGATGGACAGCTCTTCCTTGGAAACTCTACACAAAATGAACTTAAGATCACAAATGGAAATTTTCCATTTGCCAGAGTCCAGGATACATTAAGTTTTTACAAACAATGACAGTACTCAGTCCTTACACTGGACTTACACCCTCAAAGAGAATTACAAATATTCTTTCTTGCATTAGGGTAGCCCACCATTCTAACATAGGGGGATCCTCGGGGAAGAGACCTACCTGACAGCAAAGCAACTCCAGGACTGGGAGAGTGTAACAGTGGCTAAAGACACTTATGCATCCCCTTTCCTGAATTGGGCTGAATGCTTTCTGGCAGGAACTGAGGGTTGGGTCCATTAATTTATCCTTACAACAGCCCAGGGAAGTAGGTAAACAAGTATCAATTTTTATGCAGATAAGAAAAATGAAGTACTAAACTTAAAGTAACTTGGCTCAGGGCCACAAAAAAAATCTACCAGAGCTATGACTGGGATTAAAACGCAGGAATTCCTCATTTCTAGTTCTGTACTCAAGCCACTGGCCTGGGACTCCTAAAATGCAGTATGAGATTACCAAATCGCAAATGTTTGTTGACTAGAAGAAAAGTTGGAAGCACCCTTAAAAAGGTGAATGTTACACCCACTTTACTAAGCAAAGCAGTTTGGAAAAGTGTTGAAGTAGCGCTTCTCACATCAAATAAACTGAAAGCTATGATTATGTACAGTTGGCACTTCTACTGGTGATAGCACCATTTGGGAGAGGGCAGGAGCAGAATGACATCTGTGGCTTCAGCAGTGGTAGAACTCACCAACTGAAACCTTGTCTCTTTCAATTTCAAACTCCAATATACTACATGTTCCCTTTGTTTCTCTCCCAGAAGTGCCAAAGGTGGATTTAGAGCCCTAGGCAGTAAAAACAGTCAAAGCAGTTTTCCATCCAGATTTTGTCAATTAGAAGTTTAGTTCCCTTGCTCAGTCTAAATATAATGGAGAATCCAACACTATTCCAACGTGGCTAATATCAATCAACTCTGAAATGGGTAACTATAATTAAGTTTACTTTTCAGATAGGTGCAAGAGTCCATTCAGTGCAAGAACCTTTAGAAACCTTTACTGCCTGGGTGAGATAAAATGAGTTGTTTTCTTTTAAAGAAATGGAGAGACTGAATTCAGGCACTGAGATCTAATTTAAGAACATTCTGCAGATTTTAATACTTTTTACCAATTCGAGATCTGCACTCTTCCAGGTACCCAAGTGGTTCCCTCTTTATTTCAGAATCAGTACTCTCTCCTGCTGCAGTGCTTTTATTCAAAGAAAACATACCATCATATCAAGTCTTCAGTGGCCCAGAAAGCAGAATCCCAAAGTCATTTTAGACCTGGCTCTCCTGAACAGACACGAGCACACAAAGCTGCACTGCTACCAAGGAGCCACAAATGTGCTTAATTATATGTTTTAGCTATTAAATACATTGTTTATGGCTAATGAAAACCATTACATATTAAATTATACAAGGCCATTAGCTTCTCTTCAGAAGAGATGAATATCATTCCAGAAGACAAAAGTCAGATGTAGTCAATAGTCATCTTTCAGTTCTTTATTGAAAAGAGACTGAACATACCTGACTTTCAGCTTGATCCAGCATCTTCTGCACAGCTTCCTATAAATGGTGCAAACACAGGACTAGTGAAAACCCTGAAGGGAGGTAACTCATCTGGTTTCTTTAGTTAAGAACCTAATTTGCAATATTTAATGACTATACACGGTAAAGAAGTGTGGTGGTTTGTTTTTAAAAACACTGAAAATTTATTTTTTGCTTTGCAATAAGTCAGACCACCTATAATGTTAAAGGATACATCTGAGAAGACTTCAATGTAGATGTGTGTTTTCTAATATCTAAATGCTAGAGCATTTCACAAAGTTACTTTTGAAACTAGTAGTTTTCTTTCTCCACTTTTGCTGCCACTGAACTATATGTTACTTTGCACACCTAAACATATCTGTGGCACTAACAGTTTGCTTGATAAGTGAGCATAAATACAAAATGGAATTCAGGACAAGCCAAGAGAAGTGACCACTTAAGTTTAAAATGCATTTTTAATATTAATAAGTTAGCTTTGGATTTTCCTAGTCATAGGTCTCTTTGCATACACACTGCCCACTCAGTAACATTTATAGCAAAAGTTTTGGATTTTATTTTAGCTCTGGTGTTTTCAAGCTTTTTTATGGACTGAACCACGTATTAATAATGAATGGCTCATGGACTCAACTCCCCTCCCAGTCACAATCATGTGGACCACTTCCCTTCTGAGTGTTGATCATATATAGTTCCTGGGCAATTACAGCAATCGTTTACACTGAAGAGCAATTTTAGGAGAGTATGTAATGTATTTATATTGATTTTAATGCAATTTAGCAGCTGAAATAAAGTGCAGAGTCAGCACCATTTGACCACGTAATTGTCTGTGGACCACCATCAGGTGACCACGAAGAATTCAGGAACCAGTTTTAGCTAACAATTCACAAATTTCCAATGGCCAGAAGCAACAAATATGCACTCCCTTTAGTTTAAGCATGACATTTATTCTGTCAGCTCGGTAGTGCTCTTCTACACTGTCTACTGGATTCCAGGAATTCACAACTAACACCATATTTCTACCACTCTCTTCCCCTTTAGTTCTCATTTTAATCTTTCTATTGTTTTCTCTTCTCTCCATTTCAGTCCACCCCACCATGTTTGAGGTTCTCCCCATACCTTCATCTTGGTTTGGACATCTAGAATCATACACAGAAGACATGCATCATAGCAACTTTCTGTTAAGTGGAGGGAGAGGGGGAGTGGTGGGTGGAACTGCTTTTGCAGCCAGACAGCACAATATTCCCAGCTCCTGTTTACCCAGGTAATGAGGGACATCATTCTGCCCCAGCTGGATAAGTGCTGACTGCTGAACCAAGTCCAACCACCCTTTCCTTCCTTTACAGTCTCCACTCTTTCATTCCATTTGGATCAGTCTTCTATTCTCCTAGTCTACTGTCCACTTCTACCACTCACCCCCATTTTACTTTATCTAGATCAGTGATTCTCAAACTTTTGTACTGGTGACCCCTTTCACACAGCAAGCCTCTGAGTGCGACCCCCCCCCCCTTATAAATTAAGAACACTTTAAAATATATTTAACACCATTATAAATGTTGGATGCAAAGCGGGGTCTGGGGTGGGGGCTGATAGCTTGCGACCCCCTGTGTAATAACCTCACGACCCCATGAGGGGTCCTGACCCCCCGTTTTGAGAACCCCATATCTAGATGATTATATCTGTGTCTTGGTGGCTGCCGCCACCCATATCACTTCTTCAGTAGTTCCTGAGAGAGATTGACAATTCCTGTCAGTGTTACTCTTTTGCTTCTACTGGAGAAGTACAGTAACTCCCCACTTAAAGTCATCCCGGTTAACGTTTTGTTATTACGTTGCTGATCTATTAGAGAACATACTCATTAAAGTTGTGCAATGTTCCGTTATAAGGTTGTTTGGCTTGCCCCGCTCTGCCTACCCGCCCAGCGCTCCTGCGAGGAACGGGGTTGGGGCACAGGGGCTTGCCCTGCTCCACCCGGGGAGTGGGCAAGCCCCCATGTCCCGACCCCCGACAGGCGCGCCAGGTGGGCAGAGCAGGGCATGCCTCCTCACCCCGACCCTGCTACGCCCCTGCCTCAACCAAGCTTCACAATCATTGGTGAGTACGGTATTAAATTGTTTGTTTAAAATTATTTTAAAACGTATACAGTATATTTATATAATCTCTTTTGTCTGGCGAAAAAAACTTCCCTGGAACCTAACCTCTCCCCCCCCCCCGCCCCCATGTACAATAATTCTTATGGGGAAATTGAATTAGTTTAAAGTAACATTTTTCAGGAACATAATTCCAACGTTAAGCGAGGAGTTAATGTATTATGTACAGTAGCCTCAGTGCTACCTTCCATTATTAAAAGCAGGAGGGAAAACTACTTGTTCTCTCTCCTCTCCTGCTGCAGCTACTTGAAGATGGCAGTGGGCTGAATCACATCTTTGTTTCTGGTGAAGCAGCTCTGAATGAAACTGAGTAGGATCAGATCAGTTTTCATCTCTTGCTGCTCTGGAGAAGTTGAAATGAGATGGATGAACTCCAGAAAGTTGTGATCATCCTTCCCCTGATGACCTGACTTTGGACCTTTGTAGGAGGAAATCCAGGAGGACAGCTACAATCTCTCTAAATTCTAAGCAGATACTCTACCAAATAACTTTTTTTGGTTAAATTAATTATACAGCTGTTAACACTTTTCAATATTGTGTTCTTCCCCACCCAACAAGTTATGAAAAAGATACATCCTGATGAATGAGTCAGGTAAAGAGGACCTGTAAAATCTTTTGAGTAAGAACACTGTTAAGGAACAGCAGCAATGTAATTCCAGATCAATGTAAGGAACTTTTTAAAAATGATTACATTAAGGTTGCTCAGCTGTCTGATAGGGAAAACATACAATACTATGTTAAGAGTTATCTTTAACATGTCACATGTTAAGTGCACATGAGAGAACGGGTGCCAGCAATATACCTTCATATTTTCCCAATGCAAATAATTACAGGGGAAGTGTAATACAAGAAGCCATATGTTGCTACACAAACTGAAGGACTGAGGCTATTTTTGTTTAATTTTTATCCCCAATATAAGGCTTCATTAAAATAAAATACAGAGGGTCTATTTCCAGGTCTCAGAAAAACACCCATCAATTATTTCCATTCCCCATTTTCTAACGCTAATAAACAGATGCATAAAGTCAAGACTGTTACATCTGGTACTGTAAGAGGATATGCAGTGTGTTTATCCTCCTAGTGCAGGCATCACCTCTCTTTCTCTCTTCTCCTGTTGCTTCTGCTCCTCCTCTTCTCTCTCCTTCCTTTGCTGTTCTTCCCATTCTTCTTTTATCTTTCTCTTTACGAGAAGAAAGATAAACTGTTCATTTTTCTTGGTAAGTGATTAAAAGAATATTCTTTCAAAAATACAATACATACACATATGTATGTGAATGAGAAAACTATAGGTAAATCCAAAACCATCACCCAGGGTGGACTGATTTATATCAAAGCAACTTAAATTGTCGATTTTAATTAGGTTTTAAATCACCAAGCAATAAACCCCGATTTAAATCTTTAATTTTAATCCTGTTTTGCATTTATACATCTTAATTATTTTCCTAAAGAAGTGTTGATTCTCATTGTTTGGTAATCATTATAACTTGTTGATTTGCAACTAAATGTAGCCTTTCCACTAAATTTGGTACTTTTTGCAAACCAGGACACAATATATATCTATATACATTTAAGCAATTATACAGCTTAACTTACATTTATTTAGATTCTTAATGTTTAAATTTTTTATATGGTAAAAAATCGTAAGTGATGCATTTCTTATTTACTAGATAATTTTGTACCTGCAATCTGTGTCGGGCTTTATTTGGATGGATATTTGAATTCAATTAAACATGCACAAAGACAGCATTTTAAAATTTTTGTTATTAAATAACACTACCTGCAATGCACTGGGATACATAAGAAAACGGTTAATTAAAACATGTTTTGTATCTAAACTGATTTATTAAACAAAGGAAACAATCTGTAAAGATTTCAGAGTGGTAGCTGTGTTAGTCTGTATTAGCAAAAACAATGAGGAGTCCTTGTGGCACCTTAGAGACTAACAAATTTATTTGGGCATAAGCTTTTTTGGGCTAAAACCCACTTCATCAGATGCATGGAGTGAAAAATACAGTGAGCAGTATAAATATTACAGCACATGAAAACATGGGAGCTGCCTTACCAAGTGGAGGGTCAGTGCTAACGAGGCCAACTCAATTAAGGTGGAATTGGCCTATTCTCAACAGTTGTCAAGAAGCGGTGAATACCAAAGGAGTAAAAGAGTGAATTGAACTGATCACCAAGTCCTTCAAGATTTTAGAACTAGTCGATCTTATCCTCTCACATCGAGACTGGTAGAAGAAAATATGCTTTTTCAACTCCCCATTGGTTTCTTAACTCTGAATGAACTACAAGAATGTAATTGAATTTGCTGAATAAACTGAGATGAAAACAGTATTGTCTATGCATCTGCAGAAGAGTTACTGCTATCAAAAGCTGGCTCAGCGCTTCAGCAAACTCTGATTCCAGGTGCTCAGCCAGTGACTTCCACCAGTTCACTGGTTGACTTTCTTCAAAACTTGGCAGCAAGCATGTATTGCTTAAATATTTTTATTTAATGTAAATTATTTTAATAGATTATAATAAAACTAGTGTGATGGGTCATTCCATATTCTTTATGAAAATATGCTTATGATATGAACATGACATAATTGAAATATACTTTATGCATGATGGCTCATGTGAGATATTATTGGAAAAGGTTATTCACTGAATGTGATTATCCAATTTGTATGCCTGTATCAGTTCTGTATCTGAAGTTAGGAATATTGACTATGTATCTGTATTTCAAACTATGCTATTTTGGGTGATACCCCAGCTAATACTTCAGGTACAACAATGAAAAAGCCAGACAGTGCTGATGGCCCATCAGCAAGAGACAACAGACTGTAAAAGAGCTTAGTCTTCCTATGAACATGTGGGTCAGCCTGTGAAGAACGGCTTCAGGGGCCCTACAGAGGCATGTGACCATGTCACCTGATACTGGAACCCATCTTGAATTCTGTACTTTTTCAGGAGAAGCTAGGGAGGGGGGTCAAACTAGGAAACAAAGGACTCCTGCCTTATGCAAATCCTATTTAAGGGTGGGGAGTGAGGTAAGCCAGGTCATCAGTTCTCCCCTGCTACCCCACCCAAGATGACTACTGGAAACAACTAAGACTGAACTGAGGGAAAGAACTGTACCCAGGCTGGAAGGGCGTCTGACCTGTGAAGATTATTAGAACCATATTTAGGGTGAGAACTTACATGTAACCAGTTTCTTTAGTGTATTAAGCTTAGTTTGTGTGCTCTGTTTTATTTTCTTAGTAATCTGCCTTGTTCTATCTGCTACCTCCTTAACTATTTAAAATACACCTGTTATAGTTAATAAATTTATTTCTGTTTTACAATATAATCCAGTTTATGTGATTTCTGAAGGGGGGGGGGAAGTTGTGCAGACCCTCCTCCACATTAAGGGAAGAAGCAAATTTCATATAATTGTGGGTTTGTACTCCAGCGGGGGGGAAAAACGGGGGGGGGGGGGGACGGACGACACACACGACGGAAAGACGGGTGAACATCTGGATACTGTGGCAAGTCCCTTAAGCTGAGCCTTCCCAGAGCAGATCTCTGTCTCTCTGTGCAGCCGGGTGTGGCCCGGCAGGTGTGCTGGGCTGGAAAAGGCTGGGGAGCCTAGCCCAACAAGACCAGGTAAAAGGGGGCCCAGGCTGGCAGAATAGTCTGACTCAGTGATGACCCAGCACACCAGGTGACATCCCAGGGGGTCCAACCCATCACAAATAGGTCTTAACATATTTCATATTGTCATTTCAAATTTAAATTTTAAGTCAGCACAATTTGTAACACTAAACCTGTATTTATTTATTTTTTAAATCTGATTTTTAATTTTAAAAAATTAATTGAATTTTATCCATCCTGCCATCAACCATGCTCTATATATTGTAACCTTTCCAGAACTGAGTTTTTAGATTTATGTCAAGGGTGGCCATAGCATTGGATAGATATCCTTTGGTGAGGAATGATTTGTATGTTTTTTAAGATCAAAACTGAAAAAAATAAACATACTAGACTTCTAAGTATTGTGTAGCTGCTATGCAACAGAAAGACATTAATATTTTCCCCAAATGATGAGCAGTATATTACAGTTAAATGCTGTTCTCAATTTATACTTCACCTCCTCTTCCTCCTGAAGTCTTCTCATGGCCTCTTCCTTTTCTTTCTTGAGCCTGAAGTCTTCTTGAGCCTTTTCTTCTCTCAGCAACCATTCCTCATGTAGTTTTTGCCTACCAATAAAATGAGATGCTACTTAGCAAGAGAAGTCCAGTGTTCATCAGTAGTTTGTAGACATACTTTTGTTTATATTTCAGGTGCCATGGTTGCAGGCTTATTAAACATAGTTATAACTATTTAACATAGCAAAATATTACAATTTTTTTTCTTAACATTACATTTCCCCCAAAAGGTGCTTATTTACATTCTTTTGATACCAAAGTGCCATTTTGATTTTGGAAAAATGTAGGAGAATTGAACAGAATTTTAGAGAGTTATACTTACGTTTTTATTCTGTTGCCAGATTACGAGTTTCTTGGGATATGCTTCCAAATAGATTAACATTAATTCTGGACAGGACTAGAACATATTATATTATGTTCAGCCACATGTTTGCGGGCTATAATAGTCAGCCATATGTTTGTTGCTTATCCTTGGAGCTAAAACTAGGCAAAATGCACCGATTTAAATTTTCCAATTTAGTGATTTTGGATAAATTGTTGCATATGTTATGGATACAAGGAAGTCCAGTTTATCTGAAATTGCTGAGCAGGGGAAACTCAGTTGGATCCACAGTTAATTTTTCAGAGAAATTTGACTGTACACTACATAATTTGGATAAAAATAGATTTTGATTTACGAAATATAATTGTCAGAGATTTCAACATGAAATTAAATAAAAGACTAAACGACGATTTTTCAACTGCAGATATTATTTTAAACTCTAGATTATTTACCTTTCAGCCTCAAGTTGTTTTTCTTCTTCTTCCAGTTCCTCCTCTTCAGGCAGTGGTTCACTTTTTTCTGTGATTTCTGACAAAAAAGTAACATGTCCCTGTACATAAAGCTAAATATAACCTTTCTCCTGGCCTTCACCACTATATATAACAGAAATGCTATAATATAAACCTTCAAATTAGGGCTACACTAGTTTTTTTTTTTTTTTTAAATTAGTAAACATCAAAAATGCCATTTCTTCAGAGATATTCATGTGTTAGTGTACACGCTTTCCTTTACTCTTGTAGATTTAAACTTAAGATTTATTTAAAAAACCTTTAAGAACCTTCAAAAATATTTAGTACATATTGTTTTACGTCATCTGACACTGTATGTGGGTAATAATGCACCACATGCTCAGATCGCCTAAAGGAAATTTTTATTTTATAAATCTCATTCTTCTGGAGCATCATTCTTCTGGTCCTTCAAATAACGTGGCTCACATTTTAACGTTCCTTTCTTTTTCTTTATGACAAGAAAAAATAACTGGTACATCCTAACAAAGTAGCAACAAAAAAGACTTATCTATTACCTGAATCTCTTAATCTGGCAAGTGCTTGTCTCTTTTTCTTTCGTTTTTCTTTCTTCAGAATAGCTTTGTATTTTTTATGGCTAAAGATGGTAAAGTACTTGTATTATGAAAGGTCATCAGCACATTTTTGTCGCATAGTTAAAAATTTCAAGTTTCTCATCAACAAAAGTCATAAAATCAAATATACTAAATAACACCAAATAGTCACAGAAGCAGTATTTCTATACAAGTTTCAGACACTAGTTTAAAAAAAAAAAAAGCACCCAAACTTGTCTTTAGAACTCTGTCTGGCCAGTAGTAATAATTAAGGCTACATTTTAGTCTCGATATTTTTAGTAAAAGTCATGGATAGGTCACAGGCAGTAAACAAAAATTCACAGCCCGTGACTTGTACTATATATCCCTGACTAAATCTTAAATACACTGATTTAAATTTTCCAATTTAGTCATTTTGGATAAATTGTTGCATATGTTATGGATACAAGGAAAGACTAAATCTTGGGGAGGGGGGGCGACACAGGAGCACCACAGGTGCTTGGGGTGTGACTGGACATGTACTGGTACTGGGGGAAAGGTGGGGTTGGCAGGGCTGGCAGGCTCTGCGCCGCACCAGAAGTGGCAACATCCCTCAGCTGCTAGGCAGAAGTGTGGCCACACAGTTCTGCATGCTGCCTCCTCCCCAAGCACTGGCTCCGCAGCTCCCATTAGCTGGGAACCACAGCCAATGGGAGTTGTGGGGGTGGTGCCTGCAGATGGAGGCAGTGCACAGATTCCTCTGGCTGCACCTCCCCCTATGAACCAAAGGATGTCACCGCTTCTGGGGAACCCCCCAGAGGTAAGCGCTGCCCAGAGCCCTCACCCCGTCCTGTGCCCCAAATCCCAGTTCCCAATCCAAACTTCTGCTGCTGGGGGGAGTGGGGGGGCAGAAGGGCAGGGGTCAGTGGTTTAAGACTGCCCCAGCAACAGCCTGCCCCTGCAGAAATCACAGAGGCCACAGAAACCGTGACAAACTCACAGCCTTAATAATAATCATAGTTGGGCTAAAAAAATGAGCACCTCATCCTCAAGCTCTCTGCTGCTTTTGACATGATTATGCTGATCACACACACTATCACATTCTTCTTTGGCTTATGACATGGGGGAGATGAGGCTGGCACTGACAGTTTTTGACTCCACCTTCCTCCACTTATTTTCACATCTCCCCAATTATTCCTCGGGCATCTCTTATGGTAGGTCCCCTTCCTCCTCTCTTCTGTTGTCTGTGGAGCCCTTAAAACTCTTTACTTGCCCTCTTCCGCCTCTAAATATTGTCTGGGTGTATAAATACTACAGATAATTCTCAGATCTACCTTTCCAATTCTAATTTCTAGCCAATAGTACATCTCAGCCTGCCTCTGACAGCTCTGCAAGGTGCGCATGCTTGATGGCTCTCCATCAAGGTAAATTTACTGCAACCAAAACTGAACTCAGGATAATCTCCTTCTGAAAGCCTCCGCGCTTCTCCAATTTCCTGCCACTGTTACCACCATCTCCAGCCCTGCTCTCATTCAGGCCTATAATGGGGCCTTGTAGAGAGAGAAGAATCATCTTTGATTTCTGTCTTTCTTGCCCCAAATATTCAGGCAGGATACAGAAGTGTTGCTGCTTCCTCCTCCATAACACATCTACGGGGCGGGGGCGGGGGGGGGGCGCTGACTAACGGCACGACACAGACGAGCCAGGCGCAGCGCGTCGTGTTCATGTCGCTGCATCCCGGGGGGGGGGGGAATGGGGGGGGGGGCTCCCAGGCTCACGGTTGTTGCTAACGGCAGCGCGGGGGGTGGGATCTCCCGCCGGCACCGGGGAGCGGCCCCGTGTGACGCCAGCGTCAGGCAGGGCGAGGGGGCGTCACAGCAGCGCCCCCCAGACTCACCCCAGCTTCTCCGGAGCCGCCGCGGGGAGCAACATGGGGGCCGCCATGTTGTGGAGGGACGAGGAACGTCACATGATACGAAACCGGAAGAGGATAAAGCGGCGCCTTCCTTCCGTTTCCCGGGGTCGGGCGGAAGCAGGGACTGGGGAGTAAAACGACGCACGCGCAGGGACAAAGGTGCGCATGCGGAGGGGTAACGTCGGTTACATACGCGCGCTGGCTCGCGGGCTGGGGCGGAGCGAAGGGACGGGGTGTGGTGTGCTCGTGCGCGCGCCTCTTCCCTCGGGGACCCATGAGCCCCTCCGCGCGCTCGGCGTGTCAGAAATACCCCTGGGGAGCGGGTGGCCGCGCGGGCACAGGCTGGTCCGGAGGGATGCGAGGCCCTGGCACGTCACGGCCACTCGCCCCCCCCCCCCCGCCCCCCGTTCTCTTTGCTTGCCCAGACCGTTGGCTCCCTGCGCTCGCGCGCGCCCGCTCCTGCCCCCCCCCCCCTCCCGCAGTGCGCGCAGGCAGCGCTGGAGCGAGCCGGGAGCCGGGTCGCTGCTGCTGCCGCCGCCCTGACTCGCGGGCAGGGCCGGGGCCGAGCTGCGGCAAACAGGCCGAGCTCAGGGCCGTGCGCTGCGGAAGGTGAATTGCTTGTGCCCAGCGCCTGTGGCCGCATCTTTTGCGCAGAACGAGCTCAAACCGGTGCGTGTGATGGGGGCCCTGGGGCCTCGGTCCGGGTTGCGGCCTTGCCCCTGTTGGTGTCACTGGGCATAAATCTAGCTAACTTGGGGGGGAGTGGAAGACCACAAGTGTCAATGAGGCCCCTGCTCTGGGTCTAAGTGAGCCACAGTAACTCCATTTTGGACACTTTAACCAACCTACATGCGAACAGCCTAAAAGCAGAATATGTGAGAGTCAGCGTTTCTAGCAAACAGCCGCAGTCCTGCTTAAACTAGCAAGAGTAGTGATAAGGGGGAGAAGTCTTCATGTGCCTGAGCTAACAAGGCCAACAAATAAACATGCGGATAAGAACTTTTCTAACGCGCTATAATGTAATGTTTAAAGTAACTGCTGTTGGGAAAGGAGGAGTGAGGGGGAAAACAAAACAAAAGGCTTACACAAACAGCTTAAGATATAAATGCTGGGACCCCGCCTGCACGCGGGTGTGCAGGATTTGAGATGGCTTTTTCTCCCTGGCACCTTATTTGGGCTCAAATAAACTTGGTTTGCTTCTTCACCCTGGTGTGTTAATTAGTGCGACGCACACCGGGCAGCGAACCCTGCTGTTGCTCCTCCTCGGGCCCTTTGAGCCGGCAACACCCCTGTGGGTGTCTAACCTCTGGTCATTGTCTGCTCCGTGTGCACTTCCCGCTTCAGTGCCTGGCTATCCCGGGGTTGGCCTATACCGGTGCTAACAACTCTCACCCCACATTCTCTCTCACACACACACAAGAGGAGGGTTTCCACACCCAGAACATTTCCAGCAGGGCAGCCTCTGTCCAGACTATCCCAGAGCAATTCTGTAGTGCTGGACAGGTGTGCTCTGTGCAGGGTGGCAGATGGCATTTGGAGTGTCTCTCTAGGTCGTGGGGGAAAGAGGTGATATTTATTGGTAAGATGGTCTGGAACTACATGCTTCTACACAAGTCTGGGTGCAGAATCTGGGCACGGGCAGGAAATCCAAAGCTTGGACTGGAGCCTGGTCAGGATGCCTGGAAGCTTCTAAGGCTGCTACATTTTTCCTTCTTGGAACAGAACGTTTATACTGAGTTTGTGGTTTTCTAAATATTAGCTAAATAGCATTGAAAGAAAGGAGGCAAAGCAGGAGATTCTGCCTGTGTGTGTGTTTTGTTATAATTATGGCACTAGCTACACCTTTGGCCCTTTTTGCATTGCTGAGGGCACCCATCTCAAGTCTTGAGTCTCTTGTCCTTACCTCTTTTGGGGTGGAATCTTCTTAAACAGTTGGACCCGGACCCAGATACAGACTACTCTGTGTACACCAATCACATATTGCTCTGCAGGTCTGACTGGGGCACCTGCATTTCCTCCCTTCAGGAACCTTTGACTAGTAATGTAGACCTGCAGCATTCTTTAAAAAAAATAGTAGTAGTTGGAATAAGGCATTAGAAGGGAAAAAGGTATTTTAAAACAAGTCTCCTTGTGTATTTAGTTTAATCTAACCATATGCTTTGCTACAAGGTAAGTTAAATAAGCTATCTTGTAAATTGATACTATTCTGTTCCTGTAACTTAACAAGTCCAGATCGTCTGGTGACGCACCTGGTCCCCAGTCAGCATACCCTACTGTTCTTCACCCCTTGCTTGTCTGAGGGTCTCTCATTCTGGTTCTCTTTCTGCATTGTTTAAACTTTTTTTTGTTCTCCTAGTCAGCAGGAACATTCAGCAGGACCTGTCTATGACAGCTGTTCCATTTTTGAGCAGTTAGGCCCATCTGGTCTCAATGACTTCTAACCATTGGCCTGATTGCCTCATCCCCGTGGATGAGGATGCTGAAACTCTCTCTGAGATCCCCTTTGTTAATCTAACACAGGGATGACCAATCTGAGCCTGAGAAGGAGCCAGAATTTATCAATGTGCATTGCCAAAGAGCCACAGTAATGTGTTAGCAGCCCTGCTGATCAGTTCCTTCCCCACACCTCCAGAGCAGCTGTTTCATGGCATGCAGGAGGCTCTGGGGAGAGGGGTGGGAGTGAGGGCAGGGGAGGGGGTGGGAAGGGATGGAGTGGGGGCAGGGCCTGTGGCAGAGCCAGGGGTTGAGCAGTGAGCACCCCCCACCCAGCACATTGGATAGTTGGCGCTGGTAGCTCCAGCCCCAGAGTCAGTGCCTATACAAGGAGCTGCATATTAACTTCTGAAGAGCCGCATGTGGTTCTGGAGCTACAGGTTGGCCACCCCTGCTCTAACCATCTTAGAAGTTAAGCACATTTATCATCCTTGCAATTGATACAAGTACTAGTAGTCATAGTTACTCACGTGTGTATACAGGGTCAACACAATGCAATTCTTGGTGCCTCTAGGATCACAATAAAAATATATATCTGTCCTCTTGGGAAGTAGCCACTCAAAAGTCAAAGAACATGTTTAAAAAAAGCCAGACCTATTTCAGTTGAGACAAAAACAAACTGATACATCACCAAATCCAACAACTAAGCAATCTGTGTATTCTGGTCATTATCTCTGCAGCATCTCACCCGATGGCAGAAATCGGAGGTTCCATGTAGAGCCCATTACACAGATATACAAGAGCTAAATATGCAAGTTGCCAGATCCGTAGTTGCACATGTTGGAGATCAGATGCATTTGGAAAAGCTCCTAATTCAAATCCCCTTCTGCAGTAATGAATCAATTTCATTTGCCTGTGTTTGGAATATCCATTAACACTGCACAGTGTAGATTAATATTCAGATATAAACTATTGTGATACATCAACATGTGGATGCGTGCTCCTGATATTCCCATAGCTATAGCACAAAATTACCTTCCTCAGCTGCTAGCAATGAAGCATCCAGTGATAGGTTATATAAATTCATACTAAATGGCTATGCTATCCACTATTTTCTTTGTCACAGTTCAGGGCAACTTCCCACCCCCAGTCTACCCCCGGTCCAGCAAGAGCACTCACTTTAGGCTCCTGGCTCCTCAGCTGTCAACTTTTCTTAAGTAGAGACCCGTGTCTCTCCCTCCTGATCCTGGGTTTTTCCAGGCTGCACAGTTCCCTACCTACACTGTGATATTCCCAGCAAGACCCTGCCTAAACAGATTAGCATCTGTGCTTTGCTTTCTTTTTGAAGGCTATCAATAGCTGTAATTGAAAGCAGTTACAAGTTACCATACCACTATCTCTAAACCACATTTATTCTTAAAGTGAAATAATTACAGAGAAAACCTATTGAAAACAATAAAAGAACCTATACACATGCTAAAAAGCTTGCCACAGATCACCCCAACTCCAACCTCAGGCTCTGGTAGTCTCCAGTCCTCAAACCCCACAACTGGGTTTTCCCTATGGTTACAAGTTCGTAACTGTCTCAGAACTAGAACTATCATTAATAGTTCAGCCTTTCCTTTGAATAGCCTGGGCCCGAATAGGTAATCTGCAGACAATGATCCTCTCATCAGGACTGAATTATAATCTAAATTTCTAAAGTTATGCAAAGTAGCCACCTGCCATATACAACAATGAGGTATTCTGCTACACATTTGGTGAGTGGATACTCATTGTGTACCTTTTGTTAGCAAACCACATTTTAGATTTTAGTGTGTCTTTCAAAAAAGCAAGCACCCAACAGCATCCAGCATCTTTGTTATTCTGTTCTCCCAAACAGAATCTAAACACAGCTAAATCTAAATTATAAGTTTGTTGCTCATTAGATGCAGCAGATGGCAGTAGTGTGCTTTTGAGAACTAATCAATCCAACTTCTGTCTGAATAATGGGAGTTTTTCATTGAATTTAATAGGAGTTGGATTGAGCCCTATATCATCCAACATTGACCTATCACTTGGGGACCCCATGTTCACTTGGAATCGGATCCTGCACGTTTCTGAGTACTTCAAGAGGTGCTGAGTGCCCTATGATCCCACTGAACTCCGTGGGAACTGCTAGGCACCTTATAGGGTTAGGTCCATACTGCCTGTAGTTACATTTCCGTGAGTGATTAAATGCTGATAGTAGCACATTGATACTTTGCACGTAAGAGTTAATTTTTAGTCCCGAGTGGTAGTGATTAACTTTCTCAGAAACAAGTTAGTTGGTCAAACAGAAAAAACAGGATTAAGCACAGCTATGGCTGTTAATTAACTTATATGACAGCTATCAATAAAGAGAGAAGGCGGGGTGAGGTAATATCTTTTATTGGACTGACTTATGTTGGTGAGAGGGACAAGCTTTTAGTCTCTCTCACCAACAGAAGCTGGTCCACTCAAAGATATTACCTCACCCACTTTGGTCTCAGGATATTAGAAAAACAACATGGCTCCAACAACACTACACACAGATATCAATAAATACTTGTTTCTTGGGACTTTCCATTTCAAAGACATTTAAATGTGGGGAGGAAGCAGAATAGTACCTTTTGCTAAATCTACATTTAAATGTGGGGAAGAAGCAGAATAGTACCTTGCTAAATCTACTTTAATTGTCACAGGAGATAATTGCAAATCAGAGTCATGTACGTACTTGAATGAATATCTCAGCCTTGCCTCGACATGCTTAAAAATCAAAATGAAGGTATACTTTTATGTATATACTTTATAGATTGTATCGATATTTTTGAGGATTCTACTATTTAGAAATATCAGTTATCTTGTATTTTGAACCGGTCAGTCATATTCATTTTTAGGGAGGTTGTGGAATCTCCAGCATTGGAGATTTTTGAGAGCAGGTTAGACAAACACCTGTCAGGTCTAGATAATACTTAGTCCTGCCATGAGTGCAAGGGACTGGGCTAGATGACCTCTCAAGGTCCCTTCCAGTTCTATGATTCATACTAAATTATTTGCACTATTTCAATGATATTTCTAAGAAGTTCATCTCTTGTAATTGAAAGATGGCTAAAAAGGATTTTCTCTCGTAAAGTCATTACAAAAGACGAACAGTTTCAAAACTTATGTTGAATTTTCAGAATGTTTTTAGTCACATCTAAAAATGTTATGTGAATGTTCTGACAAATGAACGATATGTAAACATATGAGTACACACGTGCTAGCAGATTTACACATGAAACCAGAAGGGAAAAGACTTGTACATGCATTTTAATTTCTCATTGAGAACATATGAAGGAGAATTACAAAACAGTGGGTGCCTTTTACGGTTATGCGGATATGCTCAGCTTGTAGCATAAAAAGACATGAACTTGTGATACCTAAATCTCCTTTTCTAGCATTTTTACTGGTATGTCTTAGAGCTGGCTGGATGATGACATTCCATTTAGAAGGATTTCAAAATTTGGCTTCATTTGAAATCGGAGGATTTTTTTTTTCTTGGATTGATCAAAATGTTTTTTGTTTCAACAAAATCAAAATGTTTCATTTTGATTTCTGTTTTCTAAAACAAGTATAATAAATTTGAAAAAAGTAATTTAAAAATGAAAAATCAAAGCATTTTGTTCCAACAATATCAAAATAGAACATTTATAGAGACTATTGTATCAACTTTATAAGCGTTGTATGTCTTTCTGGGTTGGAAAACAACTGGTTTAAACAGTGCTTCAGTGTGTGCGTGCGTGCGTACGTACGTACATATGTGATGGGTTCTAGAAACAAGGAATATCATCAGAAGGGAGCCTTATTTTTGACAATATCTGATCCTGAGGTATTTCATCCTGATGGTCTCTGGGGCACCTTCATGGGATGAGGGTGGGCACCTCTCCCGTTCTTTCTGGCTGAAGGGGTTGCTGTTGCGCCTGTTTGGTGTGCAGGATACAGTTTCCTGGCTGTACGTCTTAGGGAGCCGGCTGCCCCACTTCCGAGCATGACCACAGTCCAGACAAATAAAAAGGCAAACAAAGTAATTCTGCAGCCACAGAACAGTTGGGCTCACCTCACTTTTCTCTGCATTTGCTGTGAAGGTGGCTGGGTTCCTAACCCCTGCAGTCTGAGAGCCCCAATTTGAGCACTCTGGGCTCAAATGAAAAGTAAAGTGAAGATGGTCCCTCAACCTCTCCAGAGCGCTCAGATGGCAGAGGCTCTTCAGCAGCTTTTTGGGTAAGCAGCTGTGCTCTGTGGGGCTAGGGAACTCTAGCTCTCCTTCCCTCCAAGCAGGGGTGTGCACAAAGGGGGTCAAGCAGGGGCACAGCCCCCTAATAATCTGCAGGGGCACAGAACTCTTCCGGCCTTAGGGTTGCAGCTAGGGTTACCACATCTGAAATGCAAAAAACCTGGCATCCCTCCCCCCAACAAGGCAAGCCTGCCGCAACCCTAACCCCCAATCACAAGGCAACTCCGCAACCATCCATTCTCCTCACTCACACGTGACTCAAACCCCTCTCTCACACATGCGCAGTGCACTTGTGTGTTGGTGGGTAGATAGCTGCTGTATTTTCAACAGTTTTGATCTGTTACCCCTTAAACTGCAGAACTGGGAACACTGCAGCATCTTTAGCTGTATGCAGAAACTTTTAACACTAGATACCCCAGTGTATTGTGATAGTAATGCAAATCTTTAGATCCATGTTAATAAAAAAAAAAACCAGCAGATTAAATTATTTTTCTGGCAACTGGCAAATCCATAAAAAAACATTCAGTCCGGTCAAATACCAGCCAGGTGGTAACCCTAGCTGTGGCAGGGTCAGAGAGCTCCTCCAGCCCCGGGGCCGTGATGGGAGCTTACAGTTCCTCCAGCCCTGGGGTTCTGTGGGGGCACAGCTCTGGCCCCATGGCCAGAGGAGCTCTCTCTCTCTCTCTCTCTCTCTCTCTGTGCTGCGGCTTCGGGGCCAGAGGAGCTGTCTGACCCTGCCGCAGCCAAGTACTTGTGGGTACATTTATTTAGATGGCTCCACAGTACGTGGATTTTCATTGAAATGGTGAAAGTACTGCTATGTATTTCTATGCATATAATGTATGTGCATGTGTCAATAGGGTTTAATGTATATGATATGTGGGCGCTTAACGTGCCCCTCCCAAAGCAGTCAAATTTAAATTTCTGCGCATGCCCCTGCTTCTAAGTGCCACCTGCGCTGGGCTGGGATCCTCCCTTTTAAGGTGCCTCCCGTATCCTGGTGCAACAGGCCCCATTGGTGCAACAGGTTGAGGCTGATTGTTCCCAGAGAGCTCTCTAATCCCTTTGTGACCAGAGTGAGAACCTAAC
Organism: Mauremys mutica; assembly: GCF_020497125.1. Classification (NCBI taxonomy): domain Eukaryota; kingdom Metazoa; phylum Chordata; order Testudines; family Geoemydidae; genus Mauremys; species Mauremys mutica. Next base: position 227,890,863 of record NC_059072.1, read on the forward strand.
CCACCACAGGGGACTGGGTCCTTATTAAGAGGTCAGATTGGGATTGGGATCTAGAACAAACATCTCAGAGAGAGACTACTGAAAGACTAGATTTAACACTTTTCCAGCCCCCCCCCCCCCCCCCAAAGTAGTTGTTCTGGACTGTTTATTCACTCTTCCCTGAAACAGCTTTCCTATAAAATATTGCAACTAAACAGGTGATTCTATGTGTCAAATCTGTTTTTGCTAGACAAGGTATACCTGGCATAGTAATGTCTGTCAGGGAGCCACAGTTTTGTGGACATGAGTTTAAGTAGTTTGCAGTGAAGTACAGGCTTGGATATGTAACTAATAGTTCCCATTATTCCCAGTCCAACTGATTGATGGAAAATGATGTCAAAATAATAAAGCACCTACTGAAAAGGGATGCAGAGACAGATTCTGACACAGATTTAACACTGTTTAATTACAGAATGGGCACCAATAAAGCATGGGCTGTCATCTGCTGACATTTTGTTCAATGGAAGACTGAAAACAAGAATGCCTGATGTCAGAGTCACTGGAGACTTGCAAATGTATAAACAGGCAGATAAGGCAAAACAAAAAAATCAGTCTGATTTGTGGTCCTGGGAGCTGCCACCACTTCATGAAAATGATGTTGGGCATCTCTGTGAGGGGAAACAGTGTTAAATAAATGTGCTTGCTTAGAAAGGGCTGTGTAGTAACTTATAATGTGTGTCAGTTACAGCTCTTGTGCCTTGGGAAAGAAAGGAACACATAGACACTGGCCTATTTAGGCAGTCTGATTTGCCGAAGATATCACAATGTAGGCAGGGAAATGTGCAGCCTGGAAAAAAGACCTGGTCAGGAGGGTGACAGTCTGTAACCCCATATTCACCCCTTTCACAGGACTGATAAATTTTGTTCACATTTTGCCTTGTGAGGTATCATTTGAAAACTCATAATTTTCTGATCATTATTGTCCTGGTAAAATATGTTTGGCAACACTGAATGTAAAGCTATAAGATTCCTCCATATGGTATTACTAAGATATGTTCCATGTCTGAGGGGAGCAGCCATAAACAAGTTTATCAGAGACAAAAGGCTAGCCAACGCCTAAGCCAGGTGTCAACAAAATCAAATGGACCATCACCTGGTTAAGTGGTTATTCTTTGGCAGGAAAGAGGATGTGGGTGAAAATCTACATCTTGACAAAGAAACAGATGGGGTTTCCAGTCTACACAGACTTTCTGTCTCCTGAACATCAGCTAGAGATAATTCTTGAAGAAGAGAGAGAATTATAAGAGGAGAGAGGAGACACTCCATATGATTCCTCCTTGTCTTTCTACGGCACTTAACACTTGAAGAACAAAGGAAACAGCATCGAACTGGGGGAAGGATCCTGACTGAAAGAGATTCAGCCAGTAAGTCCGCTGTAACATGCAATGAAAGAGACATTTGCTGTGAATTCACTTAGCTTAATAAATTGTTAGTTTCGTTTTACTTTTATTTTCTTGTAAGCGTTCTGACTTTTATGCCTCAGATTTTAAGTGACTACAAGTAATATCTTTCTGTAGTTAATAAACTTGTTTTACTGATTCATCTAAGTCAGTATGTTTGGATTGACGAGTTGGGTAAACTTCATTTGGGATAACAGGATTTGTGCATATCATTTTCTATCGGGGTGAAAGTAACTCACAGGACTTATCAGTACTGCCGGAGTCCTGAGGGGGGTGAGGCCTCATCCGGAAGAGGCGTGGCCTCTCAAGATTTAAAGGCCCTGGGGCACCAGCTGTGGCTGGGAGACTCAGGGCCTTTAAATCAACCAGGGGCTCCCAGCTGCAGAGGTGGCTGGGAGCCCTCCTGGGGCTTAGGGGCAAATTAAAGGGCCCGGGGCTCTGGCCGCCAGGGGGAACCCCGAGCTTTGTGGGGCTGAGGCAGGGATTTAAAGGGCTCAGAGCTCCTGCTGCTGAGAGAAGTCCGGAGCCCTTTAAATCCCGGCCCCAGCCCTGCCGCCGGCACCACAGCGGGATTCAAAGAGCTCAGGGCTGCCCGCAGCTGCGGGGAGCTTTGAGCCCTTTAAATCCCTGCCCCAGCCCAGCCGCCGGAGCCGCGGCCGGGATTCAAAGGGCTCTGGGCTGCCCGCAGGCTTACTTTCACCTCTGTTTTCTATTAATAAAACAACAAACTTTATATGAGCTTATATTGTCCAGGAGGGTACTGGGCAGTACAAGAGACATTTCTGGGGAAAGTGTGGGACTGCAAATTTGCTGGTGTTGCTCTGCAGCGTAATTAATGAGTGGCTGGCTATCACACTCATACAATATAACTGGGGGTAACTTACGTGCTGGAGGCTGTGTTTGAGTAGACCAGGTGTGGTAGCTCTCACAGAGAAGCGGTGTAAAAGGCACCCCAGGTTGGAGAATTGAGGGGACACAGCTGTTCATCAGTCCAGATTGTACCCTGGGTAATGTCACAGAGGGAGAGAGATGCTGGTCTCTGCCCAAGAGAGGTGATGGCTGAGGAGCCAGGAACCTAGAGTGGATGCCTTTGGTAGACCACGGAGCGGGAAATACAGGTGTAGTTGCCCTGAACTGTGACATTGAAAATCTTTGAAAATATTTGTGTGCTCTCCTTTTGATGCACATGCATAAATCCTGTTAGTCTGAACCATCATTAAAAACGAATACACCAGTTTCTTTGTTTTCATATGCACAAATATGCATCTGAGCAGACAACAGAATCAATAAGTGTGTACTCAAAATTAGCTGTCTGGGAATAATAAACAGCTTCAGAAATTGGGAAAGCAATTTTTTTGCAGCAGGTACCTATTTCCAAAAAGAAGATTAAATTAGTAGATGAGACAGTTCTTAATTATCTGGAAATCCAAGTATCCTATCAGTAAAATAATCAATATTTCAGTACCGTGATGAAGTAAACATTTTCCTTACTAATAACTCCTGAGAGAGACATTGAACTCACAGTTTCAGGGCTTAATCCTTAGTGCTGAGGGAGCAATGCAAAAACAGCGCTAAGCCATCATTTTGCCATTCCCAGTTCTGGGGTCTACTGGGTGCTGAACCAGCTCCCAGCATTAATCGGAACAGCCACAGAGAGAATGCAAAGGGATGGCTTATTCCCTGGTTTGTAGAGATTACATAAATGTTTGAAGTAACACATTAAAATATTCCACATCTATCCCCTATTTCTTTCTTTGACATCCTGGAAAAATGTAGAAAGTTATATAGCAATAATATTTTCATACATATATAATATGAATATTTACATATTCAACATGAATACATACTCTCCTATTTAAATCCTGCAATTTCTCTTTTTCTCTTACTTCAGTTACCATTGCAGTGGTCTTCCAATAGTTAGGAAGGCAGTTCTCATCCTTGAGCTTTTTTCAGTTCAGGGTGGTATCAGATGTAATCCTGCATTTCACCTCCAAATTCCAGAACCTGAGCATGTCAGTTCAGCAAGGTGCCCGAACTAGGCAGCAGCAAGAATCCTAAAGACTTCATCAGCTAGATCTCCTGCATGGTGATTGCTCTATGCTAGTGCTAAGCTGTTGTGCTGACCGAAGCTTCACAATTCATAACTTGTCTGTGTGAAAGGAATATGATCTGTAATTTATTGTATGTGGTCTTGCTTCTTTTGTGAGAGTGGAAAGAGGTCTTTTGGGCAAGGCCATCCTTTCGGCCACATTATTCCTTCTCATGGAATAAAGTAGTGGAAACTTTTAAAAAACACCATAATAGAGGCTCAAATTACATGAATAACCCAATTAAAAAAACACAGGAAGAAGACTAAAAATGTGCCACCATGGCTAAACAACAGAGAAAAAGAAGTGGTAAGAGGCAAAAAGGCATCCTTTAAAAATTGGAAGTTAAATTCTACTGAGGAAAATAGGAAGGAGCAGTTCAAGTGTAAAAGTATAATTAGGCAGGCCTAAAAAGAATTTGAGGCGCAACTAGCCAAAGACTCAAAAATTATCAGCATGAAATGTTTTAAGTAGGGCTGTCAATTAATCACAATCAATGCATGCAATTAATGCAAAACAAATTAACTAACCTCATACAAGCACTGTAGTGCAATCTCTTAATCCTGAAAGTGAAACTTCTAGGTATAGATTTTTTTTTTTTTACCTAACTGCACTTAAAAAACAAACAATGTAAAATTTTAGAGCCTACAAGTCCACACAGTCCTACCACTTGTTCAGCCAATCACTAAGACAAACAAGTTTGTTTATATTTACGGGAGATAATGCTGCCCACTTCTTATTTACAATGTCACCTGAATGTGAGAACAGGTGTTTGCATGGCACTGTTGTAGCCAGCATTGCAAGATATTTATGTACCAGATATGCTAAATATTTGTATATCCCTTCATGCTTCAACAAATTGATAAATTAAACAGTAATAAGTCACCAGAACCAAACGATACTCACCCGAAGATTCTGAAGGAACTCAAATATGAAATTGCAGAACTATTAAGTGTGGTATGTAACCCATCATTTAAATCAGTTTCTGTAGGAACTTTACACTTCTCAAGCACTAAGGGGGTTGGAAAACCGCCCCTGTATTTAGAGCGGCTGAAGTGGTTCCCACCCCCCCACACTTCCGGTCAGGAGACACACAGATTAAGCGCCGACCAGGTGTTTACTACTGGAACACGCAATGCATAGAGCACCAATCAGGAGAGGGGGCGAGAAGTTGGATTACGTTAGTACATGCGCATAATAGAATGATTTATGTAACCATTATAATAAAAGGACGTGGAAAACCCCCGCTCGGGGCGCTCCACTGGAACAGACTGACTGACTTCGCTTCATTTATTGAAACAAGTTTCTGCATCAGATGACAGGCAGATAGCTAAAATGAAACCAATTCTTAAAAAAGGCACCAGAGGCAATCCTGAAAATTACAGACTGGTAAGCCTAACTTCAGTACCAGGCAAATTGGTTGAAACTATAGTAAATAACAGAATTATTTAGACACATAGATAAACATGATTTGTTGGGGAAGATTCAACACGGCTTTTGTAAAGGGAAATCATGCCTCATTAATCTATTAGAATTCTTTGAGGGGGTCAACAAACATGTGGACAAGGATGATCCAGGAGATATAGTATACTTGGACTTTCAGACAACCTTTGACAAGGTGCCTCACCAAAGGCTCTTAAGCAAAGTAAGCAGTCATGGGATGAGAGGAAGGTCATTTCATTGATCAGTAACTGGTTAAAGGACAGGAAAAAAAGGGTAGGAATAAATTGTCAGTTTTCAGAACAGTGAGAGGTAAATAGTGGTGTTTCCCAGGGATCTGTACTGGAACCAGTGTTCAAGAAATTCAATAAATCTAACAGGATGTGAGGAACCATTAGGAAAAGAATAGATAATAATACAGAAAATATGTCACTATATTAATCCATGGTACGCCCACATCTTGAATACTGCATGCAGTTCTGGTTGCCACATCTCAAAAAAGATGCATTAGAATTGGAAAAGTTACGGAGAAGGGCAACAAAAATGATTGAATGTTATTCACCTCTTCACATAACAGAAGAACCAGGAGTGTCCCAATGAAATTAATAGGCAGCAAGTTTACAACAAACAAAAGGATGTGCTTCTTCACACAACACAGAGTCAACCTGGTGAACTCATTGCCAGAGGATGTTGTGAAGGTCAAAAATATAATGGGGTTCAAAAGAGAACTAAAGTTCATGGAGGATAGGTCCTTCAATGGCTATTAGTCATGATGGTCAGGGTGTCCGTAGCCTCTGATGGCTAGAAGCTGGGAGTTGATCACTAGATGATTGCCTGTTCTGTCCATTCCTTCTGAAGCACTTGGCACTGGCCACTGTCAGAAGACAGGATACTGGGCTAGATGGACCATTGGTCTGACCCAGTATGGCCATTCTTATGTTTTTATGGTAAGGCCATTTGTGATGCAAATTGAACCTTATAGCTAAACTTGGTTGCAGTTTCCCTCAATACTTGTCAACATTGCACAATGGCAGCACAATGCAACTTCACATCCTATGAGTGACAGCACATCACACAGCTACTAGACCTGCAGGTTGGCTTTTAATTAAGTACCGTATGATCTCAGACATTTTTGGTATATGTTGGAGATCATGACCAAAAGACCAGAAAGTATAGCTATGGCTAGCATATGACGTTTTCTGATTGTTTTAGGAAATAGCTTGGAGGAAGATAATTAAATGTGTCTTATCTCTCTCTTTACTAAAGAGAAAAAAGTAAATAGAAAATGGTTCTTTCCAATTACAGTTTTTGCTAAAATAATGGGGTTAATTATTAAACCTTTTACTTAGTTGCTCATTTTTTCTGCTGATGCTTTAATCCTGGGTCACAGAAAGTTTAAGACTGCTTTACTGTGGTGACTTTTTTCTTTTTGCCACAAGTTTTCCACTCTGAAAGGATGTTAGGAGTTTTGCTGCTTGCTTTCTCCTTGGTTACCATTGTTCATTCTGAGCTCTGCAGGCCAGGTAAGTTTTGCAGTTGAGCCTCATCCTTTATCAGTTAAATGTCTCAACTTGGTGGACACTTTCAAAGCTGGCTGCTTAGACTTATTTTTGTAACACTTCTTATAGAGTTTGAAGGTGTATACTTGGAACCTTCACCTCTTTTGTGAGTTTGTGAATAGCTTGCTAAAGCCAATCTTATTCTATTCTGAAGAGATCATGGTTAAAACCACATTGAGAATCCACTGTGTCTAGGCTTGTTCACACTAACAACATTGATGTCTTCTAATCATGTAATAAGCTAAGATACATTTAGAAGTTTTTAAGACTATGCTCTGATCTGTAATACAGTTGGAAAAGTAAATAATTTAAAAACAAATTTTCCAAGATTATTTTTATGTTTGTTTTCTTTTTCTTTGTGTCAGATGCACAGAATGCTTTCAAAGTACGGCTTAGTATCAAAACAGCTTTGGGAGATAATGCAGTAAGTAAAGTATCTTCATGTATTCTTTCTGACTGAATAACTGACTAAGTAGAGCTAATTTAAATGGTAAAATCTCTGAGGGGACAATTTTCACTGACATCCTCACTGTAATAAACTGCCCATCAAGTCATAATTCAGGTATTAGTTTCTTGAGGTTAGGATAGCATTAGTCTAAAACAAGTGTCCTTTAAAACAGTAAGTGTAAAGCATACCTCTTCATAACGAGAATGTTCCATGTACATTATTTTGGAAAGGACTTTGAGATATTGTACCTTCAATATGAAAAGTGCTATGTAAATACAAATTCTGTCTCTCCTAGTTTGGCTAAAGCTGCTCTGCTTGAGAATGCTAAATGTAAAGGCAAGCAAGTTGTGGCAGATAAGCAGGAAAAGACTTAGATCTTCCTTAGTTTTGATTTTATTTCAGACTTTCAGATTAGTGGACAGAGCCCATCAATTCATTCCCAGTTTTGAATACTTACGGTATATCTCCTGTATGTTACAGGGTTCAGCATTGAATTAGATATGAAATGTCTTGATCTTTTTCTTTATTGGAAGACAAGAACCCAGTTATGCTAGAAGCCTGGGAAATAAACTGCCACAGTAACATGTTGTAAAAGGTATTTGTTGCAGATACTCAAGCTCTTTTTATGACACAGGAAGCTATTTCCAAATAAAACTGAAATGTCAAATAATTTAAATCTGTGTGAGCAGGGACTTGATTGTGATAGAAAGTGCAACAGCCAGAACAAATAGAGAATAGATCCTCAGGATATATGTTAAAGTATTTGTCTTTGAAAATCAATATTTAAATCAGCTTTCCTTGGCTAAGAAACTTTAATAAAAACAGATTAAGTTGGATTGTTTTAAAAATATATTTAAAATAACATAATCCTGCATCAGAAAATATGATGAAATTGTACCTGACACTCACCTTGATTACAACTGTTTCCATTCTGAGCCAAGAATGAAAGTGACAGTTCACAATGTTTTCTCCTTTAACAATAACATCATCTCTCTGACTATAGTCAAATAAATATTTTTTTCTGTTACTCTACTCTTTACTATTTCAATAAGTTCTGCATCACAAAGCACCTAAGACCTGAAGCAGTAGCCCAAAAAGGTACCCCTTATTCTGGCTTTTGTTATAATAAAGTATTCCTCTAGTTGTTTTACACAGAATAAACTGTAGTTTATTTCACACAGTATGAGAGGTTTGAATAAAGCTAAGACCTGCAACAATCTAATTTAGGATAATTTTTACATGAACAACCTGCTGAGAATAGTTTGTTGACACACAAAAGTATTAACAGATGGTCAATAATTGCTTCTCTAGATGCACAACGAATGGTTACCGTTTTACAGCACTTCTAATGCCATCTGCAAATAAATTAAATTCAAATAGATATCAATATACTCTAAAATTAATTCAGTCTTAATTATTTGGGCACAACGCTATCTTTCCAGTTTTAACATGGGGGAGAGAGACTACAATCACATAAGTTTCAGATGGATAATATTTAGTCTCCTATTGCATCATTGAATAGATGCTCTGCTACTTAAATCTCTTTTATTCATTTTCAGATGAATGTGCAATATACAGTGATACAAGACTATAAGCAGTACTGGCATTTTAAATCTTGGATGGCAAGATCACCCATAAAGATGTATACATCCAGTGGGTTAACATATAGGTCAGTAGAGCTAACAAATATTAGAGAATAATGTAATCAATGATTTTCACCTATTTCTTAATGGTAGTAAAGACAGACACCATTCTTTATCATGTTCAAGAATGAGACTGTTAATTCTTTGGTGCAAGGACCATCATTTACTATTTTTATACAGCACCTCACACAATGGAGCCCAGACCTGGCTGGCCTGTTGGTGCTACTGTAATATACATATAATAATATTAATACTTTTACTTTCTTTAGTTCAGATCATTATAGGTTTCTACTGGGTTTCCTAAACTGTTTTTTCTGGACCAGCGGCTCGCAACCTTTCCAGACTACTATACCCCTTTCAGGAGTCTGATTTGTCTTGTGTACTCCCAAGTTTCACCTCACTTAAAAACTACTTGCTTACAAACTCAGACATAAAAATACGAGTGTCACAGCACAATATTACTGAAAATTTGCTTACTTTCTCATTTTTGCCATATAATTAAAAATAAATCAATTGGAATATAAATATTGTATTTACATTTCAGTGTATAGTGTATATAGAACAGTATAAACAACTCATATGAAATTTTAGTTTGCACTGACTTCGCCAGTGCTTTTTATGTAGCCTGTTGTAAAACTAGGCAAATATCTAGCTAACTTCCTTTACCCCCTTGGAAAACCTCTCTGTACCCCCAGGGATACATGTACCTCTGGCTGAAAACCATCAGTCTAGACCATTGGTGATCCCAGAGCGCCTCTGATCACATGGTACTGTATATCCTCTGTATTTCTAGCTACTAAATCACACTAAAAGGGAGCTGAAAATACAATAAATGCTTTACTAATATTTCTTTTCCATGTAAGCAATTGCTGTAACTGACACACAGATGTTATTTCATCACACAGCGAAGGGGAGGTGATCTGCAAGATAATCCATTAAAATGGTTTTAACATGATGAAATAATCTGAGAACTCTGGCACTACTCGAATCCTTTTGATGACTGTCAGTCACATAGATATTTAAAGTGGTAGAGTTAAATTAATAGGACCGTATTGGCCGTGGTGTAAATAAATATAATATGTGTTAAAGTCAATGATTGTTGTGCCTTCTTATGGCTAGGTTCAGTTTGACCCATAGAGTCAGACTGCTAAAGCATCCCACTGCTTTCTGAATGCTAGATCTGTCTGTATAGCTCTGCTACTTTACAGAATATAGTAGATGGTGTGTGCAATAGCTCTCTGATCAGCACAGAACCTGTAGTTTTAAATATTGCAGTTCTGTTTCACTGATAGTGTGCCATTGCTTTCTGAATTGCAAGTGAAGTGTTCAGAATATCTCTTGTACAAAGCAATGCAATATGTGCATAAATAGTATGTAAACAAGCCAAATCTGTACTCAGCTATTTAAAAATGAATGTATTCGGTAATGCTGCACTGTGTCTATTACCTATGTTAGCATGCAATAGAGCTTACATAGTCATCTATTTTGGCTGTCTTGAGAGCTGGGCAAACAGGTATAATGATGAATATAACAGGGATTTTTTCCTCTTGGAGCTGTCCTGAAAAAATGCAATAGTATGTGGTGAGTCAATCAGTAATTCCATGAACAAATGAGAGGAATATCCTTTCTTTTAGCACTGTAAATAGTGCTGTGTTGTTTGAATATGGATGTCCTTAAAATGATGAAAAATAGGTGTATGGTCCTCATCTACATTCAATGTTCTTTTATACTATATCTTTTATTTTTAAGTCTCAGTCTTTTTATTGTTGCTGTCTCACATCTTCATCAGTTCTGTAGGAAGAAAGTTTAGGCCTTGGGAGAGAGTCCTTTGTTCAGACTATCATTTTGTCATTCTATGTTCCTATATTGGCACACATCACCACAGTAAGTTAACACCATTCTTGTTTCCTAGACTAGCAGCTCTCAACCTTTCCAGACTACTGTAGCCCTTTCAGGAGTCTGATTTGTCTTGTGTAGCCCCAAGTTTCACCTCATTTAAAAACTACTTGCTTACAAAATCAGACATAAAAATACAAAAGTGTCACAGCACACTATTACTGAAAAAAATGCTGACTTTCTCATTTTTACCATATAATTATAATACAAACTGGAACATAAATATTGTACTTACATTTCAGTGTATACTATATAGAGCAGTATAAACAACTCATTGTATGAAATTTTAGTTTGTACTGAGTTCAGTAGTGAAAACATGTACCCCTGGTTGAGAACCACTGTCCTAGACATTAGAGATGGGCCCAAATGCTAAAATTCAGATGTGGATCTGTATCTGAACATTACCCAAGTTCCGAGTTGTTACAGATTTCATGTCCAAGTTCAATCTTATTTCAAATGGTCTATGTAAGATCTCCTCATCTGGTGATGAGTAGTTTATACCATAGTCCATATAGCCTGCCTAGTCCCTGCCTCTTCTCCTGTGTGGATCCCAACTCCCAAGGGAGGCCCCAAGAGAAGTGAGGACAGTATCATGCATGTGGCTCACATCCTCGTTTATGTGCAGGAGTGAAATCCCTGCACAGAGGTATCCTTCCTCCTCCTGCTCATGTGGCTGTCAGGGTTTAAAAATCAAAATTGGTCATTTTCACCATTATGTTTGGATCTATATTATTATTTATGTTTGTACTGAAATTGCCTACTCAAAGAAAAAAATACAGTTGCCAGTTGTGCAGCAGAGCTAAGTATCTACTCTGCTGGGACAATTATAACATGGATTTTTGATAAGCTCATTTTATACTGAAAGCTACACATTAGGTGTAGAAAGCAGTCTCTGACCTCCAATATTATCGTTCCAACAAATTATTAATTTCCAGCAAACTGATGGAAGGAGGTTAAATCAACCTGTCATAGAAATGGCAATAGATTCAATCCTTGTGATTGATTAGAATTAAATACAAAAAATAAAAGCCCATTGGAATTGTTGAAGCTTCCTGAACAACCTGAAATTGTGAAAACATATTTCCTCATCAGGAGAGCAGAAGACTAGACCAAAGAAATGGATGAAGCCTATATTTTGTTGGCATTTGTACTTACTGAAGCAGGCTGAGTGCGTCTCTCTTTTCTCCCTCTCTGTGCACAGCAATAATCTGCAGTGTATTTGATGCTTTTTGTAACCAGGCTATAGTCCAGTGCAAAAGTCTCAAGTGCACTGCATCAGCCTACTCCATGGGATGTGTGTGGTGAGTGTTAAGATTGTCATTCCCAAGGCATGTCTAGACCAGCAGGACTTGTGTAAGTGAATGGAATCCCAGTGAGGCCTTTTGAAAATACTAGCAGACATGCCCTTAACCATGTTCTGACCCTGCCTCTTTGTTCACCACTCTCAACAAGGTATTGCTGGCCCTCAGTTGCTGCTTATATCCCTTTTAGAAAATGCCATCAATGCCCATCGGACCCAAAACACCTTTTCAGTGACCAGTCTTTGCAAGTTTGTTAGTGTTCTGGCCTCAGCCACTAAAACATCCAGTGCAAAGCATTATAATATCATCATAATAGAAGCCACTGACCGATCATACACTGAAGGCAAAGCAGTATTTCCAGAACAGATTCTGAAAGCTGCTTTTCAGGGATGTTACGTTCACCACATTGGTCTGCTATTACTCCTGCGAAGATCTGTTATCCTGTATGGAGTTGTGAATGAAAATATATATAAGTGTTGTGTCATGCTAGTATATTTCTCTGTCTGCATATAGAAAATCTTGCTGAAATCCTGGCCCCATTGAAGTAAATAGCAAACCTCCCACTACATATCTCCCAACAATCCTAGGTTTCCTGGGATTGTCCCACTTTGACCCCGAAGCCTCCTGTCATGGATAAAGTGGCTCTTGTCCCAAGGGGCTGCCTGGGCCCAGCTCCCCACTCCGGGCATTGCCACCTGAGTCCTGGCATAAACCGGTTCAGGTTCAGCCTGCCTGCCTCCTTGGAGAAGGGCAGCATGGCACCCGTTGCAATGCCACTCAAATTTGGCATGGCCACTACCCCATTAGAGTCCAGGGAGCCAGGTCCACACCTGTGGGACAGGAGCCGCAGCTGTGGGGTGAATGCAGGGTAGGCTTGTCCTGCAACTCCCCAGGCCTCCCCCCTACTGGGGGCAGCACTCAACTCCCTCCAGCCAGGGCCTCCCACTACCCAGGGCAGCGCCTGACACCCCCTCCTGGGGCAAGACCTGTCCAACACCTCTGGAAACGCTGGGAGGTATGCCACTGAATGTAATGGGGCTAGGATTTCACCCACTGTCTAGAAATGTACTTGTGGTTACTTTGTGGCTATATTGAAATGTAAAATAACATGCCCAGTGGTTAAAATATGTTTTCCTTTAGCTGAATATCTAATCTGTCCTAACATTTTTTTTGCTTTAACTTTAATTCTGCAATCCTTTCAAAGTGCAGTTATGATCAGCAAATTGACTATGTAAAATGACATCTTCTTACTCAAAGTTAATTTTTACTACTTTTTACCCTTTACCAATACATCCATGGAAGGGTTAGCGGAATTCTTTTCTGTCTGACACACAATCAATAATTAATAAAGAAGGCTCAGATTCACAGCCGGTGTAAGTTGGGCATAGTTCCATGGAAGTCAGTGGAGGTATGCTGCTTTACACGAGCTGAGACTCTGGCCCTATGTTCCAGTTGCAGAATCTTTATAACCTGTTGATAATTTGTGAACAAAAATAACACAGCTTGACATTCAGATCTTAGAACAGATATGCAGAAGTGGGCAGTTAGAGGAAAAAATCATTGTACTAGCAAACTGAACAAATACAATATGAAGTTATTTAGGAATAATAAACATGGACCCACACAATTTTTTTTTTTTACAAAGTCATTTTGTGAAGTTTAACTGCACTTTAAGCCTCTTCGTTCTATAGTTTCAATGAACATTATTACAATTATTGCTTAATATGCACTCAGAGATAGGAATGTTTTTAGAAGCTTTCAGTTTTTAGCTCTTAAAACATTAATGATGTTAAGTGCAGTTTTCTGTCAGGTGTCAAGACAATGGGTTAAACTCAGCCCTTACGTAAGCAGGTGCAACTCCATTCAACTTAATTTAGAATTATACCTACCTGTGCCAAAGATTAATTTGGTAGAATATAACAAGAGCATATATATACATATATCCTGATATTTGGAAAACTCTATATACAGATAGTAATGTATTCATTGTAAAAGAGGTATAGACAATGGTCCTTCATTTCTATGACACTATCTAGCCTTGGTCTGTTTTCACTGAAAGTTGGTACTGTCTGATTACTGTCAGGAACAGTATCCCTGATGATGCCACAGCACAACTGGTTGCTGAGCTCTGTGCCTTTATCCTCAGACACAACTATTTCAAATTTGATGACAATATATATCTCCAGATCAGTGGCACCGCTATGGGCACCCGCATGGCCCCACAATATGCCAATATTTTTATGGCTGACCTGGAACAACGCTTCCTCAGCTCCCGTCCACTCACGCCCCTTCTCTACCTACGCTACATTGATGACATCTTCATCATCTGGACCCATGGGAAGGAGACTCTGAAAAAATTCCACCACGATTTCAACAGCTTCCACCCCACCATCAACCTCAGCCTGGACCAATCTACATGGGAGGTCCACTTCCTAGACACTACGGTGCAAATAATTGATGGTCACATTAACACCACCCTATACCGAAAACCTACCGACCGCTATGCCTACCTTCATGCCTCCAGCTTCCATCCCGGGCACACCACAAGATCCATTGTCTACAGCCAAGCACTGAGGTACAACCGCATCTGCTCTAACCCCACAGACAGAGACCAACACCTACAAAATCTCCACCAAGCATTCTCAAAACTACAGTACCCGCACGAGGAAATAAGGAGACAGATCAACAGAGCCAGACGTGTACCCAGAAGCCTCCTACTGCAAGACAAACCCAAGAAAGAAACCAACAGGACTCCACTGGCCATCACATACAGTCCCCAGCTCAAACCCCTCCAGCGCATCATCAGGGATCTACAACCCATCCTGGAGAATGATCCCACACTTTCACAGGCCTTGGGTGGCAGGCCAGTCCTCGCCCACAGACAACCTGCCAACCTGAAGCATATTCTCACCAGTAACTGCACACCGCACCATAGTAACTCTAGCTCAGGAACCAACCCATGCAACAAACCTCGATGCCAACTCTGCCCACATATCTACACCAGCAACACCATCACAGGACCTAACCAGATCAGCCACACCATCACTGGTTCATTCACCTGCACGTCCACCAATGTAATATATGCCATCATATGCCAGCAGTGCCCCTCTGCTATGTACATCGGCCAAACTGGACAGTCTCTAAGGAAAAGGATAAATGGACACAAATCAGATATTAGGAATGGCAATATACAAAAACCTGTAGGAGAACACTTCAACCTCCCTGGCCACACAATAGCAGATCTTAAGGTGGCCATCCTGCAGCAAAAAAACTTCAGGACCAGACTTCAAAGAGAAACTGCTGAGCTCCAGTTCATCTGCAAATTTGACACCATCAGCTCAGGATTAAACAAAGACTGTGAATGGCTTGCCAATTACAGAACCAGTTTCTCCTCCCTTGGTTTTCACACCTCAACTGCTAGAACAGGGCCCCATCCTCCCTGATTGATCTAACCTCGTTATCTCTAGCTTGCTTCTTGCTTGCATATATAAACCTGCCCCTGGAAATTTCCACCACTTGCATCTGAAGAAGTGGGTATTCACCCACGAAAGCTCATGCTGCAAAACGTCTGTTAGTCTATAAGGTGCCACAGGATTCTTTGTTGCTTTTACAGATCCAGACTAACACGGCTACCCCTCTGATGTCTGATTACTGTTCAATAGCCTGTGTGAAATGAATTGTTTTCATGATGTACAGATGTCCATATCTCAGAAACCAACATCACAACTAGCACTTCTTCCCAAACTTAACCAAGGTGCCTGTGCCCTGTACTGTTCAGACCATCTCTAGGAATGACACTGAAGTCTACTCTTTCTGCCTGTTCAGGCCAAGGACTGAATGGGCATGGAGTGTAGACTTCACTTTTGTTCATAGAGGTGATCTGGCCAGGATGGGGTCCAGGCACTTTGGTGGAGCTTGGGGAAGCGTCTGTTGGTATTCCTAGTCTTTGATAAAGAGTAAAATTAGATCTCTAGTGCTGTCAGCCTGGCAACTTTCGTAAGCATTCAGTCCATTCAGATTTTTGAAAAGTTATAAAGTTCTGTGTATTGTACTTTATGCACAACAAACAGTATTCAAGAAGTTATTTTCATATTTATCAGGAAGGTTTATTTCTTTTTGAATGATAGACTGTTTCAGGGTCAGTGCTCCATGCAACCCCCCTCCCTGCTGGTACTAATGCTAGAACTGTTAATTTTCTATCTTTCCTTACAGTATGCCTGGGATGCAAGTGAAGAATATCTGTTCAAGGCAATGGTGGCTTTTGCAATGAGAAGATATTCCAACAAAGAAACAACTCAGTAAGTGCATACTCAGTCCTCCAATATACATGTTTACAATATTGCTTATGATGGAACCTATTTTTGACATAGAGAAGTTATAGAAATAAACACTATGTAGAACCAGCATACTGCAATGCCATTATTATTATTATTATTTATGTTTGCCATCCTGATATGTGCTAGGCAGCTTATGATCTCTGCCCCAAGCAGTGTACAATCTATGGGACAAATTCTCTATTGCCGTAAATTAGTTAGTTAGCTTCAGTGGAGCTGCACCTACTAAACCAGCAGAGAATTTGGCCTTAAATGTAACATGACACCATAAGTGAAGGTTCTGAACAGCCAAGAGTTGGAGGAAGGGGAAAGAAAGGACAAGGGTGACACTAGTGAGAAATGCAGTGTTATTTCTCAGGTAGGCATGATGATAGAGGCTCAGTTTCCTTTTTTGTCATTGGTTACCTATGCTCCCCTTTGCACCTCATAGACAAGATGGCAAAAAGGCCAGCATGCAAGAAGACACAGAGATGCTTGTGAGAAAAGAAGACAAGAGTGATATACAATGACACACTTATCAGAATTTGGAGGGTTATCTGTCCCTAAGAGTACAACTGCCTAATTACCTTACACTCTATCAGGAAAAAGCTTCAGATTTCACACTTCAGGGCTGATTACCAGCTGGAGTCAGGAGAAAATCTCCCCCATGTTATTGAGTATTATAACTTCCTCTCAAATTTCTGGTATTGGCTACTATCATAAGACAGGCTACTAGACAAGATAGGTCTTTGGTCAGTGTCAGTATGGTAGTTCCTATGTCTTTAATATGCTCACCTCCTCCTTAGAGATGAAAACAATATAAAGATATTTTGGTATCCTATATTTTTTGTTTATGAATATAAACAGAAATGTCTGCAGTTCTAGTACATTACTGAGACCAGGCTTTAGATTTACTTTTAAGAAAAACTGGCCCCGGCTGGCACTGAGTCTGATGAAGCGTTTTCCATATTTGCAAAGAGATTAGCTAATCTGAGTCATATGATATTTGATTGCAGCTACAGTACTGGGTTTTAAATAGAACAACCCCATCCATAATTGAGATGTTGGTTCATTACCATTTCATTCTGGTTTGTAAGAAGCTGTCCTTTAAGCTAGAGAGCCATATTTGGTATGTACCACCATTGCTTTCCTCAGGTTCCACAGGAACAAGTCTGGTGACAGCATGCTTCTGTTATTTTACATCATTACAAGCAACATGAGTGCTACTCAGAGAAAATGAGTTGAAGAAAACAAATAATTAAAAGTGACCTGTAAAGCTTTTTCGAGATTGTTAATTTTTCCATCTTATGAGACTTTTGGTCCATGAAGATTCACTTCTTACTTTTTTTTGATACAAACCCTGTTTTCATAATTTTTTTCTTCAAATTTGTGGCAATTTCACCCACCTGGGGAAAAAACAAGGGAGGGGCACTTAAGCTCCATCCCCTGCTGACATCACTGCTACTTGCATGCCATGCTAATAGCAATAGAAATAATAGTAAGTTGACTTGGAAGCAGAAAAATTATGATGCTGATACCAAATGGTCTTATGTTTTAATATTAATTAGGTTATCTGCCTTGGGAATTTTCAGAACCTACTGCTCAAATAGAATCATAGAAGTGTAGGACTGGAAAGGACCTCAATAGGTCTTCTAGTCCAGTCCTCTGTACTCAAGGCAGCGCTAAGTATTATCTAGACCATCCCAGACAGGTGTTTGTCTAACCTGCGTTTTAAAATCTCCAATGACGGAGATTCCAGAATCTCCCTAGGCAATTTATTCCAATGCTTAACCACTCTGACAGTTAGGAAGTTTTTCCTAATGTCCAACCTAAACTGCCCTTGCTTCAATTTAAGCCCATTGCTTCTTGTCCTACCTTCAGAGGTTAAGAAGAACAATTTTTCTCCCTCCTCCTTGTAACAACCTTTTATGTACTTGAAAACTGTTACCATGTCTCCCCTCAGGCTTCTTCCAGACTAAACAAACCCAATTTTTTCAATCTTTCCTCATAGGTCACGTTTTCTAGACTTTTAATCATTTTTGTTACTCTTCTCTGCACTTTCTCCAATTTGTCCAAATCTTTCCTGAAATGTGGCACCCAGAACTGGGCACAGTACTCCAGTTGAGGCCTAATCAGCGCACAGCAGAGTGGAAGAATTACTTCTTATATCTTGCACACAATGTTCCTGGTAATACATCTCAGAATGATGTTTTGGGTTTTTTTTTTTTTTTTTGCAACAGTGTTACACTGTTGACTCATATTTAGCTTGTGATCCCTCAGATCTCTTTCTGCAGTACTCCTTCCTAGGCAGCCATTTCCCATTTTGTATGTGTGCAACTGACTGTTCCTTCCCAGTGGAGTACTTTGCATTTGTCCTATTTACTTCAGACCATTTCTCCAGGTTGTTCAGATCATTTTGAGATTTAACCCTATTCTCTAAAGCACTTGCAACCCCTCCCAGCTTGGTATCGTCCACAAACATTATAAGTATACTCTCTATGCCATTATCTAAACCATTGATGAAGATATTGAACAGAACTGGACCCAGAACTGATCCCTGCAGGACCCCACTCATTATGCCCCTCTAGCTTGTCTATAGGGAAATACTATGACAGTTTCTCCTTTCACTTAGGCCAGTTTGACACCAAAATAATTCCCCTTGTGGAAAAAACATCTTTTCCATAGACATTTTTAAATCTACCTATCAATTTTAATACAGAATTGAATTTCTGCTATGGAGTCCTATGGATTAATTTATATACTTGGTAGAACAGTTGTCATTCTCTATTAAATTCCATATTCACTTCAATTGAGTTATTGCTCATTTATACCAGTGTAGCTGAAAAAAAGAATCAAGGCCCACAGAAAGTATTATAATCTATACTTTCGTGTCAGGTCCTCAGCTGGCTCCAGGTGTGGCCTCTAGCAATCCAATGAGCTTGGCTGGGCCCAATAAAACCCTCACTATGTGTCTGTGCTCCCTTATTGGACAGAAGGGCCAATAGATCACCATTTAAGCCTTGTAGCAACAACAGCACAGTGGCTGAACAATGTGTTCCACGCCCGCAGCTGTGCACCTGCTTCCTGCACCAGCCCTTGCTCCAAACCTTCTCTGCTCTGCTCCAGTCCTGGTCCCTCCATTCCTCAGAACTGGCCCCGACCACTGTCTTGTCTGCTAACCACCTCCCCAGTTCTACCTTTTGCTTCTCTTCTGGCTCTGGCCATTGGCCTGTCTCCTGACCATACCGCCAACTCTGTCCTTTGGTTCTGCTCCAACCACTAGGCCAGGCTCTTGTTCCGATCACTAGGTTGTATTGCCAACACCCCGGTGTGTGACATTTTGTGCCAGTGTTGTTGCTTGCTTGGAGGTGAGGTTTTGTGTGTCATTGGTAAAGGAATAATTCTTTGGTGCTTCATTGTTAAAGGAGAATCAATGTACTGTAATGTGTCATATTAGACCAATTAAAATGTTGTGTTGAAGTCAGAGAATGTTTCCACTTTCTTTATCGGGTAGGGTTCTTTTAATATAGCAATGTAACTTTTGTGCCAGTAAATTATATGATTACATAACCTGTTTAAATTCCATTTTACAGTTTCAGTGATTTTACTGGCAAAATGTCAATGAATTTTCATTAGAGGTTGTAGAAGATTCACCATGAGTCACTCAGTATCATAAAAGAAAAACTAGCTGATTACCACTGAGGCATGTTATGGTCTAGATTTAAACAAATATGAGACGTACACAAATGATCAAAGATTTATGAAATCACAGGACTAGAGAATGATTGAAGGATTATGTTTTTGCATGACGTCCAAATCCTTGTTCCCCTTGCAAGTATATTGGCTGTGCACAAAGGGGGATGATCTGGGAGGGGAAAGAATCATTGCCACAAGGTCACTGAGCAGCATGAGAAATGCTCCATAGCTCCTACAGCAGTTTCAGGGCTTCATTAACCCTCACACCTGATTCATACTCTTCAAGGACATGAGAGATGAATAGTGGATCAGCATAATCAGAACACCCCACCTGCTAGGATTGAAAGTGACCCATTGCTAGACCCTTGGAGGAATGATAAAAAGATTTTCTTCACTACAGTGACCAACTTTTGGCATAGGAAATGGCAAATAAGCCAGCAGTAGGTGCCCATCTCTGCCCCTGTGTTACTATTAAGCCCTGTTTAGACTTTACTTTATGTCAGGATGTCAGAGCAGGTTCCCATTAAATTCAAATTTCAACCTAAAAGTTATTAAACTAGAATTTTAAAACTAAACCACTGATTTGTGCTTAACACATATTAAATTGACAAAGTTGTATGAGACAGAAAAATCACGCTACCCATTTGAGTACTCTATAATAATAGACAGAAAATGAATGTTTATCAAAAAGTTTAACTTTTCCAACAGAGGCACAAATCCTCGATTTCCTTCTTAATAGGGCCTTGTAATTCACTTTGAAATATAGACATTCATGAACTACATAAACCAACCTTTGATCGCACAGTGTTAAAAATTGATCCTCTGTAATTTGTGTTGGTAACCCTGGTTTCCCTAATCTGTGACTTGTTTGAAATAATGTTCATCTCTTTTTTGTGTTGGAGACAAGTTAATCTTTAGCACATAAAGAATGTGAGAACATTTACTTTCAATCAAACAGGAGAATCAGTTGTTGCTATATCTTTTATCACACCTATATTTAAAAATCTGCAGTATCTTTCATTGACCTGCCACACAAAACCAAACTTTGTTCTCTATCATCCACACAAGGATCACATCCGTATTTAAAATATTTTGACCATTTAGAAATGGAATTACAAGTGTTCGTGTGTTCTCAGATTTGAACTGATTATGTCAAGATGAGTATTTTGGCCCTGCTGGTTACTCTTCACAGAAAAATCCTCATAGTGTCCAGAAGGTTCTAAAGGGAGGAGAAGGGTCTGCTGCCTTGAAAATGTCAGAGCAAGGGGCTCAGAAGAACCCAAATTCTGTGGTTCTCCCATGATCCAGTAGAGGACAGGGTCTGCACAGAAGCTCTGTGCCTCTGCACTGCCTTTTGGCTCCCTGCCCCTTTCTTGTATTCCTTGACAATCTGGTAACTCTCCCAGAAGAGAAGTTACTTCACCCCCTGACTAAGAAACTTACAAGTTTTTGTCCCGTCTGCTCACTGATCTGGAGGGAAACTATTACTTAGATTGTAAGCTCTTAGGGCAGGGCATGTCTTTTGTTCTGTGTCTGTGCCTAGCACAATGGGGTCCTGGTCCGTGACTAAGGCTCTTAGGTGCTACAAGAATACACATAATAATAATTTATTGTACATTTAAAAAAAAGCAAACTGGTGAGATTTGCCAGTGCACATACTGTGGGTCTTAAGATCTGGTCCAGTATGTCATTCTAACATTAAGATTCATCTATCATCTCCATGGCAGAATATTGACACTTGCTAACTATTTCTAACACAGAAGGCAGTTTTATTGTAACTTTACCTTAATAAAAAGTTGCAATAAATAAAAAAAAATTCACATCATGACATATGTTTACAAATTTACCTAATGGTAATTTACATAACGAAGCCAAGTTTTGCAGTCTGAACAGATTTTGACTGTTAGCTACGTATTGACATAATGTTACAGCACAGTATGAATTATCACACATGGGAATGGGAAATGATATATATGAGAGGAACTTTGCGTGTGTGAAAAGATATGTGAAGTGGTATGTGTTGCACTGTAGTCCATCTTGGTATTTACTCAGCCTACTTGAAACTCCCACGAACAACAGCTTCATTCTTTTCAAAGCCTAGAAGGATTTGCTACTCTCATATTCTGTTGCTGAAGAGTGGCAGTGGAGCCAAGTTCTGGATGATTAGGATTTTATACATAACAGGGAGCTCAAAGGAAGTAAAATGTACCTGTTTTCATGAGTCTTGCTGCTTGAATATGAAAAATATTAATAATTGCATTTGCCTGTTAATGATATAAATAGAGATGGAAATCATTTAATTATGTTTCTGATTAGCCAGCAGATGTCACTATAGAACATTTACAGTACTCTGCTGTGGGTAGCTGTTTGCAGAAGGAAATATATCCCACTAGAAAATCAGAGGGGAAGAAATGTTAAAACTTGTTTTTTAAGAAGGATGGGCTAAGCCATAAAAATGAGGAGGAACCAATGGCAAAATAACAATAAATACTGGGCATTATAATTACTGCATACATGGCCATAGGGATTCACTCCACGTGAGGCCTGGTAGTGCCATCCTCCCAGTGGGGAACTGCCAGAGCACTTGTGTGTGGAGACTTGCCAGTGCTATGCTGGTGTTAACCAGCCCAGGAAATTCATTGGAAGTAAATCTGGGCCCTTACTCTTGAGTTTGATCTGCAAGTGCCATTTGCTCAGAACAGCTGCTTACACAAATGTCACCTAAAATCTGTTCAGATACTTGAGTCTCAGCAGTCTAGGGCCACCTTTATTTTCAGAATACAAAGTCAGCCACTATCAGATATACTTTAAATTCCTATCGGATTTTAATCCTTCATGTATTTCTAATGGTATTTTCATTATGAATTACTGATAAGTATATGAGTATCAGAAAGCTACATTTTAAAGACATTTTCAGACTCAATTTTATGTAGCAACTCATGAAAATCTGATTGCATACAAAGCTTCCAATAACTGCTTCACATCCACATGAACGTCTCTAGAAAGTTAATGTAGCTGAACATAACCTAAACGCTATGGGTCAGTGCTAGAATGATTTGAGGTTTAACAGTCCCTAGTAAACCTAGCCCATTGCCTCCACAATCCACTCAACTCCCACTACAGCAAGTGACTAGGGAGCTAGATTCATTTGCAGCGCTAGGCTGGCTTTTTCTGGCATAAACCCTCTCAGAGAGCTTCAAAGTCTGTAGAGGAGGCTGCAGTCAGACAGAGTCCACAGCCTCCCTTCTTCCATTGGAGGCACAGGGAATGAACACAGCCCCAGAAAGATGAGTGACACTGGTTGGAAAGTGGGTATGGCCAGGGCAGCATTGATACAGCACTCCCGAAGGCATCTCCTGCACCAGGAGCGCCTATGGAGTTCCAAGTGGAAATAAAATTTCTTCTGTCCACAGTCCTCCCTGAGATACAAGGGACCATACTGGGGCAGGGAAGTACAATGTGCACCTCCTTATGGCAACTGCTCCTGATGTCATAGTCCTAGCTGTACATTATTATTATTTATTATTACCTTAGCCCCTAGGAGCCCCAGTCTTGGATCAGGACCCCATTGTGGTGGGTGTTGTACAAACACAGAACAAAAATATGGTCCCTACCCCGCTAAGCTGGCCTTATAAATTCACTCTTTAAATTTCAACTATATATTTAAAGAGTGATAACACATTTCCTAGTGGTGAGATAACAGTGATGATATAGCCAGAAAATGTTTTTAAAAATAAAATAAAGCCTCTATAAATACAGTGATTTTGTTGTTGTTTTGTTACTGTATTGGAGGATAGAAAATATGACCAGTATTTCTTTCTCAGTCAGATTAGAAGAAGCTAATCATTTCCTTTTCTAAAAGATTTTTCTCCTTAGACTAAAACACTGCGAAATGCAGTGATAACATGCATCACTTCAGTATGTACTTACTTATTTTACAATGACTTCATTTTGTTTTAAATGTTCACAGAATTTCCAATGTGCTGCTTTGCAATATGACAGAGAGGGTGTCGTTTTGGTTTGTGGTCACAGACTCCGCCAGAAATATGACAACTGTTCCTGGAAGTGAAGTAGAGGCAGCCGTAAGGTAAAGTAACTGCCCCTCCCTCTGACTCTTCCTTGGTAACCAAAGATGCTTTCTTAATGTGGACCTGTGTCTCAAGCCGTATGAACTAGCACTCTGTGTCTTTTAATGACATGAATTAGTTTATAGTTAAACACAATGCGGTCTGTACTCTTCTTCCTACATGCATGTGAGATTAAATGGAGTTATATATGGCTGAGGGAGAATGATCTTTTTGAACTCTTGTAATGTGTGAGCCTTTGGGAGGTTGATTTCTCTAGGGTGACCAGACAGCAAGTGTGAAAAATCGGGAAAGGGGGTGGGGGTAATAGGAGCCCATATAAAAAAAGCCTCAAATATCGGGACAGTCCCTTTAAAATTGGGACACCTGGTCACCCTAGGGTTCTCATGATGTCTAGACATGATGAGCTCTGAGTGTAGCCCACTGTTCAGTGTGCATTGCACATGCCCCTCTAATGGCTGATCCACAGAGTCTGGTACAGCTCCCAGACAGGAGATTTTGTACTTTTAGTTCCAGTACCAGAGGCTCACGCTTTTAGTGCTGAATGAATGTTCCAGTTTCATATTGCACTGTCAGCCCAAGCAAATAATCCAATGCTCACATTCTTTTTATCTTAGGTCTTTGTGAGAAGCCTGTCACTGTAGTAGATGAGCACCATTTGCACACAATACAGTGTAGCATAAGTTATCCCACTTTTCCATTAAAAATCATGCTCTAAAGCTAGAAAAACAATAATATGGAGCTGCACAGGAAAAGAAGAAAAATTAGGTTATCAGACCTCAGCAGTTTACGATGTATTCACAAGAGCTTTGCAAGGGTAACTCCCATAAATAGAGTTACCCACATATGTTTCCCAAGCATCAAAAGAAAAATAGATCCATTGTTTTTAAATATACTGCACTTTGTCTTTAAAAATCATGTTATCTTTGCAAAGGCGTAATACCTAATTCCCGATGAATGAGTATGCGTTCTTTTGGAAAGATTAACTTTAAGCTTCTGAGCAGATTAAACTATTTCCTACAGAGATACCCAGCAACAACTTCAGTGCATTAGTGGGCGAAGGAGGTTATTTATTCACTGAAACTTGCTAAGAGTGTTGGAATGTACCTTTTAAAATTCATTTCTGTTGTTCTTTGATACATTCGGTAGCATAAGCTGATTTACAGTAAGTCTTTTTTAGGCACTGCTTGCCACAGAAATTGGATGCTGTTATAGCATGTTTGGTTTTTAACTGTTGTCTCTCACCTACTAAAGAAGAGTATATGCTTTTTAAAATGTTTAAATTCCTATCAGTAGGTTAGAGATAAGAAACAAAATTTTCTACAGAATGAGAACTCCTGTGCTTAGTACTCACTACTTTTGCTTACAGTATTCTGAATCTAAAGTGGACATGCAAAATCTATTCAGTGTTATGAATCAAAATCAACATCTCACAAGTGCAAAATTCCTCCTTTGATGATAATTTATACTAATTAATGGTTATAATAATAAAATTTGTTTTAGTGACAATTCCATTTGTTTTGTACATATTCCATCTCATGAGAGTCTGTGCATGACCCAAAGTAGAAACAATTCATAATGTAATAAATACATAAACAGTGATAATATAAAGTCTCATCCTTATCCCCTAAGCTTTCAGACAGTTGCATATGGGAGTATTGTGGCTAACACCCTGCACAGGATATACAGAGATCAGTGGCTATGCAATGTATGCAGCCGAAAAACTTCATATTGGGCCACATTCAGCCCTGCCAGAGCTGTACTGCCTACATCAGGGCTATATTTTCCTCATTGTCTTTTCATTTATAAATGTGTTTACCATTTGTGTTTTGTTTTGTATTTTTTTAAAGGATGAACAGAAACAGAATCAACAGTGCTTTCCTACTGACAGACAACACACTGCAGTTCTTGAAAATTTCCTCCACTTTATCACCACCCATTGAACCCGCTGTGCCTGTCTGGCTTATCGTGTTCGGTGTTGTTCTTTGCCTCGTTGTGGTTGGAATTCTTCTCCTTGTTGTGTCAGGAATCCGGCAACGCAAAAAGTAAGCTGTGCTTTTGTTTTAACCAATTGTTAGTGAATTACGTGCACTAGAAGAGTTAGAGTTGGATCACTCTGCAGTTCACATTGTTTACAAAGAAACAATAGCAGCCTTTTCTCCCCAGCTGAGGAGATCTATCTTTTCAAAGGGCAGGTGTTGTTATTTTGGACTGTGGAGTTGTTAACTCAAGGTAAGAATGTGATCTTGGAGGCCTTGTTAATAAAGACGATTGCTTTACAAGGAGTTTATTTGCCGCCAGCCCCACGCTGCAGGTTGGTCTCCTGTTAGAGATAAGGCATGTGAGAGGGGAAAAGGCTGGCAATGATTGTGGCTATTGATTTTTAAGACTGGCAGATTTAAAACACTGCTCCTGATTTGTGCAGATTCAGGAGCCACGCGCAGGGCAGACCAATGACCGAAGGGGCTATTTGACTGAAATTTTAAAAGGGCTTAATCCTGTAAGTCAGTGTATGGCCTCAGCTCCCATTCACTTCATGGAGTTCTAGGAGTTCAGCATCTCACATGGTCAATTCCAGATTGGACTCGCCATGAGACTAGATTATCACGGCTATGAAGTAGAGTAAGAAGTAGTTGTCTCCCCTCTCCTTACTACCCTGTTTATATTGCCGCACCAGTCATAATGTTGAGTGCATAGTAGCCATAGCAGTCATAGTAAGGGTTACTTACTTGATACTTACTGCTGTGAGCCAGTGAGTTCATGGGGATAGAGAGGGGAAGGGAGTGGGTGGAGCCTTGGTTTTGACCCCTGGCTCCCATTCTGTTCCTATTTGCTGTTATTTCAGATAGTTGTACTTAGATAAGGACATCTCTAAGCTCATCTGAAACTCTCCTGCTTGATCATACAGTGAAAAGAACATCCTTTATTTGACTTTGATCATCATGGACATTGATATGTTGTCACAAGCATTATGATTTCATTGCAGGCTCAAACAGGAATCGGAGATAGATTGGGAAAGTACAAACTCTTGTTGACAGCTGGATAGCTTAAAAATTAGTAAATGTCCAGTGGAAAAACCAAACAAACAACAAAACGAATAATCCAATGTAAATGGATTTATGTGTGAAGACTGAGATGTGGCAGAAATTTCCCCAGTATAAAAGTGCCTCATTTTAGGCAAAGAGGTTGAAACAACTGGGTAAAAATAACATTTACTGGTAGTGTTGAGTGAACCCTATGGAGCTGGAGGTTTGGTGAGGCTTTCAAATTATTTTTTTGGATTCAGAAGACTGGTATGAATTTGTGAAACTCTTCCCCATCTAATCCAATCCCTGTTTTAAACAACAAGAACAAAACCCAGCCAGTGAATGAATGCTGTTCTTGTGGTTAAGGCACTGACATGAGATTCAGAAGATCTGGGTCCAGTTCTTAGCTCTGCCACAAATTTCCTGTGTAATCTTGGGCATCAGTCAACTCCCTGAAATCAATGGGAGTTAAACACCTAAATCCTTTTGAGGATCTGAGCCTTAATCTCTCTATTACCCTTACAGAAATTACCCTTTCTGTACATCTAGGATCATAATACTTCCTGTATCTCATCCTCTGACTGCCTTGTCTACTTAGACTGTAAATTCTTCAAGGCAGGGACTGTCTCATACTGTGCATGTGAGCAGTGACTAGCACAGTGCGGCCATGATCCCCGTTTGGGCCTCAAGGCCCTACTGTAATACAAATTAATAATGATAATAAGAAGTAATCATGATTCTCTAGTTAATGGGAAGCCTGTGCTGTATATTAGGGACAAAAGACACGCCACCATCTCCTTCCTCCTTCTCAAAAATAAGTAGGCTGGCACAGGAGGGCTCCCTATATAAGGTATATACTATTTAATTTGTTTTATTTAGAATATTTTTCTTTTCCTTTCTCTGCTTCTTCCTCCTGTCAGCCTCTCTAAATTTGTTTTTCATCCTGCCCATTCTCTGCTCCATCTCTAGCCATTATATTTTCATTAGATTCTTTTTCTCTCTGTTCACCTTGTCGTCTTTTCACTACCATCTTTTCTCAGCAAAACAGAAACTCAGCTCATGTTTGCATTCTATCATACTTCCAAGCCAACAGTGGTTGAAGGGAGTTGAATATGAGGGAAAACAAATTTGTTTGTTCCTGTCCATTGCTGGGAGGATTTAAAGGTTACAGGGAAGGTCTGGGCCACTTTGCTTCCCAAGGGAAGAGACAGGCAGTTGGGACCAGATTTTCAAAGGAGCTCAGCTTGTTGGGTGTCACACTGGGAGTTGCTTCCTTTCGAGTGCTTTCAAAAATCTAGCCCCCCTTATATGTGTTGAGTATTTGAAAATCTGGCTCTTTTTACTTCAATGGACTTTGGATCAGGCCCTTACAGAGTGAGCAATGTAAGAAAGTTTAGGCCCTGATTCAGTAAAGCATGTAAGTATGGCCTGGTCTACACTAGGAGTTTATGTCGAATTTAGCAGCGTTAATTCGACTTAACTGTGCACCCGTCCACACCAGGAAGCTAATTAGTTCGACCTAGAGGGCTCTTTAGTTCGAATTCTGTACTCCTCCCCGACGAGGGGAGTAGCACTAAATTCGACATGGCTATGTCGAATTAGGCTATGTGTGGACGGAAATCGACCTTAGTAGCTCCAGGAGCTATCCCACAGTGCACCACTCTTTTGACGCTCTGGACAGCAGTCCGAGCTTGGATGTTCTGACCAGCCACACAGGAAATGCCCAGGGAAAATTTGACACACTCTGGCGCCTTGTGGATGTTCTGCAGGACCGCAGGCAGGAGGACAGAGCCCCCCTCCACTGTATCTGCAACCGCCCTCCCCTGCCACAAAGTCCCAAACCCCCCTCACCCTCCCCCTCACCCAAAGTAACAAGAAGGAGGGGCGACAGGGGCCGTGAAAACTGTCACTGCACCCCTGCAGAGTGCACAAATACAAGAAGGCTCTCATTCCCTAAATGTTGAGAAGTCCTTCCCTTCATGGCTCACCGAAGCCCCAATCCCAGTTTCATCCCCTAACTGTGTAGTTGATTATTAAAAGTAGTTTGCTGTTAATTACTATTTCCGTCAAGTTTTTCTACAGAAGACTGTCTGTGAAGGGGGGGGGGGGGAGGGGAAGGGGGTTGTTAATTGCATAGGACAGTCACCTTTACCAGAGTACAGACACGGGGGCAGGATCAACAGCAGGTCACACACACACAGTGTAGTCAGTAGGCACCCTGGTTGGTCTGGGAGGTGTTTTCCATGTTCTGTGTGGGTGGGGGGTACGTGACTTTGTGGCATGGGAGGGCGGTTACAGAACTTATGCAGTGGTCCTTGTCCCGGACCACAGAGCCATGCAGCAGGGGAATCTGTAACCGTCCTCCCCCGCCACAAGGTCACATAGCCCCCGCACACAGAGTCCCGAAAAGGAGGGATGGCAGGCTCCGTTGAAACAACCAGTCCGGCACTGCAGACCGCTCTAGGAGCAGGAGCCTATCATTCCTCGAGTGCAGAAGCGGTGTTAACATCACTGCACACCCTACCCACCACAGTCTGCGTCCCTGTTTCAACCCTTTAATGCGAATTCATTAATAAAGAAACGTTGTTAATTAACAATGTTCCATTAACTTTATTTTTAAACGTGTGTTGGAAGGGGGAAACGTGGTGAATGAGGTATGTAACCGCAGAAGAAAGTCAACAGTAACTGAAGCAGGGGCAGGTTCAGCTTCTCTGTAAAGAAACTTAATAGTCACAGGTTACCCTGCTCCCTGAGGAACCTAGCTTTCAAAGCCTCCCGGATGCACAGTGCTTCCCGCTGGGCTCTTCTAATTGCACGGCTGTCTGGCTGAGCGTAATCAGCAGCCAGGCGATTTGCCTCAACCTCCCATCCCACCATAAAGGTCTCCCCCTTGCTCTCACAGAGATTGTGGAGCACACAGCAAGCTGCAATAACAATGGGGATATTGGTTTCGCTGAAATCCGAGCGAGTCAGTAAGCTCCTCCATTTCCCCTTGAGACGTCCGAAAGCACGTTGAATGATGACAGTTACCCAAGACCACCCTCGACACATTTTTCCCCCCAGCATGCATTGTGGGGAAATCCCAGAATTCAAATGGGCAGCGGGGACTGCGGGAACTGTGGGATAGCTTCCCACAGTGCACCGCTTCCAATGTCGACGATTGCCCCGTTAGTGTGGACTCACAAAGTCGAATTAGTGTCCTTAGTGTGGACACACAAATTCGACTTTGTAAGGTCGATTCCACAAATTCGAATTAAGTTAAATCGAACTAATCTGGTAGTGTAGACATACCCTATGTGTTTTAAATCGATCCCTGTTTAGGACAGCATGTAAGCATGTGTTTAACTTCAGTAGGACTTATTAAGTCTCATTGAAGTTAAGCATATGCTTCAGTGCTGTCCCG
The DNA here is from genome assembly GCF_020497125.1 of Mauremys mutica. Lineage (NCBI taxonomy): Eukaryota > Metazoa > Chordata > Testudines > Geoemydidae > Mauremys > Mauremys mutica. The sequence goes on from NC_059072.1 coordinate 227,921,199, forward strand.
AATAAGGATGCTTTTCTCGATCAGGCCCTTGGTGAGTAACATTAAAGATCTACTGCCCCTACATACAACTCCAAGAACCATCTAGCTCTAGCTTCAGGTCCTCTCATTATAGGGCTCAATTTTCCTCTCTATTGAAATCAGTGGCAGTTTGGGCACTGATCTCAGTGGGAGCTGGATCAGGCCCATACTGAACAGACTCTCTCTCCAGTCCTTCATAAGCCTGGTTTCCAATGTGTTAGCACTATCACCATGTCAGCACGTCATCTCCTTCCCTGCTAATAGACTTGTCTCATTTCCAAGCTAGGAGAGACAACCCCAGAAGCATGTCACAAGTGGGAGGAGAGGAGTTTATTACCCACTCTCATTTATTTTTAGCAGGTCTCTAAAGTCAAAGTATCTCTCACAGGCCAGTAAAGTTTTATTATTGTTAATATTGCTGATGTATAAGTACTGAGTCAGGTTGTCACAATGTGTTATGGGATTGGAAGAAATACTGTAGCTACCCTGTGAGTTTCTTATCATTCTAAGTTGCTGATGCTGCAGTCTGTAAAGTACAGCAGGTTCTTCAGCTATGAATCAGCAGGTCTCAAGGTCAAAATAAATCTGGAAATTAAAGGAACTATACAGTCATTGTTGACTAAATTTGCTTACAGTTTGTTAGTTTAGATCATTTTCTTCAGTAGCTATTTTAGTATGGTTGGTATCAGAGTTTGAGTCTGGACAAGTGAAAGTATGCAAGACATATTGCTATTTAATCTAGCAGCCAAAGATCCAATGGCTGGAAGTTAAAGCTAGTGAAGTTTGAACTGGACATAAGATACAAATTTAGAACAGTAAGAGAAACTTGCCACTGGAAATAGATTACCAAGAAATGTGGTGCATATATTCTCTAACATCTAATATGTGTCTTTAAGTCACAGCTGGATGCCAAGATCTGTTCTAGTTCAACCACAAGTTGTTGGGCTAGATGCAGGAATCATTGAGTGAAATCTATGGCCTGTATTATGCAGTAGGTCAGACTAAATGATCATGGTGGCCCCTTATAGCCTTGAAATCTATTAAGTATATGAATGTGTTTTTTATTCTTTGTTTTCCTTTTCTATTTTGCAACCTCTTCCAAGCCATTTTACAGAAGGGGAAACTGAGGTATAGAAGTTAAGTGAGGCAACAGAAGGGAGCCAGTGTGAAAGTGATATTAGAATTTACTTAGGAATTTCTGACTCCCATTCCTATCTTCAGATGACTAGACTATGCCTCTTTGTATATAGTGTGTTGTAAACTTCTTAAGAAAAGTGCATGCTAAACTATTTTTCTTATGTCCAGTCTTTGTTGATTGGTACACTTTGGTTGCAGTAATGTAATTTTGTTATTCCTTTTTAGAAATAACCATGAGTCTGCAGAGACGGGAGATTTAGAAGACAAATGTGACACACCAGTGACAACAGAAAATGGGATTCCGTGCGATATACTGGATTTAAAAGCAGGCCAGATTAATGGAGTCTATGCAGCAGATGATGAACGGTTCACACCACTATGAAATGTGTCAGTTTCCTTCTGGCTTCTTTGAGAGAGATTGTGCTAACTTTATCTAGTCATGACTGATGAATGTCAAACATTAAGGCAAGAAAAATATGACTTGTCAGTTATTTTCCCTTGAGAGAAACTTTCCTTGATAAAACACAAACACACACATCTGTATTACAAAGCTAAACCAAATGTGAGGACATCCACTCATTTGTTCATTAACCATTTTCAAGAAGTGTGTGGTGGAATGAGGTTGAAGGCTGTCTTACATCAGATGTTTAGTTACTAAGGATTATTTAAAGACATCATTATGACTAGTTCATTGTTCTTCTTAAAGTGATGTCCTTATTGGTGCTCTGTTGTAGATGTGGCAGTGTCTCCTGCACCTGGTATTCAAGATCTTCACCAGAAGTGCCTGTAGGACAGCACGTGTGCATCTTGTCTCTCTCATACTGTGCACAGGACATATATATATGTCTGCTAGTGGCTTCCATCCCAAACCAAAGGTAGTAGAGAAGGAACTGGGCTGTCTGTGTGACTGTTTGTTTGGCTAGACAGACAGCCCAGTTCCTTCTCTACTACCTTTGGTCTGGGATGGAAGCCGCTAGCAGAGCCCGCTGCTCCTCATAGATAGTTCCTTACCTGATAGAGTAGTTAGTATTTTCCTCTTCTTCTTTCAACTTCTATCTATAAATTTTTTTTTGTTTTAACTTTATCTTTACAATTATTCTCATAGCTTAGGTTTCCATTTTTCCCACTTCCCACCTTCCAGACGGGAAGCCCTTTTTCCTTCACCCTTATGCCCAGCTCTCCCAAGTATAAGAGGTGCATTCATGTGGGACCGCCTTCTCGATAATGGACATCCACCCATGGTGTATCCACTATCTGGGAGAGGGACATGTCCCTCAAGTGTTCTCACTGCCTTGGCCTGAAACCCAGAGCTAGAAAGAATAGGGATATTAAATTGAAACTTCTCCTCATGGAGAAATCGCTACATCCAGGATTGGACCCAGGCCTGGACTCTTCCCCAGAGAAGCCTGAATGCTCTCCCAGATTGTCTGCCGACCCCCACTCTCCATGCCCTGTGAAGAGAAAGTCATCCGTGATCATGCAGATGACAAGAAATAGGCTTCCTTCTCCTCACACGCTGAGGCTCAGCTCTCCAGAACACCATCCCTGGCTAGGTCAGCAGCTTTAACCTCATCCCACAGGGGACATAGCTCCAGGGCTCATCCAAATACCTCTGGTACTGGCTCAAAGAAATGGTTTAATGATCTTGACGTGCACCTTCAGCCCTTGGCACCATTTCCCAGCTCTGGGGACCGAGACAGCCCACTTGCAGGAGCTCTGGCACCAATGCCATTTCTGGCACTGACGAAGCTGTTGGCACCGAGTAAGTCCTTGGCACCATCAAAATAGTTGGCACCAGCCAAGTCACCAGCACCGACCAAATCATCAACACCAAAATCTTCAGCACCAGGCATGTCTTTGGTACTGGCCACGTCACTGGCACTGGCCAAATCTCTGGTGCCATCTTCTGAACACTTCAGGGACATACACACTCTTTCCATCACCATGCATTACAACCGCACTGATGATGCTCCTTCCCCTTCCACAAGACTTCAGATACCCTAAAGACCTCTGGTATCTGACACTCCTGAGTCTCTGCTTCTTCGACAGAACTTCCCCACATTTCTACCCTCCTCTCTGGACTCACGATGTTCCTCCCTCTCTCTGCCGAGGACAGCACCTCCCTTCCCCAGTGAGAAGGAGGAAGAGGAGAAGGAGGATGAGGGCTCCATTGTTCCCTTGACTACAGGAAAAATTGCTCTGGCTTATCCTCACTGTATGTGGCTACCTCTTGCCCCCAATCCTGGCAGGGTCACCATGGATGCAGCCACATGTGCCATTCCCACCAAACTGACCATATTGGGACCCTTGGTCCAGGTACAGGGCACAATTTGGGAACCATCCCAGAGAGCAAACGCAGAGACATACAACTCTCCCTTCTCCACTGGTCTCTCACCCTCAGGAAGTCAAACCACCACTGATACCAACTCAGGAGGAAGAGTAGGAAGAGGAGACTCCCCTAACTTTACATTTTTCCTCCCCCTTACCTGACGAGGCAATTATGCCTCTATCCCCTATATCTGCCGACAACTTCAGGCACTTTCAAGGTCTAGTCCATAGGATTGCGGACTCCCTATATATCCCTTTGGAGGATGTCAAAGACCAGCAGTATAAACTGCTGGATATCCTCCACGCATCCTCTTCCTCAAAGATTGCACTACCAATCAATGAGGCTTGTCTTGAATCTGCAAAGGTTCTGTGGCAGACCCTGGCTTCCATCCTTCCAACCTGTAAACACGCCAACAGAAAATATGTTCCAGCAAAGAATATTGAATTTTTATTTTCGCACCCCACCCCAAATTTTTCATTGGTCAATGAGGTGCAGGAGAGAAGCCGTCAGTACCAATCTCGCTCTAGTCATCCAGACAGAGATTGGAAATGCCTGGACCTATTTGGATGCAAGACATACCGGTACTCTTCAGCCACACTCCAGTTTTAGGATTTCAAATTATGAAGCTCTCATGGCCATGTATAATTATCTGAATTACTCCAAATGGGAGGAACTTTGCTATGATCTACCAGAGACCAAAAAGGAGCAATTCCAGTCCTTGATATTGGAGGGACACCTCCTAGCCTGTAGAGCCCTACAAGCGTCATTAGACTCTGCAGACACTGCTGCTCGATCCATTGCACTGCTATGTTCATGAGGCATGCATCATGGCTCCATCTCTCGGGCTTTCCTAAGGAGGTACACAGTAGAGGACTTACCGTTCAAAGGCTAGAACTGTTCTCTGAGCATACAGATGACTCTTTGTACTCCGTTAAAGACACCCGAGCTACATTTTGTTCTCTCAGAATATGCACACCAGCACCAAAGAGACATTCGGGGAAGTACCAACTTCCACCGCAATCCCAAACTCAACAGTATACCTCTCAATGGCACTACAGTACCCAATGCATTGACAAAGATCTCTGTCTAAATGTAGACAGCCCATTTCTCAAGGGGCTACCTCTCATGTACTGGCACCAAAGCAAAAATTTGAAGGTGTGATCGAGGCCCCAAACAGACTTCCCTTGTTCCAGTCATCCCCACCATCTCTGACGTTCCAATAGTTTGGTGACCGACTAGCTCAATTTTTCCCATCTTGGCATCTCATCACCTCGGGTAAGTGGGTTCTAGAGATAGTCAAGGAAGGATACTCCTTTCCCTTCTTATTCCACCCTGCCCTCCTTCCCTCTTCAGGGACCCCTCTCATAAGCCCTTTCTATGGGAAGAAACAAATCACTTTCTAGAACTGGGAGCCATAGAACAGGTCCCTCCACAACACACGAGAAAGGGTTTCTACTCCCACTCTTTTCTGATTCAGAAGAAGCCCAGTGGCTGGCATCATATCCTAGACCTTTGCAATCTAAACAGATTCATCAAGCTGCAATGTTTCAAGATGATTACCCTCTCCACTATTATCCCAGCATGAAACTACACTCAACATCCAAGATGCATACTTTCATATTCTATACATCTTGCCCACAGCTGATTCCTCTGGTTTGTCATGAGCACTGACCACTGTCAGTACAAAGTACTGTCCTTCAGACTATCCACAGCACTTCAGGTGTTCTCCAAGGTCTTTGTGGTAGTTGAAACCTACTAAGGAAAAGAGAAATTATCATTTTTCCATACTTGGATGACTGTCTGTTTGAGGCCTCATCCAAAATCTATGCTCTCAGAGCCACCCATTTAACAACAGACCTGTTCATGAAGCTAGGTCTCCTTGTGAACCTAGAAAAGTCCACCCTAATGCAAGTACAACAGCTGGAATTCACTGATGTGCAGTTATATGTCATACAAGCCAGAGCCTTCCTACCATCTCTCAGATTCTCAGCTATAATGGATCTTGTATCTCCCTCCAGAGCTCTGCACAAATATGCCTCCAGCTTCTAGGCCACATGGCAGCAGCCACGTTTGAGGTCAGGCTCGCAAGACTGCACTTGCTATGTCTTCAAGCATGCCTCCGTACTGTATACCTCCCCCACGAGCACAGCATTCACAAGCTTATCTGTGATGAGGCAAGTCAAAGACTAACTGCTGTGGTGGACACAGCCCAGCAACGTCTGTGTTGGAGTTCCTTTCCTACAACCATCACCAACTATGATCCTAGCCAACAATGCCCACCTAATCAGTTGGGGGGTGGGAGGGTGCATCTACACAAACACTCAGTGCAGAGTAGATGTTCATCCACTGAATCCACCTTACACATCAATGTACTAGAGCTATGAGTGGTCTTCAGTGCCTGCCGATATTTCCTTCTCAAACATCATAACATAAGAGTGATGACAGACAATCTCACCTGCATGTATTACATCAACAGGCAGTGTGGAGCGAGGTCCCACTCCTTATGTAGACTGGTATATCCTGAACAACATCTCCATTTCAGCCACATACCTCCTGGGACACCAGAACACCACCATGGATGCATTGAGCAGAACATTGTCACACGATCATGAGTGGGAGCTGGATATGCAAGCACTTCAACCCACATTCAGATGATAGGGCCTTCCCACCATAGATCTCTTTGCCACTCAACACAACACCTGTTGCCCTCAATTCTAATCCAGAACGGGACTGGGGCATGGATTGCTGGGAAATATATTCCTCATAACATGGGACACACCACTCCTTAATATCTTCCCTCCCTTTCCCTTCCTATTCTGAGTACTTTGAAAAATAGAGGAGGACCGAGCTCATGTCATACTAATAGCTCCAACATGGCCACTACAGGTCTGGTATACTTACCTTCTATGCATGATGGTATGCCGACCAATCTCTCTCCACCTAACACCATGGCTCCTCTCATAGGACACATTTTCCATCCCAATCAATAGATGCACCACTCAAAGCCTGGCTCCTCTGTGGTTTCAGGGTCCGGAAATAATCTGCTCAGACACTGTCAAATGGATACATTTGAATAGTAGGCGTGACATAATCAGACATACTTACATTGACAAATGGACTAGATTTCACTGCTCGTGTGCCTCATATTAGGTTGACGCAGCACACACGCTGCTGCCACTTATTCTTGGCTACATTCTACACCTTACACAGTCAGGATTGGCCAATAGCTCTATTAGGATACAACTGGCAGCAATCACTACCTTTCACTCCTCTTTTGACGGCCACTCCTTTACACACCTGCTCACAAAGTGCTTCTTGAGGGGTATTAAATGTCTCTATCCCCATATCCGAGACCCAACTCTGGTCTGGGACCCCAGGCTAGTCCTACATTCTCTGATTAAGCCCTCATTTGAACCAATGGCAACCTGTTCTTACATATGCCTATAAATGAAAATGGTCTCCATCACTTCTGCTAGACAGGTGGACGAAATCATGACTCTCATAGCATATCCACCATACACAGCGTTTTATAAAGGTAAAGTTACACTATGCCCGCACCCAAGATTCTTTCCTGAGGTCCCAACATCTTTTCATCTCAATCAACCGATACACCTCCCTTGCTTCTTCCCGAAGTCTCAGAGTAATAAACAGGAGACAGCTCTTTACACACTAGATCAGGGATCAGCAACCATTGGCACGCGGCCTGCAAGGGAAATCCATTGGCAGGCTGGGAAGGTTTGTTTACCTGTAGCGTCTGCAGGTTCAGCCAGTCGTGGCTCCCACTGGCCATGGTTTGCCGTTGCAGGCCAATGGGGGCTGCAGAAAATGGTGGCCAAGCACATCCCTTGGCCTGCATCACTTCCCGCAGCCCCCATTGGCTTGGAACGGCGAACCGTGGCCAGTGGAAGCTGTGATCAGCCGAACCTGCAGATACTGCAGGTAAACAAACTGTCCCAGCCCACCAGCGGATTTCCCTGGTGGGCCATGTGCCAAAGATTCCCGATTCCTGCCCTAAGATATAAGGCACACATTAGCCTTCTACTTGGACAGGAGTAAACCCTTCCAGAAATCTCCACAATTATTCCTCTCCATCACCAAAAGATCCAAAGGACTGCCATATCTAAACAACGCTTCTCTAAGTGGATCTCACAGTGTATAGGTTTATCTTATGACGTCGACGATAGACAACGTCCTACTTCAGTCAGAACACATTCCACATATTCGTTATCTACCTCGATTGTCCTTCTTAATAATGTCCCCATTGATGATATGGGTAAGGCTGTCACATGGGCACCGACAGACACTTTTACCCGGCACTATGCTATTACGCACGACGCCTCAACAGACACTCTCCTAGGGCAGGCTGTCCTTTCCTTAGCAATACATGTCGCTCCAAAGCCCTAGCCTGCCAACTAGGGGCACTGCTTTATAGTCACCTGCAGTAGAGCACCCACAGGGACTTCACTCAAAGAAAAAGAGAATTACTCACTCTGTGCAGTAACTGAGGTTCTTGGAGATGTGTCCCCCTATTGGTGCTCCATTACCCGACATGCTCCCCTCTGCTTCAGAGCCAAAAACATAAGCTCTGTGCCAGAGAAGGAACTTGGGGCAGCTGGACCGCACAGCACTATGTATATATCCCTCTCACAGTGCGAAAGGCGGGAGGTGCACATATGCGGGTCTGATGGGCACTGCTGGTGATGATCTCTGATCCCAGGTGCAAGGGGTGCTGCTGCACCTACAATGGAGCACCCCTGGGGACACACATCTCCAAGAACTTCAGTTACTGCACAGGGTGAGTAACCCTCTCTTTTCTTTCCCTGTAATAAATGTGACCCAAATTATTTGTGTGTGTTCCATAAGAGAGCATTTGTCACTGTCACTTTTCATGGGCGCTAGTCTTGAGTTGGATATGAATATGTCTTTGCAAACAGACTCTGCATGCAGAAATGCAGTGTCTTTGGTTTGAATAGGAATTCATATGTGGTATTTTTATTTACTGTGAAAAAGCGAAAGGTCAAGTGTCTGATACAGCAAGGTGCTGACAGCCTTTATAGCTTATGGAAGAGAAGGTTCAGTGGTGACTTCATTACAGCCTGTAAGTATTAAACAGGGAGAAGAGATCTAGTACTAGAAGCCCCTTTTACCTAGTAATCAAGGGCACAGGATCCAAAGGCTAGAAATGAAAGTCAGCAAAGTTTGAGCTGGAAAATGGGATGCCTTGAGGATATTTTCTAAGGCACAAAAGGAAGTTAGATGCCCAACTCTCATTGAAAATCCATGGGAACGAGGCACTTAACTGGTCTTGGAGCCTTTGGAAAGCTTCCCCCCAAATTTTAACAGTGAAAATAGAACAATTTCCAAGGGATGTGGTAAATTCTGATTCACTTGGACTCTTTAAATCATGACTGGATTTCTGTCTAAAAGATATGCTCTACTTTGACCACTAGTTATTGGGCTTGATTCAGACATCACTGTGAAATTCCATAGCCTGTGTTATGCAGGAGATCTGACTGGATGGTCATAATGGTCCCTGCTGATGGCCTATTCATACCCATAAATCTCCCATTGACAAGAATGGGAGCTGAGGGCACCTCAGAGGATCAAGCCCTAAATTCTGCCTTTAGACAGCTTTAAGGAGCGCCATTCACACATAATCCATGGTAGATACTCTGCTGGCTTCCTTGACTCATATCTGTCTCCATAACTTTGGGTTCATTTAGCTTTGAACATAAGAACAGCCATACTGGGTCAAACCAGTATGAAGGACACTATCCTGCTCCTATTGAAATCCATAGTAAAGGTCCCATTGACTTCAATGGAATAGAATTGGGCCCTAAGCAGAGAAGAATTGGACCCTAAGCAGAGAAGAATTATATATATTGTTAAAAGAGGATATGAGTGTGTTGAGGTGAGGAACTGTATCTACACGACTGCATAAACATCTGCTTACTTTCTTCTACATCCTGTCCGTCCTCGCAACTCCTTTGGAAAATACAATAATGCACTTGAGGATACAGTTTGACCAGTGTCACTACAATTATCACTTCTCACTTCAAAACAACATTTAAACCATTATTTAAGCATTAGTGTTTCACAGCATATTTTCAAACTCTTTATCTACAACAGGAGCATGTGTAAAGTGAAAAGAGCTGGCAAAGTCTCTAGAGTCTGGACTGGCTATGTGGATCCCTGCCCCCAGGAGACCAACCCCACCTTCATTGACTGTGTTTTCCTTTTTGGTTTCTCCCCCTCATCCTTGAATCTCAGGTATGGGGTGAGCAGGGACCAGGGTATAGAACAGTGGGAACAACATGTGTAACAAGGAAAATGGGGCATTGAGACACGAGAAGAGGGAAGGGAGGAAGGAGGCAATTGATAAAAATAAAATCATAGAGCTAACAAGACATATGCCTAGGATGGTCTCAGTTTTGCTTACATCTCTGCCCGCTTCCCACATCTGTTGTATGTCCCATCAATTTAGACTGTAAGCTCTTCTGGGCAGTGATTGTGTCCTCTCTATGTGCTGTGAGATTCCTAGCACAAGTTTGGGCAATGGATTAATAAAATAAAAAATGGAAATGAATAATAATCATCTGACGAAGTGGGTATTCACCCACGAAAGCTCATGCTCCAAAACTTCTGTTAGTCTATAAGGTGCCTCAGGCCTCTTTGCTGCTTTTAATAATCTCCGTGTCTTAGATTTTCCATTTGTAACATGGGGATAATTGTACTCCCCTGCGTCACAAGGATATTGCAAGGTTTAGTCCATCAGTGTTAGAACATCACTTTGAGATCTTTGGATGGAAGGTGCAGTAGAAGTACAGAATATTATTACTGGCCCCCATCCTGAGGTCCTTATCTCAGGCACTGACTTATTTAAGGAAGACCAGTATTATTTTATTGCCTATGTAGGTGGCTGGCTACCTTCATAGGTGCCATACTCTGTATTGCTAGGGGTGATCTGCAATGTGATCTGCGCTGAATGGCTGGAACTGTGACATTTCTTCAGAAATTGTGGTAAGATTTCTGCAGTGTGGCCCTTTGGGGGAATGGCTTAATAGCACAATGGCAAATGGGAAGTGCAGATGAAAAAAGGAAGTTCTACAGTGTGGGTGAAATTCACTTAAAGTGCAAAGGGGCCTTGGCAAGGCTTTCTACACCACACACGACTTTAATGGGGATTTGTCTGAGCCTTCAGCACAGGCCAGCACTTTGAAAGTGGTTCTCTTCTGAATATCGTATGTGAGATAGCCTGTTATTGGTGGCAAATTGTTAATCACAAACCTTTTCCTGAATTGGATCTTTAGCAGTGAGATTAATTACCAGTGGCTTGGCATGAGTCTCCTTAGCAGTTATGTAAGGGGAAGACAGAGAGTACATTTTGTTGCCTGTAGGAGCTGTGAGTGAATCGCCTGTGGGATATAAAGCAAATGGGCTCATCTCATTCGTAACAACCACTAAAAGTTATTCTTGATTTAAGATTTCTTGCTTCCCCCACACGGGCGGCCCTGGGAAAAATAAACCTTCCACATCTCGGCACAAACCCAGTTTTGAGAAAACTTCTTTACACTGGTTCTCAGCATCAGCTAGTGCTAAAAGGCACTAAAGCTCATTGAAAGGGTTGGACAAATATTTTCTGTCAAAACTTTTTTTGGATCAAAAACTAGGGGTTTTTAAAAAGCAGAAGAAAATCATGGACAATCTCTGCTTTCCTTCAAAATTTGTTGTGGTTTTTTTAATTGAAAAGCTGAAATTAGTCTGTCAAAACCTGAATATAGTTTGGGGTTTCAGAAGTGTGTGACCAAATATTTGCTGCTTGCTGTGTTTGATTGCTTAAAGAAACAATAAAAAAATTCTGCTTAAAAAAAATCCAAAACTTTTGAACCACCTCAGCTTGTGACCAAATGCCTCAGCCCATCCAGTCAGAGATTTTTTCCAGGTTTCTGATACTCTGCTGGCTTCCTTGACTCATATCTGTCTCCATAACTTTGGGTTCATTTAGCTTTGAACATAAGAACAGCCATACTGGGTCAAACCAAAGGTCCATCCAGCCCAGTATCCTGTCTACCGACAATGGCCAATGCCAAGTGCCCTAGAGGGAGTGAACCTAATAGGTAATGATCAAGTGAGCTCTCTCCTGCCATCCATCTCAACCCTCTTACATACAGAGGCTAGGGCCACCATTCCTTACCCATCCTGGCTAATAGTCATCAATGGACTTAAATGCATGGAGATTATCTGTTTCCTAGACACTGGCTCCATGGGGTCCATCACAAACTGGAGACGGTTACTGTGGGTTTGTCTTTAGTATAGCTTATGTACATACTCCACAAACTGAACATTTGAGCTTGTCCAGAGTCTGAGATGAGCCTATGTTGTGAAAACTGAAATGCTCAAAATGCATGTGAATGGACACAAGGTGCTAAAATTAAATTAACCCAGAGGTTCTCAAACTGGGGATCAGGAGCCCTCAGGGGGATCACGAGGTTATTACTGGGGGTCGTGAGCTGTCAGCCTCCACCTCAAACCCTGCTTTGCCTCCAGCATTTATAATAGTGTTAAATATATAAAAAAGTGTTTTCAATTTATAAGGGGGCAGGGGTGTTCGCACTCAGAGGTTTGCTATGTGAAAGGGGTCACCAGTACAAAAGTTTGAGAACCACTGAATTAACCCCTCTGGAGCCTCAGGGAATGCAGGGGAGGGGGGGTCTCCCTTGGTAGGGTTGGGAAGGAGGTAGGTGGTGTAGGATATTGCCCTGCTCATGTGATCCCTCCCCCAGTGGCTAGTTTAAATGAAGCTACCTTCCCCTGACATAAATCTCCCTATGTCACTAAAATTAAATATAGACTACAATTTGGCATTTGAGAAGTGAAAGGGATGGTAGCCCTAATGGAAAAGCTAACAGCTTGGCTCTTCTGCATGCCTCAAACTGCTGAATGAGCTTTGGGTAGGGAAGGCTGTGCCTCCCAAACAGCCTGGTCCTGCCCCCTATCTGACCCCCACCCACTTCCTGCCCCCCCAACTGCCCGCCTCCCTCAGAATCCCCGACCCGTCCTGTTCCTTGTCCCCTCAGAGAACCCCCACAACCACCACCCTGGGACCCCACCTCTGCTCCCTGTCCCCTGACTGCCCCAACCCCATCCACTGACTCCTGACAAACCTCCAGAATGCCCACAATCCAACCCCCCCATTCCCTGTCCCCTGACCGCCCCCCCCAACCTCTGCCCCCTCGACTCCCTGCCCCTTATCCAACTGCCGCCCCCGGCTCTGGCCCCTCACTCCCGCTCCCGCCCCTCTCCCGGAGCCTCACCGCATCCAGGAGCGTCCCTGAACAGCGCAGCAGCCCCGTGCCTCCGGTGGGGCCTGAGCTCCAACCCGCTCAGAGCCACGTGGTAGGGGGCGGGGCTGTGAGCTCCAGCGGGGCCTGAGCTCCCTCCGCTCGGCCTAGAGCTCACAGCCCCGCTCCCTTACCACGCGGCTCTGAGCAGGGCAGAGCTCAGGGGCCCCGCCGGAGACACGCTGCACCGCTGTTCAGGGACTTTCCTGGGTGCGCTGAGGCTCCGGGAGAGGGGCGGAGGCGGGGTCGGGTTGGGTCGGGCCAGGGCCGGGGAGGGAGCCTCGGCCGTTCTCGTGGGGGCCCCTGCTGAACCCGGGGCCTGGGGCAAATTGCCCCAGTTGCCCCCCCTCTGGGCAGCCCTGAGTAGGGAAAAGAAACTTCCTTGTTACTTGTTGGACTTCATGAAGAAGCACTTTCATGGATATTTCTTATTAAGCATCATTGTTTGCTCAATAATTTGAGGGAAAACAATCTTGCATTTATGTCTTCTCTCTCTCATATTGTTACCTGCAAAGGAAGAGGGAGAGATCTGCATTTGGGGCTCTAGGAAACTGTTCATGGGAATGGATCAGTTTCAACAAATGTCTTGTTTTGAAAAAAAATTTGGAAAAAAAAGTTTTGAAATGATTGAAATCGGACATTGTGACATTTTCAAAATGAAAAGGTCTGGATTTTTTTTGTTCAGAACTACTTTTCATTTAGAAATGTAAGTTAATTATAGTAAACAATGTTGTATAAAAAGGTCAAAATCAAACAACATGTTTCAACTGGCCTGTGCCAAAAAATTTTCAGTTTGTTCATTCACAACAATTTTTCAGATATTTGACTTTTTGTCCCAATTCAGAATGGGATAATATTTTGAAAACTTGACATTTTTCTTCAGATGGGAAAACCATTTGCCAGCCACCTTAGTGTCACGTTCATATCTTGAGTGGTAAAAACTCCCACCCATAGTATCAGAAAGAATATACACTTAGAACCTTGGGACAGGAGCACTATGAAGAATAAAAACAAAAAAGCTAGGATTTTTTGGTCAGTTCTTCACTGCAATAAACCTGTTGCTTATGAAGTAAACTGTTTTAAATGAGCCAAGTTTACTTAGGGCATGTATCAACCAGCTGTCCCTAGCCCATTAGCTGGGAACAGTCGTTGCTCAGCATTCTATGAACTGCTCTAATTTGTTTCTATTATTTTTGTTTTCTTTAAAAGAAACAGGTGATAAGGGATTTGTGCAGTTTAATTATGTTCCAACTTTCAAAACTAACAGTTATGCTAATGAACTAATAACTAATTACTAATGAACATCATTAGTTAATGATTAAGCAGTTACATACACCTGTTTATTTTAAATGATTGAACTTGGTAGCTTTCAAATAACATGGAACAGGTACAGTGACTGAGTGATTATTAGTGTCACACGTGCCTATACATGGTGCAGATATGTTCACTTATATAAATACATGAAATGCTTTCACACCTTGTGGATGCACATATAAAAATGATGATAATATTTTTAGTTTCATAATTGAATGTTCTGTAGCCATATAAATATATATGCATTTTAGACTAAGGTTTTATGGCAAGTGAAAATTCCCCCTTTTCAATGAGGGCAAAACCTTCCATTAAAGTCAATGGCAAAGTTCCTGTTGACTTCAGTAGGAACTGGATTTGTCTCAAGAATGCATGAGAGGAAAGTTCAGTTTTTCTGCTCTTTCTCTCTCCTCTCCCTCACAATTGCCTTTTCCTGTTTCCCGTTTTATGTGCCATGTTAGGTGGGTTTTGTTACTTCATGCATGACTCCTTGGGGCTGACACTGACGGTTTACTATCTCATTTTCTTTACTCTGATTTAATAATAATTAAAAAGAAAAAAAATCCTTTGGAAAGTGAAGATGAAAAATGTTTACCTCTTGCTATTATTTTATGAATTTGTACTAGTACTGTCTGTCCATTTGGTTTCTGATTGCCACATAGTGCAGTATGTAGCTCTTATCAGCTATGAACCAACAGGAATTTAGAACTTTGCATTAACATTCTCTATGATATTGTATCTAAATGATATTGCAAACTATGATGTGTGGACACATGCCCATTAGAAACTGTACTGAGACCTCTCTCTCCCTCATTATTCCATGTTCCCTACCCTAGCCTGTGGTAGCAGTAGAGCAGTTCAGTAGCTAATAATGCGTATTAATGCATTAAGCAGAAAGACAGAATGAAGAGTGATTGCAGAGATATCGAGCAGATAGCTGGACTGATGCTCTGGTTTGGAGTATGGCCTGACAGCTACAATGTAATACCTGGGCCATTATGCCCAATAAGTAGCTGACTGAAATCAGAATCTCATATTTTGTTTATATTTAGGTGCTGTTTGATACATACAAAGTAAAATTCTCTGCCTGATGGCCAGCACGAGTCAAGTTACATGGTACAGCTCAGCCAGTGCTGTAAGCACCAAGCCGGACGCTTCCCTAAGAATGGCAACAGCAGCCATGCAGCTGATCACAACACGCAGCTACTGAGGGGGCTGTGAGACAAGTCAGGGCAGGTCTACACTATGGGGGAAAATCGATATAAGAGACGCAACTTCAGCTACGTGAATAATGTAGCTGAAGTCGAAGTATCTTATATCGAATTACCTACCGTCCTCACGGCGCGGGATCGATGTCCGCGGCTCCCCATGTCGACTCCGCTACTGTTGTTCGGGTTGGTGGAGTTACGGAGTTGACATGAGCGCATTCGGGGATCGATATATCGCGTCTAGATGAGACGCGATATATCGATCCCCGAGAAATCGATTGCTACCCGCCGATACGGCGGGTAGTGAAGACGTACCTTCAGACTCTCAGAGAACTAAATAGGAGGAGCCAGGAACTGCCACTGATGCTGTAGCAGCCCAGGCAGGGAAGGTGAGGGGGGAACTGGCAGATCTGGAAGGGCAAGAGATTTCTTCTGTTATATGAGGCTTCATCTGCACATTTCACAACAATTATGACATGTTCACTATGTTCCCCCCCTTACCCAGGGCCAGCAAAACCAGCTCTGATTTCTCCATATAACAATACACATTGTGTAGAGAAACTCTTCTCACCCAATGGCTTCTCCTCTTCCTTCCAAATTGCTTGGATGCTGTCTCCTTTTCCATCTCCAGAGCTTGGAACTCTCTAAAGAGGGTGTGGGATCTCAGTGTGGTCTCAGGTATCACACACTCCATGTCCTTATCTCTGTTGTGGCCTCCAAGTTAGTATTCTCTCTCTTCCCTTGCTGTTCTTCACTGGAGCAGGTCAAGCTGCGTTTTTACTCTTGAGCAGCATCCCAAATTAAGTTGAAGAGCAATCACCAAGAAATCTGTCCGATTCACCATAGACATGCTATTATTGTCTCAGGCCATATTATAGAATCATAGAGTTCAAGGGCAGAAGGGACCACCAGATCATCTAGTCTGACCTCCTGTGTATTGCAGGCCATCAACCGCACCTAGCACCTGCACACTAAATCCAACAATGGAAATTAGACTGAAGTATTACAGCCCACTGTAGAATAGACTATTATGTTCCACAAGCAGGGAAATGATTACATGAGATACACCCAGATAATGCTGGCAAGTCACTCACACCCACATGCTGCAGAGGAAGGCAATAAACACCACAATCTGACCTGAGGGAAAATTCCTTCCTGACCCCACATATGGTGATCAGTTAGACTATGGGTGGGCAAACTATGGCCTGCGGGCCGGATCCGGCCTGTGAGCCACTTTAAATCGGCCCGCGAGCCGCACCATACAGCTCGGCCCTGCTCTGGCGCTCCAGCCGGGGCGGGGGTGGCACCAGCAGCTCGACCCCACTCCGACGCTCTGGCCGCGGGGGCACTGGTTTGGGGCTGCACCACGCAGCTCAGTCCCACCATGCAGCTCCTGGAAGCCGTGGCATGGCCCCACTCCGGCTCCTATGTGCTCCAATGGAAACTGCAGGGGCGGTGCCTGTGGATGGGGCAGCAAGCAGATGCCTCTGTGTAGGAGTTGGAGAAGAGACATGCCACTGCTTCCAGGAACTGCTTGAGGTAAGTGCCGCTCAGAGCCTGCACCCCCTGAGCCTCTCCCCATGCCCCAACTCCTTGCCCCAGCCCTGATCCCCTTCCCGCTCTCCAAACCCCTCGATCCCAACCCGGAGCACCCTCTTGCACCCCAAACCTCTCATCCCCAGCCCCACCCCAGAGCCCACACCCCCAGCCAGAACCTGCACCCCTTCCCCAGCCCTGATCCCTCTCCCACCCTCCGAACCCCTCAGTCCCAGCCCCAAGTACCCTCCTATACCCCAAACTCCTCATCCCCAACCCAGAGCCCACACCCCAACCCCAATTTTGTGAGCGTTCATGGCCCTCCATACAATTTCTATTCCTCAATGTGGTCCTCGGGCCAAAAAGTTTGCCCACCCGAGTTAGATCCTGAGCATGTCAGCAAGAACCATGCAGCCAAGCACCTGAGAGAGAGAATGCTCGGTGCCACCTCAGAGCCCTGGCCCACCCTGCCGAGTGTCCCATCTCCAGCCATGGCCATCCCTCGTGTTCCAGAGGAGGAGAGAAAAAAACTTCCCAGAATACACTGAGGAAAATACATTTTCCTGCATTACTCACTCAACTGAGTGATGCCTTTGGTCAGCAAGGGATTTGGAACCAGGTGACAGATTGGGTGTTCTGAATTACAGATTTCAACTATGACTGGATCTCCTTGTTGTCCCAGATGGTCACCAGTTCCCCCACAACTGCCTCCTTCTCCTGAGAATTGCTGGTAAATAACAATGCCGCAGAAGAAGCTGATGCTGAGACAGGCATCTTGGGTGGTCACAATATGGTGGTCAGGCCAAATTTCTCTAATGTAGGCAAAGCTTAACTTTAAACCTCTACTAATTCATATCACAACAAAGGTTTACCCTCTGTGAAAATACTGTAGAATGTGCAAAGTGGAATTCCTGTCTACATTGCAAATAATAGTCTACATTATGAAATATTTTCACTTACTGGTGCACTTTTTAGTATCCTATAAAAGGTCAGAAAGTTTGAAAGATTTCATAATGAAGTCATTTTGTGATATAATTCAGACCAACTCTACCTGATAGATAAGGAGCAAGGTGCAAAATGTATATATAATGTTCTGCATGTGGCACATTACATTGATCCTCAGCTAAAAGAGACTTGAGCTGCCTCTTGGTAAGCTACCTTGGAAACCCTAAGATATTATCACTTAGAATGTCCCAGGATTATCCTTCCTAATTCCGTCACAAATGGCCTTTCTCTAGGCACTGCCCTAACAAATAATAAATAATAAAATAACAACAATGAAATCTTATTCTTTTTCTTCTTTGTTTCTGGTAGTGCCCACACTGTGCTAAGCCCTTCCCAAATAGACAAGAAGGCATTGCAATGCCTACGAGACTTAGGAGCCTAAGTATCATTTTCAAAAGTGACTCAGGCACATAGAAGCCTAAGTCCATTGACTTTTTAGCTCCTAAGGGCCAGGTTTTCAAAGGTATTTAGGTGCCTAAAGATGCAGATAGGTACTTAGTGGGATTTTCAAAAGCACATGAGCAAGTTAGGTGCTTAACTCCCATTAATTTCAGCAGGAGTTAGGCACCTAAATACCATTGAGGATCTGGGCCTACAGGTATGTCTACACAGCAAAGAAAAACCCATGGCTGGACTGTGCCAGCCGACTCAGGCTCATAGGGCTCAGGCTACAGGGCTGTTTCACTGCTGTGTAAATGTCTAGGCTTGGGCTGTAGCCTGAGCTCTGGGACCTTCCCACCCAGTAGGGTCTTCAGCACAAGCCCGGAAGTCTACACAGCAATGAAACAGTCCCACAGCCTGAGCCCCGTGAGTCTGCATCAGCTGACATGGGCCAGCTGTGGGGGTTTCTTTGCTCTGTAGACATACCCTAAGACAGGGGTGGGCAAACATTTTGGCCCGAGGGCCACATTGGGATTGCAAAACTGTATGAAGGGCCAGGTAGGCCTCCCCAAACAGACTGGCCTCCACCCCCATCCACCGCCTCCCACTTCCTGCCCCCTGACTGCCCCCCTCAGAACTCCTGACCCATCCAACTCCCCCTGCTCCTTGTTCCCTAACCACCCCCCCCAGGACCCCCCCACCGCTAACCACCCCCAGGACCTCACCCCCATCCAACTCCTCCTACTCCCAGTCCCCTGACTGCTCTGACCCCTGTCCACACCCCCACCCTTGACAGGCCTCCCTGGACCCCATGCCAATCCACCCCCCCGTTCCCCATCCCCTGACCCCTATCCACACCCCTGACCCCTGACAGGCCCCCCCAGGACTCCCATGCTTATCCAACCCCTCCGTCCCCGGTCCCCCCTCCAGAACCTCTGCCCCATCCAACTCCCCACTGTTCCCTGTCCCCTGACTGCCCCCGGGGACCTCCCACCCCTTATCCAACCCCCCAGCCCCCTTACCATGCCGCTCAGAGCAGCATGTCTGACAGCTGCACTACCTGGCCAGAACCAGATATGCTACCGCATTCCCCGGCAGGAGCTCGCAGAGCGCTGCCAACGCGGCGGCGTGGCTGCAGCAGAGAGAGGATAGCAGGGAAGGGGCCAGGGGCCAGCCTCCCCAGCAGGGAGCTCAGGGGCCGGGCAGGATGGTCCCACGGGCTGGATGTGGCCCACGGGCTGTAGTTTGCCCGCCTCTGCCCTAAGAGACCAAGCAGCAACATTACACCAACATTTCTTCCCAAGGGATAAGGTCAGGTAGTGTCTCACTGAATTTGCTAACTGTTTTTGTAGATTATCATCAATCTGTTAAAGGATTTGCAGATCTTGGACTTCCTCTGACACTGTGAGATTATAGATAATAACCACCTGTATCAATGACAGCAGAGTGGGGAAATATTAACTAAAACTAAAAGCCTTTTTATAAGAAGACCATAAAATGCTACTAGTAATTATGTTTCTCCAAAGTTAATCATTAACTTTTGTTTATTTGCCTTTTTAAAGCTATTTTAATTTCTGTCCTTCACTGGATAAAAACGATAAAAGAGCCAGCAAACTGGATTCTCCCTTTTTCCCCTAGCACACACCTATGTGCAAAGGCTGATGAGACAGCAGCTGATTAGGAAGCTTATTTGAGGGAACCTACCTCAATTAGTGGATCTTGGCTCAGAAGGAAGTATGTTGGTCCATCTATGGCTTCTTTGCAGTCTCACTGCTGTTGCTACATCACAGGATACAACACAAGAGGCCAGCAACTTTTTGTCTCAATTCAATGTACAAGCAGAAGATCTATCTTATGCAAGTTCACTTGCCTCCTGGGACTATAACACCAACATCACAGATGAGAATTCCAGAAAGATGGTGGGTACTCAACACTGTCTAGGAATGTTTGCTATTATATTAGAAATTATATTATAACGACATGATATATTACTGTGTTGCTGTAGATTGATATATAGGAATTGCTAATGGATAAGGAACTAGGGATGGGTTCAATTTTGGATTTTAGTTCAGTAGTTACTGAAAAATTTCTGATGGTCATTTGGTGGGTTATGTGAAATGAGTTGGTGACCTAAATCTATTTTATGGTGGATGATTGTCTGCCTCAAAACACTGTGGCTATTCTCATAGATTAGCATCCTTAGCAATCACCAGTGGAATAGGTAGAATTGTACTGTGAGGAAAATTTAATGAAGACATAGATTTCCAGATTCCCAAGGCCTGATGTTTGGACTAGCAGAAGCTAGTACGTAGCCACAGGAAGGACAGTGACAGTTGTGCTTGTCCTACCTCACAATAAGATTCACTGTCTCTCAGTCTCTAACTATCCAGCCTCTTCTCAGCCTCTAGCTATCCAGTACAACCACCTGCCCCTCTAGACAGATATTATATACTGTGACAGCATTCAACCGTAATCTGATTGGTCACTGAGGATTCCATGCTGCAGCCATATTAGAAAGCATCTACTATCCTTGGAATCTTGAAAATCAATGGAAAATATTGTGGTGACTTTTGTAGCTATATTTTAAAGCAAACTCGTTTCTAAATAAACGTTTCAGCATGTGATGATGCAGTGTAATCTCAACAGACCTAATTTTGAATAAAGGTATAACCCAGAATCACCACATCCAGTGGAGTCTTACTAGTTAATGAAAACATGGCTTAAGTGTAACATTTCTTAATCAAAATATAGTCTCTGATTGCAGGATGAAATCCTCCTGGCTAATCATAGTTCTGTGACATTCTGAAACACATAAAATTGAAGCTCCATTTAGCAGCTTTAAGCAATAGGATAATATTGCTCAGTGTGATACCAGTAATGAACAAAAGTATGATGGTGCTCAGGGACGGTGCCTCTGGTTGTCCCTCGTGCATGCATTATTGTGATGCCAGCAGTGACACTGGTATGGCACCTGTCTGCTAAAGGGACAGAGTTAATGAAAGGTGCTCCCAGTGGCTTCCTCAAACCCACTTTTTTCATAGAATGTGGTCACCCCTCCATAATCACACAACCATTTTGCCCACTCCTCAACCAGTTCTCCAAATGGATGGGGACAGCCCATGCACTCAACCAGCCTGTCTCATGGAGAGGTACCGGCTGGCAACCCAACTCCCCCCAGCTGGTTTTTCTCATTGGACAGAAAATGCCCCCTCTCCGCCTAACCCCCAGTCTGCTTAGTCATCCCCACTGGGATCAAATAATGTAAAAAATACATTTGCTTACTAATAAATTTGACTCTGGTTGGGTATCAAACATCATGACTGAACTGTTAGAAAAAAATGATGCCCATTTTTGCTCATTCCCAAAGAATAAAGAAAAAAAAAGACATTGCCAAGATATTCATACATAGCTCTGAATGTATGCATGCTGGGTGGTAATTCTTATCTTCTGATGAGTCATTAGCAAGGAACTGTGATAACCATAGGTGCAATGTCCCTTAAATGTCCTGGAACATACAGAAGGGAGATTAGAAATATCCTAAGATTTCAAACCAAACCTGCATGCCAGGGTCTCATTGTGCTCATTGTCCATAACAAAAGGTGGAAATGAAAGCTGGCTCTTCCAGTGACTGCCGAAATCCAAATAATGTTAAGTGCTAAGGGTTGCACTGCATCTGTGAGCCAGCTTGTCTTGCAGAGTATAGACACACAGAGTAGGTGCAAGCAGTTGCATGCTGTGGGTTCATATTCTGCATGTACAGTTTAGGATCCTAAACTGCATTTGGGAGAGTGTGGTTTTCCGTGTCCAATCAGTAAGCACTAATTATTGTAACTTTGGGAAGATTAAATATTTGTGTAATCACATGAATTGCTAGCAGTGACATGGCAGTTATGATTTATTACTTCTATTGTGGCAGCACCCAAAGGACTCAGTCAGGATCATGATTCTTGAGCTATGGACTGTTCAAATGCATAGGTAGGCAAGCCCCGTACCCCAAAGAGCTTACAGTCTAACTCAGGAGTGGGCAAACTATGGCCCACAGGCCATATCTGCCCATTGGATCTTTTAATCCGGCCCTCGAGCTCCCACCGGGGAGTGGGGTGGGGAGCAATGCTTTCCCCGCTCTGGTGCTCCAGCTGCGGAGCGGGGTCAAGGGCTTGCCTTGCTCCATTCCACGCGGCTCCTGGAAGCAGGGGCAGCCAGGGGGTTCCAGGAACCACGGCCAATGGGAGCTGCGGGGGAGGTGCCTGTGGACGAGGCAACGCAGTGTGGCCCCGTCTTCGCATGGGAGCCGGACGCAGGGTGGGCCACTGTTTCCATGAGCCACTTCAGGTAAGGGCTGCCCGGATCCTGCACCCCTGAGTCCCCACCCCCTCTGCAGTCCAACCGCCTGCCCCAACCCTGAACGCCCTCCAAACTCTTTGATCCCAGCCTGAAGCCCCCTCCTGCACCCTAAATCCCTCATCCTCAGCCTCATCCCAGAGTCTGCACCCCCAGCCGGAGCCCTCATCCCCCCCCACCCCTCGTGCGCCCCAATCCCCTGCCCCAGCCAGCCCTCCATACAATTTCCATACCGAGATGTGGCCCTCAGGCCAAAAAGTTTGCCCATCCCTGGTCTAAGTTAAGACAGCATGTAACACCTGCATGCAACAAATACAGGAGAAAAGGAGGATGAGGGGAGCAGTAATAAGTATGTATGGTTACATAGACCAGCTCTGTGCACAGCTTGATGGTTCTGAATCCATTAAAAACTGGTTTGTTTGTTTTGAGGGGAGACTCTTGGCTACTTGGTTACTAATTTTCCAAATACAAATAATTTGAAAAGCTCTAAATCTGTGAACAGACTGAATCCAAAATGTTCCCTAGTTGTTTTCATTGTATAGTAGAAATATTTCCAAAGCTAAGGAGAGAACTAGCAAAATCCACAAAACTAATTCTTCATGCAAAGAATGTTTTCTCCCCTAAAACTTATTATCTTGCTGGATTTCTTATAAATGAGTAATTCAGACTTTAATGACTCTGTTTTAGAATGAAGCAGGAGCGAAATGGTCTGCATTCTATGATGAAGCATCCAACAATGCCAGCAAGTTTGCAATAGATAAAATTACGGATCCTATTGTCAAACTCCAACTTCAGGCTCTTCAGGACAAAGGAACATCAGTCCTATCTGGGGAAAAATACAGTGAAGTAAGTTGCTAAATGTATGTAGACTGTCCCAAGAGTTGAAATACATTTCAAAATGTCTCTGGCAGTGCTTATAATATTATTCCTAGTCTTTGTTTATCCCAGCAACATATTAAATCCCAACAGTGTTGTCTTGTTGTGAATCATATATCTTTTATTAGCTAATATTACATATGCGCACATTTAATTTATTGCTAGTTTATATCGTGCATTAAATATCTACACGTTTAGAACATTACATGAACTCATTGAATACCCAGATCCTTCAGCATATGTTACATACAATTAAGCAACACGCATGTGTCTGTATAGCATAGTCGATGGGACTGCTCACATAAGAAAAATTATATACACACTTATGTACTTTGTAGGGTCAGGATCTTGGGGAATAAGTAGAAACACAAACAAAAAGGCATTCAATGAAATTCAAAGGTGGCAAATTTACAACTAAGATGAGGAAATAATTGTTCAGCTGTGTAATTTCCACAGAAAGTGGTTGAGGCCAAAAATCTAGCAAGATTCAAAATGGGACTGGGCATTTATATGGATATCGAGTATCCAGAGTTATGACTAATGGCTATACACATATCAGAAGGGATATTGAACCTTGTGCTTCAGGGCTTAAGCCAGTCTCTAACTATTGGAGATCAAGATGAGACCTAATGTGGAGGCAAATTAACCTACATCTGTCTACTGCGGGGTTCTTACATCTTCCTCTGAAGCATCCTCTGAGGCCCTTGTCAGAGATAGGATGGAACTTGAGTCTGATCCAGTCTGGCAATTCCTGTGTTCAGAGAAGGGCAGACTGTCTGTGAGTAATTTGAAATGGTTCAGGCATATATTTTGTATAACTGTAGTGTTGCAGTGGCGTTGTGGTTGTGAGTGATAAGGCATTTCCATCTTTATCCTCTATTTTTAGGCACCTATAGCTTTCCACAAGAAAGACTTACTGGGCTGAAATTGTTCATGCTGGTTCTCAGCTCATAGGCGACTTTCTGTACTGTTTGACAGAACTCAATTTGTGTATTTTTAAATTTTCTGATTGTGACACCGCCTCCCCCCCCCCACAATCATTTTTCATGTTTACAGAAATTGCTCAAACATATTTTTTTCCCCTCTTGGATAGCTCAGAATAGCTCTGGTACAAAATATCAAAGCGAGCAGGTTGTGAATTGGGGCTATGTCTGTACAGGTTATGAATTCTGGTTGATATTATGAAGTTGTATTACGAAAAACTGTGATACCATTTGTGCCTATATGTATGTGGATCCACTATTGCTGACAGGGCCTGTAGCAGACAGAAATAATAGAAGGTGCTTACCAAGGGAGAGCTGCTAGATGTGCTCACTATGGGGGGCAATGAGGAAAAGAGATTTCAAAAATATGTTGGAGATTTCAAAGGGGGGAAGTCCTCCAGTCTCTGTGACCTTTAGGCAGAGGAGTTTACAGTTGTGTCCAGAGCCGTCACTGTTAGAGGGAATTGGGCATTATGAAACAGCTGGTGGAGGACTGTTAGGGTTGACACTGGTCAGACAGTGTCTACACTCACCCTGTGTTGACCTCAGCAGGTGAACCATGATTTCATGCCATTCGGTGAGGTGGTTTTACTGTATTGCTGTAGTGGGGCACTTACGTTGGCTGGAGACAAATCTGAGACACATACACATATAGGTTAACACAGGGTGACTTATGTTCACCTAACTTTGTAGTGTAGACCAGGCCTAAGGCTCAGTGATTCTGTTCAGATGCAATCATCTGGGACAATGGATGAGTGGCAGCCTTAGGAAACCAGTTTAGCTGACTCCTCTGATGAGGGTTGTGATAAAGTAGAAGCAGTGGAAAGTTACCAGGAGGAGAACAAAGGCAATCAAGTGACAGGGGAAATTTTAAATTAGAAATCAACCAATGGTTCAAGAGACAGGAAAAGGAAGCATGAGGCATGAAAGAGGAAGGTCACAGAAGCTAGGTAAAGGGCTCCAGGAGAGAGAGACTACCAATCATGTAACAGCATTCAGGAGACAGAAATCACCCTGCCTGCCTTCCTGGAACCAGATGGTCCCCAAGGACTCCCAAGGGAAATGTGTTATAGGAAGGGGTATGCCTTTAGGCTTAACTGTTTTGTGTGATCTGTATTCTCCTCTGCTTTACATGATTAAGTATAAAAGAGCATTAAGGTGTTGGACTCTGTGCAAAGTTTGTGTGTGTGTGTTGACTGCTTCACAACTGCTGTGTTCCCCTGAAAGAGTTAAACTGTAATCAGAAGCTTCACACTTTGGGGTGGAGTTGTGAGAGAGGGTGTGCTTGAGTAACTGGGGTATCTTGAGGGTCAGTGCTGATTCTGGAGGACAAGGGCAGGTGGGATGAAGAGCTGGGGTTCTGAGAAGGGGTAACAGAGTGAGGGTTGGTGACCAGGAATTGTGACAAACAGGACTAGGAAGGAAACAGTGCTGCAATCTGCTAAGGCTCCAGAAGCTTAACACACCCTAGGGGATGGAGAGCAGAAGAAGCTGTGGATTCCTCTCACAGCAATCCTCGTGAGTGAGTGTGAGGGGCATTTGCTAGGACATGTGACAGTAGATATATAGTCCTCAATGAGAGAATATGCTTTACTCGACACTGGAAAAGTTGAGGATAGCTGAGAGAGAAAGAAATAAGTTAATGATAGGTAAGTGAAAAGAGAATGCTCTGTAGCACCACTGTTGAGGCTGAGATAGAGCTGAATATAATTTGAGATGCATTTGGTCTTCAGCTGAACCAAGAAATAAAAATTAACTTGTGTAAATCCACCGCAAACAGATTAACACAATCTACCTTATGTATAATTAAAAAATACAACCAACAATCAACCTGTCTGATCTGGAAAAAGGCCCTTTTCCCCTCCATTAAAATGCATGTACTGTATACTTACCTAGAAACCCTTGGCGTGGATGCCATATACATAAAATGTATTGTTAATCTTTATGATGATGATGATGTATTTGAAGGGTTTTGTGGAATCACTTAATATCCACTCAAAAGATGTTACATTATCTGTCTTGTCCAAGTAGGCTCCAATTTAGCAAAGCATTTAAGCACATGCTTAAATTAATTTTTACTCAGGTACAGGGCTTAAGCACATGTTAAACTGCCTTGCTGGTAGGGATAGGCTGCTGTACTGAGATTTTAAGGACTAACAGTTATGCAATAGTTATTTTGTATTTATTGTGTTTTCTTTTTTAATGGGCTTTTTTGTATTTAAATTGCAGCTGACAACTATTTTAAGTAAAATGAGCACCATCTACAGCACTGGGACCGTGTGTAAACCTGATTATCCATTTAACTGCTTGCCGCTGGAGCCAGGTACAGTATAAACAATGTCTGTCCTGTGCCTTTTACGTTAACAGGTTTCAAGAAGAGTGGAACAAAGCAGAGAGGAGGTTTTTAATTGTGAAAGATCAAATTTTAGTTTTAATAGATCTGCGTTCTCCAAATGCTTTTGTTTTATAAAGTTGTTGGTGGTGGTGGTGTGGTTTTTATCTCCAAGTACAATTTTGCTGTGACTTTTCACACATCGAAATAATTTAGTGAAATAACATGAGCTGCAGAGTTCATGGTCCTCCATTTGGCTTGCTCAAAATTACATGCCCCATTTCAAATGATGTAGGTTTGTGTGGCCAAACCTACAGCTGCAGCTTCTAAAGTTGCAGAGTAGTCTATGCTAGCGTTACATCACTTGGGGGTTCTGCCATACTGGGGGAGTTTTGTCAAATTCTATCAAAAGAGATAGAAGTTCTATTGGCAGACTTCAAGCCAGATTCTGATTTCTATTACATTGGTGTAAGTCCAGAAAACTGCACTAACTTCAGTGAAATTAATCTGGAGTCACACTTGTTTTAACTGAATCACAAACCAGCCGCATATCTCAGGGCAGAAAAGCCAGGGCAGAAAAGATGAAATGGAAACAAATAAAATATTTCCTTCAATAAACCAAAACTTTCAGCTACAGCATCACTGGTTTTACCCAAAATGTGCATTCAGCTATTTTCCTTGTTCCTTGTTTTCCTGTTTGTTTGTTTTTTAATGTAGAATGACAAGTACTTAAAGAATTCATCTTTTATTTATGGCTCTGGTTCTTTTTTTAAAATGTTGACAGGTCTAGATGCTATTATGGCTAGCAGCACTGATTACTCTGAGAGACTGTGGGCGTGGCAAGGCTGGAGAGCTGAAGTTGGCAAGGAGATGAGACCATTATATGAACGTTATGTTGAGTTGGAAAATGAGGCTGCAAGACTTAATAGTAAGTTACAATTGCAATTATTTTGTCCTTCAGAAGTACAGAGGGCCTGATTCTCCACAGCCTTTCATACCTTGTGCAGTCATTTGTGTCCAAGCAAAGCCAGGATCTTCCGCGCACTGGTGGGTAGCCTTGTGCACACACTTTGCACTCACTTTATACATGTGTAATCTGCAAAGGCCTGGTCTAAATTTAAAAGTTGATTAACATAGATATGTCCTGTCACGGTGTGAAAAATTCACACCCCTGACCAATGTAGCTATGCCAACCCAATCCCCCAGTATAGACACAGCTGTGTCAATGGAAGAACGCTTTGGTTGACATAGTTCCTGTTATTCAGGGTGGTTCTGCCTACCACCAACAGAAAAAACCCTTGTGTCAATGTAGGCTGTGTCTATACCAGGGAGCCATGCTGGCATAGCTCCAGTGATATACCTATGCTGGTATAGTCTCTGTAGTATAGACATACCTTAAGGTTTTTTATTTCAAACAGGTGCACTTTGAGAAATTACGGGAGCTAGTTAGTGAAGTCAACTGGACAGAAGAGCTCAGGGCAGGGGTGGGCAAACTTTTTGGCTCGAGGGCCACATCAGGGTTGCAAAACTGTATGGAGGGCCAGGTAGGGAAGGCTGTGCCTCCCCAAATAACCTGGCCCCTGCCCCCTATCCACCCTCTCCAACTTCCCGCCCCCTGACTGCCCCTCTCAGAACCCCCAACCCATCCAACCCCCCCCGCCCCGCTCCTTGTCCCCTGACTTCCCCCTCCTGGGACTGCCCCCCCAGGACGCCACCCCCTATCCAACCTCACCCCATCCCCTGACTGCTCCGACCCCTATCCACACCCCTGCCCCCTGACAGGCCCCCCTGGGACTTTCATGCTTATTCAACCCCCCCGTTCCCCATCCCCTGACCGCACCCCCCCAAACCTCCACCCCATCCAACCGCCCCCTGCTCCCTGTCCTCTGACTGCCCCCCAGGACCCCCCATCCCTAACTGTCCCCCAATCCCCCCTGCCCCTTATCCAACTCCCCCACTCCCTACCCCCTTACCATGCCTCTCAGGAAAGCCTGGGAGGCGAGTGGGCACAAGCCATCCGGCCCGGCAGGAGCAGCAGGCCAGAGCGCTCCCCACGTGGCTGCAGGGGAGGGGTTGGGAGCTAGCCTCCCTGTCCGGGAGCTCAAGGGACAGGCCGGATGTGGCCCGTGGGCCATAGTTTGCCTACCTCTGGCTCAGGGACTTAAAAGCAGAGGCAGCTTGGAATTTCTTTAAGTCAACAGTGCAAAAACTATGTGGAATTTGCATCCCAAGCAAGGGGAAATAACTATTAACAAAGGACTGCAGACCTAACAAGATGAATAGCCACCTCAGAAAGGATATTCGTGGTAATTAGAGAGCCTACAAAGAATGGAAGATGGGATTGATCAGCAAAGAAAGCTTTCTCAGAGGTCAGGAAGTGTAAGGATAAAGAGAGAACTGTCAAAAAGTCAAGCTGAGTTAGATCATGCAAAGGAAATTAAAACAATTAGTAAAAAGTTCTTTAACTGTATAAATAAAAGAACAGGACAAGAAGTGAGGCCACTATGCTTTGAGGATGGGATAGAGGCTAAGGATAATCTACGTGTGGCCCAACAACTCACAGCTCAGTTTTCCATAAGGATGATAAAGTAGAACAATGGTAGGATGGCCAATGGGACTGAGTATACAAAAATGGAAATTACCATTGGGTAATTACCGTGGGTTTACCAAAGGTAGATCATGTCAGACTAATTTGGTATTTCTGATAAAATAACTAGGAACTGGCTAAAGGGGAGACAACAGGTTGTACTGAAAGGAGAGCTACCAGCCTGAAGGACAGTTACTAGTGAAGTTATTTCAGGATCTGTCTTGGGGCTGAGAGCCTATCTCATGAGGGGCGACAAAAAAAGCTTCGTTTGTTTAGGCTGGAAAAACAAAGGCTGAGGAGAGGAGAGGATTTCTGTCTGAAAATGCATCAGGGCAGTAAACACCTGGGAGGGTTGAAAAGCTGTTTATGTTAAAGGACAATGTTGGCACAAGAACAAGTAGGTATAAACTGGCTATGAATAAATTTAGGCTGGAAATTAGAAAAAGGTTTCTAACCATTGGAGGAGTGAAGTTCTGGAACAGCCTCCCAAAAGGAGTAGTGGGGGCAAACAACCTGACTAGATTTTAAGATGGATCTTGATAATGTTATGAATGGGATTACACGATGGCATTGCCTGCAGTAGCAGGGACTGGACTCGATGACCCAGGAGGTC
This sequence comes from Mauremys mutica, assembly GCF_020497125.1. Taxonomy (NCBI): domain Eukaryota; kingdom Metazoa; phylum Chordata; order Testudines; family Geoemydidae; genus Mauremys; species Mauremys mutica. The sequence goes on from NC_059072.1 coordinate 227,951,197, forward strand.
CTTTGCAGTCTGACAGCCCATGTTCCTATGTGACTAACTGTACAAGGTGCAAGGCAGTGGAGAATCAAGCCAATGATCAGACCAGATACATTTCACCACTCTTACACCATAATGACGAGGTCTGTCTTTGTCGGCATTTTATCTCACTCCTATAACACCACATTATCTTTCACTACCTAAAATTAAAACATTGCCCATCACTGGGCTGCACTGTATTTCACGGCCTCTCAGTCACAGCTGAGTGGATAACTGTGGACGTGGTTATGTCTTTTTGTATCCATTGAGTTGTATCAGATGGGAGAACATACGTGGTGTTAGATTTTTATATATTATGTTCCATGAATGATCAGATTTTCTAGGATTATGTTGGCAGACAAGGCAATAGGTGGAGGAGGCAGGCCAATAATTCGCCTAGCTGAGGTGCAGATGCAGCTATTATCTGAGCATTTGAAGGAATTTTTAATTTAAGGCACAAAAGATTATGCAGTGTAATGCTTTTCAGAGGAGATCTTCTTCCCACCAATCAAAGAGGATCATCCTCTCAAGAAACAGCAGCCTGGATTTGTTGTTTTTATCCTGAGAGCTTCTATGATAGATCATACCATAGCATATAAATAACACCTAGCAAGGTGTAGCTACATCATAAGAACATATGAATGGCCATAGTGGGTCAGATCAAAGGACCATCTAGCCCAGTATCCTGTCTTCCGACAGTGGCCAATGCCAACTGTCACAGAGGGAATGAACAGAACAGATAATCATCAAATGATCCATCCCCTGTCGCTCATTCCCACATTCTGGCAAAGAGAAGCAAGGGACACCATCTCTGCCAATTCTGGCTAATAGCCATTGATGGACCTATCCTCCATGAATTTATCTAGTTCTTTTTTGAGCCCTGTTATAGTCTTGGCCTTCACAACAACCTCTGGCAAAGAGTTCCAAAGGTTGACTGTGTGTTCTGTGAAGAAATACTTCCTTTTGTTTGTTTTAATTTAATCCTGCTGCCTATTAATTTCATTTGGTGCCCCCTAGTTCTTGTGTTATGAGAAGGAGTAAATAACATTTTCTTATTTACTTTCTCCACACCAGTCACAATTTTAAAGACCTCTATCATATCCCACCTTAGTCGTCTCTTTTCCAAGCTGAAAATTCCCAGTTTTATTAATCTCTCTTCATATGGAAGCTGTTCCATACCTCTAATCATTTTTGTTGTCCTTTTCTGAAACTTTTCCAATTCCAATCATCTCTCTCCCCATGCAACCATACCTCTACCTATCTACTTTCCTGTATTTTATACTTCCTCAAAAAAATCTAACCAGAGGCAGTGCCAATGCATGGAATATGTAAATCCAAATGGTAAAAGTTTGTCAAAGTTACAAGCAAATGAAAAGGGAAGGTTGTAATGAAAAGTGCCAAGGCAACTGTAACTAGAGGCCTCTCTGTCCGCTCCCCCAATATTAGAGAGGGCCTAGACAGTGGGCTTTAAACATAAACCATCCCCTCCCCATCAAGTTTCATGGAGGGAAGGTTAGGGTGACCAGATGTCCTGATTTTATAGGGACAGTCCTGATTTTTGGGTCTTTTTCTTAGATAGGCTCCTATTATCCCCCACCCCCACCCCGATTTTTCACACTTGCTGTCTGGTCACCTTAAGGGAGGTTGAATTTGAATCCCAGAATCTGAGTTTGCCCCTGTAGTTGTACTCTTGAGGTAGAATCAAAACTAGAAAGGGCTTTTTTCCTACGTCTAGTTTGGAGGCAGCCTGCCCTGCATATGTTTTATGAGAAAGATTTGTGAGATTTCATTGTCACTGAACCTGAACCCAAGTCTTCATTCTCCATTGACCCCTAATCTAATGAGGAACTCCAGCCTAATCTGTCTCTTCATTCTGCCTCTCTGATTAGTATGAATCACAGATAGATCTACAAACAGTTGCTGCAATTTCTGTTTCTGCTGTCCCTGGAGACCAGGACTATCTAAACTGCAGTGGACCAGAGCTTTTCCATGGGGTGGCTTCCTCCCTCCCACCATCTCAGAGGACACATGCCTTCAGTTCCAATACTAGGAACTTCATCTCTTCTCTTATAGGGAGAGACTGTTTAAATTTCAGGCTGGACTCTGGTCTCAGTATGAGTATGCCTTTGTTTTACAGAGTATTCTGACTATGGAGATTATTGGAGAGGAAATTATGAAGTAGATGATTCCATAGAATATGCCTACAGCCGTAATCAGCTGATTGAAGATGTAGAAACAACATTTGAGCAGGTAGTGATTCAGTGTCAAGTTGTGGGAGTTTTCTTAACCACTGTTCTGTAGTTTCATTTTGTCATTTCTACACAGGTTAGTAATTTGTGAAAGTTTTGTGACTTAAACTGCTGTACTATAGGGAAATAGTACAACTCTGCCCAGCCCACTGGCATTGGGTAATGTAGGCTCCACAAACCATAATCAGGAGGTTTTGTTCATAACATTTATTGCTCTCACAGTCCTTTCAGTTTCACCTGGAGATTCTCATTCTCATGAACTTAAAGACTTCAAAGCAAACCTGGAACTTGCAGGTTTCATATGAACCTGGACTCTTTTTTGGAATTCTCTTCTCCCCGTGCTCCAACGGGGCCTGAATTTGTTACAAAGCCTATATATTTATCTAGTCTTTTAGGGGCAAATTTAGCATCCTCCATCACAACCAAAGAAGGTACCCTTTGCAGTGGAACTGATGCAAAAGGTACAGCAGTGTGCAGGAGGTAGGAGAATGAGGGGTGTGACTACATGTTATGCAGCTTCTTCCATCCTGCTCCTGTGTGGGGGTTATGTGAATCTCCACAGAGGGCATTCTGCCATGGAACTGTAGTGACATCCAGTGAGTGGCTCCATGGCTTAGGGATAGATATGCCTCCCTCCCTTGCATCTGTGCAGTGCTATTAGGGCCTTACTGAGGGAAAGCTGGATACAGTAGCATTTTGTCTCCAAGCTCTCATATGCAACTTAATGATGGGAATATGGTTGCCGGAGTCCTGTTAGCCAGCTAGTTCCTCTGGGAACACCCCAGTGCCACAATGAGGTCAGGATGGTCTTTACAAAGGACCCCGTAAAAGTCACCAAACTCATTCTCGAACTTCATTGCCTGATATCAATATTGTGGGGCAAGATGACAAGTGGATTGCAAATTTCAGAATGTATTCACATGACATTGTGTGCGTACACCTAGGACATTGGGCAGGTGCATGATAATACAATAAGCAATATCCAGTTGGTTGAATCTTAAAGGCTCTGCATTTCCAGATGGTGGCTTAGACAAATTAATGGCTCTGTGATCTAGCCCCATTTTTTTTTCCAGATAAAACCTTTATATCGGGAGCTACATGCTTATGTGAGGTACAGGCTGGAGAATGTCTATGGCTCAGACCGCATCAGTTCAACAGGATGTCTTCCTGCTCATTTACTCGGTATGAAAAAACAACTGTATTATACAAGCTTGATTTCATAGACACTTACTACTGTGGGAGCAGGACAGCGCCATTTAAGACATGAATATTAAGACATTAAACTGCATGTGACTCCAGATTCTTGATATAATTTTGGGCCCCATTGCACTAGGTGGTGTACAAACACACAGCGAGAGAGACAGTCCCTGCCCTGCAGAGATTGCAATCTAGATAGACAAGACAGAGAAAGGGTGGGAGGGGAAACAGAGGCATAGAGAATTGAAGCAATCTGCCAAAGCTCATACAGCTAGTGAGAGGCAGAGGTAGGGCTAGAACTTAGGTTCCCTATTTTCCAGTCCAGTGCCCTTTCCATTAGACCATATTGCCTCCCCAAAATGGCACTCTATAATTTAGCCAACTTAACATCATTAAAGGAAATTAGGTCGAGATTCTCAGAATTGCGTATCTTAAAAGCTAAACTACTAAACTCTTAGGAACATAATTTTAGGAGCGTATTTTTTGAAAATCTTGACCTTAACTGTGACATTCTTATTTTAACTGTGCCACCTTTATGTTGCATTAATGTAATATATACATTTAGCCATATATGAATAGCAGTTAAGGAAAATAATCAACCGTAGCATTACACATAGAAATGCAGGGGATGGTCATTTGTTTCAGTTTTGAATGGTCCCAAAGCTGTATGGTAAGAGGTAGTTTATCTCAGGGAATGATGATGTTTGCTTTTCATTGAAGAAATTAGCACCTTTGAGGTTGAAATAATTTTGGTATGGCAAATAAAACTATTTTTTTTACATATTTTCTAAAATATTCTACTTGTGATATCATTATATTAAATATATCCTGTCTATGTCTATCCATCTGTTGTCTCATACTTAGATTTTAAGCTATTAGAACAGGAACCATTTTGTTCTGTCTTTCTACATTCATGACTGGGGCACCTAGGAGCTAACATAATAATAAATAATAATAATAATGATGATGATGATGATGTGCCTGATGCAAAGCCCATTAACGTTAATGTAAGGACTCCCATTAATTCCAATGGGCTTTGCATCAGGCCTTAGCTTACATGTGTGAAAATCCTTACGCCTGTTATGATACAAACCCAACACTCTGGTGATGACTTTGAGCATGGCAGATGGGATGCTATTTAATTAATTTGTAACTTTCCCTTCTCTGTTGAAGGTGACATGTGGGGTAGATTTTGGACTAATTTGTATGGCTTGACAGTCCCCTATCCAGACAAACCAAACATTGATGTAACTTCTGAAATGGTTAAAAAGGTAAGACTTCTAACGAGATGTTAAGCAGCAATTGGCTGCGTTGCAAATATGGTTTTGCAGTGATACTTATGGTTCTTTAAATGATGGGTTTTGGTAGTATATTAAATGGAATACTTCAGCCATCCCCCTGGAAACCAGGGCTGGCCTCAGGTATAGTCATGCTTCAGGCACAGAATTATTTACAACACTCCCTTTATTGTTTCCTTTACTCTTCCCCTGTGTTTATCCATTCACTTCCCATCTGTTCCCCTCTCCCTCACTATTCCCTTCCCTGTCTCTCTCTCTTTCCATCCTCTTCCACTGTCTAGTCTCAGCTCCAACTCCCTTTCCCTCTTCTGCATCTGTTCCACAAGATATGGTTTGTGTATAAAAATCCCAGGAAATAAAATCCCACCTAAGAAATCATTGCACTAACAAGACGTTTGCCCTGGTCAATCTGCTTGTATGTTGAACCCTTTTCCCTGACTCTGCCGGCCTTGTGTCTTTCGACTGTAAGCTGGAAGGACAGTGTCTGTCTCTTCTGTGTTGTACAGTGCCTAGCACCATAGAGCCCTGAACCTGATTGGGGCCTCGAGGCGTAATAGCAACACCAATAATAATGTTCTGTGATGTTTAGTCAAATGTTTGTAGATTTGCCTGAATTTCATTCATTTTACAAAAAGAATCAGGAGAGCTTCATCTTTAACATTTAACTATTTATCCTAAATATACCCACTTCCTGGATAGGAAGCTCCACTAATATGGCCCCATTGCCAGAGTACCTGAACCCAATCTTTAAAGGATTGATCCTCACAACACTCCTGGTGAGGCAGGGAAGTTCTGTTATCCCCTTTTTACAGGTGGGGAATTTAGGCACAGGGAGACTAGGAGTTTCTCTACACAGTGAAGCCTAGTGTGCAGTAAGCTAGGTGTGGATTTACAACTCCTCACTAACTCCCCAGGTGGACTCTTACTGCACACTGCTAGTGAGGACACACTCCACCGACACAATGAGCATGGTGTGGACATGCAAGATGGATTTGCTTAATTTGGAGGCTCGATATCGACTTACATAAATATGTCGACTTAACTGTGTAGTGTAGACATGGCCTGAGAGTGCCCTCAGGTGGCTTAGCTTAGTACACTTGCAAAAAAAACAGGAGTACTTGTGGCACCTTAAAGACTAACAAATTTATTTTAGCATGAGCTTTCGTGAGCTAAAGCTCACTTCTTCGGATGCATAGAATGGAACACACAGACAGGAGATATTTATACATACAGAGAACCTTTTCATGTTCTCTGTATGTATAAATATCTCCTGTCTGTGTGTTCCATTCTATGCATCCGAAGAAGTGAGCTTTAGCTCACGAAAGCTCATGCTAAAATAAATTTGTTAGTCTTTAAGGTGCCACAAGTACTCCTGTTTTTTTTGCGGATACAGACTAACACGGCTGCTACTCTGAAACCTGTCATTACACTTGCAAAGTGCATTAAGCTAATGTGCACAAAGGCAGTCTTAGTACGCAGTAAGAGTATCCGCACTGGGAATTAGTGCAGAAGAGCTAGTGCACGCCAGCTCCTGTGAGCTTTCCACCCCCCCTCCTCCCATGTAGACAAGCCCTAAGTGACTTGCCCAATGTCACCCGGATGTCTATAGCAGAGAAGGGAATTGAATCTAGATCATCTGTGTCTCAAGCTAACACCCTCACTGGACTTTCCTACCCCCCTTAATTTTAAAGCCTGTGACTTTATGGCTTTACTCAAAGTCAGGCTAATAAAGAGCTCCCCCTACTTAGAATAAGTAAAATTGCAGAATGAAATTCAAATGAAGGTTTTTAAACTAATTTTCAAGTACAGTTACGATCAGATAAGGGACTCTAAAATCAAACCCTTTTTTACTCAGCTCTGTTGTCTGTCTGTATTCTGAGTTACAGATCCAATTTCCCTTTCACCTGGTTTTACAACACTGCTACTCCACTGCCTTCAACAAGTTACTCCTGACTTACACCACTGAGAGGGGAGAATTGGACCCTATATCTGTGTACATTTCTGACAAAACTACGTTTTTACTACTTTTCACTCCTGTTAATGCTTTTCTGTTCTGGCTCATGCATTATCAATAGACTAGCTTTGACTGCGGAAACCTGATTATTGATGGTGATCCATAAGCCAGCTTGACTCAGCTCCCGTAGTGATTTTCAGGACTGGCAGTAAGCTACCCACTTACTTGCAAACTGTAAGACTTTGATTTGAAGTCATTGAGATATAATAAGTATGGGGACTGTGATGCTGTTTTTCAGAGTCACTTTTCAGAATAGAATCTGTTCTACTGGACTGTGAGAAATATCTAGCCATAGAATGATTGGCTAATATTATAAGTGAATTCTCATTGTCTGTTTCAGAATTGGGATGCAACAAAAATATTTAAGGCTGCTGAGGATTTTTTCATCTCTGTTGGCCTCTATGGAATGACTGAAGGCTTCTGGAACAATTCTATGATTATAGAGCCTAACGATGGCAGAAAGGTTGTTTGCCATCCTACAGCTTGGGATATGGGAAAAAAGGATTATAGGTACTGTAACGTTTGTAACTCTTTCCTATGGGTGCTCATAGAATCTTCACATTTCTCTTCAAAGATGTAAAAGGCTGTTATGAAAAAGGCAGTGATCTCTTGTTCTCCAGGTCTAATAAGGTTAGGACGAACAGTAATTGGCTTAGTTTGTAACAAGAGAGATTTGGGTTAGATAAGTTGAAAAAAATTTCTAACTAGAAGTGTGGTTAAGTACTAGCACAGGTTATCAAGGGAGGTTGTGGAATCCCAGTCACCGGAGGTTTTTAAAACGAGATTACACAAATGCTTATCAGGGATAATCTAGGTATACTTGGTCCTGCCTCAGCACAGCGGGCTAGACCAGATGACCTCTTGAGGTCCCTTCCAGCTTTACAGTTCTATGATTCTTTGCTATCTAGTCAAGTGCACCAGGGCAAACTGCTATTTTAATTTTAGCTTTTCCTTACTTCTCTAATATTTTTGGTAGGGGGCAGATTTAGGGTGGTTAGGGGAATCTAAACTGGATTTTATAATCTTTTTCTGTAAAATCAATGGGCTACTCTCTTCTATTAAACAGAGGATTGTGTTTATATTCATATAAGTTAGTGATAGAACAACTGTGTTGGGCGACATCAACAAAATTATCAAAAAAGTACAGTGCTTAGCCTGGGGCCATGTGGAATTTTTAGTGAAAATTTTAGTGAAAATTTATCCCCATGTATCTGCTTCATATTCAGTGAGAATGTGAATTTATATATAATGAGACCCATTGGAGCAGGTTCTATCTTCCCTTGAAATTAAGGGTACTGTAGTTACCAATATCCTGCAAGGAGAGAATTTGATCAATGGTGGGTCACTAGATATCAGTCATTGATATAGGGGTGAAAATTTCTAGTCCTGGACCATCTACCAATGTAATTTGGTGGCAGTGAAGGGAAGCCACATTTGAGGGTAAAGAGAATAATTTGTCTGGTGGGGTTTTATGAAATAGCAGTTGTATGAAGGTGCTTAGAGGTGTGAAACATCAGGAGTAGCTTTGGGTGAGATGGATTAATGAGCAGAGTCCAGGGGAGGTGGTCCAAGATGCATGATACATTCAGCTCATCACATGCTTCTCCCATTTAGCACACGGATGTCACTATATGCTGTATGTACTTTGTCCTTAAATGACACTTTATAAACATTAAATAGTGAGGCCTCAATACCCACATGAGGTGAGCAGAAATCATCATCATCATCTCCATTTCGCACAGGGGATAACAAACAGGAGTTAAATGACAGAGTCGGTGGCAGAGAGGAGATTAGAAAGCAGGTCTCTTGCCTGCTATGCCTTATGTCTTATTCACAGATCATAATGGTCCCCAGGCAAATCGTGTCTTAGCTACCCCAACTGTAAAATGCGGCAAATGGTGCTTATCCATCCCTATAAAGTGTTCTGAGATCAAGAGATAGAAAACTGCTGCCGTAGGTGGGTACAAAGTACCATCTACAGCAGGAAATAGAGACACAGAAAGGGTAATTAATTTGCTTGGAAGGAGCTGTGTTCAAGTGGATTATACAGAGGCTTAGCAGAGAAAGGAAACCTGAGTGTAAAGATTTTGGTTCCAAAACCAACTTTCTGTGACTTGGCCATGTCCTGTAACTTCAGAGATAAGCTACCTTTCTCTAAGGCGCAAACCCTCGTGGAGCTCCTCCAGTGTTGATGTAATTCTGTGGCACACCTCACTCAGGGCTGTGTGCAGTTTGCACAGTCCAGCTAGTCAAAAAGGTGCAATAAAGCCTTAAATCTCCATGTAGCAGCAGAAGTGTTAATAATACGTATTGACAAAAAATGAATGTGGTCAACGTGCGTCTCTACATGTCTAAACACTCAGGCTAAAAAGAGTTCTATATGCATAGCCAATTTTTGTTAATTTCTTACTGTATTATCCAACCAACTGTGTAAACTTGGCAACAGATATTTTCCTTAATAAGCACTGTTAATGTGCCAGCTTTCAGAGTTCAGCCATTTTTTACTTCTCTGCATACAAAACGCATGGCAATATTCTTTTTACCTCTGCAGAATTTAATAATAGCCAAAAGAATTTTACTTAAAACTTTCCCCAAAGATCACCTTTAGGAAGGGATCAAACATAGAACAGACCCAAAGGTGAATGTTTTAGAAAACGATGAACATGAAATACACCAGGGGGTTAGTAAGTGAGTTATTTAAGCTGTTTTGCATCCGGTACCAAGCAAATGGTATAACTCTGCCAGTGTCTTTATTTAATTTAAATGATTTGCATTGGAATGCAGGATCAAGATGTGCACTAAAGTGAATATGGATGACTTCTTGACGGCACATCATGAGATGGGGCATATAGAGTATGATATGGCATATTCCAACCTCTCTTATCTGCTAAGAAGTGGAGCTAACGAAGGATTTCATGAAGCAGTAGGAGAAATCATGTCACTGTCGGCAGCTACTCCAAAGCATTTGAAATCACTTGACCTTCTAGAATCTACTTTTCAGGAAGACAATGGTAACTAATAAAAATGTATTCATGCCATATTTTGTAGCAGAGTATGGGTAAGTTTGTAAAACAAATGAATTACTTAGATGCTTTTGAGAATTCCATCTCAGTTACATATCACAATATGTTCATTTCCAAAATGACTTCCTGAACCAGGAAGCAGTTATTTATAATTTGATGCTACTGCAAGAATTTAGAATTGGTAGTTCTTCACTACCTTTGTAATTGAATAATTATTGAGGAAATCTTCATAGCACAGTAAGGTTAGTGGTGGTCCTTGTACTTTGTTTACATAAAGCTATGCAAATCTATATCAAAATGTAAAGGGCTGCTTTGTCCAACTTCTTCACAGTTGATTTGTCTGACTTGTTCAGTTGAATATTAGATGATGAAGATGAGCCTAAATCAAATCCCTCAATCCAAAATCCTCCAAAATTTAGATTAGGATTTGGATCCAAACTCTTGAGCCCAGGCACGTCTCTACTAAATAAATACAATAAAATAATGTTGCAACAAAAGCCACAGGGATTATGAATGTTTAGAAAGTAGACCTGGAGCAAAAAGAGAAAAAAATGTACAGATTTGCATAACAATATCTTCCTGGGTTTCTTTGGTTTTTTTTGTGTTTCACTAAAATTTTCTAAGCAGATGTACTCATTAGCTATGTATGGTGAAGGAAGCAACATTAGTAGCCTGGTCATGTATTCATCATCACCTTAACAGTTACATTGTGCTCTTTTTTCAGAAACGGATATCAACTTCCTACTCAAACAAGCTCTCACTATTGTTGGAACAATGCCTTTTACTTACATGCTAGAGAAGTGGCGATGGATGGTATTTAGAGGTGACATTCCAAAAGATGAGTGGATGAAGAAGTGGTGGGAGATGAAGTAAGTGTGGGGAAACAGGAAGAAGAACTTTTGGGAAAGAGGGTTTAAGGGATCATTCAGTTTTCATTTTCAGGAGTACGAGAGACATCAGGGAAGTGGAGGGGAATGCCAAATTATTTAGCAAAAGTAAACAGATCTGTCAGAGTGGCACTGAAATGCTATCCACTGGTAGATGATGTTCTTGGTCTTCATATACCTGTATGGACTAAATGTCTGCAGTTTCAGAGATTTGGGTATGCTGAAATAGGTCTGTCTCCATGGTACAGTTTGGGAAATCAGCTCTTCAGGAGGAAAAAAAGGAGCTATATTTCATCTCCACTCCAAAGGCACAGCAGGCAAGAGACCTGCTTTCTAATCCCATCTGTCACAGACCTTTTAACTTCTCAGTGTTTCACAGTTACCCCACGTGTAAAATGGAGCTAATAATGGTATTCACCTATCTAATAGGATCTTGCTCAATATCACTAATGCACTTTCTGGGACCTGCTCCCAAGCCCATTCAATGTAATGGGTGTCTGTCACAGAGTTCACAACTCACCGCTGTGGAACATGTAGCTCATGACCAGTCTGATGCTCTCTCGTTTGGTGTCTCACCCCGTGGTATCACTCACACTCTCTTTCTGGAGTCAGGTTACTTCCTTTTCACCACTCCAGGTGCTCCCTCTTCATAGCTTGGTCCTTTGGCCAGGTCACTATAGTCCTCCTCTTCTGGGGTATCAAAGTCCCATTGGATGGCTGTCCTAGGCTGTCTTCTGCTCCACTACCCTGTCTGTGCCACTTCTCCAGTGGCTAGGAGGGAACCCAGGCCTGCCCATTAGCCCAGGTACCAGGCAGGGATCCTACAACCAGTGGTCGGCACTGTCCAAAACCTTGCTGTTCTTTCCCTCGGCCGCTTCCCACTTTGTTTCTGTCAGGCTCCTTTTCCACCCTCTTTTGGGTATGCCCATCTCCTTCCGTTTTGCACCGCATGGTGTCTCTCTCTCTCTCTCTCTCTCTCTCTCTTTCATCAGATTACTCTCTCTTTATCACCCAGGGTATTCCTTTTTCATGGCTTGGCCCTATGGTCAGGTCACTATAATCCTCCTCTTCTGGGGTATCAAAGTCCCATTGGATGACTATCCTAGGCAGTCTTCTTCTCCACTGCCCACCCTGTGCCACGTCCCCAGTGGCTGGTAGGGGAACCCAGGCCTGCCCATTGTGCCGGGTTCCAGCCCAGAGACCCTACAACCAGCAGCCAAATTCTGCACTATCCAAAACCTTGCTGCTGTTTCCCTGGGCTGCTTCCTACTTCATCCCTGTCAGGCTCCTTTTCAGCCCTCCTCTGGATATGCCCTTCCCTCAGGGCCTGAATCTCAGGGCTTCAATTCATCTCCAGTTTCCTCCTTTTCCCCTCTAAGTGCAAAAGGTGACTAACAGCCTTCCCTACTGCAGCCCACCTCTTACTTTCTCCTTCCTGGTTTTATAGCAGTTTAGCCTGGGCTTCATCATCAATTAGAGCTTTTCAACCCTGACTCTCCCCCAGGTGCATCTTGTCACAAGGCTAATTGGTCTTTCTCTCTATTCAGGCCTTGCATGGGGTAGACACCTCATCATGGTGTCTTTGGTTCAATGGGCTATGCAACAGACCCATGATGAGTGGTGTGTGAAGCCAATTGATTGTGGAATATTTTACAACAATGATTTTACCTTTCCTACCCCATCCTAACATAAATCCTTTGGTTTTTAACCTTTTATGTCAAAGGGCCATATCCTGCTATTCATTTTGAAGCAGTGCCACCATTGACATCACTGTGAGTTCTGTGGTATTGATCTCAAAGGTAAAAAAAGTTAGCCGTGTTATAAACTCTTTCACAGTCCAACATTAAAACATAGATACTAGGTTTGGAGTTTTTTTCTACAGAAGCCTTGGTTTTACTTAGTTCCTTAGCAAACACCCAAAAGCATTCATTCTAAAGTTGAAACACATGGAAGAAGAATAAATTAAAACAAGTACTTATACTGAAAATGACATTGAGTGATATGCAAATTTAACTTAAACCTTTAAAGTTTCACTCCATTTGGAGGCAAACTATCAGAGTCTTCTATTTGTAGAACAAACTTTCTTTGATGAAAAGAAAAGGGTTAATTTCACTTTCAGTCATGTTGGGTAGAATGTGTCCTGTTTCTAACAAACACACAGACACAAGGTAGAGGAGAGATGGGACAGAGAAGGTGAGGGAAATATGGCTTTTGTTGATGTCTTTGGAACACTGGAAGGCTGGTGAGTCACGAATGGATGCTTTGGCTGGCAGGCCATTCAGGGTACCTGTTGCTTGGACTGTGGTTCACATTCCAGTCAGGGACATAATCTGGTTGGGTCTTTTCTCCTTAAACAGGACAGGATTGTGGTCATCTCATCCCACTGTGCTGATGCAATGCAGTTGATTTCAGGATTTGATGAAAAAACAAAGACTAAGAGATAGGATAGGAGGAAGGGGGAGAGGGGGAAAACAACACAAGAGGAATGGAACAGAACAGGATCTTATGTGCCTTTGCAATTCTGGCAATTAAGTATCCCCACTGATGGGCTGAGGCCTGGATGTCATGATATGATTACCAGGACTCACAAGTGAAAAACAAAGTTATTTGAACATTTGCAAAGCCTAGTGGCCTTCCTCTCAGGAAGAAAGTCTGGTCAGCTCCTTCTATCATGGGGTCAGAGAAGATGATAGCAGACTGGGATACAAGGTGGAAAAGGAGGTGAATTTTTTTTCAAAGTCTTTTTTTAAGAAACCCCCCAAGGAGAAAAGTGAGCAGCATAGTTCATCCCCTTTTATTTTGTCCACCAATTAGGCCAGATATCCACCACATCAATTTTAGCTCATTAATTTCAGACAACACCTCTTCTGTTTTTACAAAGCATCATTTCAATAGTCCTTGAGTGATATCAGTCACCTCTTTTTGTTTGGACTAGTCTAGTTGCTCTGCCTGGTTTTCTTGCATTTTTTCATAACATTTATCATAAAAAAACTGTTTACCATGGTTACTTTTCGAACTGGCAAAAAGTCATAGATTATTGTGACATTTTCACTCACTTCTTACATTTGAGTTTCCAGTCAAGGTTAAATGTTTAGGTCCAATAATCCCATGCACAGTAGTTCCATGCATAGATCAATAGCAGTTTAGGAGCCTAGTTTATTTAGCTTTGTTATGTCTGTATTTGGAAGGTAAGGGAGATGCCAACAGTGATGACTGCTACAAACAGCAGCTGTTATGTGGAAAGGTCAGTATATTTTTTTCTCAAGAACTAGTAATGGAAATGCCTCTATTTTTTTCTCCCCCTATCCACAGGCGAGCAATAGTGGGTGTGGTTGAACCACTGCCTCATGATGAAACGTACTGTGACCCTGCTGCTCTGTTCCATGTGGCCAATGATTACTCTTTCATAAGGTATCCTTATCATCATCACTTAACTCCTAGAGGACAAGCAGCTGTGTGCTAAATACTTCACTAGAGTGTTAAGGCCAAATTCTTCTTTTGGTTAGGCCCTGGCCTAAGGCCTCCTGAAGTCAATGGGAATCTTTCCACTGACTTCAATGGGCTTTGGATCAGGCCCGCAGACTAGTTACATTTGTAGGGCCGGATTCTCACACGCTGCAATGTGACTGGAGATGCCCAGTAGCAATTCCTTGCCGTGCAGAGGAACTTTCTGCACAGCAGTGTAATGTTGGTGGAGATGGCTCTGTTGTTTCCTATGCCAGCTGCCTCTCTGACCCTCCCCATAAGGGGAAAGAGGGAGCACCTTGGAAGTCCTTCCCTGGAGTCAGGTTCCTAAAGAACCAGCGGAACAGGCCCCTGAAGGATCAGTAGCTAGAGCCAGTGACATACATTAGGGATGCCTCTGTACAGCCCTGACTCAGAGAGCTGCAGCTGACTCCCTGGGGGTCCTCCATCCAATCAATCCCAGCTGTGCTCAGCTGGAGTGGAGAATCAGAGTCTCTGCAACCCCACTTACTCCAGCTAGGGCCCATTGTAACAGAGAGCACATCTCGGCTTTTATGCTGTGTTTGATTTTGGCATTTGAACATTATCAGGATGTTAGGCCCAGCCCGTCATTAGTGTTTTGTCTTTCTTTCCAAAGTGCCCAGTGTCACTAGCAGGAGGGGTGATCTAAATTGCGGCCCATTCCAAAGGGCAAGGCTATTTGCTGCTCCAGTGTGAGCTGGGTAACACAAAGTATGGCTTTTGTTCTTTTTTTCTTTTCTTTTAGATATTACACAAGGACCATTTATCAGTTCCAGTTCCAGGAGGCACTTTGCAAGGCTGCTAACCATACAGGTCCTCTTTACACATGTGACATTACTAATTCCACGGCAGCTGGTCACAAACTGCGGTAACAAAGCACACAATTTGTTATATAAAAGGAGATTAAATATAACAGGGCCAAATTCATCCTGGCTGTAAAGCTACTTAAGTTACTGAAGCCAATGGGGTTACACCAGGGATAAACTTGGCTCTACATTAAAGTCTGTTTCCTCATCTAATTCCACTGGAGTTATGCAGACTTATACCAGCTGAGGATCTGACTCATAGGGGTTTAGTCTCCTATCAATGAGAAGGGAATTTATTTGCATTAATATGCATGTGTACATATAATCTGTGCACAGATGGAACCTAGCAATAATTTTTGATCCTTCCATACCCAGGGACATGCTTGTCTTAGGGAGATCACAGCCCTGGGCCCAGGCACTAGAAAGTATAACAGGAGAAAAGAAGATGAATGCGACACCCTTGCTCCACTACTTTGAACCCTTGCACCAGTGGCTGATAAAGAACAATAGTGGCAGATCTGTTGGTTGGAACACATTCTGGACTCCATGTGCGTAATGGTTTTATATGCAATTCAGAGTGCTTGACAATACAACTGCTCCTCAACCTATGCCCCCTTTCTGTTTCTGCAGTTGTTGAATCTGGCAGCTGGGAGAGGCAACAGGCATATTCTACTGCCCTGGAACCCAGCAGTAAGAGTTGCTCATGCAAAAGTGCATTGACTTCATCACTCCCAAAGCTGGAAGTCAGCATACTCAGGGACCACGGTGGCCATCAACCACCTGTCACAGCTTCACCTGATTCCCAGAAACTGAGCACTTGACCCTGATAATGAATTATTGACAAAGGGCACTTTAAAAAGCTTTTTTACACCGGCAGTGCTAAAAACTCAGGATGGATAAACAGAATGAAGGGAGAATAGTGGTTTGGTTTGTAGGTACTGAACAGTATCAGCTCTTCAGTTATATTCCTTGCTTGAGACTACTGAGCATGCTTCACATCTGCCGGGCTGGTGAGAACTCATCTAGACTTTCAGTCATCAGAGCTGGAACAGCAATCAGGCTAGGGTGACCAGATGTCCCGATTTTATAGGGACAGTCCCGATATTTGGGGCATTGTCTTATACAGGCACCTATTACCCCCACCCCATGTCCCGATTTTTCACACTTGCTGTCTGGTCACCCTAGATCAGGCTCAGGGTGGGCAAGCCAGTCTGGAATGTTAAATGTCATCTCTCCCTGGCTCTCCATTGCTGGCCATATAAAAAAGGGTGCCCAAGAAGTGGGAGGAGGAGTAAAATGCTTTATTCAGCCCCGCATCACTACATCAAATGCTGAAGCACATGTGAGACACATACCTGTAGCCAGTCAGGATGGGAGAATGCAGAATATCCTAGTGGCTGAGAACAGTGTTGTGTCTGATACTCTTATTAGCCTAAGGAGGGTAAAAACTATCAGTAAAACAAAATCACCTCATCATCTCCAGGGCGGGTGCAAGGATGTTTCGCACCCTAGGTGAAACTTCCACCTTGTGCCCCCACCCCGAGCCCTGTGGCAGCTCTCCGCACCCCCTGCCGCCCTGAGGCACCCCCCACTCCGTGGCAGCTCCCCCGCTCCGCCCTGAGGCACCCCCACCCCACGGCAGCTCCCTCCAGCCCAGGGAGCCGTGCGGCAGCTCCCCCCCAGCTCACCTCTGCTCCACCTCCTCCCCAAGCACGCCGTCGCTGCTCCACTTCTCCCGCCTCCCAGCCTTGCAGCGCCAATCAGCTGTTTGGTGCTGCAAGCCTGGGAGAGAGAGAAGCAGAGCGGGGCGGCGTGCTCAGGGGAGGAGGCAGAGCAGAGGTGAGCTGGGGCGGGGAGCGGTTCCCCTGCATGCCGCGCCCCCCCTTACTTGCTGCAGGCGGCCCTCCCCGCGCCCCCCTGTCCCAGGTCCCTCTGCCTAAATGCCGATGATGACCGGGGCAGCCGAAGATCCAGACACCGCAGTTGCTGCCGAAGGACCCGAAATATCGCCCCCCAAATGCTAGTGCCCTAGGCGACCACCTAGGTCGCCTAATGGGTTTCACTGGCCCTGATCGTCTCACTTGCTACACAGTAGCTTTATGGAAAAGACTTTGCAGTTCTGATGCAATGTTTCGTTTCTTTTTAAATCAGATTCTAGCAATGCAATCAAAGTGAGGATCAGTCTGAAATCAGCACTTGGGAACAATGCAGTGAGTAAATCCAGATCAGTGTATTCATTCTGTTGCTATTTCGTGTTTTGTTTAACAAATCATAGATCAACACGGAAATATCTAGCTGAATTCTATACAGGAGGATTGGATGCTTTCTATTACAAACAATATGATTGCTCTTTCTAGCAATTTGTTTGCATATTTGATGTCATTTTTCCAGGCCCCGATAAACCTTGCAAACCTCCTCACACCCTCCTCCCTGTCTATGCTCCAGCTCAGATGCCCAAATGTCCTGACTGTTATGTTTCTGGAGTGCAGTAGCTAGTAGGCAAAAGATGGTACTTCCCTCAACATCGTGCTGGAGGACTGGCTCACTGCTAACTCAGCCAATCTGCCAAGGCTGGGCATTTGGCTGCGGATTTGCTCCTTATTCTAGATTTCCTTCTTCGTGTTACTCTCAGTGGAACAGTGCACAGACCCTTCCTTCCTGTGAAAGGTTGTCATTGCCGTCAAAGCATGAGCATTTTTCCAAGTAAAATTGGGTCGTCAGGCAGGTGCTTATTCCTTATGTATCCAAACACTCACATTTGAAATTCAGATGAAATTCAGGAACCTATTGGTCTAGGAAGGTTACACAAATGTGTTTTTATTTCTCACACAAACCCACACTCTTTCAGTTCTGTCACTCTCTTGCATGCAAGCCCCAGGAACCTTTTTTTTTGCTTCCTATCCCCCTGAGTTGAATTAGATGTCATTCAGCGGTGATAGAAACACCACAAAAAGGCTCCCATATTGCAACACTTTTATTAGCCATTATAGTTAATGGTTAACTTAACACCATTTTATGCCTGGTTTTTGTCATCATGTTCTTGTGTTGTGCAACTGAGTGGCTGTAAAACAATCTCATTTACAGTACTTAATTTGAATGACTGTAAGATATGGTCCCAAGCTGCAAAACAAGCACATAAACATTGTCCACTAAATACATTTCTGCGCTGACACTCCTTCTACACAAGTAAAATGATTCTGCAACCTTGTAGTTCAGCAAGGGATCTTGGTAACATGTGCTAACTAGTGTGTAGGCATGTTGGGAAGATTCCTACATAGGACTTGCCACAGCTCACAATGGGACACATTCAGCAATACAATTGAGCTGCTTTGTACTCCCCAGACAGTGCAAAGCAGCCCAAATTCCAGTTTAACTGGTTGGCTATGCTGGGTTTACCACTGTTTTGCATCACCAGAGCAGCACGAAATAGCTAGAGAGTGTGCAAGTAAATCTGGCCTAATAAGTGCTGATTTGCAGCAGTAAAGAACCATAGGCTAATATGGAGATACACCTCTACCTTGATATAACGCTGTCCTTGGGAGCCAAAAAATCTTACTGTGTTATATTGAACTTGCTTTGATCCACTGGAGTGTGCAGCCCCCTGGAGCACTGCTTTACTTTGTTATATTGAGGTAGTGGTGTATATGTATCTTATAGAGCTGGAAGGGACCTTGAAAGGTCATTGAGTCTAGTCTCCTGCCTTCACAGCGGGGCTAAGTACTTTCCCTGACAAATTTTTGCCCCAGATCCCTAAATGGCCCCCTCAGGGATTGAACTCACAACCCTGGGTTTAGCAGGCCAATGCTCAAATCACTGAGGTGCCCCTCCCCTGCTGGGGGGGGCCCTCTGATTCAAACATGAAGTAATGTACATTTTTTCTGACTGAAGGAACAACTTCACAGTATCGTACAGGTGCTTAGAAGTGGGACTAAGTACACAGCAAACTGCCTGTATTAGAGCATCTCATGGTCACAGCTGTCAGAGAAGGCGTCCTGTCTCAAGTCTGGGATTGACTGTGCAATGGAGATAGTGTAATGTGAGCCTGAGAGTGACTATGGGCCTAATCCTGTGCCCATCAAAGTCAGTGACATCACTGCTTTATGTCACTGAGCACAGCTTCAGGCCCCATGCTAACGCCTGGGTTAAACCTCTAGCCATCTCCCTTGTGTGCTACATGGTCCAATCCCGCAGCCAGTGTAATTTAGTGTAGCTCGGCTGAAGTCAGTGGAGCTACTCTGACTTACACTAGCCGAGGGTCTGGCTCAATAGTTCTAGGAGCCTGAACAGCCTTAGCCAGCTGTTGTGCAGTGTAAAAGCTCTGCTTCTTCTCACCTGACAAGCCTGACTTCTGAATCCTTTCTAAATATGGCAGCAGCTATATTGTATTACATCTGACACACTGGTGCTGTTACAAGTCCAGGAAAGATTGAGGCATTCCCTTTCAGTTACGGAAATACTACAAAGTTAACTGAGGCACAGTGGATTTTGTGAAAAAAGTAAATTGAGAATCAAGTATCAGAGGGGTAGCCATGTTAGTCTGGATCAGTAAAAGCAGCAAAGAGTCCTGTGGCACCTTATAGACTAACAGACGTATTGGAGCATGAGCTTTCGTGAGTGAATACTCACTTTGTTGGATGCACCCACGAAAGCTCCTGCTCCAATACGTCTGTTAGTCTATAAGGTGCCACAGGACTCTTTGCTGCTTTTATAAATTGAGAATGAACTTCATTGTCTGTTTACTACAGCTTATGTTAAAGAAGCAGCTTGTTTGGAACAGCACATATAACTTAAATCTGTTGCACCTAAGCATCTGTTTAGAATGTACTGTTGTCTCAGGCGACATTGATCAGGTAGAGACACTTGCAGCTTTGCTCTAGCTGTGACTTTACTTTACTAGAGTGTCTGAGAGAGAAAAAAATATATTTAAAAGACTGCCAGGACCAGTCCTTTTGAACTCAATTAATTTCTGCCAACTGCAGACTAAATATTTCATAAACCATTTAATATGAGGATCTGTCTCTTTTTTAAAAATTGACTCCTTTTTAAATGTTAACCAGAACCACTCTGTCAGCATCTTCTGTGCGATCACACCATAAAAAGCTGAAACACAAACTGCTAGGTCAGCAGCTTGTAGACAACTAAGTGTATTTTAAAATGGAAATTTCTTCTAAAATTAGAGACCAAACTTACATTTTCTCTTACATAGCACATGAGATCTTTGTTTGAATACTTTCTGAATGAAAACATCATAAAATAGATTTTATAGAAACAAGATAGATAATTAAAAAGCTAAAGGAACTGCTAAATAGAACTCGTCAGGAAACAGATTTTTCCATACGGTGAAAATTTTTAAGATTTCCTAAACATTCATCCTGAAAACCAAAATTTTGAAATTGTTTGCAAAACAAAATTTGAAAAATAATTTATTTTCAGTCAATCAAAATGTTTTGTTTGGATAAATCTGAAATGTGGTGGTTTTGATTCTGGCCCTTTTTTATTTTTTAAATTTTTATATAAATAAAGTAAATTTCAAAACAAGGTCATTTTGAATTACAAATTAAACCTTTTTGTTCTGAAAATGTCAAAACAGGACATTTTGCCATTTTCAATTTTTTTTTAATTTCTAAATGAAATGTTGAAATTGATACAATTTCATGAAAATAAATCAGTTTAGTTGAAACAGCATTTTGCAATGGAAAACCATTTCAACCCAAATTTTCCAACCAGCTCTACTGCCAGATATGAAAAGCGTTGGTTGTGGAATCAAACTCTGTTAATACACTGGGTTCTTTTAGGGGGTGGAAAATAGATATTGTAGAGTATAAAGGGGCAAAGGATGAAAGGAAAATTAGAAAAAAGCAAACTCAGTGGCATGATGGACCAGGGGTGGCTCTAGCTTTTTTGCCACCCCAAGTGTGGCAGGCAGGCTGCCTTCGGCGACATGCCTGCAGGAGGTCCCTGGTCCTGCGGATTTGGCGGCTTGCCTGCAGGAGCTCCGCCGGTCCCGCGGCTTCGGCGTACCCACCACTGAATTGCCGCCGAATCCATGGGACCAGCAGGGTGCCCCCCATGGCTTGGTGCCCCAGGCATGCGCGTGGAGCGCTGGTGCCTGGAGCCGCCGCTGTGATGGACTGTGGTGGTAGCTACAGGAGAAAACAATGCTAACTCCTATGAATGCTTAAGTAAAGGCACCAATGTGTGTAGTATCAGCTAAATAATGAATGTACAATATACCAGAGCAGAGATAGCCCATACAGCTGTATCTTTCATTAATACTAAGGGCCAGATCCTGGGGTACTATCTTTGCATGCTCAGCACACCTCAGAAGGAGGTGTTTGTGGGCAATAGTGGCTTTAAGCCACCTTTATTGCCCCGTAGGGCCTGATCTGTAGCTCACTGAAGTCAGTGCAAAGACTTCATTGGCTTCAACGGACTTTGGATCAGAACATTGTCCCTCTGGCTGCTGAGCACTGAGCCTGTTCCTGGAAGTAATGTAGATTCAAGTCAGTGGAGCCGTGCTACACTATACTTGCTGAGGAATTGGTCTACTGACAGTGTCTGAGTTTAGAAGCAGCATTTCCTTCTGTTCTAGCTGAATCCACCATTCACTTCCATGGAGCTAGGCTGACATATACCAGCTGAAGATATGGCCCAATGTGTCCTCCTTTTATGAAATTCACTGCAGCAGGAGATCAGAGAGTTAAAAAATGTAGCTGTATTTTTTAAATTGCTATTATATAAGGGGTATCTAGAGTTTTATATCATGCCCATGAGCCTCATATCAGAGCTGGATAATATTACCAATAATAACATTTATGGGCGTGCATGCCAAGATATGTGTAATCAAAGCTCTGGCTTCAAGTTATAAACTGATTGCTACAGGTCAAAAATGAACTTTCCTTCCACGTACACCATTGCACAATTGCGTAGGATACATTCTCAGTTATTGCTGGGTTTTTCCACCTGCACAGGGAGGGGCACCTGCCAGAGGTGAGATATTTAACTTGATGCACCACTCTCTGTTTCTGTGTTCCACTGGAGTTAATTATCTGACGTATCGTGTAGTTTGCTATGAAATACGACATACGCTCTGCTGTTTTTGAATCACTTGTCTAGTTTGGGGCACAAAAATCAATACATACCTTATGCAGAAACATTGCTACAAAGAATTCTTAACAAGAAAAATACAAAGACAAAAACAACTCAGTCTCCTACTAAATGACTTGTTTATGTATAAAATTATAGAATAGAAACAAGTGTCTAAATCAGAAAGTCCTTTCCCAGACAAAAGTCCCAATAACTCCAGTGGAAATACTCCTGGTTAAAGAATCCACAAGAGCTAGGATTTGGCCTCTCATTATTTTAAGCAAAAAAAAAAATCTTTTCAGCTATTATGAACCCTTGTGTTGAAAAGGGACAGACGTTCCTCGTGCTATTTGTGGGATTCAGTCGGGACACAAAATAGCCTTAGGTGATAAATAACCTAAAGTGACAGAACTTCAGATAGATGACAACACATTAAAAGATGGTCAGGTTCAGAGGAACAGCATCAGCTGTGGACTAGATATGGGACTGGAATCCAGAACCCCCTGCATTCTGGGCTTGGCTCAGCAATTGACTCACTCAGGGTATGTTTATACTGAGATTAAAAAACCCGTAGCACCCCCTTCCAGACCTGGGTCAGCTGAATCAGACTTGCAGGGCTCAGGCTGCCGGGCTAAAAGTTGCCGTGTAAACATTCAGGCTTGGGCTGGAGTCTCGCATCTGATACACTCCCCTGTCCCAGGGTCTCAGGGCCCTGGCTCCAACCCAAGTCTGAACATCTTCATTGCAGTTTTATAGCCCCACACTTTGAGCCCTGCGAGCTCGAGTCAGCTGACCTGGCTCAGCTGCAGCCATGCCACAGGGCTTTTGTTGCAGTGTAGATGTACCCTCTGTGAGCTTCTTCACGACACTCCATAGGTATCATTTTTCCCCATTTGTAAAATGGGGAATCAATCACTTATCTATCTCAAAGGGAGTTATTAAGATTAATCAGATATTTGTAAGTCACTTTGGGCATGTAAAGTACCTTTGTACATAAGTAAGTGGTGAGCCAAGACTTCCATTGTTCTGCTCGTTTTCTTACCTCATTCTCCCGCAATGTTTGTCCACCTCTCATGTGCTGCCTAGTAGAATGTCTATGAGCTCTATGGGGTAGGGAATGTCTTCTTTGTTACCTTCTGTACCGCTCCTCGCTCAATGGAGCCCTGAGCCATGACTGGCGCGTGATCCAAGTCAACACATTTTGAAAAGAAAAGTTGTTTTGAAATATTAAAATGAAAGAATTTTTTTGTGTTTTTTTTTGGCAGGGGTATGTTTGGTTTACAGCTAAAACAATTCGGCAGATTCAGCACCAAGTTACAAAATGTTTTGATCAATCTGAAGCTGCATTTTCTGGCAAAAAAAATTTGTCTAGCTGTAATTATAATTACTGCAACTGAAGCAGTATTTTCAAAGTAATTGCTTAATGCGCTGTAATTTTCAGCATAATTATAATCTCTATTGAAGGTCTGTTTTTTATATTGTAGTACAAATGGGATGAAAATGAATTATATTTGTTCCAGTCATCAATTGCCTATGCCATGAGGAAGTATTTCTCAGAGGTCAAGAACCAGACTGTCCCATTCCAGTGAGTTATTTTGTTTGACTATGCATGCGGTGAGCATACAGTACTGCTTTTGGTTCAGCAGGGATATGTATTGGTGGAATTGATTGTGATTTCTGTATAATGTAGCTGGAGGAGGTCTGGTGGTTTCATACTAAAGGACATGAGGGCATTGGCTGGTCATAACAGGGGAGCCACTTGCTTTGCCTCATGCTGTTTAATCTTCAGAACTTTTGACAGAAAGTAAAACATCACCTGTGCAACAGTTAGATGATATTTTATTTTTGGATGCGGTAGAACATTAGTTTACCACTTACTAAAGGTGAGATTTTATCATGAGAACAGCTGCCCAAATGCTAACATGGGAATATGGCTATGATAGCCAAAGAACAGAGCAATAGAGATACCTTCCCTAGAGGAGAGACATTCCATTAAAACTAAAAACTGAAATTATATAAAATACTAGGCAACAATATTCATATCAGATACATGATGCTGAATAGCCAAGGGATTTTGGACCCACAAAATGTGAGTCAATTGATCTGAATGAGTTGAAAAGTCTCCCACAATAAATAAATGCTACCCTAATCTAATTTCATTTAAAAATAGACAGTCATTTACTAACATAGGCTATGAACAGAAATAGATATTTTTACAAAAAAAGCATTATTCTTGCTAAGTCTCTTTGAATGATTTTTAGATAGGCCTCTTTGGATGATTTTCTGAGGCTATCTGCCTAATATATTTGATCACATTTATAGCACCTCAATCACCGTTATGTCTAAGCTAAATTCTCAGCAGGGCCTAGGTGCAACCAAATGCTAGTTTTTATTCTCTAGTTCAAAGTGCAAGAAGCTGAGCTGAATGTTGCCCCAAACATGCAAGGGCAACCCTTCTGTTCTGTGCTTGGCCAGGTGCTTTAAGGCCGGGGTTCTCAACCTTTTTCTTTCTGAGCCCCCCCCCCCCTCCCCCAACATGCTATAAACACTCAACGGCCCATCTGTGCCACAGCAGGCTGTTTTTCTGCATATAAAAGCCAGGGCCGACATTAGGGGATAGCAAACAGGGCAATTGCCTGGGGCCACAAACCACAGAGTGTCCCGCAAAGCTAAGCTGCTCAGGCTTCACCTTCAGGCAGGGCCGGTGCAAGGATATTTTGCACCCTAGGCAAAACTTCCACCTTGCACCGAGCCCCCCTCTTCCCCCAGTAACATTGGTTCATTGAGGGGGAAATCCCAATGAACCTTTATAGACCCCAGGGGCCAGCCTGCCCAGGGGCCGCTCCCTAGACCAGGTTCCCCCCTCCCCACCTCCTGAACTCCCCTGGAGGGTGCACAGCCCTCCTGTGAGCCCTCCCTGCCCCACCCTAGCAGCCCCTGCCCCGAGTCCACTCACTGGCTTTGCCGGGCTTGGCGGGCTGCAGCAGCTCGGCAGGGAGGAGCCGCCTTCTGGAGGCACTGGAAAGCCAGAGCGAGCCACTTGCGGTGGTGGCGAGCCCCAGCCATGGAGGAGCTGGCGTGGCGCAGGGGGGCAGCAGCCCAGCAAAGGCAACAGTGCCACTAGCAGGGAGCAGCCAGGCCCCCGCCCCTCCTGCCCAGGCTGCGGCCTAGCGCCCCCCCTCCTGGGGGCTCCTGCAGCAGATGCATGTGGGCAGAGGCCCCTGTGCACCCCACCGGCTCCCCCCTCGCCATGCTTGGACTCTGCGACTCCCGGCAGTGTGAGCCGCCGCCACCACTGCCCCTCCCAGAGCAGGCTCCGGGCCCCACGCCCCGGCGGTGGCTCACATGCCCGGGAGCCGCAGAGCCCGAGCGTGGCGAGTGGGGAGCTGGGGGGGCGCTTGGGGGCCGGCGCCCGCATGCATCTGCTGCAGCCTACAGGAGCCCCGGGGGGTAAGGAGGGTGCCAGTCCATAGCCTGGGCAGGAGGGGCGGGGGGTGTGGCTGTTCCCCACTAGCGGCGCCGCTGCCTTTGCAGGGCTGCTGGCCTCCTGTGCCATGCCAGCTCCTCCATGGCTGGGGCTCACCGCCCCCACAGGCCAACGCTCTAGATCTTTGGTTCCTCTGGAAGGTGGCTTCTCCCTGCCGAGCCAGGACACCGCTTTTTGGCACCTCCAGGGCCTTCTTTAGGATTTATGGGGCTCTATGCAGTATTATTAAACTGGTTCCCCTATGCCCCACAGCAGCCTGAGCTTGCAGCCCTGGGGGGTGGGGGCAGAAAGACAAGGCAGAAAGAATAACAAGGCGCCCAGCCCGCCTCACAGTGGCAGAGAATCACAGTTTCCCGCAGAGACCCCTGTACCCTCTCCCTCACGCAGAATGGGCGTGCAGAAGGTACCTAATTAAAAGCACACAACTTGAGAATAAAAAATGTCGGCCACAGGTTTTTGATATGCCCTGAAGTTTGTCAGGCATTTATTTGCAAAAACGTTGTAGTAAGGGCGAGTCAGCTGTCTTGCTGAATACAACATTAAATATTATGGAATACATGATGCAGCTCTTCTCTGTTTTACATTTTCTTAATCCAGATAACTACATATTTAACTCACTGAAACAGACATTATTTTAAATGAATCAGTCACCGTGGTTTAGTGTGATCATAACAATGTTAATTGCTTTTAGAAAAAGGGAACACTAATTTATTGTGTGTGATCTCCATAACAATACACATGTTTATGAAATTCCACCAACTTTAAAAAATAAGTTTCCAAAGATTTTAGGCATAACAAATGATTGTATATCTTACTAAGGTACTGATTTTGCTGGAGGGTTCTCTTAAAACTAGTTCATCAGATAGTCAGAAGTAAAGAAAGGGAAAGTCTTTGTCCAGCTATCTGGTAGCAAAAGGCTGTTGTCCCTTTAAGGGCTCTCTTCAAGGAGGGTGGGGGGGGGGCATGAAGGGAGAAATGGATGGACAGAAAGGACAGGAAGACTTTGGAAGTATGTTTTTTTACTATGATAATTAAAATGTGTATTTTAGGTAAGGGTGGTCTTTTGAAGAATTTATTTTAAAACCCATATGTCTGAATATCCAAGTATTTAAGGCTAAAGATGATTGTGCATCTAAAAATCTAAGCAAGGATTTTTTAGAGATGTGATTTTTATAATCTTCACCAACTCACTAATGAAATATTTTTAAAGCAAATTTTAAACTAAGGTCCTGTAGAGTAACATGTTCTGAGTAAATATTACAGTCATACACAACTGTTTTTGTCAGTACATTGAGGGCTTGGCTACACTTACAAATTTGCAGCGCTGCAGCAGGGTGTGAAAACACACCCTCTCCAGCGCTGCAAATTGCGGCGCTGCAAAGCGCCAGTGTGGTCAAAGCCCCAGCGCTGGGAGCGCGGCTCCCAGCGCTGTCCGTTATTCCCCACAGGGAGGTGGAGTACGGACAGCGCTGGGAGAGCTTTCTCCCAGCGCTGGCGCTTTGACTACACTTAGCGCTTCAAAGTGCTGCCGCGGCAGCGCTGCCACGGCAGCGCTTTGAAGTGTAAGTGTAGCCAAAGCCTCAGAAACTGACAGTATATACTTGGGGGTTGGCAAATGCCTGTTAAATGGCTTCATTATCCTTTGAATGGCTCTTTAACAGTTTCAGTGTTGTGCTAATAGGTCTGGCAGGCCCTGTCTCGGCCCTGGGCGTGCCCAACCACTTGGCACCCTAGGCGACCGCCTAGTTTGCCTAATGGTTGCACTGCTTGGGCTTGGGCAGCAGGGCTGGACTTTGGTTTTTTGCCCTGAGCCCCAGTGAGTCTAATGCCGGCTTTGTTGGTGGATCCCCTGAAAGCTGCTCGTGGCCCCCCAGGGGGCCTCGGACCCCTGGTTGAGAACTGCTGCTTTAAGGGATTATGCCACTGGGTGCCTCAATCCTGGGGCAATGCATCTGTATCTAGAATTACTTAGTAACACAAAACTGAAAGCTCAAGTGTTGACAAAAATACCTCTTTCAAGCAATGGACCCTTAAGTTGTGCTGCTAGGTGTTGTTTGTAGGTATCGTGGATGCAAGATTTTCATTCATGTGATTTTTATTTGGGGGTATCTCTTTAATCCTGAAACTTTTTTTAAAATATATTTCCCATCAGGAGCACAGATATCCACATAGAGGCTGAAACAAAAAGAATCTCCTTCTATTTTACTGTCATTAGGCCTAATACCTCTGACATCGTTCCCAAATCTGAGGTGGAAACAGCCATCAGGTGAAATTTTGCTCTTAGAGGAAATAACATGAAAGAGGGTTGGAGCCATATAAATACTCAAATGACTGAGGGAGGTGTTATAAGAAAGTGTAACTCAAAACTAAAATAAGGAAAAATTAGGATGAGAGAAATTGTCATATGAAAAAAGATAAATAGCCTGTCTAATCTGATGTTGCTTTCAAAGCAGCCAATATAAGGTGACACAGAAAAGTTGTGAAACTCCTAGAATACATTGAGTTGCACTGTACTGTGCCATGGAGAAGGTACATTTCTCCAACCGAAGCTGGTGACTAGCTTATGCCCTGAACTTGAAGATAGATGACCCATGTAATTTTAACCTAACTAGTGTAAGTTCAGGTGCTATTTTTTAGCAGGACCTTCAGGATGATATGTTAGAAAGAAAGCCAGGTCTGGGAGACTGTACAGACGAGATCAAGGATGGAGAAGTAAATTTGTGATACTACCACAGAGACAATAAATTAAGCTGTGTGAATAATAAGGTTGTGGATGATACAGAGAGAGAAAAGAAGAGTGGACAAAGGACAAATCCCCTAGGAACTTGCTGGGGAGAACTAAAAACCAAAGGGGAGGTGCTGATGGGTGGTCAGAGAGGTTGGAAAACTAAGAGAGAATATGGCCAAAGAAGTTATGGTTTCTTGCAAACTTTGTCAAAAGCAACTGAAAGATCAAGGAAGATCAAGATGCAGAAAAGTACCTTAGACATGGCCAGGAAAAGGCCCCTGGAGACTTTGGCGAGAGAATTTTTGATGGAGCGAAGAAGGCAAAATGCAGATTGCAGGGGATCCAAGAGGGAAACAGAGAAGGGGAAGTCAAGGCTGTGGTTGTATGCTGGGCATCCAAGGAACTTAGAGGTAAAGGGAAGGAGAGAGAGAGAGAGAGAAGATGCAAGTAGACAGTGGGGTCAAAGGGTTTCTTGTCTTGTTTTGGTTTGGCTAGGATTGGGGATATTATTGTGTACAGTAACAAATCTGAATATGTCAAGTCTGGTTACTACAGAAATTCAGGCGTTCAGTTACTGTCTTTGTAGCAGGAGCAAATCTAGCATGTCTTGCTGCTGTATGCCTGCAGTATCATGCCAGAAAGAAAAATAGTTTATCACTCCAGTACTGAAGCAGCATCTTCAAGCAGAGTTCAACGGAAGTTTAGAATACCTAGATGATTATAAGGAATCCAAAAATATTTGATTTGTTTGTGTTTAATTCATTCCTCTGTTTGATTGTGCTCTTGATGGCAGAATGTCTCGGGGACGAATCAATGAGGCTTTCAAACTGGATGACAATACTCTGGAGTTTGAGGGTATTCTTCCAACACTGGCACCACCTTATGAACCACCTGTTACTGTCTGGCTAATACTGTTTGGGGTGGTCATGGGCGTGGTTGTGATTGGAGTCATTGTCTTGATCACCACTGGGCAGAGAGACCGAAGAAAGTAAGTAATATTTTAAATAATATATGCCAGTAGTGGAAGGCCTGGCAACTCAACATTATTGAAGCTAGTCCTGAAGATGGGTTTTCAGCAAGCCTAAATTGTTTATTTGGGTTCCAAGCCACCCTAATGCACTGGAGGAACTGACCTACAATATGCTTTGCATGTCTTTTTTTTTTCATAAGAATTATTTGAACCATAATTTTGATCTGAAACCAATACAACAAAGATTGGTTCATTGATTTACAACTTATTTGTTCAATGGTACTTCTACCATATGATGTACTGCCTCGTGTTCCCATGAAAGTCAATAGGCCCAGTGTAATTCGTTTTTGCAAAATGAGTCACATGAAATACAATATTTTTTTTACAATAGTCTCTTGTTAGAATCCAAAAGTACTTGATCAAAACAGAGGCTCAGCTCTATATTAACAGATTCTTTTTGCTTATAGGAGAAGGAAAGCAGGCACAGATGAATTAGTACAAACCAACCCCATCAACCCTGAACCTGAGGATGGAGAAGTCAATCCAGCTTTCGTAAAACATGAAGATCAACAAACATCATTTTAGAAAATAATGCAAATTCTCTATTTAAGTTTTTGTTTTCATTTTAGCTTTAACAACAATGCATTGGAAAGACCAAAATAATTCAGATGTCATTAAACATTATGGATTCTGATATTTTCAAGCAGTTGCCCATGTGCAGCCTAAGGCAAGTAAATGACTTGTTTGCCATCTCTGTGTTCAATCGGTGATGTACAAATACACAAGAGGTACATTGTGTGTAGCCCTTTCTTGAAATATATTTATCATATCACACTGCCACTCATGCTGCTATCCGTCAACCAACTATTTGCAATTTCTCTGTGTTTGCTCTATACTCTATTGCCAAAGGTTTTTAACTTAGCTGTTTCTAGACCATGAGCAGATATATAAGAAGAACTGAAAAAGAAAGTGCTTCCTCCGGATGACGATGAAGCTGTCCAACAAGAAGAAAAATCGGAACTTATCAGGAGAGTGAGCTGAAAAAAAGACCTCTTAGTCAGTGGACACACACTGAGCAGCTGAGGAACCTCAGCTTTGGGGGATGCAGTTTGAAATGATATGAGTTTTTGCACCTTCAAAGTACCTGACTCCATACTAAACCCAAAACAGAAACTGAAAGAAGACAAACAGAAACTTGAACTTTGTTAAAATGTTGTGGCATATGTAATTTGCCGAGTTGGTTGGCCTGGTAAGTATGGTGTTGAGGCCAAACAGCAAATGTCCCCCCCTAAAATAGCTTTTTGGGTTATGCTTCCAGCTGAAAAGGAAACCTATTGTATAACTTGCGACAAAGAGTCCTGTGGCACCTTATAGACTAATAGAAGTATTGGAGCATAAGCTTTTGTGGGTGAACACCCACTTCGTCAGAGGCATGCGTCCAACGAAGTGGGTATTCACCCACGAAAGCTCATGCTCCAATACTTCTGTTAGTCTATAAGGTGCCACAGGACTCATTGTCACTTTTTACAGATCCAGACTAACACGGCTACTTCTCTGATATTGTATAACTGTGTTTTGGAATAAACTCCTCTAATATCAAATGATCAGAACTTGAATTCTAATTTTAAATATTTCAGCATTTGGTTCCATTATTGAACACCTCACTAGTGGTAGCAGTTAGGTCATCATAAGCTCATAAGCAGCTTTTATTTGCATGTATGGAAGTTGCTGTACATAGCCTGGTTTCTGACTTACCTTATTTATTTTATTTAATAGTTCATAGACATTAAGATCAAAGGGTCCATCCTGATCATCTAGTCTTACCTCCTGCCCATTGCATGGCACAGAACCTCACCAACCCACTCCTGTAATAGACCCTTAGCCTCTGGCTGAGTTACTGAAGTCTTCAAATCATGGTTTAAAGACTTAGTTGTTGGATTTGTCAAATAATATTTCTGACCTTAGTATAGAACAGGATAAAATTGAGATCCCAGGAACTCTCTGACTTATGGTTGTGAGGAAGGTGAACTGGGAACATCATGGTGATTTAATTTTTGTAAGAGGCAAGGGAAGCAGACTGTTCTTCAGGTTATTAATGTTTCCCATTGAACCATTCCAGATCTCCAGATTGTACAGAAAATAAAACATGCTTTCTCCACTGCCACCAGTGGTTTAATTCTCACCTAAAATGGGCTATTCATCTATTTCTGTGGTTTTCAATCTTTTTTTCATTTGTGGACTCCTAAAATGTTTTGAATGGAGGTGGAGACCTCTTTGGAAATCTTAGGTTGAAAACCACTGACCTATTTCATATACAAATAAATCTGTAATAATCATTAACTCACTGAAAAACCCATATAAAACTTAGGGCTGTCAAGCAATTAAAAAAATTAATCAACATTAATCGTGTGATTAAAAAAATTAATCATGATTAATCATACTGTTAAACAATAATAGAAAACCATTTATTTAAATATATTTGGATGTTTTCTACATTTTCAAATATTTTTATTTCAATTATAACACAGAATAGAAAGTCTACAGTGCTCACTTTATTTTTATTATAAATATTTGCATTGTAAAAAACAAACAAATAGTATTTTTCAATTAATCTAATACAAGTACTGTAGTGCACTCTCTTTGCCATGGAAGTTTAACTTACAAATGTAGAATTATGTACAAAAAAATAATTGATTTAAAAAATAAAACAACATAAAACTTTAGAGCCTAGAAAGTCCTACTTCTTGTACAGCCAATCACTCAGACAAACAAGTTTGTTTACATTTGCAGGAGATAATGCTGCCTGCTTCTTGTCATCTGAAAGTGAGAATAGGCGTTTGTATGGCACTATTACAGCTAGTGTCACAAGATATTTGCATGCCAGATATGCTAAAAATTCATATGTTCCTTCATGCTTCAACCACCATTCCAGAGGACATGCATCCATGCTGATGACGGGTTCTTCTAGATAACGATCCAAAGTAGTGCAGACTGACACATATTCATTTTCATTATCTGAGTCAGATGCCACTAGCAGAAGGTTGATTTTCCTTTTTGTTGGTTTGGGTTCTGTAGTTTCCGCATCAGAGTGCTGTAATTTTAAGACTCTTGAAAGCATGCTCCACACTTTGTCCCTCTTAATTTTTGGAAGGCACTTCAGATTCTTAAACCTTGGATTGAGTGCTGTAGTTGTCTTTACAAATCTCACATTGGCACCTTCTTTGCATTTTGTCAAATATGCAATGAAAGTGTTCTTAAAACAAACAACATGTGCTGGGTCATCATCCGAGACTGCTATAACATGAAATATATGGCAGAATGTGTGTAAAACAGCAGGAAACATAAAATTCTCCCCCAAGGAGTTAAGTCATACATTTAATTAATGCATTATTTTCTTAATGAGTGTCATCAGCATGTCCTCTGGAATGGTGGCTGAAACATGAAGAGGAATATGAATGTTTAGCATATCTGGCATGTAAATACCTTGCAGTGTCAGCTACAAAAGTGCCATGCAAATACCTGTTCTCACTTTCTGGTGACATTGTAAATAAGGGTACGTCCAGACAACCCGCCGAATCGGCAGGTAATGATCGATTTATTGCGTCTCAACTAGATGCGATATATCGATCCCCGAACGCGCTTCCCGTCGACTCCGGAACGCCACCAGAGCAAGCGGCGGTAGCGGGGTTGATGGGGGAGCCGCGGCCGTCGATCCTGCGCCGTGAGGACGGGAGATATGTCGAAATAAGATATGTTGACTTCAGCTATGGTATTCCCGTAGCTGAAGTTGTGTATCTTACATCGACAACCCCCCCTCAGTATAGACCAGGCCTAAGAAGCGGGCAGCATTATCTCCCATAAATGTAAACAAACTTATTTCTCTTAGCAATTGTCTGAACAAGAAGTTGAACTGAGTGGACTTATAGACACTACATTTTTACATTGTTTTATTTTTTTAATGCAGTGATGTAACAAAAAAAATCTACATTGGTAAGTTGCACTTTCACGATAAAGAGATTTCACTTCAGTACTTGTATGAGGTGAATTGAAAATACAATTTCTTTTGTTTATCATTTTTACAGCGCAAATATTTGTAATACAAAATAAATATAAAGTGAGTATTCTGTGGTGTAACTGAAATCAATATATTTGAAAATGTTGAAAAATATCCAAAACTATGTAATAAATATCAATTGATATTCTATTGTTTAATAGTGCAGTTAAAAGTGATTAATCACGATTAATTTTTTTGAGTTAATTGCATGAGTTAACAGCGATTAATTGCCAGCCCTAATACAAATACATTAATTTCTTTCCTAATACACCTCTACCCCGATATAACGCGGTCCTCAGGAGATAAAAAAAATCTCACTGTATTATAGGTGAGACCGCGTTATATCAAACTTGCTTTGCCCCTCCCCATTCCTTGTTCCCTGACCACCCCCTCCAGAGACCCCCATCCCTAATCAACCCCAGGACCCCACCCCCTACCCCGTCCCCTGACTGCTCCGACCCCTATCCATGGCCCACCACCTGACGGGCACTCCCTGGCAGCGGTGAGAAGCAGAGCAGCCTGGACGTAGTCCACTCCACTCTGCCAGCTCCCAGATGCGGCGCTCTGCTTCCCACCGTCAATGAGTGTGGGGAGGTTGGGGAAAGGAAGCTGGCAGAGTGGAGCAGGCTGGGGCTGGGCTGCTCTGCTTCCGCTGCTGCTGGTGAGTGCGCGGGGATCCCTTCCCCCAAGCCTCCTTACCCAAGCGACATGGCTGGGGCTGGGGCGAGTGAAGCAGAGTGGGCTGCTCTCAGCCCCCCACTAATCACCCGGGCCACTCTGGGACTGCGGGGCCCTGAAAAGTGCTGTCCCACAGCTCCTGGCCCCTAGACTCTGAGGGGAGAGCCTCTGACTGCCCCCGAGACCCTCTGCCCCTTATTGAACCCCTCAGCCTGCCCTGGCCCGGCACCCTTAACACGCTGCTCAGAGCAGCGTGTCATAGCTTTACCGCATTGTATGCGAACCCGCATTATATCGGGCCACCTTATATCAGGGTAGAGGTGTAACCTTATTTTTCTATGTAAGACATGGCTGTAGTTTCCACAGTGATGATGTGACCATAAATAGGAGGGGAGTTGGGCCATGTGATGATGAATGAGAGGAGTGATGTTTCATGAGACACTCTTTCTGTTATGATGATCAACAATGAGACGATTTATGTCCTTACATTTAAGGATTTGCGCAAATTTGCAGGACTGAGACCTTACTGTTTAGAGACAAACTTCAACTTAACCATATCTTCTTAACCAGCCTGCCTTAGCGCCCGTGCTGCAATGCTGATCAGGAGCCGCCCGAGGTAAGCCTGTGCCCCAACCCCGAGCCCAGGGAAAGTGAGTGAGGGTGGAGGGGGGCTGGAGTGAGTTGGGGGTGGAGCCTCAGAGGAGGAGCAGCAGGGTAGGGGCAGGGTAAGAGTGTTCAGTTTTGTGCAATTAGAATGTTGGCAACCCTGTGTCTGACCAGGATGATATTAAATGGCTGATGGTGTGATATATCGTTTTGCAGCTCTGTAAGAGAAGCAAGCCAAATTTAGGAGTGAGCAGAGATGTGCTTAAAGTGGCTGTTTCCTGCCTCACTTCCATATAAATTAATGGGAATTTTCCATTGATGTGGGACCAGGATTTGGCCTGTAATCTAGTACAGGGGTTCGTAACCTTTTTCTTTCTGAGCACATCCCCCCCGCCCTCCCAACATGCTATAAAAACGTCATGGCTCAACTGTGCCACAAAACTGTTTTTCTGCATATGAAAGCCAGGGCTGGCGTTAGGGGGTAGCAAGCTGGGTAATTGCCTGCAGCCCCACACCACAGGGGCACCGCAAAGCTAAGTTGCTCAGGCTTCAGCTTCACTCCGGGGTGGTGGGGTGCAGGTCCCTGGCTAAGTTCCCTCTAAGTTGCGTGGCCGCGTAGCTGCTTATTAAGCTCCATGCAGGGGCTTGGGGCTTAGGGCTGTGGCGGGGAGAGACACCTCTCCCCGCCTACCTCAGCGTGGACCTGCCGCTGTGGGGAGAGATGACCCTCCCCCGGCGCCCGCCCCAGTGTGGAGCTGCCGTGGCTGGGAGAGAGGCGCCCCACTCCTCACACTGGCCCCAGTGCGGAGTTGTTTGCTCCTGACTTGCCGCGGCCGGGGAAGAGGAACCCCTCCCTCGGCCCAGCCCCACTGGAGCTGCTGTAGCCAGGGAGATGCGCCTCTCCTCCAGCCCTGAGCTGCTAAGGTGACAGAGAGAGGGCTGAGGGGAGTCCTCTCTCTCCCCTGTAGCCTCTGGGCAGCCTACACCCCAGACCCCTCATCCCTGGCCCAACCCCAGATTCCGCACCCCACCACTCTGCCCCAGCCCTGAGCCCTCTCCTGCACCCCAAACCCTTCATCCCCACCCCAGAGCCTACACCCCTAGCCAGAACCCTCCCCCCTGCACCCAACCACCTGCCCAGCCTTGAGCTCCCTCCTGCACCCTGAACGCCTCTTCCCCAAACCCACCCCAGAGCCCCCCCCATCCTCTTCCCCAGCCCTGAGCCCCTCCCCCCTTCAAACCCCTTGGCCCCACCACATGAATTTTGTTATGTGCACCAATATGAAGGTGATGTGTGACATATCACTTTCATATTGGTGCACATAACAAAATTCATTCTGCACATGGATGTAAAAAATTAGAGGGTCCCCGGCCTTCAGCCCTGTGTGAGAGGGGTTTGGCTTTCTGCCCTAGGCCCCAGTGAGTCTAATGCTGGTCCTGCTTGTAGCCCCCCAGGGCTCCCCAGACACCTGGTTGACAACTGCTGCTCTAGTAGACTTTGACTTGTTCTAATAATGAAATCATAGAACACCAAGTATTTTTTCTATTTTATGAATGTTTCAGTGCAACAGCGTACACAACGCCGTTAAAATGCTGCCTCAAGTTAGATGTCATTAATGCAGCTGACAGTGTCTTGCTACTAGAACAAAACTGTGCACGCATATGCTCGCATACACCCACTAGTAATTAATTTCATATAACTTGTGCATCTTTCACAATATTTAATAGTGGACTCTGTCATCTACTTTTGCTAGGGTCTGAATTCTCCTTTTGACAACTGTGTGTGTTTTGCATCTTCCCACCCTTCTGTGTAACTTGTTTTATTTTTCACTTGGACCAACAAACAACTTTTATGCAAACAGGAAAACAACTAAGCTTGCCGTGTTCCCTTCATGCTGTAATGTCACAAAATGCCATGTAATAATCCAGTCGACAATGCTAAATAAGAGATGTGGGCTAAAAATAACACAGTCTCAGCATCCATTCATAAATTGCAGCTACGACAAATGTATTCACTTTAGAGTTAAAGTTCCAAATGTCTCATCTAGATGTAGGAAGAAGTCTCATAAATTCTGGTAACCTTCTGCATTGAGATGTGTGATGTTTGCATTTAGCTGTGAATTTACAACATAGTGATAGAAAGACACAGGATTCTGATACAGACATTAGCCAAATCAACTTTGCAGCACTCCACTTTGGTTTGTCAGACTCAAACAAACAATGCTGCCTCACACAGGTGTGGAGCTTCAGCCAAAGCACTAATTAAAGCCTCGTCTGAACATGATCAAGTTCAGAGAGAAGCGGCTACTATGTTTATATCCATAAAACTTGATGCTAACGAGAGAAAGACCAACATCAAACATAGGCCAAGGACATATGGAAAACAGTTCACGAATGGCTCTTACATGTACTAGGCTTCAAAACGAATCAAGCAATTTTATAAAGCAATCTAAAATGTAACTGAAAACAAGGGAAAGGCCTATAACGAAGGATCAGTTAAAATCAACTATTTTCATCCGTCTTAAGCAACATTTCCCTTACACTTCCTGTTCTGTATTGGGCCTTATGGAGAAAAGGGGGAAAAACCTGTTAGAAATGCTATGCAGACATTACTGGCCAGTTCCTCACACGTCAGACAGGAATTTTTGTAAATGAACATAA
Organism: Mauremys mutica; assembly: GCF_020497125.1. NCBI lineage: Eukaryota > Metazoa > Chordata > Testudines > Geoemydidae > Mauremys > Mauremys mutica. The sequence goes on from NC_059072.1 coordinate 227,988,442, forward strand.
TTCCCTCTAATGTGCCTGTTTACCACTGTACTCCAGGTGCCAAAGCATCCTCTGCATTAATATTTCAGCCTGACTTTTAAAAATAAACAGTTCTGCTAGGCATGTTCTTTCTACTCCTTTAAAAATACCAGAAACATGGCAAGACAAACACTGGAGCAGTCGAATACATAAAGTTCAATGTACTCTTCTCCCTGTAGAGCCAAAACAATTACTGTTACCATTACTATGAATCAAACACTATTCACAATTTTTCAACATGTACTTAGAAGAAAATAAGCCAAAATTTGCAAACCTGGGTGTCTAAGGTTAGGCTCCTAAATCTATATTTAAGCGCTTACATAGAAGTAAGTTCAGAGGTGCTAAGGAGTGCCAGCTGCCATTGCAGTCAGAGGGAGCTACAGTTGATGAGCACCTTTGAAAATTAGGGGCCTTCTAGTTAAGTGTCAAAATATGGATTTAGGAGTCAAATTTCAAGCACTCAAGTGTGAAATTTTTGGTCATGCCATTATATTAATAACATTTCAAATGGTGATGTCATCTTCAGGTATCTGGTCTTGCAGCTCCCATACTGATGTTTCAATAGACCAGTCTGTTTAAGGCTCATGGAATTCTAGACAAGGATGGTTGTGCATTATCAGGGGTTACATAGGGAACAAGAACGTATCCCTGCCAACAGTAGCCCATCATTGTATTTCAAATGCCACACAGATCTAGTTTAGAATGAACAATGAATTAAACCTATGTCATTAGGGCCCAATCCAATATGCACTAGTCAATGGAAAGACTCTCCTTCACCTCAGGGAAGCTGGATCAGGCCCTAGTGACCAAACTGACATGTTGTTTACTGGCAATAGCATCCACGTCATTGAAGTTAACACTAATGCCACTGGAGTTGCAGCCACTTGCACCAGGTATGAATTTGACCCATAATACCAACCTCAGGTTTATATACCAGAAAATACCCTGGGATCTGATATGATAATGAGAAAACCTATTAAGCTTATATTACCCACGTTTACATTTTCCAAATAAAGATGAATAAAATCCTGTTGTGATGTGAAATAAACCCACCACAACAAACCTTGAAAGAGTTTACATTATTACTGCATATTTCTCTGCTTGTGAAGTACTGGGGTGGGGAGGTCATACTAATAGCATCAGTAATATACTTCTACACTCTTCTTTCAGACAATACCAAGTCACCACAACATCACAAGAGTTTTCTTCTTTACTCTATGATGTCAAAGCACTGCGAATTAAAAGACAATAAAAAACCAGTGTAATACTGCTGGAGTCAGCCAGATTTCAGAATTCATACAAGAGTATTAGCTCTCACAAAGTAGACTGGTGATATGTCAACCAATATTCAAAGCCACATGATAAGGACTTGTCTTCAAGACTTGTCATCTTCTCTGAGTGGCTCAATAATTGATAGGAGTTGCTGAAATGTGGGGCGCTTTTCTGGCAGCTATATGAAAACAAAAAACAACTTATGTGGTTACTTAACAGTGAAAATATAACAGTTACTGTAACACATTCATTTTTCTTAGCTCAAACATGTAGAATTATGGAGAGGTAATGGCATTTATGTGGCAAAGCAATTTATGATTCCAAGCACTGTATGCTTTAAATCTTTCTTCTATTGCTATTGCTTTCTTTTTTCTTTCTCTTTAAAATTTTTGTTCAAGTAGAACTTATTTTTGTCATGTTTGGTGTGAGTCATATAAAAACTAACAATCACCATTTTATAGTAGCACCAATAATGTGCCAGGTAGTTTCTAGAAGGGACATATCACAGTTTAAAGACAGGTAAATGGAGGCGGGAAGAAGAACAATAAATTGGGAATTTTTTTGTACTAGAGTCACTGTAGGCAGCATGGCAGCATTGATCTTTAAGAGAAACTTAAATATGGATACAGAATGATCAATGTTTGACCTACAATGTTTGACAGTGCTCTTATGTTTAGAATTTCAGGCATAGAGACATTATGATGAATCACAAACTCTAAATCTGTCATCTACTTTGAGGCATATTTTAAAGCTATCTTCATAAATGAATGGTACACCTTCCTCAAAAGGAAAATCTTGCTTAATTTTCCACACTTGTCCTCTTGTTAATTATGGGCCCTTTCTCTGGATTACTGTAGTAGAGGGCTTTATGGAAGCTAGTTTTTCTCTACAACTGATGTTCTTTAACAGAAATAGTTTCCTGTATTGCTTTTTTTTTCAGCTGCCCATCATGAAGCTCATCAATTGTTTTAGATATCTCCAGTGCATATGGACCTAGGTACATACCTCATGCCAGCAGCTGTACATTAACTGGTAGACGGTCTCTGAGGCCAGTTGTGGTCGGTAAAGCCGATATCCCTCAGAAACCTTCTCAATCACTTGTATGTTATCATACAGTTCATAGGGTTGCTTTCCCAAAGTGAACACCTCCCACATTAAGATCCCTGCAGAAATTTCCAGGGTTGAAAGACAAGAAATTTAATGAAAAAACCATTCCAGATCAAGACACTTAAGCAATACTCATCTAACAGAATGGTAATAACAGTTGAGACTTCTAGCAAAAAATGTTTTTCTAGCAAATTTATGGGGCTGATTTGTAACCAGGGTATGATGAACGGTATTAGTGTTAGTGATGCTGTACTCAATTGCAAACAACATACTGTTGCAGTGGAAGGTGATGTTGAATGATACAAATGTTTGATGGTGTTATTCAGTGATAATGCCCAAGACATGGCAATTTAAGATTTGTCCTATGTCAACTTTACAAAATATAGAATAAGTACTAAGGGCATTTTGTAGATGATTTTCTCATGTGATTTTACAGATGTTTTTAAGGGACTGGGACATTTAGTCCTTTAGTGTTAGAAGACTTAAATAAGATTCCCAAAGGACTTACAATGCTTATATATAAGACTGCGAGTCTATCACAGAGATCACAGATGTCACGGATTCCATGACTTTCTGTGACTTCTGCAGCTGCAGCTGCCGGGCTGGCAGACCCCTGCGCTGCCCGAGAAGCGGACCCCAGAGCCAGCTGCTGGGGCGGCCCTGGGGCCAGCCGCACCGGCTGCTGCTGGAGGAGCCCCGGGGCTTTGGAACAGCAGTGGTCACGGAGGAGCAGCAGTCCCAGGGGCTGCCCCAGAGACTGTCAGAGCAGCAGTCCCCAGTGGCCTTGGAGCAGTGTGGAACAGTCAGCCCCTGTCACCAGAGCAGGGGCCAGCCACTGACCCCGCCCCCACCCTCCCAGAGCATCAGTGTCCTGGGGGCCCCCAGAGCAGTGGCACCCTGGGCCCCAGGAGCTGCTAAGTTTTAGTCACTCAGGAGTATTTATAGTAAAAGTCATGGACAGGTCACAGGTGGTGATTTTTTGTTTACTGCCCATGACCTGTCCATGACTTTTACTAAAAATACCTGCAGCCTTAATTATATAGCTTTCATACCTGTAAATAAAACCTGCAAGCTCTAGACATCAGTTAATGTAACTGTCATTAGTACCTGACGTTTTGTGTCAATTTTGCAGTAAACTTTCTTTCAGGCTAATTAAACTTACATGAAACTCATGCCAATTCCAAACTGAAAAAAAAAGTATTTCATTGTTTCTTTATTACATATAATACGGTACACAAAGATATTTTTCAAAAGTATTTTTTTCTGATTAGTTTTTACATCAGAATTAGCAGGCCTTGACTACTTTGTAGCTGCTTGAGGACTCTTTTGAAGACTGGCAAATTGCAGTGGGATAGAAAGAGCATAACAGAATGAAATCTGTATTCCAGCTTTCCCTGGAGTGCTCCTAGAATACCTAAAAATCAACATAACTTCTGTTCAGGAGTCAGCTATTGGAATATGACTATTGCTCCTGTTCTTTAGCCCTCCAAAGAGTCATCAGGCAAAAACAGGACAATCAAGAAATGATGGGCCTGATTCTTCTCTTGCTTACACTTGGGCAATGGATCACTGTAAAACTGCTATGGAAGAGAAGAGAATCAGGCCCTGTATTTCTAGGGTGAAATACTGTCCCTCCTGAAGTCAACATTAAAATTGTCACAAGACTTCAGTGGAGCCAGGATTTTGCCCACAATGTAAAAGCAAACAGGAAAAGCTATAATTTATAAAAAGACATTATGATGCCCTCCGTATACTGTATAACATAGTAGTATAGGGCACAAGCAAAACATTTTCAGCATTGCAGTCTTTCTTTTAATGGGATAGGGTGACTAGCTGGAGACAAAGCTGAGAGGAAGAAGAATTTGGAAAACCTTTCTTCTACCTTGTTCACCACAGCTCAGTGCCAGGTTGCCATGAGAAGATCAGCTGTTTGAGCTCTCCTGGCTGGGAACAGGTTTGCATCATGTTCTAAGTTCTGGCAAGAAGCTAGCATGGCACATGTATCCCATGATTACACAGTATTGCGTGCTCACCCATGCTTGAGATTTATGAATCTGCTACAACCTTTGAACTAACTGAACAGGTCTTTTAGCTCAGGCACTAGAGGCTGGTGCTTTTAGAGCTAGAGGGCTCCGGTTTGGTCTCTGCTCCAGCGACCCACCCCGGCATTGCACTACACACATATTGCACAACATATGGGTAGTGGGCCAAATTCTAGTCTGTGCACCCACAAAGAAGCCATTAAGATTACAGCAGCTTGGTCTATTGTTATTGCATGGCAATATTAAGCAGAATATACACGCTATAGGTAGTAAATACCTATCTTAGACTTTTGCACAGTAGTTGTTAAAGTCTGTCAGTCATTTTTTTGGCTTTTCAAATATGCAGTCAAGTTTGCATTTTTTTGAGCTTATTAAGCATCTCCAATATGAAAGGTCAAATCCCATACGTACCAAAGGCCCATACATCCGACTTGCTGCTAAACTTGGTATAATGAAAAACTTCTGGTGCCGACCACTTCACTGGAAACTTAGTTCCTAATGAACTTATATACAGGTCATCCAGAACATACCTGCAAGGGAAGAGCCAGTCTTCAGGCTATGACAAATAGCTAGTGAAACACTGCTTACTGCTTCTGCCTGGAATGCCCCGCAAGAACTCTCCAACAAGCCTGTGAGCAAAGCCTGGCCAGAAACCCAGGTCTCCAGAGGTGACCTGATAGAAACTCTAACCTCAAGCTACAGAGGTATGTTGCTGAAATCAAGTTATCAAGGGACTCATTGCAAGAGGGATCAGAAACCCAAAATCATGTGAATCTCTCACAAAGGGGGCATTACAAAAACTCTCTTGCACACAGAGAACATTGTTGAGATTTCTTTGACAAGCATGAAACGATGATGTGCATACATTTGCCCTCTAACCTTTAGCGATGCCAGGAGTCCACACCTTCTATTTTTCATTTCATTGAAAGCCCCAGAATGTGTTACAATCATTAACTCAGTTGGACTAAAGAGAACTAGATAGTCCCTGTGGTTTAATTTTACTAATAACCAGTTCATTCACTGTTGGTTTCATGGCAGCACCGGCTGACTAACCCCAATAAAGCATTCAGGATTGATAATTATTGCACAACAGTGGTTGAAGAGTCAGTCTGTAGCTTACCTAGCCATCCCGAAGTCAGACACTTTCACAGTAAGATCACTATCAACCAAGCAGTTCCTAGCAGCCTTTAGTGGGAAAACAAGAAAACAGACTGAGTGACCAAAATCCAAGTGAAATAAGAGTTTGGTTATTTTCAAATAGTATTTCTGTCCTTCAGAATTCCTTTGAAAGGGTCCTTGGGCCAGAACCTGGGTCTGTAGAGCCTGGGACAGCTACAGTCAGAGGGGACTGTGGAGAGTAAGTGCTGCAGGAAGTACCACCTAAGTACTTGCTGCCCTCTGATTTGCCAAGTGCCCCTACTTAGCCTCAGAGGTTGCCCCAGGAAGTTGTCTGGACAACCACACAGACTTTGCCTTGTCTCCTGATCTCTTATCCCAGCCTGACTCTGACTCTGATTTCTGCCTCCTGATTCCAGCCTGGTGCTATCTCTGACTTCTGCTCTCTGACCCTGGTCTGACTCTGATCCCAACTCTTGCTTACTGAACCTGGCTCTTGTGATTCATGCAACTCCTGCTCAGTGACCATTCCTCACATGCAGACCACAGCCTAAATGTGACTACTAGGTCACACTGCCTATGCCCTGATCACTTATATTCATGAAGTTCTTTGATTAAAAAATGATGCATGATATTTTTAATTTGTAACAATAATAATACTGAGCTCTTCGATAGCACTTGTCATCCATAGATATCAAAGTGCTTTACAAAGGAAATCAGTATCATTATCCCCATTCTACTGATGGGGAAACTGAGGCATGGGGAGGGGAAGTTGCCCAGCAAACCAATGGCAGAGCCAAGAATTGAATGCAAGTCTCCTGAACCCCAGACCAGTGTTCTAGCCACTAGGTAACACCACATCAAAAGTTGCTAGTACATCAAAAACAAGAACATATGTATGATAGGAGAATGCTGACATTATAAGGAGAATGGATTATTGAGAGATAATTTAAGCAGTATGGGCAATGAATAGCCCAGTAAGAGCCCCGAGCTGCACGGACTTATTTATGTGAGCATTTACCTAAGGCTATCATCTCTGCCCGGAGGGCTGTTAATCCCAGGGATATGGTTCACCTCCTAAAGCCAAGTTCGATTTTTATTCTTGGCTCTCTATGGTTTGTAACAGTCAGTAGCAAATTTTCAGACATTGCCTTTATATTTATAACTTGAATTTTGTACAGATAAACTGCTTGGCATCCTGGATTTCTGATTTGAATGTGCAAACTGGTTAGTTACATGTCCAGTTACTCGATTCGTGTACACAAATAAATAACTGCAAACACTAAAACGAATATTTAAAATGATGGTTGAAGCTGGAGATGGGCTGAGGCCCCTTTGAAAATGTAGCTCTCCATAGTGTAGAGTCTCCCGCATTTTCCAATGGCTACAGTTAGAACACAGAGTGTCAAGACTGAGTCTGGAACATGAGTCTCCAGGAGCTAGGGATAGTTCTCTTTCAGTGATCTCACACAATAACCAATCTGCTCCAACCCAAACCTGTCTTCCAGTGTTCTTGAACACACGTTCTTGCCTGGATACCAAGGTCCTGATTCTGCTTTCAGTTATACTAGCGTAAAGTAGAGCTAGATCACTATAAAACCGGGGTGCATAATAGAAGGAACAAGACTCAAGTGGGTAAAATACTGGCTGATTACAACAAAATCTGAAAGGTTCAAGTTCTTGACACAGCAGCTCTTCTTATAATGGTAACAAAACACCACTAAACAAAACGTTCTATTCCAGTGGTCTACCCTTGTTTTATGCCAGTGTGAGTTACACTGGTATAAAATAGGAGTAACAGAACATAGAATCAGGTCCTAACTCTCCTCTTCCTACCTATCCTACGTGGTTAGAGCTTACCAAGTCTCGATGAATGAACTGCTGGCTCTCTAAGAAAGTCATAGCTTCACAAATGTCATAACATATTTCCAGCAGCTGAGAGGGTTGCAGTTCCTTTCCGTGACTCCTCAAGTAGTTAAGCAAGCAGCCATTAGCCATATATTCTGCCACTATATAGATGGGATATGTCTCTGTGCAAACTCCATAGAGCTTAACAAGTTTGGGATGATTAAGTTTCCTGAAACAAAATATTAAGACATAAATATGTTACTCTATTTTGTGAGCTTTTATTCCTTATCATTACCTTGACATTTGTAAAGGAACTTTTGGAGCCATACAAACAAATAATAATTAATAAGAGTTCTAGCCTAGTTTGTAAATCCTGTCACAAGTTTGGGTTTGATCAATGAAATCTCAGACTTAAAAATCTCCCTTTCAAGCAAAGGTTAATTTCTTTCTCCATGCTAGCATGAAACAATTGCACAAATAATCACTAATGGTGAAACTGACTTTTTTAGGTTCCAGTAGTGCAGACTTCTGAGACCCACCGGCACACATGAAGAAAGCTGTGTTAGTGTATTGGCACCTGAGATTTAAGGATTTCATGTCACAGAATGGACTGGGTCCAGCCCACCTGTGCCTTAATAGCCTCTCAAAATGGGCCAGATAAAGGGCAGCTGATCTCTGTAAAGAGCTGGAGGAAGGCAGGAAACAAGAAGAGAAAGCTGTGGCAGAGAGTGAGAAAGGTTCCTGCAGGGAAGATCATGCAATCAGGGAAGTTGCTCCAGCTTGGAAGGGCTGGGAGCAGCTTGCTGAAGCAGGGAAGATCCTGAGACACCAGGGGAGTTTTGAGACAGTACCTCAGGGAGGATGGGTTGTCCCCAGCTTAAGTCTGGGGAAGCCTCATTTTGAACTTTTTGCTAGTAAAACCAGACTCTACGGAGGGGTACCATTGAACAAAGAGAAGCCTTTTTTGAATTCTTGAGGAGTCCAAGAGGGGAAACCAAGGCAGGGCACGACAGAGCCACCGTAGGCCATGAGAAAGCATTCAAGACAAGAGGTGGCTACATTCCTACTAAGAGAATGTAGCAAAGTAGAATCAGCTATTATAACCATTTCAGCTAGCCAACTGACAGGAACACAGCACATTTCCTTATGTTGTGACATACCTAAAACGGCCCTGAATAAAACTACTTGCAAACTGGTATCTCACTGTGGAGACTGGGGTGGTGAAATATACTGCAGATGCATTCATTGGTCTAATACGTCCCATCTACTCATGTGTATGTCATTCCTATCTGCTTCTGATGACAGAAGTAGATAATTCCATCCAGGCCTGTTGAAGGAGGCGTTTCAATAATAAAGTACATGTTTAAATCACACATGCAGAAGCTCAGCAGTCAGTGAAGCTGAAGAGCAGTATAATACTGGTTAGTGGTAACCCCAGCAATCTCTCTACTATTCTTTTGATGCCTCTTTAAATGTGATGCCCTAGGTGGCCACTAGGGTGACCAGACAGCAAATGTGAAAAATCGGGACAGGAGGTGGGGGGTAATAGGAGCCTATACAAGAAAAAGACCCCAAAATCGGGACTGTCCCTATAAAATCGGGACATCTGGTCACCCTAGTGGCCACATACTCAGCCCATGCCTGTGGTACTCATGGTTTTAGTTTGAAGAGGAACTTCTTTTTTCAGTGACTATTCTATATTAGTGAGATGACTTGTGGAAGAGCCTTATTTACAATGTTATTTCATTAAGCAAAGTGCAGCTTACATCATGGTGTGAGCTTCCTCTATGAATTCATCTTCTGACATTGATCCTTCTTTAATCATCTTAATGGCAACATCGTACTTTCCCTTCCATTTTCCCAGCTGTACCACTCCAAACTGGCCACTTCCTAATTCCTTGAGCAGGACGATTTCCTCTCGTTTCAGCTCCCAGATCCCTAGACAGACAGAAGCAATCCCTTTTAGCTACCAGCCTGACGTATTCAGTCCCGGGGTCCTAAAGGTGTCCATCTGTTTTCTTTTGCAGTGCATGAAAGTGTGCCACATGAAGTCTATGGGTTTTGTATGCGAGTGGCATCAGAAATGTAGCACAACCCCAGAGTGCCATTTGACACCACAGCTGAGGTATGTTAGTTCGCAAAACCAGACAAAATTTGTGTCACTTATGAAGGACTTTTGGGTCAAACAACTGAAATATCACCAGGCTGTTTTTCAGTTGGCTTTGCAAACAAATGCAATCCCACCACATAATGTGCTAGAACAGAATAAGAAAGGGCCAGACTGAGATGGCTGTGGCATGGGCATGCAGATGGAGGGAGTGCACAAGGAGCCAGTCACTTGACCCCAGAGGGAGTTGGGGAATGTGGTTCCCATGGCCTTCCAATATCCACACACACAGCAGCCTTGGGAATAGGCTGTGTGCGCTGGTGGGTGGTGACTAAACTAGCTTTAAGAATAATGCACCTGTGCACTCCCCATACAAGGGAGCTAGGGGAGGGACTGATCACCAAAGAACAATCCCTCTCTAAACTCTGTGTGTGGCAGGGTGGTTCTGCATTACCTCTGACACAGAGATAAATGTAGGTGGCTGCAAACTAGAGAGTGTAAAGCTTCTGCAGCCTTCTATAAGGTCAAGATTGGAAGTAAGGAAAATCCTAATGGTTTATTTTTACTGACAAATTATACCTTGTCGGTGTGACGATGTGTGGGATCCATCTGTACAACCTAAGGAATTCTGAGTGAGCTTATGAACTCTCTCCATGCATCTTTATCAAACTCTATTTGGAATGTGCAGCCTTTTGTCTTCTCTGTTGTCCTTTTACCTCATCTTGGACAGAAGTTCCATGGGGGGTGACACAGGACTGGCAATAGAGGGTTGTGAAATCTAGGTGGTCCTCTATTCAAATACAAGTGCCCTAGGCAATAGGCAGAGTCCCACCCAGAAAATCTAGTCTGTCAGGGGAGAGATAACCTGGCCACAAAGTCATCTGGTATGGGTCTGGGATCATCTGTGGAGCCTGATCCAGGAGTCACAGGACAGAAGGAACGGAAGGTTATAAAAGGGGAGGAGCAGTTCTCCTGGGGGTCTTCAGCCATTTTCACCAACTCACACAGAGGGACGCTGCCGCAGGAGCCTCATGGGGAAGTGGGGACCCCCGGCCACCTGAATTCTGATGGACCCCAAGGGAGAAGTGAGTTAGCGGGGCATTGCATTCAGGATGTTCAGTGTTTTCTAAATGATCTATACCCTCTTGTCCTTTCTCTCAGAAGTAAAGAGAAGTAGTGGTTTAGAATCTTGTGCAAAATCTGTCTGTGAGTTATGTACGACACCTACCACATGTCCCTGAGGGGTTAACCTATTTACCTAGGGTGCCCACAAGGCTGGAGTTCTGAGAAGTGCTGTGCATAAGCTGTGGTGGGGAATTGTGAGGGTCAATCCCGGTTGCAGAGGCTAGGCAGTTGGACCACAAGGTCTCAGCTCTCAGAAGCGAGTGCTAAACAGAGGATCTTCATCCCAAGAGTGTTCCTAGAGCCCCCAAGCCAGGGGCAGTCCCTGGACTCCATTTAGACTCTAGAGCAGTGGTTCTCAACCTATTTACCATTGTGGGCCACATATGCAGCTCTCTCTGTGTCATGTGGGCCACATTCACACAGTATATATACACTACTACATTATATATAATGGCCCTGAGCATGTCACATGGGCCACTGCTGTATGCTGATTGGGCTGCAAGCAGCCTGCGGGTTGAGTACCACCACTCTAGAGAAGTGGTCTCCAAGTGGGGTGCGCAAGAGGATCCTTGGGGGTGCTTTTTTTTCCGCCTTGGCAACAATGGTAGAGTCGGTGCGGCAGGGGGTGCGAGCTCAAATATTTTTACTGATAGGGGTGCATGATCAAAAAAGTTTGGAGACCACTGCTGTAGAGGCTTAGAGGATTTGAGGATTCAGCATTGAGATCCCCTCAAAGCAGTCTGGTGAGTGTCCAGCAGGGGGAGCTCAACCAGCACTGTGACAGGTGGCAAACAGTGACAATAGTTTTAAAAGGGAAAATCATCTCCATACCATTTCCTAAGGATGCTGTCGATGGGACCTTATTTGCTTTCGTAGTCACAGCATGCCGAAGCCTTGTAATCATACCTACAAAGAAAGCCAGTTAATGATCACAGTACATGCAGCTCTCTTAAATAATAATAAAAATCTTAGGCAACTAACCCCACCACCATGAACAAATTCTCAAGATTGACACCTAAAAGGGGGATAAATCTATTCTTAGTATTTAGACCATTCAGTATGGCAAGAGATTCACCATAAATACTAGAAACCCAACAACCCGAGTCTCTCTAAATCTATCCATGATAGGAGAAAAACACATTCATGGTCAGCAGAAGGGGCAAGAAGAGACAGAAGTGGTTTACCTGCTGAGTTATGCTGATGATAGTGAATAAGCTGGGGAACTGAATCAAAACAGTAATTTTCAGCCAGATAATATTTGTTTTCGTAGTTTGTGTGCACGTGGTAATGTTTGACAGTTCCTTTTTTATCTCTGAAAAATAGCACAAAGTATTCTTTATGTAAGAGCCTTGGTAAATGGACTCAATAAAGTCCAAGCCTTATTTAGTTAATTAGACAGGTAGTCACCAAACTCATAATGCACCAGTTACAACTTTAATGATATTTTTTCTTTGCTGCTATCAGTTGTCATTTAGTTAAGGGGACTCTTTGCTTAATAAGTGGTATCTAAATACTTATTGTAGTAAAATGGTCATGATAAAGTTAATTGGGCCACCCAGAATATTATGGGCTTGAGTGATGCTCCAGCCCTCCTTTACTTTCTGTTCTGTGTGTTCCCACTCTATTGTGGTGCAGTTGAATAAAGCAGCAAGTTCCCCAGCTTGCAGTCCTGTGAGTGAAGTGTTACTTCTGTTGCACGGAGCAGTCCCTTTACAAAATTACTTGTTACAAATTTTCAATATTTCCGTAGCTTCCAATATGTAGCATTCAAAATGCTGGTCATATTTATAAGGGATATCGGCTGTCCCACTGCAGGACACTTATCTGCCTGGGGATATGAAAAAACTTCCCCCATGAAAATCATAGAACCATAGGCTTAGGGTCATCTAGTCTACCCCCCTGCCAAGATGCAGGATTTATTGTGTCTAAATGTTATTTAATGCAAACAATGGTGGTGGGGAATTAGGGTATTATATCTTCCTCTGATGCATCTGGTATTGGACACCTCTGATTAAAGGACATTTGACTAGAAGGACCAGTGGTTTGATCCACTAAGGCAATTTTTCTGAATGTTTGCAGTTCCATTTCTAACCACTCCTTCCTTTTTCCTGCCTCTCCCAAGCTTGGTTTCTTCTCCCCTTCCCCATTTCTCTCTCTCTTCAGTTTCCCTCTCCTTCCAGACATTACATTAATCTCCCATACAGCCTGTCCTTGGAGATGCTCCCTGTTCAGCTGGCAATGAAACAATATATCTACTAGCTCTCCCCTACTCTCTCTCTCCCCTGCAATGAGCACACCTCTTCGTGGTGCCTTCTGTCATGATAGCACTGGACTCAGCAAAAGGGACCAGAAAAAGGGACCAAAAAGAAGGTTAAGGCACGGATGGATTTAGAAGGATAATACTGTTTAGAAGCCTGTTTCCAAACTTGCCCAAAGTTCAGTCCAGATCTGGTGAAGTAACCTTGGTATTGAATGACTCCCTCAGGAACAAACCCATGGAGTGGACAATGGAAACAAAGGCAATCCTTTGAATACTCACTCAAGAGCCTTGCTGAATACGGACACGGTGTACTTGCCCATTCGGCTTGAATTTCGAACCATAAAAGCACCTTCTTTCTCCTAATAATAATAAACAAAAAAGGAAGGAAAACATCACAAGAAACTCCCACTATTTGAGAAATATTTTGTAACTTTGCCTTGATGCATTTCCAGAATGCCTTAAACTCACATCAGTTTTCCACTGCCTCAGTATATCTGGGTGACTAAACAGCTAGAGAGATTTTCAGTACGTATTCATTTTCAGGCTATTTCTGAGTGAGAGTGGCAGCTAAATCCTACTTTTCCCCTCTTCCCCATCCCCCAACTTTGCACTATAGGCTTGTGCTTTTGAGGGTGGTTTCCCAGGTAGGTGCTGAGATTCTGGTTTCCATTAGGACTTTCCTAGCAGTACATGTAGGAGCGACATTAGTCTTGTGCTGGAATTTGGTTGCTGTGTGGCTGGAACAAGACACATACAAGTCCAACTGTGGTCTAAGATTCAATGCTGCAAGATGCTGTGCAACCTCATGTCCCATTCAGATCAATGGGATTTGGGACTATTCAGCCCCTGATAGGGCCATAGGTGACTAATCCTTCTACTGTCCTCCCCTCCCCCCGTCTTCCTAGAAATACACAGTGATTTGCCAGGATTATACTTCCTTTCTGAACCTCTGGTGCAGGCAGCTGGGAAGGAAAATTGGGCCATGGATCCATGGAGCATGGTATGAACTGCAAGTGGCTGAGCACCAATGGGACAGGCAGTACTCAAGGAGTGAGTGTCACAGGAGCTAGGAGGTGTAATAGGTAAGTGTACTAGCTGCTGACATGTCATGTCTCCGATGGAAAGGAATATGACAATGCCATTGTCCAGTCGTCTCCATTTGTGCATGTCATAGAATCCCCGCACAGTATTCTCTGACTGGCAGTCTGTGCTCCAAAAAGACCAACATTTGAAATAGCAATGTAGAGTATTGTATGTCAGAAGTGAAAGTCATTGGCAAATCTTTGGGGGGAGGGCTCTGGCTGCGCTTTGCCTAGTTTAGATTAGTGCCATTACGTAGTCATCTCTAGGGCCCTTACATTCACCCACAACCTAATTACTTCTATATCTTCATACTAAATTAATACCTACCAGTATTTCAGTTTCTACCACTCTCACTGTAATACTAAAGTTATTTAAAGAGCATTAGCACCCTCTAGAGGTGAGAAGCAGCAACAATAACAATAGATTTAGAGAGATTTAGATTTATAAACGTAGTTAATAAAGATATTCCCAGTACCTTCTGTCGTAGCAGTTGCTCTGCCTGGGCCCTGGAGATATCACCAGCGTACCAACTGCAGCAAGAAATATTGTTTACAGCATGATTTCTGAATAATGGTTTGGCAAAGTAGACCAATGAAAAACCCTTACAAGATGCATCATTTTCAAATCTGCTTTTAAAAAGGAAAAGTATCTATCTTACATAGCCCCCACTAGTAGTAGTAGTAACTGAGCACCTCACAGTCTTTAATGCGTTTATCCTCGCAACACCCCAGTGAGGCAGAGCAGTGCTATTATCCCCATTCTTCAGATGGGAAACTGAGGCACAGAGAGACTAAACGACTGCTCAAAGTCACACATGAGTGTCCTAGGCTAGTTCCCTAACCACTGGACCATCCTTCCTCCCTGATATACATTTGCAAGTTACATGTGATATCTAAGGTAATAAGTGGGATCTTGAGATAGCTGGAAGTAGACAAAGATAACCTAAAAATAAATAAATATCTTCTGAATTAGCCTCCTAGACACTGAGATTCCCAGATGTTTATTCCCCATAGACAATACCTATAAAATTACATTATTAACAACAGATCACAGGACTCTGAGGGCCACATTTCGAGAGACTGAAGTAACTGCCCACCCCTATATGTTTAGATGTCTAAATACCCATTTAGATGCATTATTGTGGGTAAAGTGTGAGCAAACTGTGCCTGCCAGGGGGCCTCCCTCTATCCATGAAGATTTGTCTCTTGAGATGCCACTAGCATGCTAAGAATTGTCCATTTTCAAACACAAAGTTCCTGACCACTGTTTTTAATAAAATCTTGGATCATTAAAATTAAGCATCTGGGGTGGCTGCTGCCTCTCCACGTTCCCTGTGCAGGGGCTTCGGGTCACTGAATCCATGTAAATACCCCACTCCTCTGGCCCTCTTCACCCTGGCCTATTTGGGGCCAGCATGGCACCCTGCTCTGCGGCCTTCAGAGAGTGAGGATACTTTCTTTTTTGACAATTCTGCCATGGAGAGCCCTGCATGCACCCCCACCCTGGGGGGACTTTCAATTGAAAAGCATCAACTGTGTGTAACTCCTTCAACATTCAAACCTCTTTGTGCTGGTCAGGCTTTATCTTACATAATATGCTAATGAGCTGCAAGCTCCCAAAAGAAGGAAACAACTACTTCATACATGTTTTCAAGAGAAACTCCCCTCAGCCTCATCACAGGTGTCAGTCTTTTGTGAGCACACCCTTTTATCGGAGTATCAGACAGGCTTTTCTACAAGCGTCCCCATCTGCGGCTTTGTTGGGTGAAACCAGACTCATTCCATTGGAAGCCTATGGAAGAGTATTAATAATAAGGATGATTTGTATCACAGAAGGGTTGACAGGAGGATAAGGGCTCCACCGTGCTAGGCACTGTGCAGACAGCTAATGGAAAGACGGTCCTTGTCCCAAAGATCTTAAGATTTACAGATGAAAACACTCCACATACTCACTCATGCTTAGTGATGCTCTCCTCGTCTTCTGATGAATGGTCACTTCCACTGGAGTTTCCCCTACAAAGACGAAACACCCCATTGAAATCATGTAAATATGCAGATCTTCCTCAAGTAAAAACCCATATTAAATATATTCACACTGAACTAATGCTAGGCTTGGCCCAAAGTGGATTTTCCCCCCCTTTAGGCAAATCTGAGGATATATTTCATTTTCTTTCCATTTCTTTTTTGGTTTGGTGAGGGTGAAAAAAAATACACACTTTCCCATGGTACAATAGTCTAACCTCAGTTTTAGAGCTGCAGCTGAATGTTGCAAATGAACATGTTGCGGGTAGAAAGTCCTTTATAAGTAGTGATGCCTTGGCTAGCTGTGCAAGGAAATTTTAACTTGAGTTTTAAAAATTATCAATTGAAAAATCAGGAGCCTGCTCAGAGGCCATTCACTAAGACTTCTGAGGAGAGCCTAACATGGCTCCTCCCCCTTTGTGATAATACCTAGCGAGCTTGGAGAGTTAAACACTCTCTCTGCCTGTCCTGCTAAGCAGAGGGGCTGAACCTCTCTGCTGCAGTTATTATGAGGAGATTGTAATTGCCTCATTGAAGCTTACGCAGAAATCCTCCAAAACCACAAAAGTTCAAAATCCTCCAATAAATGTTCTTAACATCAGGGACAGAATTAAAATAGCACATGCCAAAACAAGTTACAACAAAACAAATACCTGCCCCCCTCCACTTCCTAACCCCAACAACAAACCAACAATTTAGGATTCTGATTTTGACTGCATTCTACAGCATTCAGGAAATTATAGGAAATTATACGATTACATTTACAAAAAAAACTTGTAGGCCTGATCCAGCACCGCTTACTCAGACAAATCTCTTTACAGTCTATGGAATTACTTAAATGCTTCCTGCAAATACTCAGGCAAGTGCTTAATTTTATGCACAAGCTAAGTGTTTGCAAGATCAGGGCCAAAGATACTTAAAAAAAAAGGGTCTGATCTGGCAGGCTTCACTTAAAATCATGTTACTTTCTATGGGACTACTCACATGCACAATGTTACTTACATATGTAAATGTTTGCAAGGTTGGGGCCTTAATAGTGAAGTAAGGATACGTAGGGTGAAATCCTGGCCCTATTGAAGTCAATGGCAAAACTTCCATTGATGTCAGTGGGGCTGGTATTTCACCCATACTTTTTTTGCATTAAATATATATACAACAAGGAGATGAAGATCTAGTCTATCCGATATCTTTCATGACACTTTATGCAAGGTACTCAGAAAGCCATAGAATAGATCATAAACCAGTGAAACATTCTGGAAATGTGGCCTGGTCTTTTCTAAAATGGTGGGGTGAAAATTTAAGCACTGAGTGGCCGGATGTTGATTTACCCAGGTTCATCATCATCTAGGGAGATCTCTTTCAGATAGGGACTTGGTGCGAAGCCTTCATGCCTGCAAATTAAACATTTCACAATTCAGTTATCTTGTATAAGTCCATCTTAAATTTGATCTTTTCAAATAGGAAATGGGATTAAACAAACTTACTAACTTTTTATAGTGTCAGAGAGATTTTCATGTTTAAAATATTTTAAAATAGTCCTAGTGTTTATATGCCACATAGAGGAATGCATGGGGAATTTTGTTGTTGTAGGAAATTACTTTTTAATACATTAAAACCTGTCACAGCCATTGAAATAACTTCCATTGTAGAGATCGGCTTTCTCAGTAGGAGGAGTGGAGCAGGCAGTTTGTAGGTAGGGCTGCTCAATAATGTCTTGATGTACTAATTGCTGCCAGCAGAGGGTTCTCTGATCCAAAACCAATTCCAGACCTCAAAAAGTCAATGGCTGTACCAAGCACTCTCTTTCAGGTCAACTCAGTCAAGCACCTTTATGGAGTAAAGCAGCTAGGGCTGTGAGGAGGCCACCTGAGGCACCAGACAGCATGGCAGGGCAGAGCTAAACTGACTGAGGGGCTTTTCTGGTTGGAAACACAGGGCAACCGTATCAGTTGCAAGCTGTGACTGTTGGAGGGACAGAAAGACAGGACAGTAGCAGTGAATGTGACTGTAACTAAAGCAGAGAGACTGGGCTTCTTGTACTTGAATCAATGAGTTATTAGTGGACCAGCCAACTCCACTCAGTCCAAACTCTCTTCAGTCCGTCTGGGACCTCTCTCAGATGAACACAGGTGTTGCTGCCAGCTGGAGATTAATGAGAAAATACCTTCCTTTAATTTGCTGAAGGAGATTCCTCCCTTTGTGGACCACAAGGGAAATAACCAAGAAAATCTATAGATAGGGGTGCCCAGTCATTGCGGTAAAACACTAAGGGTTTGTCTACATGGGGATTTTAATCCAGATCAAATCAAGTTAATCTGGCTTGAAAACACTTGTGTACGCAACCAATCACTGTGTATTAATTCCTCATCTATCAGGAGTTCTGGAGTTATCCTGCCCAGTGGACTAGGTTCACTTCAAATTGTATTAGTTTGGTCTTTTGTTTGTGTGCATGCAATTGCTGCGCACCACTTTTTGCATGCTTCCATTAGCAATCCCATAGTGCTTTGCAGGTTGACCATTACTGACCTGTCTGTTTATTGAGTGCACTCCCTGCAAGTTTACAGGATGTCCCTTCCTCCTTTTAAAAGCTGGTAAAGAGCCAGATTTTGCTGTTTGCTCCTGGATCCCAGTGTACCATTCTGGTGATACCACTGCGATAATGCTCCAGAAACCCACACCATGCCTCGTGCAGCCCCTTGGATCTCAGCCGAGACCCTAGATTTCATCACCATCTGGGGGAGAAGTGTTGGTTCAGGAAGCTCTTTGTGGCCAGCTAGAGGAATAAGGAGTTTTTTGTGGACACTGCAAAGCAGATGTCTGTGAGGAGGCGTGAGTGGGTTGCCAACCAGTGCTGGATACAGCAAGCAGTTCAGGAGAAAATACATTGAAATAAGGGATAAAAAGAGACAATCTGGCAGGGGACACGTGACTTGTCCATTTTTTTATCAACTGGGCAGGATTCTACACGATTATAATATGACCTTTCCCAGGCACTATTTGGAGCCTGCTGCATTCCACCGAGGATGACTGGCTCAATCAGTTGGAGAATGAGCAGAAGGATGCCGGAAAGGAGCTGTCCTGGAAAGCCAGGATCTTTTGGGGACTCAGGATGCTGACGATGGCCAGCTGGAAAGCCAGCCCCAAACCTGACGTGCTACAATGGACTCTGACTCCTGCCTTGTATTGACGGAGCCAGAGTCCCAGCCAGAAACCCAGGCTGGGACCGAAGAATCAGATGGATCCCTTGAAGGGAACTTCAGCATGTTAGTACCTGTCCTTAGAATTTATTATTATTGTTGGTAGATGTGAGTTAGGACCCTCCCCCCCACCCCCTTTTGCTGTTTCAATATGGCGCATATTCCGACCCCCTGTGCCCCTTCCCATGGCAGAGTTGAATACCGAAAGCATTCATTTGTGCAAAATCCCACCATTTGTTGAGACAATGGTTACAGGAAAATAACTGGGATTAGTTTTCATAGTTCATGTTAGGTAGGAGTGCAAATTGCATGGGCGGACCAGGCTGAGGTACAAATATCCTGTAACAAGCAGCTTAGTGGACAACCATAGCAGGGCCCTTCTGGTTTTGTCTGTGCTGTCTCCATGTCTGCAGGGGAGGTATAGCAGAATTTAAGACTGAGAAATTGCTGAATTTTGTTGAGCATGTTATACAGAATAGTCACATGCCCAGCCCCCTCCTGCCAGCATAGCTTGCAAGCCCCTTCCACTCCTGCAGCACTTCTGGGGGGGGGTCCATCCTGATGAATAACTTCACAGTGTATCTCGCTGGTCTGCCTTTTGCCTTTTTGAATACGGCCCTTCTGTGCCTCCTAGTCACGCTCTTCAGCATAATGTCACTGACAGTCAGGGCAGCCTAACAGGGATGTAGAGAGGATTACAATCTAGCTTGCCCCCTCATGCTTCCCATAGCCCTCCCTTTGCACATCGGACACTATAGAAACCCCTCCAGCACACAAACAAATCTGCAAAAGCAAACCTGGAACATAGCTCCGATCACCCCTCCCCTATCAACAGCCTGAAAGCAGATACAGGACTCTGAAATCCAAATGCAGCCCGCACCTTCTCTCCATGCAAACCACTGCCTATCTCTCAGGTTCCCCCAAGAATGGGAAGCGTCTCAAGGAGGAAAAGTCACATATACAAAGAAGCTATCATGACTTGTCTGGGATATAAACAGTACATAGCTGTTTTTTTCCCTCTACTCCCACGACACCTGCAACAGCCAGACCATCAAGGCCTCTATATATTGCTGAGAGGCTGGTCAACCTGAAGGAGAGAAAAAGGAAGACTCGCAATGAGACATTAGCAGAACTCATGGCTGAGTCACAAAGGAAAACCAGACTGGCTGAGAGGTGGAGGCAGTACATGAGGACTGAGTGGGAGAAAGAAATGCAGCTCTCCCAGGAGGTAGTGACAGTGGCCAAGAACAGAGACCAGAGAAAGCATGTCTGTGGCTAAGGTCAACATCGCCATGGCCAAGGAGCACATGGACAAACACAGAGAGATGCAGAGGCAGCTCATGGATGCTATCTTGAGCCAGAATGCCATCTGCAAAACATGCTCCTGCTAGGCCAGGCCCATAATTTGGGACCCTGGGAAAGGCTGGATACTGGGACCAGCAGCAATGCCTAACCTCCAGATCCCCACAGCAGGGCTGATGGCAGCTCCCATTCACTTCTCAGATCCAACCTCGGGCACTGAGAACACTGACTCCTGGGAGCTCTGCGACACCTCTGACAACTTTGAGCCATGGCACTGAACCCCAGAACCCAGAGGCAAGGTGTATTCTCGCACTGTTGCATTAATTAAAGGTTTGTGTACAGTTGGTTAGCTAGTAGATTGGTTAGTTAAATACAAATACATTATTTTTCCATTGGTTTCATTAAAACCTTATTATTTGTTTTTGTTGTTGTTTTGTAATAAAAACAGTTCACAATGCATCCGTTATGAGCCATCATTGCATTTAGCACAGAAAATCCTTTAAATAAAGCTGAAATAATTCATAGGGTTTTACATAAGTATACAGGGAACGCTACACTTCAACCACCTACACACAGTCCCTCAGTGCTCGCAATGTCTGTGTCCCAGCACAACCCCCACAGGCTGCCATGTTCAGGCACAAGACTCAAAATATGAAAACAGGCATCCCTGGCAGCATTCTCCCGGCTGTTAGTGTTTTCTAGGGAATGCCCTACTGGCTGCTCAAACCTTCAAGCAAGTCTCTCTTAACATCAGCCTCCCACCCATCAGCAAGGTTCCCCCACCCTTGCTCTCACAAATATTGCACAGAAGCGTGATGTGCAGTTAGAATGCTTGGAAAAAAAGTTTCTGCAGCTTCCAACCTATTCCATAAATGGCACCATCTGCCTTTCAAATGACCGAATGTACACTCGACTCCCATTCTGCAATTACTGAGGCAATAGTTACCTCCTTCTGTCACAGCAACCAGTGTATGGCTTCATTAGCCAGGGCATCGGGGGTAAGTCAGGTCTCCCAGAATAACCAGCCCAACGTCCACGCTATTAATGTCCACAGTGCTTCTGAGGGGGAACAGGCTTTTCTCCATTAATCTAAATGGAACTGAGTTCCAGAAGACGCTAGCATTGTGGATGCTTCCAGAGCACCCCACATTTATTTCTGTCATCCTGCCATGGGAGTCAACTTGTCCTTGGTGCAGCATGGAGAAATACCCTCTTCTGTTTATAAATTCTGCAGCCTGGCAGGGGAGGGGGGCAAAAGATAGGCACATGGGTCCCATCACTTGCCCCTATACAGTCTGGGAACCGCATGCTTGCAAAGCCATCTATAATCTCCTGAGCATTATCCAGCTTCATGACCTGGTTAGACAGCACCTTATCAATGGCCTAGCAGAGAATGTTCCCAATGGTTGACCTCCTTGCACTGAATTGGCTGGCTACAGACCAGTAACAGTCTGGGGTGGCCAATTTCCAGATGGCAACGATGACCTGCTTCTCCACCAGTGTGGCACAGCATGTTGGCACACTGTTGCTGCAGCTCTAGGGTCAGTTCCACGCAGATCTCAAAAAAGGTTCCCCATCCAGAAGTTCTATGGCCACTGCTAGTCACGCTGGCTCTGCAGAACGATCCTCTCCCACCAATCCACACTGGTTTCCTGAGCCCAGTAGTGGCACTGAATGCTGTGTAGGTGATCCAGGAACTCGCCCTCTTGTTCCAATGGCATCCTCCTGTTCTTCTACCTTGTCCTGCTGCCACAGCTGTAGAGTATCCCCTTGTTGCTGGAGGAGCTGTTGCTGATGCCATAGGATATTCTCCAGCTCCCACGTCATTCGCTTGGGTGGTGCAACGGGCGTTTGTCCGGCTCTGAGTGCTGTAATGTAGCCCAAGCAGCCTGTGCATACTCATGCTTATCACCATGGCAGTGTGGAGCATTGTGGGGTCCGTGCTGGACAACAGTATTTGGGAAATGTTGCGAGCCCACCCAGAAAGGAAGTGTGGGGCGGAGACAGTGAAAACATCATTCTTTTAAATAAAATTGAACCTGCCTGGCTTTCCACAATTCACAGCAAAAACAATCCCAGGATTCACGCTGCTCAGCAGTGAAGCACAGACATAGCCCCTGGAAATACATTCCATGGGACACCTCTGGAGAATGCTATGCCCTCACTTCGCAGCAAACTGCTGCCACGTGTTCACGTGATGTGAACTGAAAATGGAACAGTCGTTCCACATGCACACTGTTGGTGCCACTCACATCCTGCAAGTTACCTGATGTGCAACAAAAAGCTTTGGGTTACCCCTTCCAAACCCCCACCCCACCATGTGGACACCCCAAAGGCAAAAAGTGCTTCTTTCCTAATAGTCTCCATTGACTCTAAAGCTGCCACTGCTATTGCAGGTACATACCAAAATAAAAACCACTAGAGACTGTTCAGATAATAGGCTGCTCAGTGATTATTGTCACTCTTGCCTGATCTGGTAACTAAAATTCTTGTTATTTCACAGAGAAGAGTGGAAGTAGGTGAGATGGAAGGAAAGATGGGGCAGGACAGATTTTTGAACAGCCTTAAGGAAAGCAACCCGCCTTCTTTGTACATATTGTTATACGGTTTGGAAGTAGTGGACTTTTTGTGAGCCTTTGAAATGAAAATGATAAATCCCGAGGTGGCTTTACGTTTCTCTAATTCCATACCAACATGTTAAATACACATGCATCAGAGAGATGCTCTAAATGTCAACTATATAAGACTGTGCCGAGAGTCAGAAAGGAGCTAGGAGCAAGGTAAGAGGAGAAAAGTATGGAGGAATGTAGAGAAAATTAAGGCTCATGAGATCAGCTCGAGCAAATTTAAAAAGCCACCAGGGTAGTTCTTAATTGGATCCTGGAATGCACCAGTGCCAGCAGGGTTGTTTAAGGATGGGTGTAATGTGGAATGAGGGTCATTACTGAACAAATATTCTCGATTGAGTGTGCAAAGTAAACTTACCCTTCCATGTCCCTTACTTGCCACCAGTCAGGATCCTCTTCTTTCAGAACATAATACTTGCTGTTCCTGACAAGCTGGATATCAGCGTTTCCTTTGGCTTCATAGTCATACTCTGCCACAGTGATCTTCAGCGAGGATTTACCAGGTGCTAGAACTGGAGGCTGATTGTCATGCTTCAGCTTTTGAAGGCAGAGGAAATAAAACTACAGTGAAGTGCATTGCAGTAGAAAATCATTTTTAGCATTTATATTGCAGTTTGCATCTTCAATGAGCTCTGTGACTGCAAAGAAATTAATGCAAGCTAACTAGAAATGCATGGTGTGCTGAAGTATTTTTTCCTTCATTTGTTTTGTAATACATTCCAACAGCTGTAGTCCAATATAAATATTGAAATACAAACCAAACTCTCAAGGCTTGGTCCTGCTCTAATATATGTGGAGTTGTTTGTTTTGTAAAATTAGCAACAGCACCAACCTTATGTTACAAGACCAGGGAGCATGGTTTTGTACTATAGCTGAGAACAGGATTCAGCCCAGTGGGTTAAAATTACACCAGAAGAGGTAAGGGCATTGCTCAAACTGCAAAGGTTACATGTTGCAGGTAAGGCTCAGCAAGAGGATGAATTTACATAAAAGGGAATGGTAATAGAATTAACTGATATTTATACATGGGGTACATCTACACTGCAAAAATAGGTGTGTTCCTAACTCAGGTTAGCTGACTTGGGTTAAAATAGCAGTGAAGACATGGCAATATTATACAATAGCACGTTGCATTTTTTAAAAATGTGCCCTAGATCAATAACAAGTATAACAGTCACCGTTAAAAATGAAATCAGTATTAGCCAACTGTTACTGCACAGCGGTGTCTGTTATTTCCTTTTCTAAACACGGTATAGAAGAAATGGATATTTCAGATAATCAAGGCTGATTATTTTTCATGGAATAAAATGGGAAGAGTCAGGGCTTTGCCACAGCAGGAAATGCAAATGTTAGTTTAAAAGAGGAAAGTCATGGCACACACTTATTTTGCTTAATATTAACTTGTCTGTCATATGGAATTATGAAAAAGTCAAATAATTGTTTAAAACTAGGCAATAACAAGCAGCTTAAAATAATTAAAAACTCTCAGTCAAATACAGGGGGCATATATAGATCTAAGCTTGTAAAAATTCCCAGAGGAGTCCTGGCTTAGTGGTGGGCTGGCTGGGATTATAAAAGCCCTGAATTTTTGTTTTAAAAAATTCCTGTAAGTCACAGTTCCAGTCTTGGAAGGCCTGGCCATCACAAACATATAGATTTGCAAGTAATATACCAGCCTGAGCCCTAGTCGCCTTTCAGTGACATCAGTAGGAGTTTTGCGGTTGACTTTAATAGCAGTAGGATTGAGGCCTAAAGATAACATTTTCAGAATGCCCAAGTCACTTAGGAGCCTAAGTCCCATTGACTTTCAGTGAGACTTAGGCACCTATGTGCCTGCCACTTTTGGTTACCAGCTTGGATTTGATGTGGAGAGCAGCACTGTGGATAAGTTCAATTTTCCCCAGAGGGATTGTGTGTGTGTGTGTGTGCGTGTGTGTGTGTGTGTGTGAGAGAGAGAGAGAGAGAGAGAGAGAGAGAGAGAGAGAGAGAGGCAGGCTACAATCCTCACACTAAGGTCACAGAGTAATTAATAGTGAAACTCCTCAATGGCTATGGCTGCAACCTCAGGGATACAGGAAGGGGGTAAGGGAATGACTGGAGTGAGGGCTAGGACTGGCCAGTGGATCTGTCCCTGCCCACTGGCTAGGAGGCGTGAAGGGGCAGAAGAGAAAAAGCAAAGGCTACAAATAGGATGCAGGGGACTAACAGACACGAAAAGCTGCCTCTCATGGCAGGAAATAACTGCTGCTCCCAAAGAGTCAGGAAACTGTCTGGCGGCTCCTGTGAAGGCACATTCATGCCCATTAATCCAGCTGATGGTCCCCAGCTCCCATATTTGCTCCTGGAGTAGCCTCTTCTGTCAGGCCCCAGCATAAGAGTGCAGAGATATGATGTTGGTCTGAGGAAAAGGGACTCCAGAGACCCAGGACGTGGGGAGAAGGACAGCACCCAGAATAACCTGGACAGGGAAGAGGGGGACAGAGTCCCCAGAGATTTGGAGGGAGGGTGAGGGGAGGAGCATGATCCAACAGACACTTGGAAGGAGGGTTAGGAGATTATGATGTTGGGTATGTTGAGCAATTTGAATAGGTGGTAAGAGGGGCAAAGGCAAAAAGGAGAAAGTTATTCAAAGTTGTGTTGGGGGCTTGCACTAGTAGTTGCTGGACTAAGTAGATGCTGCTCCCTGTCATTTGATAATGTTTGTAGTCCTGACCTGTGCCTTGTGACTGGGGCCAGGAAATAAAGTTGCTTTGTCTCTGACAAGCCCTCCCTGCTTTTTAAATTTCCCTTTCAAAACAGCTCCTTGATAATCAGCTGGGAAGTCCTAATATCAGTCAACATGTCCAGTGGCTGATTTGCATGACTGATAATCTCTTTAGATAAACAGAATCCTTTGACAGGAGTCGGGGACGATGGCCCACAGCATTTGAAACTTGTTTATTCACAGTCTCACTATCCTCAAACTTCTGGAGTCACGTTATTATGTGAGAATATCAGCTTTCATTTAAAAAAAAGTTTTTAGCACTTGTGGTTGCAGAGAAAAGCTGGAAACTGTGACCTGAGTGTATCCTAGAGATTAAAAAGCCAGAAGGTAAATAAAAAGAACCCCAAATTTATTTTTTGAAAAATCTCATTATTTTAAAGCCAGTGTTGTGATTTTTTTATTTGGTGGGGAGGGGGAGCTGAAAGAAGAATTTTGAATCCCTGACATTGGCAGTACTTTGAGCCACCTCTTAGATGTATGACCTATAATTGAGCTCTTAGTCCCAAGCCCTCTCCCTAGTTCCAAGCCTGAGTGACTTGTCTGGACACAGAAGCATTCAGTGGAGATAACCCCAATCCCCGGCCATGGAACAACAGTGAAGCGGCACTGCAGTCACTGCCTGGCCCTAAGTTCTGGAGTGACTTCCATGGATCTTGTGCTCTACAGGGAGGCAAGGACCAGAGAATCAGTGTAGTAGCAGATCCTCCATCCCCATCATGACTCCTGTCTCTGACAACCACCCCCCTTCCCTCTAACATGCCTCTGTACATGACTATAACAGGATCCTCCATGGAGGTGGAATCTGTGGCTGGCAGAGGCTGCACAATTCCTGTATAGACACATGTAATCCTGCCCTCTCCCCAATACAGGGGAATTGCAGCATTTCCACTCTGTAGGAGGCCCTCTGCACTTGCTGGAATGGGAAGGATTTGGGTTCTAGATAAACAATTTTGGGCCCAGGCCTGCTCTCACTGAAGCCTGTGGGGTAAAATTGCCATTGACTTTAATGGAAACAGGCACATAAAAGCAAATCTGTTCAAACAACTTCACAAGAAGCAGAGGTTTGCTATGGCCCAAACTGACATCTACACACTGCAATGCATTGAAACTATCTGAGACTTTCCCAGCTTTGCAGGCACTCCTGCGCGACAGCCCAGAGGTGAGTGTGGGCAGGGTGAGGAATGAGTGGAGAAAGGGTGGAACTGGAAGACTGCTAGGTGTACCGTCCTGTCCTTCCCCAGGTTGTGCTGGTGGCCACTAAGGACATTGATGTTACTCAATGATTAGATTGGAGTAGCTTCCGTTGAACAGCTGGCTGGGGGAGAAGGTTCCCCAATCCTTCTCCATCATTTATTTGGGCTGGATG
This sequence comes from Mauremys mutica, assembly GCF_020497125.1. Taxonomy (NCBI): domain Eukaryota; kingdom Metazoa; phylum Chordata; order Testudines; family Geoemydidae; genus Mauremys; species Mauremys mutica. The sequence continues at coordinate 228,015,697 of NC_059072.1, forward strand.
CTAGGGAGTAGATTTGCCCCCATAAGCAGAGTTCATTGTAGGCAGATACTAAAAGTTTGTCACCTACCAGTTTCCCAGGGACAGGAGGCAGTGGTTTCATAGAGCTGGTTCTGCTAGGCAGACTCATATCTGTAACTGGGGGAAAGAAAAATATCACAAGCAATTTACTGCATGACTCCAAGGCCATGCGGGCAATAGGTTTTTCCACTTACGTAGCTCCACTAGAGGCAGCAGTGGTGGGATTACTAGAGGAGACACACAGCCCTGGTGATTACCAATGTTTTACCTCCACATTGGGTTAAAATGCTTTAGGTAATGTGATAGTTACTATGTTGGAGGCTGCCTGGGATTGTCCCTCCTCTAGCCCTCTCATGCTGTTGCTATCACTAGTGCAGCTGCATCATCAACAATAGATGTTTTTTTGAAGCAAATTTAGAGTAGACACAACACCCTCTTGCATTCTGTAGTATTTCAGACAGAAACAAAGTATTTGATACATGGTGACCCTATTTTTTGGAAGGTTTTCATTTTCTACCTACTACTGTGTGTACAAGTCCAGTGGCAACCAAACAGTTACTTGTGGCAGTGTGTGGGTTTTATAGCATTATTTGCATATATAATATTTGGTTTGGAAGGCCATTCAAATGACAAATGACAAAAAAACAACAACTGGCAACTCTTTAAAATAGTAGGGCATTGTTTAGTGTTCCTCCACTGTGTCCATACATAGGACACTGATGTTACTACTAAATAGTGCAGCTACATTTTCAAAAGGGGCCTCTATATTTTTACTTGGAATCTCACACATGTAAATTGGATTCTTAGGTGTTTAGGCTTCCATTTTCAAATGTGTCCCTTAATTATGGGTTGCCTGTCATTTTGAAACATTACCCATCTTGAAACAACTGGGGCCTGATTATCAGAGGGGCTGAGCACTCTCGATGTCAATGGGAACTGCAAGAGTTCAGCACCGCTGAAAAATCAGGCTTTCGATATCTCAAGTGAGGCTCCCAAACCGAAGGCACCCAAAACAAGTGTCCACTTTCAAAAAAATGTAAGCCTCAACTCTCCAATGTGCATGTAATAATGTGTGTGTGTGGGAAGGGTAGGGGACGGGGGACGGGTAAGGTGCTTACCAATATGTAGATCCTGGCATGCATCCATTTTGAAAATTAACTCCTCAGGTTCTTTATGGTGACTAATAAATGAGCTAAGTAATTGTGATTAATTTCCAGTCCAGTATTTTAAAAATGTATATTTAAACAAAAAAAAATTAAGTATATAAAATACTCCTTCATTCAGTAAATACATTGTTCCAACATACTGCAGGAGTCTGTTACTCAGAAACAACATGTTTGTTTTTAAATGATGCACAGGAAAGAAATGCACAAATGCTCTCTGAGGTTCTGGAATGTGCTTTATTTGGAACAACTGCTCCCTAGAACCATTTTGTGGAGTAATTTGACTGGCAATTTTCCCTAACTAAACTTGCTCCTCAGCACAGTACATTTTATAAAATTAAAATGATTTTTCAGCTATTCTTTTAATTCCCCTATTCTTATTGTAATCCTATTTCTTATAAATACACCTTCCACTACTGTGACCAGACAGCAAGTATGAAAAATCGGGACAGAGTGTGGGGGGTAATAGATACCCATATAAGAAAAAGCCCCAAATATCAGGACTGTCCCTATAAAATCGGGACATCTGGTCATCCTACATTCCACAGAGTACAAAAAACAGACTTGTGGGGGAGAATATAGCATTGTTTAGAAAAGTAGCCACCATAAATATGAATATAATGAAAAAAAATCAGTTTTACTTTGGATTAATTATGAAGTTAAATTCTTTATAACTGACACACAAATGTTGCTAGTAGATTATTTGGCTGTTTGGACGCAGCCATAATGATATTTTTTTCTCCCACTCCCATAACAACAGCAACAACAATTCAGCATACTAAGTCAAAGGAGTAAGGAGAACGGATTTCTATTTGGTGCATTTCGGAGGTACAGTAAAAAATTGTCATGATTTCAGCATGGGTATTTCACATACTATACTATTTTCTCCTAGCCATATTATCAAACTACATAGTACAATTGCAATGCTGTTAAAATAAGTTAAGAACAAACATCAAGAGGAATAATTGACCAGATTTTTATATTTACCACCATTGACTACAATTATCCTTGTAGATTTACCAATATCATGAAAAGCACCATTAAGACTAACATATCAAAAAGCAAATACAAACAAAATGGCTCATTACATTTCTCCCAGATGGTACATCCAGGGGCTGCTTTACATGCCTGGTTGCAGCAGAGAAACTTCCCATTGGTAAAGAATTCTTTGTGATACTTGTTTAGTAAATCAGGATTGTCTTTAATCTCTGGAGAGCACAGGCGGGGAAGAAGAAAAGAAAAGAACTTTAAAAGGTTTGCTGGTAGCATGTTTTCAGTAAGTAATACAAACTGATACAATAAAAGAATTCAGTAAATGTGAATCAAGATCATGGAGGAGATGTGCATTTTATAAAGACTTAAAGACTTTACTAGACTATCCTAAAGCTCATTTAACTGTGTTCAAAAATCTAATAAAATATTTTATATATCAAAAATATGAAGAGTGATTTCATTTCTAATTCATATTTTAGAAATAAACTAGACAAACTATAGGTGTTCAATACACCAAATGGCAAATTTCGGTACAAAACTGACCAGTTAAAGGAATGTCCAGTTAAAATGCAACACTTTCTATTTATCAAACCTCTTAAATAAACATTTGTTACTTGTATATAAAAAATAATCCAGTATTCTTTAGAAAAGGCCCAAAACAGTATAACTGGCAATAGTGACACTGTAGTTTTTTGAATCAGAGTTGTAGTATTTGTTTTAAAAGATAATGAAACAAACAATTTTAAAAGTGTAGGGCAAGAGTTTATAAATGATTGCTTAAAGTTAGGCTCCTAAATCCCTGGTTTGGCACCTGAATTTATAGCCTGGTTTTCAAAAATCCTGCGCCCCCAGAAGCATGGGAGCTGATGCATGATTGTTCAAAATCTTGGCCACAGAATTTTGTTCCTTGTTTTTACAGCTAAACTTTATTTTAAAAGTTCCTTAGAAAATTGTAATCACTTTGCTATAATGCACGTCACAAGATTTAGGCAATATTTCACTGAACAAGTGGTATTCCTCACATACTTTCTTTAAAAAGTATCAGAGGGGTAGCCATGTTAGTCTGGATCTGTAAAAGCAGCAAAGAATCCTGTGGCACCTTATAGACTGAGGGTACGTTTACACTTACCGGGACGGTCGACGCGGCGAGTTCGACTGCTCGGAGTTCGAACTATCGCGTCTGATCTAGACGCGATAGTTCGAACCCCGGAAGCGCTAGTTCGAACTCCGGTACTCCACCGCGGCAGGAGGAGTTGCCGGAGTCGACCCTGGAGCCGCGGAGTTCGCTTCCGCGGCGTCTGGACGGTAAGTAAGTCGAACTAGGGTAGTTCGAATTCAGCTACGTTATTCACGTAGCTGAATTCGCGTACCCTAGTTCGACCCCCGAGCTTAGTGTAGACCAGGGCTGACAGACGTTTTAGAGCATGAGCTTTCGTGGGTGAATACCCACTTCGTCGGATGCAAGTAATGGAAATTTCCAGGGGCAGGTATATATATGCAAGCAAGAAGGAAGCTAGAGATAACGAGGTTAGTTCAATCAGGGAGGATGAGGCCCTGTTCTAGCAGTTGAGGTGTGAAAACCAAGGGAGGAGAAACTGGTTTTGTAGTTTCTGTACAAAACCCGTTTTCTGTACAAAACCAGTTTCTCCTCCCTTGGTTTTCACACCTCAACTGCTAGAACAGGGCCTCATCCTCCCTGATTGAACTAACCTCGTTATCTCTAGCTTGCTTCTTGCTTGCATATATATACCTGCCCCTGGAAATTTCCACTAATTGCATCCGACGAAGTGGGTATTCACCCACGAAAGCTCATGCTCTAAAACGTCTGTTAGTCTATAAGGTGCCACAGGATTCTTTGCTGCTCTCTTTAAAAAACATATCTTGTTTGAATAGCACTCTTATTAACATGTTCAGCTGAGAATATTGGACCAAATCCTGAGGTCCTAAGGTCAGATCTTTCTCCCATCAGGAAAAAGACAATTTAGGGGACAATAAGCCCCATGTAGAGACAAATCCTGGAGTTTCCATCACATAATTCTTTTGGGTGAATGGAATGAGCAGAGGATTCAGCTGCCAAAACTCAATCTGCCAGAGGTCAGGGCCATAAATGGGGACGTCTTTATGCCTCCAAACTGCCTACTGGTTTCTTGTGGTTCTTCCTTATTCCCTTGCCAGTCTGCATCCCTGCTGGCTTTCAAAACCAAATTTTTCTTCAGAAGAATTATTCAAAAGAATCTGTCCCTGGTTTCTAGAAGAAACAATGTACGTAACCTATTGGAGCCACCCACTTCTGCCCAGATCGTCCAGGGACAATGTTGCAGTGGTAGTTAATATATCTTCACTTCCATGTAGGCAAAGAAAGAGCCACACACTCAAAGTCACCTCCACCCTTGGGCCCACAAGGGACAACTGGGGGGATAAACAGGACCTGACCCAAAGTCCATTAAAGTAAATGTGAAGATTCCTATTGACTTTAATGGGCGCTACTGCAATGTGTGTATGTGGATGGACTCCCCCTCCCCTAAGGAGTCCTATTGACTTCACTGTGGTTTACGGGGCCCAGCACTCTGCCTACACACTACTTATTGCATGGACGGAGCCTTGCTCAGTTAAAGACCATGGAAAGAATCAGAACAAACTAAGTAAAGACTAGAGCTGGTGGGGAAATGCCAGCAGGGAAATGTGAATTTTTTCCTCCCACCATTTTTCACTGAAATTTTTGAAATGTTCTCATCCACTCCAGTCCTGTTGAATGGAGGAGTGAGACTGAGGCTGAAAATGGCTGACAAAACCATTGCATTAAAATGAGAAACTAGATTCATCTATTCCCCTTATTCAGATGATTTCTCTGAAAATCCAATCTTTCCCCCACATGTTAAAAAAAAGTTGCTTCACAAGATGGCAAAAACAAATGTTACCTTTATGTAAAGCTTTCAACCACTGGTTTCGGCTCTCTTCATTTGCTGCAAAGACGTAGAGAAGGCCATCCTTGTATACAATCTAAAGAGGCAGGGAAACAATTCATTCTAGTTATCCTGTTCTCAAAGTTCATTAGCTTTTTTTTTTTAAATAAAGACCTAGAGTAACAAAGAAACAAAGTAAAGGACTTAGGAACCCAAGGATCAAGCTCTGCAGGCCTGTTCACACCAAAATGCATGCAGCCCAGGCACGGTTGCCAATGTTAGTTCGATGTATTCCTGGAGATTTGATCACATGACATAATTTTTAATTAAAGATTGATCTTTAATTCCTGGAGACTCCAGGCCAATCCTGGATGGTTGGCCACCCTAAGCCCAGGACAGTGATGAGCCAGAACAGAGTTAAATAGTTATACTCCCATTTCACATGAAAGTGAGCTTGCATTGTGGGCCTGAACCAATCCTGCTTCCAATGGCAAAACTCCCTTTGGCATTAGTAAGAGAACAATAAAACCCTAAATTCAGTAACTTGCACATTCTCATTAGAACTGGGAAGTACAGTATGTACCTTTCATTCCTTCGTCACCCTCTCTCCCCCATATTTGAGTGTAATAGGTGCTCATGAGAGTAACAAACTAATTTAATATAAAAATACTATTTAATGAGGGTTGGGGGTATTCAATCTGAGGTAAGTCAGACAGTGATAACACTGCTGCCCTCTCTTGGGGTTACTCCTAGGCAGGGCTGGCTCCAGGCACCAGCATTCCAGGCTGGTGCTTGGGGCAGCAATCTGCAGGGGGCAGCAGTCCCTGTTGTTTTGCCCCCAGCAGTGTGCCGAATTGCCGACACGGACGGCGGGGGCAGTCCGTGTGCCCTTAGGGCGGCACGTGCATTTCTGCAGTGGCGGCAGTTCGGCAGCAGCTTCTATATTTAGCTGTCCGCGGCGGCTTCAGCTAAACATAGAAGCTGCCGCCGAATTGCCACCGCCGTGGCGGAAACATGCCTGCCGCCCTAAGGGGGCACGGACTGCCCCCGCCGCCCGCGGCGGCAATTCGGTGCGCTGCTTGGGGAGGCGAAAACTGTAGAGCCGGTCCTGCCCCTAGGCGTAGCAATTGTTGGGTGGCAGTTAATTAATGAACTCCTCTGCTGCCCAGGTCATGTACCCTTTCCAAGGCACTGTTGCCCATTTTGGGCCTGGTCTACACTAGGACTTTAATTCGAATTTAGCAGCGTTAATTCGAACTAACCGCTCAACCGTCCACACCAGGAAGCCATTTAATTCGAACTAGACGGCTCTTTAGTTCGAATTCGGTACTCCACCCCGACAGGTGGAGTAACGCTAAATTCGACATGGCTAGCTCGAATTAGGCTAGGTGTGGATGCAAATCGAACTTAGTAGCTCCGGGAGCTATCCCACAGTGCACCACTCTGTTGACGCTCTGGACAGCAGTCGGAGCTTGGATTCTCTGACCAGCCACACAGGAAATGACCCGGGAAAATTTGAATTCATTTTCCTGTCTGGGCACTTTGAATCTGACGTCCTGGCTGGACATCGGGGCGAGCTCCGCAGCACCTGCCACGATGCAGAGCTCTCCAGCAGAGGAGTTCATGTTATCTGTGAATAGAAAGAGGGACCCAGCATAGACTGACTGGGAACTCTTGGATCTGATCGGTGTGTGGGGCGAGGAGTCTGTGCTTTTGGAGCTGCGCTCCAAAACACGGAATGCAAAGACCTACGAGAAGGTCTCCAAAGCCATGATACAGACAGAGGATACAGCCAGGATGCAACGCAGTGCCGCGTGAAAATAAAGGACCCCAGACAAGGCTACCAAAAAATCAAACCGGCAAACGGACGCTACGGAGCCTGCCACCACTGCCCCACCAGTGAGCATGGACTCTGATGATGGGACAGTGTCGACGGACAGTTCCTCGGCGATGTTCGCGGACGGGGAAGATGAGGAAGGGTTTGTGGAGGACGAGGCAGGCGAGAGCGCTTACAACGCTGGTTTCCCCGATAGCCAGGATCTATTCATCACTGTCACGGAGATCCCCTACCAACCCTCCCCGGCCATGAACCCGGATCCTGAATCAGGGGAAGGAGCAGTCGGTAAGTGCTTTAACCATGTTAACTTTTATTCTTAATATAACAGGAATCTTAAGTGTGTGAAAAGGAGGGCTCTCTATATATGGGGATAGAACAGAAATCATCCTTGGAGATCTCCACGAAGCTCTCCTTGCGTTAATCGAAAAGCATCAGCAGGAGGTTCCTGGGGAGAGCTGCCTTATTGGGTGCTCCGTGGTAGCACACTTTTCCGCGCAAGGCTTTCATGAGGTACTCAGGGAGCACTGCCTCCCCGAGCACGGCTGCATCGGGCCCTGGTTCGTGCTAGCTTTCACGCAGCATGCGCTCTCTATCTCCTTCAGTGACCGTCCTCAGGGTGATCTCGCTCGGAGACTCCTGCATCTAATTAGGGTAATTACTGTAATTTTACGCCTGGTCCAAAGTATTTTTAAAAAATCTACGGACAGACGGCATAGCACAGACTCAGCACGCAGCTGCGTGACGAGCGTAACGGAAAGCCAAAGAATATAATGGACGCTCATGGAGGGAGGGGGGAATGAGGACGCAAGGTATCCCACAGTTCCTGCTGTCTCCGAAAAGTATTTGCATTCTTGGATGAGCTCCAAATGCTTCTAGGGTCAAACACAGTGTCTGCGGTGGGTCAGGGCATAGTTCGGCAATTTGCGCACACACCCCACCCACCACCAGAAGTGAAAACAATCCTCTGTTGACTCTTTTACATGTCACCCTATCTTTACTGAATGCTGCAGATAGACGCGATGGTGCAGCACTCAACACCAACATCCTTGCTCCCCCCACGCTATGGATGGCTGATGGTACAAAACGACTGGTATCCGTCCTCATCATCAGCCTATTGGCACATGGGGCAGTGCAAAAGGACTGGTAACCATGCGTACTAGCATCTGTGAGGTCGATCAAGGGCGCCTGGCCCTAATTTTTCATGGTAGATGGTGCAGTATGGCTGGTAACCGTCCTCATCATTGCAACAGGGGGCTGAGCTCCATCAGCCCCCACCCTTCCTGTATAAAGAAAAGATTGAATTGCCCCTGGACTAGCAGAGGGATGATGGGCTCCTTCATCCACAGTAATTAATGTCCTGCCTGGACTATCATTGCAGCTGGAGGCTTCCTTCCACTCATTTCTCACAAACAAGTCACTGTGTCTTATTCCTGCATTCTTTATTACTTCATCACACAAGTGGTGGGACAATGGTATGGTAGCCCAGGAAGGCTGTGGGAAGGCCGGAATGAACAGGTGGTGTTGTTGCAGGAGCACCCCCTGTGAATAGCATACAGCTCCAAATTTATGCAGGATCGGACACAGAGCAGTTGTGCTCTCTGGTTCTATGATACAGTGGTTCTCTAGTACACTTGCCCATAATCTAGGCAGGACTGATTCTATTTTTAGATACCAAAAAGGAGGGATTGACTCAGGGAGTCATTCCCAATTTTTGCTTTTGCGCCCCTGGCTGCTCGGCCAGGGGCACTTATGACAGCACCAAATGGTGCAGTGCAAAAGGACAGGTAACCATGCTCATCTTATTACCATCTTATTACCAATTTATGGTATGGTAGATGGTACAATATGGCTGGTAACCATCTCTGCTGTCATGCAAAAGCAAAAGCATGCTGCTGTGTAGCGCTGCTGGACCGCCTCTGTCAGCGGCATCTAGTACACATACGGTGACATACACAAAAGGCAAAACAGTGTCCATGGTTGCCACGCTATGGCGTATGCCAGGGCAATTCTGGGAAAACGGGCTTGAAATGATTGTCTGCCGTTGCTTTCCCGGAGGAAGGAATGACTGGCGACATTTACCCAGAATCCACCGCGAAAATTATTTGTGCCCCAGCAGGCACAGGGGTCTCAACCCAGAATTCACAGAGACAGCCTACACTCAGTTAATTGTTCGCAAAAATGTATCTTTGCAAGGAATTCACTCCCTGTTTCCCATCTCACAGCTTCCACTGTCTCCAGACCTGCCACAGCATCCCCCTTGCAGAGGCTGGCAAAGATTAGGCGGCGAAAGAAAAAGACAAGGGACAAGATGTTCGAGGAACGTATGGGCTGCTACCTAGCAGAGGCGGACCAGCAGAGCCAGTGGAGGGAGACCGTCTCTCTGTGCCAGCGCTCACACAGCGAACGGGAGGAGAGGTGGCGTGAGGAAGACAAGCAGGCGACTGAAACGCTGCTTGGACTAGTGAGGGAACAAACGGACATGCTCAGGCGCCTTGTGGATGTTCTGCAGGACCGCAGGAGGACAGAGACACCCTGCAGTGTATCTGCAACCGCACTCCCCCGCCACAAAGTCCCATACCCCCCTCACCGAAAATAATCAGGAGGAGGGGCGGCCGGAGACGTGAATACTGTCACTGCACCACAGCACAGTGCTCAAGTACCCAAAAGCTCTCATACCCTACAGTTGCCGAAGTCCTTCACTTCCAGACTCACAGTAGTCCCAATCCCAGTCCCATCCCCTAACTGTCTACTTAATTAATAAAAATGCTTTGCTGTTAATTACTGTTTCCGTTATGTTTTTTCAAAGAAGACTGTGTTCGAATGGGGAGCGTGGGGAAGGGGGTGGTTAATTGCATAGGACAGTCACCTTTCCCAGGGTACAGACACGGGGGCAGGATCAGCAGCGGGTCACACACACGGTGCAGTCAGTAGGCACCCTGGTCGTTATGGGAGGTGGTTTCCAGGATCTGTGTGGGCGGGGGAGATGTGACTTTGCAGCGGGGGAGGGCGGTTACAGATCTTATACAGCGGTCCTTGTCCTGGACCGCTGAGTCACGCAGCTGAGGAATCTGTATCCGTCCTCCTCCACCACAAGGTCACATATCCGCCCCCACACAGAATTCCATAAAGAGGGATGGCAGGCTCCGTTGAAAGAAGCATTCCGGCACTGCGGACCGCTCTAGGAGCAGGAGCCTGTCATTCCTTGAGTTTAGAGGCAGTCTTTACATCACCGCACACCCTACCCAGCACAGTCTGCGTCCCAGTTTCAACCCTTTCACGAAAAGTCATGAATAAAGAAACCTTTGTTAAGTAATAATGGGACATGTATTTTATTTTTACACGTGTGCTGGAAGTGGGGGTAACGGGGTGAACGGGGTATGTAACCGAAGAGGAGAGTCAACAATAACTGGGTAAAGAAACAGGGGCAGGTTCAGCTTCTCTGTAAAGAAACTGAACAGTCACAGGTCACGCTGCTCGCTGCTCGCTGGTATTTGAAGAGTTCCTTGTCGCTGTCCCAGGCGCCTGTATAGGGCTTCATGAGCAAGTGCATTAGCGGGCAGGCTGGGTCCCCGAGGATGACTATAGGCATCTGCACATCCACAACAGTTATTTCGTGGTCCAGGAAGAAACTACCTTCCTGCAGGCGTCTGAGCAGCCCACAGTTCCTGAAAACACACGCATCATGAACCTTGCCCGGCCACCCGATGTTGATGTTTGTAAAACGTCCCCTATGGTCCCCCAGTGCTTGCAGCACCATTGAAAAGTAGCCCAATTTCTCAGCAGCTGACTGTGGAAGAGGTGGACGATAAAGTGTGAGGAGGAGAAAACGGCGATGATCGCAGCGGTCTCCATGCTTGCAGTGCTGTGGCGTCCGCGCTGTCACTGACCAGAAAAGTGCACGAACAGATTGCCTGCAGGCGCTTTCAAGGAGGGAGGGAGGGAGGTTGTGATTGACGATTCAATGACGACACTTACCCAAAACCACCCTCGACACATTTCTCCCCCCAGCAGGCATTGGGGGCTCTACCCAGCATTCCAATGGGCAGCGGGGACTGCGGGAACTGTGGGATAGCTTCCCATAGTGCACCGCTTCCAAAGTCGACGCTGGCCCCGTGAATGTGGACTCAGAAATTCGAATTAGTGTATTTAGTATGGATACACAAATTCGACTTCATAAGGTCGAATCCACAAATTCGAACTAAGTTGATTCGAAATAGTCTTGTAGTGTAGACAAGGCCTTAGACTATAGCACCCTACCCTCGGCAGAAAGGGAAGTTGCAGCTGCTTTGCGCTATTGTATATTCTTCTCATGGACTCTCTGCCTCCAGGACTCTCTGCTCTGGCATAGGCTTTGGAATGAGAATTAACACATACAGTACAAAAAACAGCAAAGTCAAAGTTATGGCTTTTGCAGCATATATGACTTTGCTTCCATGCACATATGTAGTATTGGTATTATTGTATATGTTGATAAAGATAAGGTTTAATAGAGATGTGCAATTTGGATGAGGTACAATTGCTGAGGGAACTGTAACTATGAATTTCTGGACACTTGTGCATTTAAATGGTCATCCTATAGTTTCAATATCAAAAGGCTAAATTCTTCACTTCTTTTTGCTACTAAAGTGAAAGGAGGTCAGGTGGGGAAGGTTAAAAAGAGAAAATGAATTGTGATCAGTAATGCACAACAAAATAAACATATTTAATATTCAAATAAATGCACCATTCTTGTGTATGTATAGGATCACACCAAAATAAATAAACTATTATACACACATGAATGCACAAACAGACAGGTCCCGATTCAAATTCCGCTGAAGTCATTGAAAAGACTCCCGTTGATTTTGATGGTCTTTGGGTCAGGTTTATAGTAACAAGGATTCATTTCTAACCTGCTGTAAGTTTTTCTAACAGTCAGCAGTGACACAAGCCCTTATTTGTCCTAAAAATAATGGTTTACCATACTAAAGATCAGTTTTGTATTTCGTGATCTTACCTGAAATGGATATTGTCTCTCCAAAGGTGCCTGTTCCTCCTGATTCACTGTCTCAACACATCGAATTTTCTTAATGTCAATTGATCCTTTTTTGCTTCCTTTTTTCTAAGAATAAAAGCCGAAGCAGGACTACTCATCATTCTAAACACAAGACTATTGTCCTCAAATCAAAAATACTTTATGGTCACGACAAGTCTTCTAAAACCACACTGTCTAAGCTGTGTGTAATTGCACTCTTCAGATTGGGTAAGGTAGAGTTTCACTTTTGTTAAACTGTTTGGAAAAGACATTGAGAACCCTCCATTGTATCTTATCCTGCAAACCATACACTGACAAAACTCCCTTTAAAGTGAAGGTTCAAAGACAACAGGATGGGCCCTATATCTGATACATGAACTTCGGTATTACAATGCAAAAGCAGAGATGGAGGATATAAAATGCAAAAGTCTCTAATGGGAAATGGGAGTCTGATTTTGTATCACATTATTTTGTTAAGATACTGGCACCGATCCTGCCACCCTTATTCAGGCAAGGATTGTAACTCACAGGAGTTATCCAAATGAGCTATCAGGAGTGCAGATGGTAATAATGTATTTTAGTCGCTTCAGAGTTATATCTGAATGCACAAAAGATGCCACTGTGCTGAAAGTACTGATCAGTTTTTGATACATAATAACTTTTTAAAATACAATCATGCTTTAGCCTTTTAGTTTATATTAGTTATGGGCCAAATTCTGCACTGAGCTATCTCCTGTATAAATGACTTCCAAACCAATGCCAGATATATAACTCACCACAGAGACCCTGATTCAGGAAAACATCCCTATTCAAGGCATGTGCCTTAGTCCCATTGACTTTGATGAGATTTAAGCATATGCCTAAGATTAAGCATGATTAAGTTCTGTCCTGAATAGGGGTGGACTTAAACACATTCTTAAGTGCTATCCTGAATCAAGGCCAGATTTTGGTCCCGTACCATTTTTAAATCCCACTTGGAACAAAATATATCATTACCCCTACTATATGATATATAATCAAAGCACAGTGAGGAAGAAAATCCAGAGGCATAAACTTACTTTAGAAAAATATGTACCTCTGTAGTTAAGAAAATGATTTCTCACCTCTTTGTCATAGTCATAGTAAGAGAGGTTTGTTTTTGTGAGAACAAACAGTCGTTCTTTGTAATTAATTGGTGAAATTTTTTTCTTCTGTTGCGACTTCTTTAAAAGAAGCTCCTCTAGAATTGATTCCTGCTCCATTTTATTGCCCTAAAAATTGGAAGTAGTCATTTTAATAATAATAGTTGTTAAAAGATTAACAAAGGCAGCTATGTCCTTTACTAATGGATTGTTAAGCATGTTATAAAATGAATTTAAGATATATTTATTGCATGTTCTAACAAGCTGTTATGAAGAGTGTATTTTATATTTTATAAACAGCTATGAGTGGTTAGTTTTTCTACTCAGACAAAAATAAACATGTTATAGGAAATTAAAATTTAAGATAAAACTGTAGCTCCAACTAAGACATTTTCAGTTCTTCTGTTGCCTGGGAATTTCTCCCTTTAAAGTCTTGCACTCTCTGGCAAGGAATTGAAGCTATATTAAGCACAAATGTATCATATCAGAGACACAGGAAGAAAGTAATTATAGCAACAAACACACAATCCTTCATATCACAGATGAGAAAAAGCATAATTGATCACAGTGTTTCCTGGACTGGTAATTTCTAATTTCTTTCTTTGCACTGAAAGAAACATATGGATATGAAACAGAACCATTCAGGTAAAGAAATGTAAAAAAGTGAAAATATAATTAGATGATTATTAATATGTATTAATCCTGTTATTAATTATGCAATAGCAAATGAAAAGAGGAGCGAGACCCTTTGGTTTTTAAAACTATTTGGGTTTAAGGTTACTTACATAGGTGTTGCACTTACAAGAGGAATTATGTCCTTTGTCTTTTGTTTGCTTGGCGCTCCAAAGGGAAGTGTCCTGCTGACTTACTCTCCATCACATACTTATCAAACCTTGAGTGTTTATCAGAAAAAGGATATTTGCATGCCACTCATCACACCCATTCTGTCAGAACACATATAGCTGTGTTTTCTGTGTTAGCATATATTTTGCACAATTCCATTTTTAGCCTTGATACATTTAAGTCAGGGGTTTATGGCCTCTGAACAATTCCCTGTAGTGTCTGTAATCAAGATACTGCAACATTATGCTAGTGTATTATAAAAGGAAGAGCAGCTAGTGTGTTTTTGCTGTCTAGTCTCATGAAAAGGGTTGGAAGCTGTGAGCGGGGGGGGGGGGGAAGCATGGGCTGTTATAGCAGGGATAAGGGGAGACAAGAAAGAACATAGAGGGGAAATCAGATTAGTATATTTTATGTCTGTATACTAATGCGAGAAGTATGGGGAATAAGAGGAAGAACTTGAAATGCTAGTTATTAACACAGCTATGACACAGCTGGCATCACAGAGACTTGTTGGAATAATACACATGACTGGAATATTGGTATAAAAGGGTACAGCTAGTATAGGAAGGTTGGGCCAGGAAAAAAAGGAGGAAGTGTTGCCTTATATGTTAAAAATGTACACACTTGGACTGAGGTTGAGATGGAAATAGGAGACATACTTGTTTAAAGGCTCTGTGTAGGATAAAAGAGTAAAAAACAAGGGTGTTATCATGGTAGGGGGTCTATTACAGACCACCTAACCAGGAAGAAGAGGTGGATGAGGCTTTTTTTTAAACAACTAACAATATTATCCAAAGCACAGGACTTGGTGGTGATGGGGGACTTCAACTACTCAGACGTCAGTTGGGACAATAACACAACAGGGCACAGATTATCCAACAAGTTCTTGGAATGTACTGGAGACAATTTTTTATTTCAGAAAGTGGAGAAAGCTACTAGAGGAGAGGCTGTTCTAGATTTGATTTTGACAAATAGGGAGGAACTGGTTGAGAATTTGAAAGTGGAAGGCAGCTTAGGTGATAGTGATCATGAGATGTAGAGTTTATGATTCTAAGGAATGGTAGGAGGGAAAACAGCACAATAAAGACAATGGATTTCAAGAAGACAGACTTTAGCAAATGCAGGGAGTTGGTATATAAGATCCCATGGGACGCAAGTCTAAGGAAAAAACAGTTCAAGAGAGTTGGCAGTTTTCAAAGAGACATTATTAAGAGCACAAGAGCAAACTATCCCACTGTGTAGGAAAGATAGGAGGTATGGCAAGAGACCACCCTGGCTTAACAAGGAGTTCTTCAATTATCTGAAACTCAAAAAACAGCCTGACAAGAAGTGGAAACTAGTTCAAATTATAAATGTTGAACATAAACAAATAACACAAGTATGTAGGGACAAAATTAGAAAGGCTAAAGCACAAAACAAGATTAAACTAGCTAGAGACATAAAGAGTAACAAGAAAACATTCTACAGATACATTAGAAGCAAGAGAAAGACCAAGGACAGGGTAGGCCTATTACTAAATGAGGAGGGGAAAACAATAACAGAAAATGTGGAAATGGAAAAAAGTGTTAAGTGACATTTTTGTTTTGGTTTTCATGAAAAAGGTTAGTAGTGATTGGATGTCTAACATAGTGAATGCCAGTGAAAATGAGGTGGGTTCAGAGGCTACAATAGGGAAAGAACAAGATAAAAATTACTTAGACAAATTAGTTGTCTTCAAGTCACCAGGGCTTTGTGAAATACATCTTAGAATACTCAAGGAGCTGACTGAGGAGATATCTGAGCCATTAGTGATTATCTTCGAAAAGTCATGGAAGACGGGTGAGATTCCAGAGGACAGGAAAAGGGCAAATATAGTGCCAATCTATAAAAATATGGATAACCTAGGGAATTACAGACCAATCAGTTTAACTTCAGTACCTTGAAAGATAATGGAGCAAATAATTAAGCAATCAATTTGCATACACCTAGAAGATAATAAGGTGATAAGTAACAGTCAGCATGGATTTGTCAAGAACAAATCGTGTCAAACCTACCTAATAGCTTCTTTGACTGGGTAACAAGTCTTGAAGATAGGGGGAAAGTGGTAGATGTGGCATATCTTTAGTAAGGCTTTTGATACTATTTCACATGACCTTCTCATAAACAAACTAGGGAAATACAACCTAGATGGAACTACTATAAGATGGGTGCATAACTGGCTGTAAAAACCATTCCCAGATAGCAGTTATCAGCGGTTCATAGTCAGGCTGGAAGAGCATAATGAGTGGGGTCTCGCAGGAATCAGTTCTGGGTCCAGTTCTGTTCAATATCTTCATCAATGATTTAAATAATGGCATAAAAAGTACATTTATAAAGTTTGTGGATGATACCAAGCTGGGAGGGGTTGCAAGTGCTTTGGAGGATAGGATTAAAATTCAAAATGATCTGGACAAACTGGAGAAATGATCTGACTTAAATAGGATGAAATTCAATAAGGACAAATGCAAAGTACTCCACTTAGGAAAGAACAAGCAGATGCACACATACAAAATGGGAAATGACTGCCTAGAGAAGAGAAGTATCTGGGGTTTATAGTGGATCACAAGCTAAATATGAGTGAACAGAGTAACACTGTTGCAAAAAAAGCAAACATTCTGGGATGGATTATCAGGAGTGTTGTAAGTATGACACAAGGAGTAATTCTTCTGCTCTACTCCACGCTGATTAGGCCTCAACTGGACTATTGTGTCCAGCTCTAGGCACCACATTTCGGGAAAGATGTGGACAAATTGGAAAAAGTCCAGAGAAGAGCAAAAAAAATGATTAAAGGTCTAGAAAACATGACCCATGAGGGAAGATTGAAAAAACTGGGCTTGTTTAGTCTGGAGAAGAGAAGACCGAGAGGGGACATGATAATAGTTTTCAAGTTGGAGAAAAATTGTTCTTCTTAACCTCTGAGGAAAGGACAAGAAGCAGCAAGGGCAGTTTAGGTTGGACCTTAGGAAAAACTTCCTGTCAAGGTGGTTAAGCACTGGAATAAATTGCCCAGGGAGGCTGTGGAATCTCCATCATTGGAGATTTTTAAGACCAGGTTAGACAAACACCTGTCAGAAATGGTGAAAATCTGGGGTGGGCAAACCTTTTGGTCCGAGAGCCACATCTGGGTGGGGAAATTGTATGCAGGGCCATGAATGTAGGGCTGGGGCAGGGGGTTGGGGCGCAGGAGGGGTACGGCAGGGGGCTCAAGGCAGGGGGCTACGGGGCTCAGGGCAGGGGGTTGGAGTGCAGGGTGCAGTAGGGGTTCAGGGTGCGGGCGCCGGCCCGGTGCTGCTTACCTCAAGCAGCTCCGGGGTGGCAGCAGCGCGCAGCAGGGCTAAGGCAGGCTCCCTGCCTGCCCTGGCCCTGTGCCACTCCTGGAAGTGGCGAGCATCTCTGGTAGTGGCTCCTGGGGGTAGGGTGGGGCAGGCGGCTCCACTGCGCATTGCCCTCGCCTGTGGGTATCACCCCCGAAGCTCCCATTGGCAACGGTTCCCTGTTCCTGGCCAATGGGAGCTGCTGGGGGCGGTGCCTACAGGCGAGGGCAGCGGATGGAGCCCTCTCGCTCCCCCCTCCCCCAGGGGCCACAAGAACATGGTACCGGCCACTTCTGGGAGCGGTGTGGGGCCAGGGCAGGCAGGGAGCCTGCCTTAGCACCACTGCGCCACAGGGTTGGTAATCCTGCGAGCCGTATTGAAGGCCCTGATGGGCCGGATCCAGCTCACGGACCATAGTTTGTCCTCCCTGGTCTAGATAATACTTAGTCCTGCCATGAATGGAAGGGGACTGGACTAGATAATCTCTTGTGGTCCCTTCCAGGCCTACGATTCTATGATTAAAAAGAACATGCACCATTAAACCATGTCTGACCACCATGATGCTTGCCTTTTCCTTATTTTAGTGTCTGCCCATGCAAATAGAGCAACCTCTGGGATCAGAGATACGTTGTCAGTTCCTAACCAATATTCTATTTTCTGAAAGGTCGTAGTAAAAGGCAACTGGGACAAAAACCAAAAAAAGCCATTTTGACTTCAAATGACAATACAAATTGCAATATAATAAATAATGGAGTAGGTCTTCCACCTGCCCATACCTCCTGGATAGAGGCAGTTACTTTTCTTGGTATATTGGCCTTCTATTTAAACTGTCTGCATGGACTGAAAAGGAAGAGCTGTAAGGGCTCATCTTAGCATGTTGTTACACAAACTCTAAATATCTGGCATATCTAGGAGTCTTGTGAACAAGGCGGAACCAAGGTGACATTTTAAATAGAAACAAGTGCTTATTCATATCTTCTCTTCTTGACTTCATTATGGATTTCACATTTTTAAAACTTTCATCATTTCTGATTTTGAGAAACCTAGTGAATGCAAAGACTTTTGAATATACTCTAACCAAGGAAATTTACATGAAAAAGTCCAACAGAGCTGTGCCTCTAAGCATAACCTTGGCAATCGCTGTGAGTGTATACTGTGACCATGAAGCCAAAAATGAATGTTGCCATTTGGACAGAATAGAGTCCATGCCTGTCTTGGCTCTCAGAAGAGCAGCTGGGCTATTATTTGGAAGACTGAGAATCTTCCTAAGAAATTTGTTTAGAATCACTTCCAGTCCCATGGTATCATTCCATCCCTATATTTTAGCGCCATACAAAATTAAGTGCATACCTTGGCCTCCAACAGTGTGATGACTGGTGCAATTAAGTGGCCCCCATGAGACCAGGAAAAACATAACACAGCTTCCATTGAATTTGAGGCCTTCTCTTTGTCGCAACCTGATACGCAGTTATGGCTCTGTATGGCCAATTGTCGGTCCACGGCCATCTTGTCCTGTTAAAAGGACAAGGCAGTCTCCATCTTGGACCAGGTTCTTGTTGCATAGGAAAGGGCAGAGACCTAATCCTGCCCAGCAACACTAAAGTGCTGTGTGTACTTTCCTGCTTTTTTTTTCTGTTGGGCCGTCTAAAGGTCAGGCTAGTGCAGTGTGCAAAGACCTGATTCTGCCCAACAACTCCGTAGTATGCATTTTCCCGCTCTTTTTGGGCCCGGTCGTCTGGAGGTCAGGCTAGTTCTGCCCAGCAACTCCAGAGTACTGTATACAGAGACCTAATTCTGCCCAGATACCCCAGTGTGCCGTGTGCAAATCCTGCCGGCGTGGGGGGCAACAGCTCGGAGCCTGGAGGGAGGGGGAACCAGGGACCAATCAGATGTTGACACGAGTGAGTGAGACCCTTTCTATAAAACTAGGTTTCCCCCCAAAATCTGTGTGGAGTATCCGCATGTCACTGAAGGACCTGATCAACCTTTCGGCCAGGGTCTCCTCCCGGTATAGCTAGCTCGTGTCGTGTCATCTTCGTTGTCGCCTTGGACCTGTTCCTGGCACCTCATCATGCTTCTGGTGTCTGCTCTGCTGGTCAGCTGTGCCTGGAGTGCGGTATTTGTTTTCTAATTTCTGGCAGTTTGCTTATCTAGCCTCCTATTTTTCCCCTCCCTAACCCAGTACCAAGTGTGTACACAGTGTTAAGAATTAAAGTATTGAACTCATAATTGCACAATTGCCTAGGTGTATAGTTGTTCTAAGGTTTTAATAAATTGTTTATTGTAAACTGTTTTAAGTGTGTGAGTCACTGCTCTGTCTTTGTCCGGAGTGTTTGTGGCTGGGAGCTGTCTCCACCTGGGGATTAGCTGACCAAGGGGTTCCTGTCCCTGCGGTCTGTGTGAGTGGAATCTGCCCAACTGCAGCCGCACCACACTCTGGGTTTACCCTTAGTGTGAAAGCAAGGGCGGTTGAGGCAGTGGCCTGTGGGTCTCTTTCCTGTGTTGCACCGGGCACCGCCCTGACGAACCCGATTCCCATCTTGTGTGATTGGTGTGTCTGCCTATCCAGTGTGGTGCAGTGAGCAGTATAGAATTGTACTGTTAATGATTTTTGGGTTGTTTATATTGCCAACATCCCAGCTAAAAATTGCCTCTCTCCCTTAGCCCAAGTTGTAACTTTCCCTCAAATAAACGCAGCCACTTGGCTTTGCACCTTATTCTGGTCCTGCCTGATTTTCCTCTCCCAATATAAAGCTGATCGAACCGCAATCTATTTCGGACACTCTTTGGTCAGTAATCATGTAATGCAAGAGGCTACTTCCTGGAAACAATGGATTGTGCTCGACTGTACTTGCCTGACATGTTGCTGGCTCCATCAGAGATTTTTCCTCTCAGCTTTTGCATTGGGAATTCAGGCTAAGAAGTAAACCACACACCATACCATAAATATGCTTTAAAAATGTTTTGGAATTTTTAATTTTCCCTTCTCTCCCCTTCTATTCCCTTTTAGCCAACAAGTGAAGAGTGAAGTGAAATTAATAACATCCACAGTTTAGGGCTTTCTTTTTGCTAGTCTGTAACTTTTCACTTACAAAAATTAAAGAGTGAAAAAGGGACGAAGAAGAAAAAAAATCTCTGAAGTCATGAGACTACTGCATAGGACCTTCAGTTTAATGTTAAAATTGAAATCAGGCCCGTAATGCCCTCAGACCATCTTTAATAATAAGCCCTTTTATAAAATCTGTAAATAAAGGAAGACAATATTGATACCAATTTTGAAATTAAAAGAATAAATGGAAAGTAAGATTAGTATTTGAAGAAATCGCTAATAATTAGTATCAGTTTGTAATGACTTCAGTGAGATTACACAGAATACTGCTAAATTCTTTCACATTGGAAAGAAATTACAATGGTTACAGTTATGCCAAAAATGCCACTTAAGATTTTTTAAAAAACAAGATTGAAGATAAAAAAGAAAACTTAAACATATTGCAATAGGTCTAGCACTTTCCATACTTAATGGTGGGATTCCTGTGTTGTTTTGGAATGTTTGATGAACAGATGTGGAGAAGATAATTGTTTGTATTTACTGTGTATGGTTTGAGTTACTTATAGGTCAAAACACAGGAAAGTTTGAACATGAGCAGAATGTGGTATTTATGTGAAACGGTTATTTTCTTGCTTTAATTTTCACTGGTTTGTAATATCCTAAGAGCATCCTTTTTATATAGATTTTTATATTAACTCTTACCTCTTTTTTTCTAATGTGAAAAAAATAAATAAGGATATGGAAAACGACATACTGTGGGCCACTTACTGCCTTCAGTCTGCACTCATAACTCCAGCTCCAGCTGATCTCAATAGACATTAGTAATACCTAGCTGTTCCATACCATAGTACTTCCCATTAGAGCTGACGTGATGTGACTTGCCCAGGTCACCTGGCAGGCCAGTGGAAGAGCCAGGAATAGCATACAGATCTTCTGAGTGTCAACCCACTGCTCGGTTCACTGGGCCACATTGTCTCAGTGCAGTAATTGTTAACTTTTCCATGATGGTGACCCCTTTTGCTAAGTCAGAACTTTTGCAAACATCTTCCTCCCCCCAATTACATTTACTATAGAAGTAAGAATAAAAAAATGTATCAGTGATCATAAGGGTAGGCCTATATAATGTATTTTGTGTGTATATTTGGAGAGGTGGCCAGGGGCGGCTCTAGGATTTCCGCCGCCCCAATCAGGGTGGCACACCGCGGGGGGCGCTCTGGCGGTCGCCGGTCCCGTGGCTCCGGTGGACCTCCCGCAGGCGTGCCTGTGGATGCTCCACTGGAGCCGCGGGACCAGCAGACCCTCCGCAGGCACGTCTGCGGGAGGTCCACCGGACCCGCCTGCCGCCCTCCCGCTGGGACGCCGCCCCAAGCGCGCGCTTGGCGTGCTGGGGTCTGGAGCCAGCCCTGGAGGTGGCTATAGATTGCTTCACCTTGAAGGGGAAGGTGTGCAGGGGGTAGGAGAGTGATACAATAACTCCTGACTTAAAGTCGTGACAGTTAACATTGTTTCGTTGTTATGTTGCTGATCAATTAGAGAACATGCTTGTTTAAAGTTGAGCAATGCTCCCTTATAACGTCGTTTGGCATCCACCTGCTTTGCTTGCAAAAAGAGCACCCGTTGGAACTAGCTAGTGGGGGCTTGGAACCAAGGTGGACCGGAAGCCCCCCTATCAGCTCCCCACTCCCCTAAGTTCCCTGTGTGGCAGCCGCCCAGCGGGCTATTGATTGCCAGGCAGTGCAGCTATCCCTCCCTCCACTGCCGCGTGCTGCTCCTGCCCTCTGCCTTGGAGCTGCTCCCGGGAGCCTCCTGCTTGCTGTGCAGGGAGTGGGGGGAAGAAGGGGGCTAATGTTAGGGTGTCCCCCTCCCCCTGCTCCTGCACCCCACTTACCCCTTCTCCATATAGAGCAGGGTGGGGACACGACAGGGCTCAGGATGGAGGGAGCTTGCTGGCCA
Source organism: Mauremys mutica (assembly GCF_020497125.1). Classification (NCBI taxonomy): domain Eukaryota; kingdom Metazoa; phylum Chordata; order Testudines; family Geoemydidae; genus Mauremys; species Mauremys mutica. The sequence goes on from NC_059072.1 coordinate 228,037,923, forward strand.
CAGCTGCTGTCTCAACTTCCTGATGTACTTAAAAAGGTAATGTACTTAGAGTGGTGTCAGGGTACTTAAAGAGGCAATGCGCATCTCTAGCCCACACACAGGGTGTGTGTCTCTGTCTGACATGCTCTCTCCCCTCCCTCCATTTGTGCTGTCTTGTAGAGTCTGAGGCTACATAAACAATGTGTTAACCCTTGAGGGCTCAGCCGAATGCTAGTTCATTATTTAGCAGGAAGGCATTCCCTGGGAAGTATCCCACCCTCTTCCAACCTCTTACTTCACCACCTCAACCAAGCTTCACAATCATCATGGCTGTGTACAGTATTAAACTGATTGTTTAAAACTTATACTATGTGTTTATATATATATAGTTTTTTGTGTGGTGAAAAAAATTTCCCTGGAACTTCCCCTCCCCCATTTACATTAATTCTTATGAGGAAATTGGATTCACTTAACATTGTTTTGCTTAAAGTTGCATTTTTCAGGAACATAACTACAATGTTAAGCAAGGAGTTACTGTACTTTCTTTGCTTTAGGTTTTGCAACTTCAAACCGTATAACTTCCAAGGCCTTGCACTGCCCTGACTACCTTTTGTGTGACCCTCTGGCTGTGAAACGCTGTCCTAGCAGAGCAAGAGCACAAAATACTTCTACTTTAGAATTTGGGATCAACTGTGTTCCCTCTAGGAGTAGCAGCACCGGACAGGGAACAGAAATAGACAAAGTGAGGCTGACATTTCTGTTTTTGATTAGGCTTGTTTTGTTTTTGTTGCCAGTTTCAGTTTTTCTTTCCTTTCTCCTTGTTTTGTTTTGTTAGGGACCATGTAATTGGTTTCATATTTTTCCCCTCTGCTCTTTCTGAAAAACAAAATGAGAGGCTCACTCTAGAAAATGAGAAATAGCCTTTGCCCTGCCCAGTATTGGGTAATATTTGAAAAACTGAGGACAGGTGGGTCTAGGCCTGCCCAAAACTAAAGACACTCCCATCAATTAAGGGGGAGGATCCATTGAGCCCAAGCAACAATTGATTTACTGGGGACAGTGAATGAAAAAATAGGAGTGGGAGTGGGGTCAAAGATTGAAAATTAGGGATCTGGCAGGGGACACCGAGCAGAAACCCTCGATAGCACCCACTGCTACTCAAGGGTGTCTAGGGAGTCAGTGGATGCTTCCCAGAGGAACTCTTCCGGAGGCATGATCATACAAGGGATTGGATAGGGCCCCGCAGTCGTGGAACACCTCTGTCTCCACCTTTCTCCTCCTGGTATGATGGATGGCCACGTTGGCCAGCGCCAGGAAGAGGTTGACGAGGAGGTTCCTCCACTTTGTGCGGCTATGGATGCGGAGTGCATTGATCAAGAGGAGTGAGGGAAAGTGTAGCCAGAAAAGGGGCTGCAACTTGATGTACCCTATATAGATATCCACCAGGGTGTCCCTCTCTCCACAGAAGGACAGGTGTCAGGGAGTTTGTGAACCACATCAGGTACACACTCACGGTTATGGCTCAATGAATGAGCCACCAGCTAATATCTCCAGCCAGCCATGGAACCAGAGTGGAGTACAGACTGGCCCACTGGAGTGCCTTGCCCTGCTTAGGTGGCAGCAGATTCTGCCACTTGGGACATGAGGGTGAGCAAGTGGATGGAAGAGAAGCACGAGTGCCTACAGATATTCTCTGGGCATGGTTCAGAGGTGGACAGGCTGGATGTCATGCAGCTGGCTTAAGTGGCGTGTCGGGGGTGGCAAAGAAGGCTCACAGGGCAAGGGCCTCATGATGAGTTAAAGAGGGTCAGGGGTGAGGAGTGGGTGGAGAGCAGCCTCCTACAGAACCCACTCAAGGAAAATGAAAGAAACAGGAGGCAAGACTGCACTTATTTCTTGGAGCACATGACGGGGGGCACACTGGATGGGCTGCCCCATGCACAGGCCGAGCACCACAGGGTCCAGACAGTCCCTTAGATCATAATCCAGGAGGTCTCACATAAAGGGGGACTCTGCCACCTGCACATGGAGATGAGGTTTGTGTAGCAGGAGTTCTGTGAGGAGATCCTTCCCCTCGATGGCCACCACTATGGTGACCAGATGTCCCGATTTTATGGGGACAGTCCCAATATTTAGGTCTTTTTCTTACACAGTAACTCCTCGCTTAATGTAGTTATGTTCCTGAAAAATGCGACTTTAAGCAAAACGATGTTAAGCAAATCCAATTTTCCCATAAGAATTAATGTAAATGGAGAGTGGGGGTTAGGTTCCAGGGAATTTCTTTTCACCAGACAAAAGACTATATTATATATATGTATACACAGTATAAGTTTTAAACAAACGGTTTAATACTGTACACAGCAATGATGATTGTGAAGCTTGTTTGAGGTGATAGAGTCAGAGGGTGGGATATTTCCCAGGGAATGCCTTACTGCTGAATGATGAACTAGAACTTGGCTGAGCCCTCAAGGGTTAACTCATTGTTGTTAATGTAGCCTTATACTCTACAAGGCAGCATGAATGGAGAGAGGGGAGACAGCATGGCAGACAGAGACAGCGACACACACCCTGTGTGTGTGTGTGTGTGTGTGTGTGAAAGAGAAAGAGATGCGCATTGCCCCTTTAAATATGCTGAACCACTCTACGTACATTGCCTTTTTAAGTAGACCAGGAAGTTGAGACAGCAGCTCCCTGCGTCCTGAGCCGCCCTGTCCTGTCCTCCCCCCCCCGCCCCCGCTCTATGGAAATGGGGTAAGCAGGGGGCAGGAGCGAGGGGGAGGGGGACGCCCTGATATTAGCCCCCCTCTTTCCCCTCTCCTCCCTGCACAAGAAAAAGGAGGCTCCCGGGAGCAGCTCCAAGGCAGAGGGCAGGATCAGCACACAGCAGTGGTGGTGGTGGTGGTGGGGAACAGCTGAACTGCCGGCAATTGCTAGCCTGCTGGGCGGCTGCCGCACAGGGAACTTAGGGGAGTCGGGAGCTGATAGGGGGCTGCCGGTCCACCCTGGTTCCAAGCCCCCACCAGCTAGCTGCAGTGGGCTGCTCTTTCTGCAAGCAGTGGCCAAAGCAGGCAGCTGCCAAACAACATTATAAGGGAGCATTGCACAACTTTAAACGAGCATGTTCTCTAAGTGATCAGCAACGTCCAGGGGCGGCTCTAGCAATTTTGCCGCCCCAAGCAGGGCGGCACGCTGCGGGGGGCACTCTGGTGATCGCCGGTCCCGCGGCTCCGGTGGACCTCCCGCAGACATGCCTGCGGAGGGTCCGCTGGTACCGCGGCTCCGGTGGAGCATCTGCAGGCACACCTGCGGGAGGTCCACCGGAGCCGCCTGCCGCCCTCCCGGCGACCAGTGGAGCGCCCCCTGCGGCATGCCGCCCCAAGCACGCGCTTGGCGTGCTGGGGCCTGGAGCCGGCCCTGGCAACATCACAATGTCACAACGTTACCCGGGACAACTTTATGTGAGGAGTTACTGTATAGGTGCTTATTGTCCCCCCACCCTCTGTTCCAATTTTTCCCACTTGCTTTCTGGTCACCCTAGCCACCATGGACCTGGTCGTGGAAACTAGCTTGCAAGTCCCGAGGAGGTCTGGGCAGCAAACTGACCACTCAGAGAGGTCTTGGGGGACACCTCTTGGGTGGAGATAAATGAGCTGCCAGTTGTATGGGAGGTGATAGAGGAAGGCATGTGCCAGCATGCTCCATGCCGGGCTACCTGCACTGTAAAGGAGACAACGCCGGGCCTGGAGGTAGCCCAGAGTTTGGTGAGTGGTTTCCCTGGGTAAATGAGGCCCCAGCCCTTGTGCACAATCTGCAGAAGAGTGTACTTGGCAGGGGGTTGCCCAGGATCTAGCTGTGATGCTGCCTTCCATGGCTGGGAGCTGGCCTGGCTGAATGTGTCTCAGCTTGGGGAGTGGGCACCAGGCTGGCACCAAGAGTGCTGCTGTGGAGGCTGTGTTATATCCCTGAGACTCAAGTGGTGTATGATCCCCCCTCAGCTGGGAGATGAGACCGTCCATCCTTTAGCGGACAGGAGGAGTGTTGGGGGTGGGGTTTACAGTGCAGGGGATTCTGCCCTCTGCAGGTAGCGTGAGAAAGTGCACAGTGCGTGTGTCATCTGGGATTACATCATCTGTGTCTGTGTGTGCACAATTGTGGTCTCTGTGATTGTGTCATCTGAGTGTGTGATTGTGATTTGTGATTGTACATCTCTGTGTGTGACTGAGATCTCTGCGATTGTATCATCTGTGTGCATGTCTGACTGTGATTGTGTCAGTTTATTGATCCCTGTGTATAGTTGTCGCCTATGAGTGGAATAAGCCTGTGTGATTGTGTGTGCCATGCCTGCTTGATGTGGCACTCTTTCTCCCTCTAGCATCACCTAGACCATCTAGAGATTACTGAGTCTGCTACAGCCTTAGCTAAGAACCACATGGCTTTTAGCTCATGCAGTAGAGGCTCATGCACTAAGCTTCAAAGATCCCTGGTTTGATTCTGCTAACAGACACACCCAGTACTATTAATATGATAAAAGCCTCCAAACCTCTGTAGTATATAGCATTTTCCCAGCCCTGCACTACTGGAAGCTTCCTCTTCTAGTGTATGTGACCCACCCATCCTTTGTTTCTTGTTTGCTAGGAGACTGGGGATCATGGGCAGCAGGTATAAGAAACTAAATGAGGCAAGAAATGGCAGATGTGGCACACTTCCCTTTGGAAGGGTGCCCACCCTCCACCTTTGGAGTGCTGCCTCCAGAAGCTCCCAAGAAGTGGGGGCCACAGGTGCCCAAACCATGGCCTCACCCTCACTCCACCTCTTCCCACCTCTGATCCGCCTCTTCCCCCCGAGACCCCTTTGCCCGCCTTGGGGTGAGGGGCAGGCAGAGAGGAGCGAGTGGCAGGCAGGGGGGCTCAGGGGTGGAGAGGAGTGAGGCCTGTGGTGAGGAGGCAGAGAGGAGCAAGCAGCAGGTGGGGGCTCATGGAGCAGGGGTGGAACGCAGGCAAGGCCTTCAGAGGAGGAGGCCGAGCGGGAGTGAGGCCTCGGGACAGAGAAGGGGGCTGGGCAACCCCCCACCACTTCTAGGGAGCTTCTGGTACCGATGCCCAGCCTCCCCAAACACAAGAGTCACACACCACCTAGGCTGGGGATGATTGTATTGAATCATACTGAGTTGGTTAACTCTGAAGTGCAGAGGGGGGTTAAATGAGAAGCAATCTTAATTTGCAGGCTTGCACAGATAGGGAATTGCAAGATAGAGTGTTTTATAGGTGGGAGCAGGGAGCTAGGTTAGCCTAGGCATGTGGTGCAACTTTCCTTTGGTGGAAAAGAGAAACTCGTTAGCTTCAAAAAATTCAAAAAATAGCAGGCTCCCATCCGCTATTTTGGTTTTTGCTACAGGGGACATGCTGGTTGTCTCCTGATTTAAAGCAAACTACAACCTCGTAGTCTTTTGCCAATTTTCTATCTTCATTTGCAGTTGTGCTGTTAACTGCTGTTTGTGAGCTTGTGTGTATAGGTGCTTATGTATGTTTTGTTTCTTTGCTTTCCAAAATATTGTATTGACATTTTAAAATCGTATGTATTTCCTTAGCAGATTTTCAAAATCCCATCCACTCCAGCAGAACACATATCTGTTTGTTTGTCTATATATTAGCATACATTTTGCACAATTCAAATTTTTAGCTGATCCATTAAAGTTTAATGAGATTCTCACATGCACTGTGATCCCTAATAGGGGATCCTGATATAGTATTTGGGTGGGGCCTGCACAGAGTTCTTTTGAGGCCTGGGGCAAAATCTGAAACTGAGGGCCCCCCCTTCCAAGTCCCCAAGGTTACAAAAACACTGAAGGGAAGCCATGGGGCAAGAGCAGGGAGGAGGCTGGGGAGAGAGCCTGCCATGCACCCAACCTGCAACTGCAGCTCCTGTCCTGCAGTGCTGGGCCTGGCTCCCCCTCCCCCATTCTGGGTGTTGTGATCTGACGCACAGGGTCACATACCAAACCTGAGTGGCACTGTGACCCCATAGACTCATAGACTTTAAGGTCAGAAGGGACCATTATGATCATCTAGTCTGACCTGTTTCACAATGCAGGCCACAGAATCTCACCCACCCACTCCTGTAACAAACCTCTAACCCCATTGTAACCGGGTCCTTTCCTCAGCCCCCCCGCTGAGCTCTTTGCTGTTCCAATAAAGCACTGCAAGCCTTTTCTTGATGCAGCACCTATGGCTTTTATTCACACAAAGTTCCCACCACCAGTGGTGGTGGTGGTGGTGTTTACAGAGCCTTACAGGTCTTACTGTCTCCTCTTTTACAGAGAGTCTCATGCAGACTGCCCTTTCCCTGGCCATTCCCTGCTTGCTCTGGCTGCCAGCCAGCCTTTATGGCTCTTCAACCTGCAGGCCCACAGGTGCAGCCAGTTCCAGAGGCCAGGCACCAGACTTCTCCCCAGCCCCAATCTATTTCCCCTGATTGGGGCTGGCTGAGCAGGGGCTAATTAGGTGCCTTTGCAGCAGCACCCTGCTACACCCATGCACTAGGTGGCAACACCACTCCTACAAATTTGTTCTGGTTGCCCCACTGTCATGACTGAGGGATGGCCAGGCCAAATCTGAGTGTGTACCAGGTCACAGTACCACTCAGTTTGGGGGTAGAGTTGCCACGCATCCAGTTTTCAACTAGAATGCCCAGTTGAAAAGGGACCCTGGCGGCTCTGGTCAGCACCACTGATTGGGCTGTTAAAAGTCTGGCCGGCCCCAAGCAGACCAGGGCATGGGAGGGGTTTTGGGGTGTGGGGTGTATCTAGGAGCCACAGGGACATGTCACCATTTCCCAGGGGGTGCCTGAGGTGAGCGCCACCTGGAGCCTAACCCCCTGCCCCAGCACCCAAACTCCCTCCCGGAGCCTGCACCCCAACCCCCTACCCCTGCTTTGAGCCCCCTTCTACACCCCAAGCCCCTCATCCCCAGCCCCATCCCAGAGCCTGCACCCTCACCCCCACTGCATCCTAATCCCCTGCCCCAGCCCAGAGCCCCCTCCTGCATCCTGAACCCCTCATTTCTGACCTCACCCTGGAGCCTGCATTTTCCCAGCCGAAGCCTTCACCCCCTCCTACACTCCAACCCCTTGCCCCAGCCTGGAGCCCCCTCCCGCACTCCAAACCCCTGGGTCCCAGCCCAGAGCCCCCTCCTGCATCCCAAACCCCTCATCTACAGCCCCACCTCAAAGTCCACCCCCCAGCTGGAGCCCTCATCCACTCCCACACCCCAACTCTCTGCCCAGCCTGGAGCCCCCTCCTGCACCCTGAACCCCTCATTTCTGGCCCCACTCTACCAGCCCAGAGCCCTGCCCCATATTCCAACCCCCAGCCCCAGCTCGGCCCCCCAGAGCCCACACCCCGAACCCCCTCCCGTGCCCCAACCCTCTTCCCCAGCCCAGTGAAAATGTGTGAGTGAGCGAGGGTGGGGGAGAGTGAGCAATGGAAGGAGGGGGGATGGAGTGAGTGGGAGTGGGGCCTTGGAGAAGGGGTGGGGCAGGCATGGGGCAAGGGCATTCAGTTTTCTGCAAATAGAAAATTAGCCCTCAAATGTGGCATCTGGGGAGGTCCTGATTTAGGTTATAGTTTTTGAAATAGCTGCATTATTTACAGGCCCTTTGTCTTGGAATTACCCAGGGAGATCTGTGTAGAACTCTTGCAATATCTGTGGGCTGAATATATCTGGACAACTGCCCAATTCCCAGAATTTAATGATCATATTAGTTATGTAAGACTGTGATTTTAATTCACACAGGACATGACATAATGATAACTAAGAACCACATCAGCTGAAACAGTAAGCAGAGGCCACTGCTAATAAAACTGGTTGTGGACATAACATCTGATCCAAAAAAGGAAGGGCCAGGAGCTCATTCACAGCCTGATTGTGCTCTCATTGAAGTAATTGGCAAAACTACCATTGATTTAATAGGACATGCCACGTCTGAGCCCTGAGTAAGAAATGAGTAAGCACTACCAGATTTGTCTCAATATAAAGTCTCCTTTAAGCATTAGAATCTCATGTTCCATAAATTTACTTTTGCACAATTCTGTGCAGAGTACCTTTAATTTAACTATTTCTTTATACAATACAAATTATAACATTTTTTTCTGTGATTATATGGAAATAAACATGTTGTAAAACTTATAAAGTTACGGGCTCTAGCTAGGGTATATTTTTACATAGGAAATGACTTACTGGGTCAGACCAGTGGTTCATCCAGTTCAATATCCTACGTGTTGAAAACCAGTATCATGTTAGAGGTGTGAGAAACTCTGTAGCGGACAAATATGGAATAACTTGCCCATCCAATTCCTATTAGTCAGTGGTTGCCATATGTCCTGAAGCAAAACATTTGTTTTTTAAATTTACTAACTAGTAAATAGATATTACAGGCTAGTTCAACATTAAACAGTTACCAAATAATGCGAGGGGCTGCTTCCTGGTAATAACAGGTAGTGCTCCATTGTACTTGCCTGACACATTGCCGGCTCCATCAGAGATTTATTCTCAGTGGCAAATATAGGCAAAGAATGACACCACTCACCATACCACAAAGATTCCTTTAAAAAATTCAGTTTTTGAAATTTCATTTGTCCCTTCCCTGCCCTTTATTTCTTTTTAGTCCATGAGTGAAATGATAGGATTTTTTGGTGTTTTACCAGAGTTCTTGTTTTGTTTTTTGTCATGCTGTAACCTTTCACTTGAAAAATTATGGAGTAGACATAGGAAAAAAGGAAGACGACAAACAGGAAAGTTTGAACATAAACACAACGTGGTATTTATTTGAAATGGTTATTTTCTTGTTTTAATGATCACTGGTTCGTAACATCTTAAAACATGTTTTTTATATAAAATGTTATATTTACTTTTACTTCTTTTTTGCTCTCATGTGAAATAAATAAATAAGGATATGGAAAACACTATGAGCCCCTTACTGCCTGCAATTTGAATGATGTCGCTCCAATTGATCTGAATGGAAATTAGTAATATCTAGCTGTTCCATAACACTTCCCTTAGGTATCATTATCTAAGCAAAGAGGTGAAGTGACTTGCCACAGGTCACCCAGCAGGCCAGTGGAAGAGCCAGGAACAGCATGCAGATGTTCTGAGTGCCAACCTTCTGCTCTGTTCACTAGACCACATTGTCTCAGTGCAGTAATTGTTAACTTTCCATGATGGTGGCCCCTTTTGCTAAGTCAGATCTTTTGCAATCCTCCCACTCCTATTACATTTACTGTAAATGTAAGAGTTAAAAAAGCCATCAATGATAACAAGGATAAGCCTATATAATTGATTTATGTGGGCTTGTTCAAAGGCTACAGAATTCTTCTGTCAACCTAGTGCTGTCTACAGGGGGAATTATAGAATCATAGAATATCAGGGTAGGTCGGCTTATCTACACCATTCAGGGGTGTGGATGTTTCACACCCCCGAGCAACACAGTTATGCCAACCTAATTTTCTACTGTAGATCAGGCCTCTGTGTATATTTGGAGAGATGGCAGGGGATTGCTTCACCTTGAAAGGGGAGGGTGTGCAGAGGGAAGGGAGTGATACTCTCTTTGTTTTAGATTGTGATATAATTTCCAATGCCTTGAGATACCCTGACTACCTTTGTGTAACCCACTGGTTATGAAACACTGTCCTAGTAGTAGATTAAGAGCACAAAATAGCTTCTAGTTTAGAATTTGGGATTGGTTATGTTGCCTCTAGGAGTAACAGCACCTGGGCAGGGAACAGAAATACACAGTTAGGCTGATATTTCCAATTTTGATTTCAGCTTGTGTGACATATCAGGGTACAGTACAGATCAGTGGGGGGCTGTGTCACCCCTGCCCTGCAATCTTGGGTGCCTTACTGAACTAGCTCCCACCTGGGCCAATCACAAACAGCCTTCCAGCATACAAGCCACACCCTGAGAGTCTGTGTGGAACTGCAGCCTACCAGCCACACTTGGGTTACCCTCTGGCTCTCACCAGCCTGGATTATATTGCATGGTGACCCCAACACACCCCCAACCCCAGATTTCCCCCCAGAACAGCATGTCTTGTGCTGCCCAGCCCTCTCCTAGACAGTATAAATATTTTAAGTACATCATTTCTTTAAGGGAATAATATGCCAATTCATTATTTCAAACAATTATTCAGACACTTCAATGTAAACACTCTGGATTAGATAAAACAGTAAAACAAGTTTACTATCTACAAAGAAATAGATTTTAAGTGAGTACAAGTAGTGAGGCATAAAAATCAGAAATAACTACAAGAATAAATATGTTTACTAATGCCTACTATAACAAACTATATTAGATTCAAACAAAATTTCCACCACATATTCCAGCAGATTACTGACCAAACTCTCAGGTCAGGACCCCTCCTCCACTGAGTCTACATGAAAGGATGGTCTCTGTTGGGTTTTTTTTGTTGTTTTTTTTTACCTGTTTGAATTTCCTTTGCCTTCCTTTCCTGCTTGATGACTCTGTTAACTACTTAAATGCAAATTAAGGTGCACACACATTTCTTTGTCTAGAACAGACCTGTTTGCCAATTTCTGCCTGGGCAGAGCTCTGGGAAGGGCCCTACCAAATTCATGGCCATGAAAAACGCATCAGAGACCATGCAATTTGGTCTCCGCTGTGAAATCTAGCTATTGTAGAGGAGGAGCAAGGCTGGGGGGGCACCACAGCTGGGGGCTCCTACTGTGTGCCAGGCTCTAGCTTTCATGGGGGAAGTAGGTGCATGAAGCCATTGGGTGTGTGTGTGTGTGTGTGTGGACCTTCCTGTAGCCATGGGAGGTTCCTGGAGACAGGTCTTGCCCAGCCCCCAGGGAGCAGCCAATGCAGAAGAGGATATCCCATCCCTCCTGAGCCTGGCCCCTCCCTGGCTCCAGGCCCTGCGCTCAGGGATTAAAGGGGCCTTAGGTTGGGTCTGCATGTGCAGGGGACCACAGCCCCCCCGACCATGGGCAGTCACCCACTTGCCTGCCCATAAGGCTGGCCCTGCTTCCCCCACTCATGTGACCCTCACTTCTGTGCTGCTGCCAGTGGTGGCACTGCCTTTAGAGCCGGATGCCTGGCCACCAGCCACACTCTCTGGCTGCCCAGTTTTGAAGGCAACACTGCTGCCATCAGCAGCACAGAAGTAAGGGTGGCAATAGCCCTGCAACCCCCATGATGCTTTTTGGGTCAGGACCCCCAGGGTTACAACACAATGACATTTCAGATTTAAATATCTGAAAACATGAAATTTACAATTAAAAAAGTATCAGAGGGGTAGCCGTGTTAGTCTGGATCTGTAAAAGCAACAAAGAATCCTGTGGCACCTTATAGACTAACAGACGTTTTGCAGCATGAGCTTTCGTGGGTGAATACCCACTTGCATCCGAAGAAGTGGGTATTCACCCACGAAAGCTCATGCTGCAAAACGTCTGTTAGTCTATAAGGTGCCACAGGATTCTTTGTTGCTTTTACAATTAAAAAAAATCCTATGACCGTGAAACTGACCAAAATGGACCTTGAATTTGGTAGGGTCCCAACTATGTGGTTTGGAAGGTGTGTTAATAACATCATACAGGGGAACCTTGCACCATTACATGCAATGTTGCCAGACATATTTTACCAGCAAAATAGTTACCAGCAAATTATGAGTTGTCAACTGGCACCTTACGAGCCACACTTTGAACGAAGCAGCTTTATTACGCTAGCATGCAGGGGGCCTGCACACAGGCGCGCACGCTGTCACAGCTTGCTGGCTTTGATCACCAGGTTCTGGTTCTCTTCGCTGTCGTTTGGTTTGGCGCGGGGCTTTATTGCGGGTTTTGCAATTTTCTCCCGCCTGCTCTTTCGGACCAGCAGACGGAGCTCAGCCTGGGGAGCGGAGCAGGCCCAGCCTCTGCCCTGCCTGCCGCCGCCGGGCGAGTGGCTTCCCGGGGAAATGAGGCCCCGGCGCCAGAGCCGCAGAGGGCTGCGCGGGACCCGGCCGTGACGCCGCGTAGGTGGGGGGGGGGCGGGCACCGCGCTGCACGCGCAGCCCGAGGAGCCCCCGCCGGGCGCTCCCCGCCTCGCCAGGACTCTGGAACCCGGCCCCTCTAGGCGCGCGGACGGCCTGAAGCCCCGCCCCTGCCTCCCCCGCGCCGCAGCCAATAGGCAGCTGCGTTCACTCCCCCGCCTCTCTCTCGAATTGGGAGAGGAGGCGGAGCGCTCTCTCCGTTCGTTCCCCGGGGGCGGGGGAGCCTCTCCGCGGGGCGCATGCGTCACCTGGGATGGTGTGTTCTGTGTGAGAGAGAGACAGTGATCTCCTGTTGTGTCGTCTCAGTGTGTGCGGCTGGGATCCTGTCACTGTGTTTGTTGATCTCTGTGACTAGTTGAGTGTCTGCGTTCAGAGTAGCAGCTGCGTTAGTCTGTATCAGCAAAAAGAACAGGAGACCCTGTGGCACCTTAGAGACTAACAAATGTATTTGGGCATAAGCTTTCGTGGGCTACAGCTCACTTCATCGGATGCGTGGAGTGAAAAATACAATAAGCAGAATATATATTATACCACATGTAAAGATGGGAGTTGCCTTACCAAGTGGGGGGGGGGGGGAAGGCAATGCTAACAAGTCAATTCAATTAAGGTGGAAGTGACTAAGATGCAACAGAATGGACCATATAGTAAGGAGATATATATACATATTCTGATATATATAATATATACTGATAATATACTGTATACATATTCATGTTCTGTATGTGTATATATATATCTCCTTACTATATGTGCCATTCTACACATCCATGAAGTGGGTTTTAGCCCACGAAAGCTTATGCTCAAATAAATTTGTTAGTCTCTAAGGTGCCATAAGTACTCCTGTTCTTTTTGTTGGTCTGTGACTCTCACTGAGCGCCATGAGCCGGTGTGACTGTGTGCATGCTGGCTGAGATATCAATACTCCTGAAGTATTAGCATCATAAAAGCCCCACAGCCAGACTGTAGCATATAGGACCTCCCTTGCACTGTCCTGCCCCGCCCCAGGCTGCCCCCCCCCCACAGCATGTGACTCACCCATCTCCTTTGCTAGGCGATGGGATGATTGTGCTGACTCATGCTGAGTTAGTTACTGTGAAGTGCAGAGCAGAGGGAGTTAAATTAAAAGCAATCTGTGGTTTGCAGGCATTGCAATCCTGCACCAGATAGGGAGCAGTAAGGTACTGTACCACTGTGGGGGTATCTGAGGCATGAGGTGCAACTTTCCTTTGGTGGAAAAATTAACTATTTAGCTTAAGTAAATGGAAACCCCCATCTGCTGTTTTGGCTTTTGCTACAGGCGACATGTTGGTTGTTTGCGGATTTAAAGTAAAACCAAAATCTCATAGTCTTTTGCCAATTTTCTGTCTTCATTTGCAGTTAATGTTTTGAGCTGTTAGCTGCTCTGTTTGTGTGTTAGGGCGCTTTTGATTTTTTACTTTCCAAGAGATAATATTGACAACATTTAAAAATCTTATCTATTCCCTGTGCAGATTTTTGAAGTCTTGAAAACTGCATCTTCTTTCAGAAGGATGGTAACTCTGAGGAAAGTTATCAAAACTGTACTCAGCATTGAGCAGGCGGAAGGGGTTGGGGCACGTGTTCGGAGAAGCATTGGCAGGCCTGAGGTATGCTCTATACTTTCTTGCCTCCCAAAGAGATTTGATGTGGTGCTGAATGATGATCATTTCCTGGCTGGAATGTTTGATGGTGGATATACAAAAAGCAAAACCCATCCATAATGCATTAGCTTCATACAGCAGCAGGAAAAAATAGCACCATCAACGAATATAATAGTAAGTCCCCAGTCCTGTGTCAGGGCTTTCCTGATGCTCTGGTTGTGATATGATTTGGGGGCTTAGATAAGAGGAAGCTGGTGATGCTCAACCAGAGATGATGGAGGTGATGTTGTGAAAGCCTGTAGGGCAGGGGTTGGCAACCTCTGGCACGTGGCTTGGGACGGGATGGTTTGTTTACCTGCCGTGTCCGCAGGTTTGGCCGATCGCGGCTCTCACTGGCCGCAGTTTGCCACTCCAGGCCAATGGGGGTGGCAGGAAGCCACGGCCAGCACATACCTCAGCTTACCCTGGCAAGCTGCATGCCAGAGGTTGCCGACCCCTGCTCTAGGGGAACAGGTGAGTTGATACCTGCCTCATTTACTTTTTAAGTTGGAGATTTTCAAACTTTTGTCAATATAGTAGGGGAACTGGGGGTCCTGTTGCGGGGACCATGGCTGGTATTAGATAAGAGTGGCAGTTGTGCCACGGTATTGTCTTGCAAACTGTGGCCTTCTCTTTCACATCTTGCATCCGACGAAGTGGGTATTCACCCACGAAAGCTCATGCTCCAATACGTCTGTTAGTCTATAAGGTGCCACTGGATTCTTTGCTGCTCTTTCACATATAGATCTTACCAGTTATCTGTGTCTTAGGCTCAGAGACTGGATTAATACAATGAACACTAGATGATGCTACCTTTAAAAGCTATGGGGAAAACTGCTGTTGCAGAATGCTTGCTTCTTGAAGCTTCATGTAGGGAGCACGTTATATTTGTGCTCTCCATAGCTTGCACTGGATTCAGGTTTGCTTCTGGGTACAGTTCATAGTGTTGACTTTGGTTGTTCCCAATAAAGCTCTGTGTAGTTTGAGTGCTTGCTGTCTTAGAGCCTGCCTCTTTATCCTTGTGTGGTGCTACAGCCACGGGTGAGCTGGAGCCGGTTCGCACCGGTTCGCATGAACCGGTTGTTAAATTTAGAAGTGGTTTTAGAACCGCTTGTTAACTGGCTTCCCTGCGAGGGAAGCTTTGATGGGCTCTGGCCGGGAAGCCTGTAATTCCTCCTCCCGGCCACCGGGGGGCGCTGCGCTGCGGGAGCCATGTGGGCTGCGTCCTGGCCCTGTTGCTGCTGCTGCTCCTTGGACCTCTGGCCCTGGGGCTCCTGCTGCTGCCTGGTGAGTCCCCGGCTGCGTCCTGCTGCTCGGGCTGCTCCCAGCCGCTCCCCCCGTGTGAGTGTCTGCACCCTTCCCCCGTCTTCCCTGCCCACAGCCACCCCCCATCGCACCCCCTGCCTGCAGCCAGCCCCTGCCCACAGCCAGCCCCTGCCCACAGCCAGCCCCTGCCCACAGCCGCCCGCAGCCAGCCTCTGCCCACAGCAGCCAGCACCTGCCACACCCCCTACCCGCAGTCACCCGCAGCCAGCCCCTGTCTGCATCACCTGCCCACAGCCAGCCCGTTGCAGCCAGCCCGTGTCACACCCCCTGCTTCCAGCTAGCCCTGCCCCACGCCCCTGTCTGCAGCCAGCCCCATGTCCACTGGTGCCCTGCAGTTCTCAGGGCAGTAATCCTGCACACCTGTTTCAATGAGGGGGTGCAGGGAGCAGCTGGGACCCACATGTGCACACCCTAGGGTGACCAGACAGCAAGTGTGAAAAATTGGGACAGGGGGTGAGAGGTAATAGGAGCCTATATAAGAAAAAGACCCAAAAATTGAGACTGTCCCTATAAAATTGGGACATCTGGTCACCCTAGCATACCCCAAGGGAGTGGTGGGGACCCACACATGTGAAAAGGAGCTCATTTCTAGTTCAGCCCCATCTTTTTAAAAAAGAACTTTAGGTACGGTCAACATAGATCTGTATTTTCCTGGACACGTCAGGCTTTTCAGTTCTTAAATCGCTTTTCAGTTCTTAAAAAATTCCTCCCAGGAAAATACGGACGTATGGTAACCCTATTGGTACAAAAAATACATGCTGTGGCACATCCCTTAAATCAGAACTTTTTATAGGGAACCGGTTGTTAAGATTTTAGCAGCTCATCACTGGCTACAGCAGTTGAGATCAATTGATGCACTCAAGTTGACAAATAACAAGGGGGCTTGTGGTATGGTGTTACCCAGAGTTCAGGGCTCTGGAATTCACTGCATCCATCAGAATCTGTCTGCTGAGCTTCCAGGCATGCTTCAAGTTCTGTTTATTCACTCAAGCTTTTGCTGGAGTGGATCATTAGTGAGAATCTTTACTCTGGGGAAGGAGCTCTCATTGGACTGGAACCAATCTGTAAATAGTTCTTTAGTTATTTTTAAACTACTGGGTATTCATGCTATGAAACTGTTTTGATTAGTACATTTCAAAAACAAATACAGGAAATAAAGATAACGAGCACTGAAAAATGATATAGCTTCTATAATTTCATTTGCACTTATATTTGTGTAACTTAAATTTTGAATGCTGGGCTGTAAGGAAATTTGTTTAAGAATCAAAGGATATTTTGAGGTTCAGTATTTCTGACAATGTTATGTTTTGTGTGCAGCATGTAAAGTAGAAGTTGATGCAAAATCTTTGTCTAAACAGCCTAAATTTGATTTATTTCAGTTAAAAAATGTGGATCCTTTTTTGTTGCTTGATGAATTCAAAGGAGGTAAACCAGCTGGCTTTCCTGATCACCCCCATCGGGGTTTTGAGACGGTGAGTAATTTTAGGTGATCTTCTGATGTATGTGTTTTTAAATTTGAACCTGCTAGTGTCATTATAACTCAGGGACCTGTTATTGCATCTGTGGCTGTGGATGGTGGTGTATAGAGTACAGGTACTCCATGTGTAGCAACAAGGTGCAGTGAAATGAAAGCTGCGTCCACACTGGTCAATGCAATGTTGTAAGGTTCCCACTTCTCAGGATCAGGGCCCCACTCCCTTCCCCTGGTAGCGTCGGGGACTAAGTGCCTATGCCAGATCTGTTGCTCGGGAGTTCTGGCTTGCAGTGGGGCAACTAAATGAGCAACAGCTCAGGCCTCATGGGTGTGGGCTGAATGAACTGGCAGTCAATAATTCAGGTCTCATGGGTGTGGGTTGAGTAAATAAACAGTCAGTAGCTCAGGCCTCTTGGATGAGGGCTGAGCAAACAGTCACTAGCTCAGGCCTCCTGGGTGTGGGCTGAGCAAACAAACAGTCACTGGCTCTGGCCTTCAGCCATGAGTGTGCGCAAGGGGACCTGGGCCCACCCTGCACCACCGGGACCCAGCCTAGGATCCTTGAAGCAATGGGTGATCCTGTTGCTTCATTGGCAGGGAAATGTGGGGTTACTGCCTCACCTCTGGCAACTCAGCAGGACCAAAGTCTCGTTTCCCTGGGCTGCTTCTTACTGGCATCTGGTTGGGTTGCTCTGCGGCCACTGGGGCCTGGTTCCCAGTCTCCTTGTCGAATGGCTCACTCTCTGCTTCCTCTTTGGATTCCTGAGTCTCCTGGGTCAGTGGCTTGCCTTGACTCCAGGCCAGCTCAGGAGAGTTGTCACCCACCACAGCTGGTCACGGGCTCCGTGGACAGTTTGGCTCCCTGGGAAGGACGTCTGGCTCCTGCCCTGGTCTGGCCCAAGCTGAGCTCCAGGGCCCTGTTCTTATAGGCCTGGTCTACACTACGCGTTTATACCGAATTTAGCAGCGTTAAACCGAATTAACCCTGCATCCGTCCACACAATGAAGCCCTTTATTTCGATATAAAGGGCTCTTAATATTGATATCTGTACTCCTCCCCGACGAGGGGAGTAGCGCTCAGATCGGTATTGCCATTTTGGAATAGGATTAGTGTGGCCGCAATTAGACGGTATTGGCCTCCGGGAGCTATCCCACAGTGCACCATTGTGACTGCTCTGGACAGCAATCTGGAGTTGGATGCACTGGCCAGATAGACAGGAAAAGCCCCACGAACTTTTGAATTTCATTTCCTGTTTGCCCAGCATGGAGAGCTGATCAGCATGGACTGTATGGGAGATACTGGATCTGATCGCTTTATGGAGAGACAAATCTGTTCTATCAGAGCTCCGTTACAGAAGTTGAAATGCCAAAGCATTTGAAAAAATCTCCAGACAGAGGCCACAGCAGGGACTTAACACAGTGCTGCGTGACAAGCATAACGGAAAGCCAAAGAATCAAATGGACGCTCATGGAGGGAGGGAGGGGGGACTGAGGACTCCAGGTATCCCACAGTCCCCGCAGTCTCCGAAAAGCATTTGCATTCTTGGCTGAGCTCCCAGTGCCTGAAGGGTCAAAAGCATTGTCCCGGGTGGTTCAGGGTATATGTCGTCAATTTACCCCCCTGGCCCCCCCCATGAAAGAAAAGGGAAACAAATCGTTTCTCGCCTTTTTTCAATGTCACCGTATGTCTACTGCATGCCGCTGGTAGACGCGGTGCTGCGGCGCTGAACAGCAGCATCTGCTCCCTTTCCTTTCTTGATGGCAGACAGTACAAAAGGCTTGGAAACCATCCTCATCATACCGTGAGTGCTCCTGGCTGGCCTCGGTGAGGTCGGCCGGGGGCGCCTGGGCAAAAATGGGAATGACTCCTGGTCATTCCCGGCAGATGGTGCAAAAGGATTGAAAACCGTCCTCATCATAGCAATTGGGGGCTGAGCTCCTCACCCCCCACCCCTTCATGTCTAATGAAGACTCTGTACTGCCTGGACTATCATAGCAGTGGGAGGCTGCCTCCCCCTCATTTTATCTCACTAAAAAGTCAGTGTTTCTTATTCCTGCATTCTTTATTACTTCATCACACAAATGGGGGGACACTGCCACGGTACTCCAGGAGGGGTGTGAGAGGAGGGAAGCAACGGGTGGGGTTGTTGCAGGGGCACCCCCTAGAATGGCATGCAGCTCATCATTTCTGTGGGATATCTGGGGCTCTGACCTGGAGCGGCTGTGCTCTCTGGTTCTCTAGTAGACTTGCCCCATATTCTAGGCAGGACTGACTCTCTATTTTTAGACAAAACATAAAGAAGGGAATGACCTGGGGAGTCATTCCCATTTTTGTCCATGCGCCCCCGGCCGACCTCAGCGAGGCCATCCAGGAGCACCCATGACAGCAGCAGATGGTACAAAAGGATTGATAACCATCATCGCCAATTTCCAATTGCAGACGGTACAAAAGGATTGATAACTGTCATCGCCAATTTCCAATTGCAGACGGTGATATAGGGCTGGTAACCATCTCTGCTACCTTGCAAAGGCAAATGAATGCTGCTGTGTAGCACTGCAGTACCGAGTCTGTCAGCAGTATCCAGTACACATACGGTGACAGTGACAAAAGGCTAAACAGGCTCCAGGGTTGCCATGCTATGGCGTCTGCCAGGGCAATCCAGGGAAAAAAGGTGCGAAATGATTGTCTGCCGTTGCTTTCACGGAGGAAGGATTGAGTGAAGACATTTACCCAGAATCACCCGCGACACTGTTTTGGCCCCATCATGCATTCGGATCTCAACCCAGAATTCCAATGGGCGGGGGAGACTGCGGGAACTATGGGATAGCTATGGGATAGCTACCCACAGTGCAACGCTCCGGAAATCGACGCTAGCCTTGATACATGGACGCACACCACTGAATTAATGTGCTTAGTGTGGCCGCGTGCACTCGACTTTATACAGTCTGTTTTAAAAAAACCGGTTTCTATAAAATCGGAATAATCCCGTAGTGTAGACATACCCTTACTTCCTGCAAGGGAGAAGGGATGGGGTTAGCTGAGCTCAACTCTGCCTCAGGGCTATAAGGGGCAGTCAGCAACCCCTTCTGATCCTGCCAGTGTTTCAAGATGTTCACGTGGTATATTTGTAATTTCTTCCTCTTGTCCAGCTGCTGGATTTCATAGTTAATAGCCTCACCCGGCGGATTACTTCATGAGGCCCCAGCCATTTGGGTGAGCAGTTTTGACTCCTCAGAGGAGAGTAACAGGAGAACCTTGTCCCCTGGTTCAAAGGCCATTTCCTGGCTCCCTGGTTGTATGCCTGCTCCTGTGACTTCTGTGTGTTGTGAAGATTCTTGCATGCTAAGACCCCCACCTTTTCAAGTTGGGTGCAGTCAGAGGATGTACTGCACGGGAGACCTTATAATGGGGAAGGTGCTTGCTCCCAGCTCTCACACACCAGGTGCAGGACTCCCCGTGGCTGCCTCCTATAAAGCAGCTCAGATGGAGAAAACTTGGTTGATGATTGGTGAACTTCCCAGATTGTGAGTAGCAGAAGCTCTGTCAGGGAAAATCTCCAAAGCATGTCCTTGACGGTTCTGTTTAAACGATTGACTAAGCCATCCATCTGAGGGTGATAAATGGAGGTCTGAATCATTTCAATGCCCAACAGGTTGCGGACTTGCTTAAGCAACTTTGATGTGACGTTTGTGCCCTGGTCTGTCCAGATTTCTTGCGGGAGGTCCACCTGAGCAAAGAACTTGAATATCTCCACAGCAATGGTCTGGGCTGTGATATTATGCAGGGGGATTGCTTCAGGGAAGTGGGTAGCAGAGTCCAGGGTCACCAAAATGTATCTGAAACTTCTCTTGAGGGTTCCACCAGTTCCACGGTTATTCTCTCAAAGAGTACCCCCACCATGCATAGTGGGAGTAGTGTGGCTTTCGGTGCTCACTGTGGAGTGATAAGCTGGGAGTCTGGAGAGAAGCTGCAAAAGTCTTTGACTTCCCGGTGAATTCCTGGCCAAAAATAATGGGCCAAAATTTGGACCAACATCTTTTCAAGGCCCAGTGCCCAGCAGCAGGGACATCATGAGTAAACCTCACGACAGCTCGCTTGTGGCACCAGGGCACAAGCAACTGGGTCTGGGCCTCTTGACTTTGCGGGTCACGGTCAACCCAGTATAGGCAGTCCTCTTTTAGCTCAAACTGGACCTCATCATCTTAGTATCTGGGTACCTTCCAATAATACATGAAGTGACATGACTGATATCTGTTACGTGTGATTTGTTTTCTCTTCCTCTCCCCGGGAGGAGAATTACATGTCCTGTTTGTTTTGGTAGGGTTATTTTTGTGTGTGTTTGTTTTTTAAATGTGCATGCTGCTGTGTGTGTTTAAGTTAGAGAAGGCAGATCAAAGAAGGGAACCTTGCAGTTACAGCGGAAGGTGGTGAGGTTTATGATGCAGGTTTCTTCCTGATAAAATTAGATGCTGCAATAAAATACTGTTGATTAATATATGCCAAAGTGTATGAGAGACAGAGATTTTAACTGCCAGTTAAACGCTAACATTACTTCTCTATTTCCTAACATCATCTCCTTTTTATGCTGTACTTAAAACCACACAGAAACTGAATGCATCTTTCCTCAAACTACTTCTGGTTTGTTCCTTTGCAGTTTGCAGGCAGACAGTAACAGTTGGTCTTGCTTGGAGATGTTGGCTATTCTTGAAACAATACTCAGCCCACCCATTGCTACCCCTTTGCAAACTATTATTTTGCAGTTATTTACATGTCATCTGTCACCATAGAAGCTGGACATCTTGAATAGCATGATAAGAACACTACAATCTCTACTGGGTGGCTGTAAGGGTGCGGACTCACCCCTGCGGCACCTCCAGCTGGTCTCTCAGGGAATTAGCTCAATTTCTAGCCCGGAGCACCCTCTGCAGGCCGGTGATCCACCTTACCGCTTGCTGTTGGCCCTCTGTGTCCCTCCCTGGACCCGGTGCCCCTTTTGCCTAGGGTGCTGCCCCCTGGCAGTAACCCCTTTCTCTCAGAGTCTCCCCACCCACTATCCCCACCTCACCTCAGTATATGGCTACTGCCAGTCATTGTCTAGCCCCCGCCAGTGATGAGCTGCTAAAATCTTAACAACCGGTTCCCTATAAAAAGTTCTGATTTAAGGGATGTGCCACAGCATGTATTTTTTGTACCAATAGGGTTACCATACGTCCGTATTTTCCTGGGAGGAATTTTTTAAGAACTGAAAAGCGATTTAAGAACTGAAAAGCCTGACGTGTCCAGGAAAATACAGATGTATGTTAACCGTACCTAAAGTTCTTTTTTAAAAAGATGGGGCTGAACTAGAAATGAGCTCCTTTTCACATGTGTGGGTCCCCACCACTCCCTTGGGGTGTGCTAGGGTGACCAGATGTCCCAATTTTATAGGGACAGTCTCAATTTTTGGGTCTTTTTCTTATATAGGCTCCTATTACCCCTCTCCCCCTGTCCCAATTTTTCACACTTGCTGTCTGGTCACCCTAGGGTGTGCACATGTGGGTCCCAGCTGCTCCCTGCCCCCCCTCATTGAAACAGGTGTGCAGGATTACTGCCCTGAGAACTGCCGGGCACCAGTGGACATAGGGCTGGCTGCAGACAGGGGCGTGGGGCAGGGCTAGCTGGAGGCAGGGAGTGTGACACGGGCTGGCTGCAACGGGCTGGCTGTGGGCAGGTGATGCAGACAGGGGCTGGCTGCGGGTGGCTGTGGGCAGGGGGCGGCTGCGGGCAGGGGGTGTGGCAGGGGCTGGCTGCTGTGGGCAGAGGCTGGCTGCGGGTGGCTGTGGCAGGGGGCGGCTGTGGGCGGCTGCAGGCAGGGAGTGGCTGTGGGCAGGCGGTGCGATGGGGGGTGGCTGTGGGCGGGGGGTGCGATGGGGGGCGGCTGCAGGCGGGGGGTGGCTGTGGGTAGGGAAGGCGAGGGGAGCAGACACTCACACGGGGGGAGCGGCTGGGAGCAGCCCGAGCAGCAGGACGCAGCCGGGGACTCACCAGGCAGCAGCAGGAGCCCCAGGGCCAGAGGTCCGAGGAGCAGCAGCAGCAACAGGGCCAGGACGCAGCCCACATGGCTCCTGCAGCGCAGCGCCCCCGGCGACCGGGAGGAGGAATTACAGGCTTCTCGTCCAGAGCCCATCAAAGCTTCCCTCGCAGGGAAGCCAGTTAACACTAAAACCACTTCTAAATTTAACAACCGGCTCCAGCTCACCCCTGGCCCCGCGCCCTGGGGCAGACTGCAGTATCAGCCTCCTCATCACTGGCAAGGAGGGTTTGGACCTGCTGCCCTGGCCTACCCCTGGGCTGCCCTCTGCAACCCCCAGTATCTATTAGCCCAATGCTAGGCCACAGCCTGGGGCTTTCCAGGCTGTAGATCCCCAGCTCCTCTGCCTTTCCCCAGCCCTGCTCCTCGTAGGTACCCTGTCTCTAGCTCCTTGTAGCCAGGTCCTTGTCCCTCTACAGGCTGAGGGAGGAGACTTTTTGGGCTCCTGGCTCACAACCTTTTTATACAGGCCAGCTGTGGCCTGATTGGGGCATGGCCCAGCTGCGGCTGCTTCCCCAATCAGCCCAGCTTTTAGAGCTGCAGCCCTCTCCAGGGCTGCTTTTTAAACCCCTCAGGGCAGGAGTGGGTAACCACCCCGCTACGCAGGCCAAAACATGCTTTTTTATGATGGTGTAATGACAAAATTAATTGGCTAGCACCCATCTCATCACAGCACTCTAAAACCAACGCTAATTAAACAGATGTATCTTACCCTCATCCTTGAAGGGCAGCAAGCTGTACTCTCCAGTAAGAGGAGGTGAGTTCCATAGCTGAAGGTCTTCTACTGAGAGACTCCTAAAACTGGGACTTCAGAGTCCTCTTCCCGGAACAGAAAGCAATCATGTCCCAAATGCACTTCTGAGCTGCAGTGAGTTTGTACGTATGGATGTGGATAATAGTAATTCAGTTTTGAAGGGAAAATTTTTCCATGTGAGGTAGGTCCGGCATATGGAATCCCTCCTGGACAGAGTTCTTCATTTCATTAAAGCCCTCGTAGTGTTTGCTAGTAAGCCTTAGGCCTAGTTTACCCATGCAAACTGCATGTGCAATATTATATTTGCATTTGAGAAGTAAGGTTGTGGTGATTCAAAATACTAGCATTTTAACAAAATGTTTTTGGAATTACAGTATTTTTTATGTATTTTAAAGAAAAGGGGCTCCATTGTCTATGGGGAGAAATTTAGCACAGAGTATCAAACAAAATAGCCATGGAGGTTACAGAAAACCTCAGGGCCAGCTTGCAATACCCTAGTTGCATTGAACAGTGTTTTACAGCAAGAGCAATCCCACTGAAGTCAGTTAGACTACTTTTGGAATAAAACACTACTCAGAGAGAGGGAGGACCTCAGTATCTCAGGAATACAAGATCAATTAACATGGAAATGGGAGCAAATGCAGAGTGGTACATTTTTGCATTGTGGTATGCAGGGAGTTAGCAGTGCAACTCACATTACTATTTAAAGAATATCACCATTTGCCATACCAAAATTCATCCTAGATTCAGTATCTTCTCTAATGATTAATAAGCTGGTTAATTGTGTGGTGTAATTGTGCAAAAGTGATTGAGAAATCCGTGGATTCCACTTAGAACTTGACTTTTTTAAGCTCATTGGCATACATTTCCAGTGAAAATGAACTAGTTGGACTCACTATGTATTCTTTCTATATTGCTGACTGTTAGAAATATTTACATTACACATAAGAGCAAGCACAAAACATACAATAGACGTGGCAGTTTAAACTCACTACATAATGTACATTTTTTTTTTAAATTGTGCTTATTTTCCCCTCCTCAGATTAACTAGCATTCAGGCTACTGAGTGCCAGAAGGTTTTTCACACAGCATATAAAAACAAGTAAATTTTCTTTTGTTGGACAGAAACCTAGACAATAAGTTTTTCATGTTTTTGCACAATAATAAACTTGCTGAACCAAGTAAAGAGAGTGATTCTTGACAAAGCTTCAAGATTATAAAATACAAGTATTAAAGTGTATGTAATATTAAAGTGTGCATGACACTTAATTTATTTAGAACTGGTCATTTACCAGGTGCTATGCACCCAAGAGTTCTGAAGAAACTCAAATATGAAATTGCAGAGCTGTGGTATGTAACCTATTGCTTAAATCAGCCTCTGTACCCGATGACTGGTGGATTGCTAATGTAACGCCAATTTTTAAAAAAGGCTCCAGAGTGGATTCTGGCAATTACAGGCCGGTAAGGCTGACTTCAGTACCAGGCAAACTGGTTGAAACCGTAGTAAAGAACAGAATTATCAGACGCCTAGAAGAATAGGATATGTTGGGGAAGAGTCAACACAGCTTTTGAAAAGGGAAATTGTACCTCATGAATCTGAACATGCCACAGAACCTCACCCACCCACTCCTGTAATAGACCCCTAACCTTTGGCTGAGTTACTGAAGTACTCAAAACATGGTTTAAAGACTTCAAGTTACAGAGAATTCACTAATTTAAACCTGCAAGTGACCCAAGCCCCATGTTGCAGAAGAAGGCAAAAATCTGCTGGGTTCCTTGCCATTCTGACCTGGAGAAATTCCTTCCCAACCCCAAATATGGCGATCAGTTTGACCCTGAGCATGTGGGCAAGATCCACCAACCAGACACCCAAGAAGGTTTAAATGGGATTTAAAATGGTGCATAGGATGGTGAAGGCCTTCCACATACAGGTGAATTGAACCCTTAATGGACTGTATATAAAGGTACGCCCTGAGCCACTGGGGTAAAACTGTCCTTTACTGTTCAAGACTGGAGGGTGAAGAGTGGCCATCTTCACTTTGCTTTTGATCACTATAATATTCAGAGGTGCCTTTTTTTTGTAAGGAAGACATAAAAATATATTGGCTTTAATCCAATGTAGAGAAGTGACTATTCCATAAGCAATGATAATTTATGCACAGGATAGGAACTAACAGTAAACAGTATGGCCAATCCCAAATATTCAAAAATCATGAGTAAGGCCCGAAAGAATAATATTTTAAAGAGGAATTTTTGTGGTCTCTTTTTGTCTTCTGGTTTTTGCATCTTTAGGGTGTACTCAGGTCCTACTTACAAGCTTTTCTCCTTAAGCTTGAGTGCTAGAATTTTTTTTTAAATGAGAATTGAGAGTTGACTTAGAGGCGAGTCTTCAAGCAGAACTCCAACTGTCATTTGATTGGTTATTTATAACAATCATGAACTTACAGCAGGAAGATTTAATATGTACAGCTAACATAGTGTCAGTGGGCTGAGTCCATCAAACTTTATTTCTCATGAGAACCGGCAGATGGCATTGTGTGGCAGCAGAAAAAATCAGTATGCTGAATGAAGTAAGAATTTATTTCATGAGTATTTACTGGTGGGTGGAAAGTACTCATAAAAATTCCTGTTTAAGAAATTCTTAATTTATGCTTTAACGGTATGATCCAATGGCTATTGAAACCAATAGGCATTCCATTGACTTTATAACACCAAGGACCTGAGCCAGTGTCCATTAGACAAGTATCTGCCTTCTGACTCCACTAATAGAAAGATGAAAGAACAAGAAAAATCTGAGTTCCAGTGTCCTTGTATGTGACACACTTGGGATAAAGTATTTATTTACTCCATTGGCTTAATGCAGCAGCTATTCTTCTAAGGTTTAATTATAATGGTAAGGTACTGCTTATTTCATTGCCCATTTTATTATAATACATAAAACATGGGATTAAACTTAAAAGGAAACATTATAGTATAGTGCTGATATCACACCATCATATATTTTATGAACATAAATATATCACTGTAAGGTCAATATAACAATAAAACAATTTTTTTTAATGCAAACTACTATTTTGTTCTAGTAGAACAAGGTATGAATCTGTAACTTGAAATGTAAAGAAGAAATAGTATTTATAACGTAAAAATGTTCACTTAAATATAATAAAAATGATTGTCAGAACTGGTAATTCCCGCCCCTTTCCCTCCCCACCCACAAACGACTGTGCTTGTAAATAGATCCTGAAAGTATAAGTTCATTTAAAATTGCAGAGAGAAACTCAAGGAAACGAATACAGACTTTGGCTGATGAAATAATGTCACTGAAAGTGTTTCAAATTGTGGTCTCACTTATAACTACTGTCAGCTTAGAATCATTACAGAGAAAAGTGTGGTTTGGAAGCCACTTGCATTCAGCTCTGCTATAGAGCTGGTTGGGAATTTTTCAATAAAATGTTTTTCATAAAAAAAATGCTGATTGATTAAAACGGAAATTGTTCACAAAACAGGGTCAGTTTTGATGATTCTCCTGACTTGAAAAGCTTCTGGGGAATTTTTTTTCAAAATTTTGATATTTTAGAAAGGAAGAATTCGGGTTTTCACTTTTGAAATAGCTTTTTATTTTGAAATTTAAGCTAATTATGATTGACAAAGCTTAAAAAAAAAGTCAGAATCACAGTGGAACATTTGGATTGACGCAAATTGGAAAACTTTGTGACTTCCGTCCCAATTTGGGATGGGAAAATTTTCTGAATTCTCAAAAATAGTCATGGGATGGGAAAATCATTTATCATCCAGCTCTACTCAGCTACCTCATTACCAGATATTCTCACTGTTGCTGAAAGACAATTTCCTGTTCCAGTTGCAGTAAGGAGAGGCAGTACAACCACTTAATAGCTTGAGGGTGCTTGATATTGTGAGGTGAGAACTATATCCAAGTGTTTGATTCTCTGGTGAAAGAATGAATTTCTCATGTGATGGGAGACTAGGGCCATTGGTTTAAAAAATGCCTAGGCCAGAGTCTCCCCTCCCCCCCCCTCGCCCCAGGATATGCCTATTACTGTACTGTCATGCTGAATATATTGAAATGTTTTTATTTTGCCCCTGCATTCTGATTTGTTGTTGTCAAGAGAACTCAACCAAATGCCCACAACAAGCTTGTCAGGATAAGATGGGGTTAGAAGTTAGTTTGTTGGCGTATGGGTGCTCGGATGGTAGAAGCCTATACGAACAGAGGACTTCATATTCGGTGCAAGCAAAGAGAGAGAACACTTCACTATATCTTCATCCTCAGGAGGGTACAGCTTGTTGCCTCAGTAATTATATCTTGGGCTAAGAAACTCTTTGCCCTTGGAGTATTTTGGTATTTGAGGCTGCCATGTTTGTGGTTGACCTGTCAATGAGGAGTTCTGAGAGTTGTAGCAGAGAGACTTGCATAATCACATATGGTTATTTTCAGTCTGAATTCCCCTATAATATAAAAATAAAAGGAGAACAAGGAAAGAAACAAGTCTCTGGGGAAAAGCAGTATGCTTCCTCTAACATCTTGACACTCAACATGGCAGCAGACCAATAAATACTTAAAAGTGCAGTTCACAGAAAACAAAGCTCACTTACATAGCCACATACACCGTAGGAAACAATATTCTAGAAAAATATGTGGGCCACGTTGTGGGTGCACTTTAGCAGCATTTTCTGCTCCTGGGGAGATCAGGAAGGAACAAAGAGAGCCTTGTCCCACCTTTCTGCCTCCCAGCAGATTACATGGTAACATTTGTGAAATCAAAAATTAATTATAAACACTTGAATGTGTTTTCTGTTTAATAAGTATAGCTTTGGCTTTGGTATTCCCTTTATAAATGGTGAAAATTATTATTACTACTATTTATGGGCTATGGGCTCCTTTATGCGAAGTGCTGTGCAAACATAGAGGCAGGCACAATTCATGCCCCAAAGAGTCACAGCCAATAAGGTATCATTTAAGGAACTCATATTATTCTCCTGCAAAGTGCAGTAACTGTCCAGCTCACGCTTAATGTTTTGTTAGCTTAGTGCTTAGTTTTTGCTGTGTTGGACTATGAAGCTTCCACATTGAGTACTTTAAAAGCTTAACCTTTAGTATACAATATCTGAGTTTTTGCAGCCTCTCTGCTCAAGTTAATAATCTAGCCTTATTATCATTCTTGTTGACTGCCGCTGGAACATCTCAATGTCCGTTCTGTGCAGGGCTGCCAGATACTTAGTGGAGTATTGTAAATGTCTTAAGTAGATGAACGTATTCATCTTTGTTTATTTACAGCCATATGTTGGTGTTGATGGTTCCATGATTCTGTCTCACTGTGTTTGTGTAATATATGGGCCTCCGTTTCCATGGGCTGTGCAGCCAGTTTAGGATGCAACTCACAATGAGACTCATTGGGTGCAAACACATGCAAAACAGAAACAATAATGCTTGCTGAATCTTCTGCAAACTGCACATCACTGGTTGAGTTTTTTTTGAAACCCCCAAACCCTGACATCTTACTGGCTGGATTATTTGGACTCTGATTTTGTTTGTGAATTGAGACTAAGTTACATTACGTTTGGTTCAGCGAAGCAGTTAGGTATGTTTTAATGTGAACATCTTTTTAAGAGGTTTCCTGAGGTATTTTCTCTATTGCACACAATAATAACTAGGCCTCATATATTGCTTTCATTAGAAGACGACACAGTTACTGGCTTAGTCAATAGGAGAGAAGCAGTAGGTGTGATAAATCTTGATTTTAGTAAGGCTTTTGACATGGTCACACGTAACATTCTCATAAGCAAACTAGGGAATGGTGATTGAGGTGAAATTGCTATAAGGTAGGTGTGCAACTAGTTGAAAGACTCTGCTCAAAGAGTACTTAGCAATGGTTTGCTGTCAAATAGGAAGGATGTATTTAGTGTGGTACCACAGGGGTCAGCCCTGGATCTGGTACTATTCAATATGTTCATTAATGACTTGGATAAAGGAGTGAAAAGTATGCTTATAAAATCTGTGGATGACACCAAGCTGGGAGAGGTTGCAAGCACTTTGGAGGACAGGATTAGAATTGAGAATGACCTTGCCAAATTGGAGAATTGGTCTGAACTCAACAAGATGAAATTCAGTAAAGATAAGTGCAAAGTACTGAACTTTAGGAATGAAAAATCAAATGTACGGTTACAAAATAGGAAATAACTGGCTAGGTGGTAGTAGTGCTGGAAAGGGTCTGTGGGCTATAGTGGTTCAGAGATTGAATATGAATCAACAATGTGATGCAGTTGTGAAAAAAGACTAATAACATTGTGGGGTGTATTCACAGAAGTGTCATATGTAAGGCCTCAGCTGGAGTACTTTGTCCACTTCTGGGCATCACACTTTAAAAAGGTGTGTACAAAACAGCGAGAATTCAGAGCATAGCAACAAAATGATTAAACGGTTAGACAACCTGACCTATCAGGAAAGGTTAAAAACACTGGGCATGTTTCGTCTTGAGAAAAGAAGACTGAGGGGGGGCTTGATAACAGTCTTCACTATGTTACAAGCTGTTTAAAAGAGGATGGTGAATGATTTTTCTTCATGTCCATTGAAGGTGGGACAAGAAGTAATGGGCTTTATCTGCAGCAAGGGAGATTTGGGTTAGATATTAAGAAAAACTTTCCATCTCTTTAATTAAACTAATTAAATACAAAATAAATGGAGATCAGCCAAATATAAATCCTGTTTGTAGTAGACTCAGGGCTTGTCTACAATATTGCTTAAGTTGATGTAACTTACATCGCTCAGGGGTGTGAAAAAAGCCACTCCCCTGAGCGACAGAAGTTACATCAACTTAAAGCGGTGTCCACAGTTCACTATGACGCTCTCCTGCTGACATAGCTTCCACCTCTCATTGAGGTGGAGTAATTATGCGTCGGCATAGCGTGTCTTCACCAGATGCGCTACAGTGGTGCAGCTGCACCAATGTAGTGTGGCAGTGTAGACTAGCCCTTAGTTAGACTATCATTTTAACAAACAAGTTTAAGGTAATTATAGACCTGCCAAGAAGCTGACCTTCAAATTATGATTTGGATCTTTCTCCCCTTTTATATTTTTAAGTAAAGAGTTCTAAAGTCTGACCATTTTTGCTCAATACAAGAGTGGAAAATTCATTGGGTTTGATTCTCCATTACCTTGCAGCCATATCACAATGGCTACTTTGCACAGCCTATATCTGTGCAGTGTCAGGGTAAAAACACTACCATTTGGATTTACACTCACTTTACACAGACCTAGCCCTGGTCTACACTACGAATTTAGGTCGAATTTAGCAGCATTAGATCGATTTACCCATCCACACAACGAAGCCATTTTTGTCGACTTAAAGGGCTCTGAAAATTGATTTCTGTACTCCTCCCCGACGAGGGGATTAGCACTAAAATCGACCCTGCTGGGTTGAATTTGGGGTAGTGTGGACTCAATTCGACAGTATTGGCCTCCAGCAGCTATCCCAGAGCACTCCATTGTGATAGCTCTGGACAGCACTCTTAACTCAGATGCACTGGCCAGGTAGACAGGAAAAGCCCCGCAAACTTTTGAATTTCATTTCCTGTTTGGCCAGCGTAGCGAGCTGATCAGCACAGGTGACCATGCAGAACTCATCAGCACTGGTGACCATGGAGTCCAGCATGGACCGAACGGGAGGTAATGGATCTGACCACTGTATGGGGAGATGAATCCGTGCTATCAGAACTCCATTCTAAAAGACAAAATGATTATGCACAGCCAGACACCAGGGCGGTTAAAAGAGCACAGCAGGGCGTGCTGCGCATAAGAGAAGCTTTGAAAACCAGTCTCATGACTGGCCAGGCTACAGTGTGAAAGTTCTGTTTGTTTCTCCTTGATGAAGACCCGCCCCCTTGGTTCACTCTACTTCCCTGTAAGCCAGCCGCCCTCTCCTCCCCCCTTTGATTTCTGCTTGCAGAGGCAATAAAGTCATTGTTTCAAATTCATGCATTCTTTATTAATTCATCACACAAATGGGGGGATAACTGCCAAGGTAGCCTGGGAGGGGTGGGGGAGGAGGGAAGCACAGGGGGTGGGGTAGTTGTAGGGGCACCCCCTAGAATGGCATGCAGCTCATCATAGAAGCGGGATGTCTGGGGCTCTGACCTGGAGCGACTGTTTGCCTCTCTGGTTCTTTGGTAGGCTTGCCTGATATTCCAGGCAGGACTGAATCTCCATTAGACAAAACTTAAAGAAGTGAATGACCTGGCGTCACTCCCATTTATGTCCAGGCACCCCCAACCGACCTCACTGAGGCCGGTCAGGAGCACCCATGTCTGCCCAGGTGCCCCCAACCGATTTCACCGAGGCTGGCCAGGAGCACCCATGTCTCCCCAGGAACCCCCAATCGACCTCACCGAGGCTGGCCAGGAGGGACCAGGAGACAGCAGCAGACGGTACAATACGGCTGCTACCCGTCTTTGCTAACTTGAAAAGGCAATGAGCTGCTGCTGTGTAGCACTGCAGTACCGCATCTGCCAGCAGAACCCAGGAAATGTACAGTAACAGTGAGCTGAGCGGGCTCCATTCTTGCTGTGGTATGTCGTCTGCACAGGTAACCCAGGAAAAAAGGCTAGAAACGATTTTTTGCCGTCGCTTTCATGGGGGGGGGGGAAGGCCTGACGACATGTACCCAGAACCACCTGCGACAATGTTTTTGCCCCATCAGGCATTGCAAGCTCAACTCAGAATTCCAGTGGGCAGCGGAGACTGCGGGAACCGTGGGATAGCTACCCACAGTGCAATGCTCTGAAAGTCAATGCTAGCGTCGGTACTGTGGACACACTCCGCTGACTTAATGGTCTTAAGTGGGGGCGCACACAATTGACGGTATCAAATCGATTTCTAAAAAAAATCAACTTATATTAAATCGACCTAATTTTGTAGTGTAGACATACCCTTAGAGATACATCTATTAGACAAAAGCCATGCATAAACTGAGGGAAGGGCCAGCCCTAGTCAAATGCGGAGTGCAGTCTTGTCAACCTCAAACATTCAGGAATCATTAGTCAGCCCACTAGAATAATGGGATTATCTTAAACTTCATGAGATCTTAGAAGACAACAAATTTTTGACTCTGTATTTGCCTTTAATTTTTTTTCATTTTTCATTGAGTCTTCGGGTCTTCACTAGACCTGCTATATCGATCTCTGCTGCATCGATTGCGGCAGTGTTGATCTCCCCATAGTGAAGGCCAGCCCATAGTTACCCAAGAATTACATTCCCACCTACTAGGATGGGATCAAATATACTCTTACACCAAAATAAAAATATTTGACTCACTACAGCATCATTATCAATATAATGGATGATAGTGAACAAGGGCTAAAAATGTACTTTTATTTTAAATGAAAACTACGGTTCTCATGACACCAGGAGCTGGGGGCTACAAGAAAAAGAGCAAATATTGTGATATTTGCAATAAAATCATGAGTTGTTCATGTGCAGTGAGCAGCTCAGCTGCCTCAGGCTTTGAGGGCCCTTGAATTCCAGGGGTCAGACCCTCAGAGCACATGGCATGGTCAGTTCTGGCTGGTCTCTGAAATCTATTCACCCATTCTCTTTCTCGGAGTAGAAAGAAGAAGCAGTGTGGCACAATCCAAGCTGAAGAAACTCACTCCCTGCATCCTCGTGGTCCACTGCTCTGCTCACGTAGTTCAGATGGAACAGGGAAAGGGATTGGCAAATGACAGTATGCACTGTTCCACAGTCTCTGAGCATGCTTAATGTATTTAACCAGTGGTTCTGAAACCTTAATTTGTGGCTAACCCAAGTCACTCCCGATGATCAGCAAAAGGAGAAGCTTTGTGAACCAAATAGTGGGAGATTGGGCAGGGATTTGAGAAGGATGTTGCACCATGAAAGGGGCTTTTGCTAAGTGGTCCACAGCAGGATGTTGGGGCTTTGCGAACAGGGGCTGCTAACAGGGAGTTTCGCAAGGGAGTTCTCCGGGTGAAGGAGGAGCAAATACAGCATCTGTGGGGTAAGTGACTGTCTGTAGTGTGTGTTTGTTCTGTTTGGGGGTTACTTGCTGTGTGCTGAGCTTGTGTTTGTCAGTCTGTTTGTTTGTTTGGTTGTTTGAAGGACCGTGTGCTGTGGCTGGCAGTTGGAGGCCGTGAGCTTCAAAGGAAGGTTTGAAAGCTCGAAGCCTCTGGTAATTGGCTGAGCCTTAATCAGTGGGCGGGGCATTCACTCAGGCCAGGGCTTTATAAAGCCGCGCACAAGCGACCAGGGAGCTTTGCGGGCAGGGGCTGCTAACAGGGAGTTTCGCAAGGGAGTTTGGAAGGGCAGTGGGAAGGGATTGGGAGTCCCTTGTCAGTCCTAACCCTTCCCCTGTAGTCCCCTTAAAACCTATAAACCAAACCACATTTCAAAACCCCTTTCTGTAAACCACCCTTCCATTAACTAGGAGACAATGCAAGCAGAAGCCCAGCAGCAGAGTGGGGGCTATCCAGTTTATTGCACTGAGTGTTGCATGTATGATTACCTGCCCTGTGGGAGGGTGGCGTATGTGTGCAGTTGGTACAAGGAGCTCCTGGCCCTCAGAGACCATGTACGGACTTTGGAGGCCAGGGTGGTGGAACTGGAGGAGCTAAGAGAGGCAGAGAGGTATGTTGATGAGGCCTTCCGGGACACTGTAGAATTGTCCCACCTCCGCTTAGACAGCTCCTGTGCTGTTGAGGAGGAAGAACGGCCCAGGGAAGCAGAGCAGTCAATGGGAGCAGAGGGAAATCTTCCCGTAGTTAGGACCCTCCCTCCAGATGGTGCTGGGGTTGCCTCTCGCACTGAGGTTACCTCTCCAGGGGAGGGAACACCAATTTCTAGGAAAAGGCAGGTGTTAGTAATGGGAGATTCGATTATTAGAAACGTAGATAGCTGGGTTTGTGATGACCGGGAGAACCGTATGGTGACTTGCCTGCCTGGTGCAAAGGTTGCGGATCTCTCGAGGCATCTAGACAGACTTATGTGTAGTGCTGGGGAGGAGCGGTGGTCGTGGTACATGTAGGTACCGATGACATAGGGAAGGGTAGGAGAGATGTCCTGGAAGCCAAATTTAGGCTGCTAGGGAAGAAACTGAAATCCAGGACCTCTATGGTGGCATTCTCAGAAATGCTCCCAGTTCCACGCGCAGGGCCAGGTAGGCAGGCAGAGCTTCAGAGTCTCAATGTGTGGATGAGACAATGGTGTAGAGAGGAGGGGTTCACGTTCATTAGGAACTGGGAAAATTTCTGGTATGGGGGGAGCCTATACAGGAGAGATGGGCTCCACCTAAACCAAAGAGGAACCAGACTGCTGGCACTAAACATTAAAAAGATTGTAGAGCAGTTTTTAAACTAGGAGATGGGGGAAAGCCGACTGCTGCAGAGGAGCATGTGGATCGGACACAGACTTCTCTTAGGGGAGAGTCTGATGATAGAGAATCTCCAGGTTATAGTCAGGAGCAGAGGACGAAAGAGGATAATGTAAGGGCTAGATCAGATAATAAACAGTCACATAAAAAAGAATCTGGCACATCAGAAAAGGGCAGACAAATAAACAGGGACAAGTTTTTAAAGTGCTTGTACTCAAATGCTAGAAGTCTAAATAAGAAGATGGGTGAACTAGAGTGCCTTGTGATAAAGGAGGATATTGATATAATAGGCATCACAGAAACCTGGTGGACTGAGAGCAATCAATGGGACACAATCATTCCGGGGTACAAAATATATTGGAAGAACAGAACAGGTCGTGCAGGGGGAGGAGTGGCACTATATGTGAAAGAAAATGTAGATTCAAATGAAGTAAAAATCTTAAGCGAATCCACATGTTCCATAGAATCTCTATGGATAGAAATTTCAAGCTCTAATAAAAATATAACATTAGAGATCTATTATCGACCACCTGACCAGGACAGTAATAGTGATGATGAAATGCTAAGGGAAATTAGAGAGGCTATCAAAATTAAGAACCCAATAATAGTGGGGGATTTCAATTATCCCCATATTGACTGGGAACATTTCACTTCAGGACGAAATGCAGAGATAAAATTTCTCGATACTGTAAATGACTGCTTCCTGGAGCAGCTGGTACAGGAACCCACAAGGGGAGAGGCAACTCTAGATTTAATCCTGAGTGGTGCGCAGGAGCTGGTCCAAGAGGTAACTATAGCAGGACCGCTTGGAAATAGTGACCATAATACAATAGCATTCAACATCCCTGTGGTGGAAAGAACACCTCAACAGCCCAACACTGTGGCATTTAATTTCAAAAGGGGAAACTATACAAAAATGAGGGGGTTAGTTAAACAAACGTTAAAAGGTACAGTGACTAAAGTGAAATCCCTGCAAGCTGCATGGGCCCTTTTTAAAGACATCATAATAGAGGCCCAACTTCAATGTATACCCCAAATTAAGAAACACAGTAAAAGAACTAAAAAAGAGCCACTGTGGCTTAACAACCATGTAAAAGAAGCAGTGAGAGATAAAAAGACTTCCTTTAAAAAGTGGAAGTCAAATCCCAGTGAGGCAAATAGAAAGGAGCACAAACACTGCCAACTTAAGTGCAAGAGTGTAATAAGAAAAGCCAAAGAGGAGTTTGAAGAACGGCTAGCCAAAAACTCCAAAGGTAATAACAAAATGTTTTTTAAGTACATCAGAAGAAGGAAGCCTGCTAAACAACCAGTGGGGCCCTTTGACGATCAAAATACAAAAGGAGCGCTTAAAGACGATAAAGTCATTGCGGAGAAACTAAATAGATTCTTTGCTTCAGTCTTCACGGCTGAGGATGTTAGGGAGATTCCCAAACCTGAGCTGGCTTTTTTAGGTGACAAATCTGAGGAACTGTCACAGATTGAAGTGTCACTAGAGGAGGTTTTGGAATGAATTGAAAAACTCAACATTAACAAGTCACCGGGACCAGATGGCATTCACCCAAGAGTTCTGAAAGAACTCAAATGTGAAGTTGCGGAACTATTAACTAAGGTTTGTAACCTGTCCTTTAAATCGGCTTCGGTACCCAATGACTGGAAGTTAGCTAATGTAACGCCAATATTTAAAAAGGGCTCTAGAGGTGATCCCGGCAATTACAGACCGGTAAGTCTAACGTCGGTACCGGGCAAATTAGTCGAAACAATAGTTAAGAATAAAATTGTCAGACACATAGAAAAACATAAACTGTTGAGCAATAGTCAACATGGTTTCTGTAAAGGGAAATCATGTCTTACTAATCCATTAGAGTTCTTTGAAGGGGTCAACAAACATGTGGACAAGGGGGATCCGGTGGACATAGTGTACTTAGATTTCCAGAAAGCCTTTGACAAGGTCCCTCACCAAAGGCTTTTATGTAAATTAAGCTGTCATGGGATAAAAGAGAAGGTCCTTTCATGGATTGAGAACTGGTTAAAAGACAGGGAACAAAGGGTAGGAATTAATGGTAAATTCTCAGAATGGAGAGGGGTAACTAGTGGTGTTCCCCAAGGGTCAGTCCTAGGACCAATCCTATTCAATTTATTCATAAATGATCTGGAGAAAGGGATAAACAGTGAGGTGGCCAAGTTTGCAGATGATACTAAACTACTCAAGATAGTTAAGACCAAAGCAGATTGTGAAGAACTTCAAAAAGATCTCACAAAACTAAGTGATTGGGCAACAAAATGGCAAATGAAATTTAATGTGGATAAATGTAAAGTAATGCACATTGGAAAAAATAACCCCAACTATACATACAATATGATGGGGGCTAATTTAGCTACAACAAGTCAGGAAAAAGATCTTGGAGTCATCGTGGATAGTTCTCTGAAGATGTCCACGCAGTGTGCCGAGGTGGTCAAAAAAGCAAACAGGATGTTAGGAATCATTAAAAAGGGGATAGAGAATAAGACTGAGAATATATTATTGCCCTTATATAAATCCATGGTATGCCCACATCTCGAATACTGTGTACAGATGTGGTCTCCTCACCTCAAAAAAGATATTCTAGCACTAGAAAAGGTTCAGAAAAGAGCAACTAAAATGATTAGGGATTTGGAGAGGGTCCCATACGAGGAAAGATTAAAGAGGCTAGGACTCTTCAGCTTGGAAAAGAGAAGACTAAGGGGGGATATGATAGAGGTATATAAAATCATGAGTGATGTTGAGAAAGTGGATAAGGAAAAGTTATTTACTTATTCCCATAATACAAGAACTAGGGATCACCAAATGAAATTAATAGGCAGCAGGTTTAAAACACATAAAAGGAAGTGCTTCTTCACGCAGCGCACAGTCAACTTGTGGAACTCCTTACCTGAGGAGGTTGTGAAGGCTAGGACTATAACAATGTTTAAAAGGGAACTGGCTAAATTCATGGTGGCTAAGTCCATAAATGGCTATTAGCCAGGATGGGTAAGAATGGTGTCCCTAGCCTCTGTTCGTCAGAGGATGGAGATGGATGGCAGGAGAGAGATCACTTGATCATTGCCTGTTAGGTTCACTCCCTTTGGGGCATCTGGCATTGGCCACTGTCGGTAGACAGATACTGGGCTAGATGGACCTTTGGTCTGACCCGGTATGGCTGTTCTTATGAATCATTATCTGATGTGACTAAGTAATTTTCTATATGGTAAGTTAATTTATCTCATAACACATAGTAACAGAGATTGTACCACAGTCTTTCTAAGTGTAAGCACATTGAAATAATGATGAACTTGGTCCAAAAAATCCTAGTACATCTTTATGCTGTTTATTTCCATCAGTGGTATTTTTGGAATTAAAAGTTGGGTATTGAGATATGTGGGAATGGCTCCTAATTTATTCTGTTTTTTTTTTCCTGACTTGACTTTAGTCATATTTTGAAACCATTCTGATTGTTGTGATATATAAGAGCTGAATCTTGGTGGTATTAATGGTTATTAATACTTAATGGGTATTCATTTTATTTTCACGAATATCTTATAGGAAAGGTTTTTCTGTTAGTTAAAAGCTTATGTAGCCATGCCAAACCTTTAACCACATATGGACATATACCTATCTCATAGAGCTGGAAAGGATCCTGAAAGGTCATTGAGTCTAGCCCCCTGCCTTCACTAGCAGGACCAAGTACTGATTTTGCCCCAGGGATTGAACTCACAACCCTGGGTTTAGCAGGCCAATGCTCAAACCATGGAGCTAGCCCTCTCCCCACATGATAGTCTATAACTGTTTTGAAGGACAGTAATTATGTCTGAGGGGTACTAGTGCCATGCAACTTCGTTGGAGTCTAACACATCAAAAAAAACTAATAAGTAACCTCATCTCAGTTATGTCTCCCTCCTTTCAGAAGGAGAGGGGGAACTCTTTGCCATGAGTGTTGAAATGTGCATATGTGCTGGACTTCAAGAATGTGACTTTTTTCCCTTCCTCTCTATTCCTATGATAAGTGTTTTGTTTCAAACAAGCTTAAAAGTCTCAATATTTTTTGTTGATGGGCTCATGCTCTTATGTGCTGTTGGCAAAAAGGGCTCTTCATTCTTTGGTTACTTACTATTAAGTGTTTTTTTCCTTCCATCTGGCAGAGTCTCAAAGTGAAAACGAAGATTACAAATGCTATTGTGGGCAGAGTGCTGAATGTCTGAGTTACTGCAGACATTCTTATCCCATTTGTGTTAAATTTGACTATTGTCAGATAGAATTTGCATGTAAAAATTATTTGACTGTTTCATGTTAGTAAGCTCTCTTGTAAGATTATATACATTGTGGTAATGCTACTATTCAAAAATAAATACTGTTGCAAGAAGAAAAATTGCAGCCAACTTTATTGGACACTTAAAATCCTTAGGATAGGACTTGGTGCTGCTTCCAGTCTCTTTTCAAGAAGAGAGTAAATGCAGTTTAAAGCAACTACTTTCAACCCAGTTTAGACTGATATTTTTAAATCATGGATTGACCATGAACTCCATAAACCAGGGCAAAACAAGTGCAAAGACCTTGTTTAAATTAATCCTAGTTAGGCCCTGCATCTTAAGTTTTACAGTCAAAGTTGCCTAAAACCCATAAGGGTTAATTAACACTCTTTGGGGGACTGCAAAATAGCTTTTCACACTATCCTGCCCACTCTCTCAGCTCTTGTCCACTCTCATCATGCCACTATACAGAACGCCAACAATAGGATTTTGGGGCGGATTGGTGAGGTAACTCTTTAGAGGAATTGATTCTTAACTCCGTCACCTTGAGCCTTCTGCTGAAAGAGAGAAGGAGTCCAAAAGTTTCTGCTGGGGTCTCTATATAGCTGCCAATATTTCATGCAGGTACTAAACAAGTGGCCTTTTTCTTTTAGGCTACAGACACCAGGAATCAGCTGGAGGCACAGAGGCTCTGAACTCCTTGGCATATGGCATCTGATGTTGTCCATCAGAGTCTAAATAGCCTGATTCAATACCAGTGCAATGCTGTTGTAACTGCACTGACTTCCATGGAGTT
Organism: Mauremys mutica; assembly: GCF_020497125.1. NCBI lineage: Eukaryota > Metazoa > Chordata > Testudines > Geoemydidae > Mauremys > Mauremys mutica. The sequence goes on from NC_059072.1 coordinate 228,077,685, forward strand.
TACGTCAACATCAAATTAGAGTAACATAGTGATGAACCGGCCCTTTGATTTAAAAATTAGCTTTCCTTATGTCTTGAAAGAAATAGCTAATGCATGACGATGCAGGTTTTGGTGTATGAGTAAGCCAGCCAGGCACTAGAGGAAGCTCACATTAACTAAAAAGTCGTGAGGAAATAATCCTCCTTAAGTGAAGTGGAAGGACAGCCATCAACCTTTAGTAAATAAAAAGGTGAAAAATGAGCAGAGAACTGTTGAACTAAACCTCCTAGTATGGCACTAAACCAGAGTAAAAATGTACTATTACAGCATTTGACAATGTCTTTTTAAAATGGAGAGGAAAAACCACTGAAAGTCAGGAAAATAGTTTTTAATTGGAAGAATCGCTGTCAATTGAAAAAAAAATTTGGTTCTTACTATGCAATTCTTGAGTACAAGATGAACACTACTCATACTGAACATAAAGCAGTGCACAGAACTCCCAAGAAGGTTGTAATTCAGTGGATGCATAGTACAGTACAAACATCATAAACCACAAGGACTTAGCTCTAGAGACTTAAAAATGTTAGCAATGTCTCTGTAATTGAAATAGGCGCTTCAGAAACTCGTAATATATGCAGGATAAATTTCAGAAGCTTTTAGGCTTTAGGTTGTTTGAAGAAAGGCAGAGAGGGTATATGAGATGAGGAGGAAGATTAGTGTGGATACAATGTCTAAAGATTAATTTGTTCTCTTTAAAAATGAGATTTTTCAGGAATTTGAAGCAAACTCACATTGTACAAAAATAGTATAGAGTGGTTCTCTAAAATATAAACAGATTCATAGCTGCACAGCTCAGGGTGCTTTTTGACCAGGTGACAATAATACCTGCTTTGTGCCTGCAGACAAGACCACCTTCACTTGGAAAAAGTCTCTACCCCTTTCCTCCATCCTCTGATCCCTGCATAAATAAAACTCAGCTCTTTGGTTATGTTCTGCAAGCAAAGTTCAGCCTTGACATGAGGACGCACATCTGTATTGACTCCAATGACTTGCCCTGCTTAATCCACCTCTGAATCTACTGTTGCCCACAGTCTTGTGATATTTAGAGGTTTTGAATGTCACTTGATCTTTGTATTTCTGCCTTCCAGCTTATGAATTTTTCCTGATTCAAAATGTCCATCTTTTCCAATGGGGCTGAAACCAAGGAAAGATGGCTGCCATTTTCATACAGTCCTGGCATGTAGACGTGAGGCTGTCTAATAGAGATGGGCGCCATTCTCATTGTTTTTAAAGGGGGTTGAAACTATGATATCCCAAGGAGAAATCTACAGATGTGGCCTGACAGAACCCAGTGTGCGAATACAAGGGATTTGTGTGGAGCACAAGACTGAAGAGGTGAATGGAGAGACTGAGGGAACAACGTAGAGGGAGAGGGGAGAGGAGGAAGCCTAAGGGGGCTCATGAAAATGTATGGGATGAGAGGGATACTAAAGAAGAGGCTCAGGGGGGTGCAGAGGATAACTACATGGGGAGGAGATGGACAGGGATAGAAAAGCTGCTCCGCTGCCCCCGGTATTTTGAAAGAGTAAGCAGAGTCCTCCTCCAAGCAGTCAGCAGGGAGGTGTGTATTTTCCATGTGCATTTTAGATTTAATTGTGAACCTGAAATGATTACACATGCCCTGGGAACAAGAGGGCTTTCTAGAGAGACTAAAAAGGCATACCAGAGAGACTAGGTGGGTGAGGTAATACCTTTTATTGGATCAGCTTCTGTTGATGAGAGAGACATGCCTTGTCCTCTCTGATGTCGTGGGATGCACACGACTACCACAACACTGCAAACATCCAAAAGCATATGACAAGTATGTTTTTAAATTATTTTTTAAATCTCATGATTTTTGGAGGTCTGACAATACATTGGCAATACCAGAATTTGGCTTGGAGTAAGGAGCAGAAGCTCTTTGATAATAGCTGTCTGTTGATGTCTGTCTGTCCTCAATGTGAAGGATCAAATTTGGTTTAACAAGCTATTTAGTCTGGAAGTCTAAATGTGTGGTACATTTTATATCTTTGCTTTATATTTAGCCTTATTTTTATCCCCCCCCATGTAATTGTACTCCTTCCCTTCCTCCATTCTTGGCTCTATTGCCGATGATCCATAATTTGTTTTGGCTTTGTTTTGCTCCACTTGAGCTATGGCTCAGCTTGTGTGGGAGGGTGAGACAAAGATAGATGCACAGTACATTTGTGGTCCCAGATTCTGGGGCCAGCCTGGTATTGGGCTGATTCCTGAGGTGAGCAAGAACAAGTGATATGTTATAACTTATGCCCAGCTGCTTTGGCCCCAAGTGGTTGTTCTGGCAGCTGAGAAGAGCTGTAGTACATTGGTGCTTAGACCATGAAACCTCTTCGTGGCCATGCCCCTGAGCAGCCCCTACATGTGATGTGGCTGACTGGGAATTTCCCAGTGGCCGTTTCAGCTGGCTTTATTTTACAGTCCTTTTATAGCTGCAGAGCCAGTGTAAAGATCAGAGGCTAGAATTGGGTCGTCTTCAAGGATATCATTAAACTGACTTCCTTTCCCCTGTAAGGGGACTGTTGGCCCCTTACTAACACTCAGTGGGGTTTTTTTGGTTGGCTAGCTTCCAGTACCAAAAGAAAGGGGAAGGGTTGATGGGAAATCAGGACCCTGAGACTGACGGTCCCCAGAGGGAATGGGGAGAGGCCAATGCTCCAGGTCAGCCTGATTGAAAGGGCAGGCAGGCTAATGAGGGAGTCAGGAGGCCAGGGGTGTCCCATCCTCTGTGAGAGCTGGAGCTGCCAGAGACAGAGTGGGGATGAGCTAAGAAGAGAGAAGGGACCTGAGCTGAGCTGGGGAGCAGAGCTCTGCCAGCCAGAGAGAACCAGAAAAGCATCCAGGAAGCAGGTCAATGCTGGGAGCAGAGCCACAGAAGCAGCCCAGAGAGCAGATCTGTGCTGGGAGGAGAGCTGTAGCAACCAGAGCCAGAGGGGCCAGAAAAAGCAGCTCGGGGGCTGGAGGCAGAGCAGTAGCAGCAGTGCTGAGGCAGAGTGGAGCTGGAGCTGGGGCTGGAGCAGTCTGGAGCTAGGTGTGATGAGCAGCTGGGGAGAGCAAGGGAGGACCCTGGGCAGTGGGCCCAGCACAAGGAGATGCCCCCAGCCAATACCCCTTGCAGGCCAGACTGAGGGGGGCAGATTGTAACTCCAACAGAGGAGCTGATACTGGGAAGAAGGATCCTACCACCTAGAGCCTGAAGACGTGTGGCCACTGCCAGAGCAAGTGTCTGACTCGCGGCATCCCTGCAGCACAGCCAGGGCCTGAAAGGAGGCCTGGGATGTGTGAGGAGCAGACTGTGAACTTTCCCTACATTCCAGAGATGCTGGTTGTGACGTCCCCGTGCCACAGAGCGGGGTGACGTGTTTTCTTTTAATCTTTCCCATTTTTTCCTTATTTTTTTAAAAATTGATTGCTGTTTAATAAATTGTATTTGCTTTGAACTGTATGTAACGATCAGTGGGTCAGGGAAGCATCCAGCGCAGAGAGCACCCCAGAGTGGGGACACCCTAGCCCAGGGGTCGGCACGCGAGCAGCTTTTTACTGGCACACTGCTGCCAGCCAGGGTCCCTGCCACTGGCCCCGCTCAGCCCGCTGCCGGCCTGGGTGAACGGAACCCCCGGCAGTGGCTGAGCGGGGCCAGTGGACGGGACCCCAGCTGGCAGGAGCCGGCGGACGAAACCCTTGACCGGCAACGGGCTGATCCGCTCATCCCGCTGCTGGTCTGGGGTTCTAGCTGCCGGCCCCTTGCCAGCCAGGGTCCCGGCCCCTGGGCCTGCTCAGCCCACTGCTGGCCTGGGTGAATGGAAACCCTGGCTGGCAGCAGGCTGAGCGGGGCTGGCAGCCAGGACCCCGGCTGGCAGGAGCCAGTGCACGGAACCCCAGACCAGCAGCGGGTTGAGCGGCTCAGCCCACCGCCGATCTGGAGTTCCAGCCACCGGCCCCTTGCCAGCCAGGGTCCTGGCCATCAGCCCTGCTCAGCCTGCTGCCAGCCTGGGATACCAGCCGCCGGCCCCGCTCACCTCGCTGCTGGTCTGGGGTTCCAGCCACCCAGCCCCTTGCCAACCAGGGTCTGGGCCTCCGGCCCTGCTCAGCCCTCCTGCCAGCCTGGGGTACTGGCAGCCAGCCCAGGGCTCTGCTCCTGGTCTGGTCCCAGCACTCAGCAGCCATTATAAAAAAATTACACTACAATTAGCTTAAAAACTTGAAAACTTAAAAACTTTGTATATTACAGTAATCGTTAAAGCATGTATAATGTTAATAAATACGTAGGTTTGATTAAACAATGTAGTTGTACTTATGTGCCTGTGCTTAATTTGTGTTTTTGATGATTTACCTTCTAAAAAAATCTCGCATGTCTCACACCCCCAGAAAGGGCATCTTGCACCCCAGGTTAAGAACCACTGCACTAAATTGATAAAATCTGCATTTTAATTTAATTTTAAATGAAGCTTCTTAAACATTTTAAAAAGCTTGTTTACTTTACATACAACAATAGTTTAGTTATATATTATAGACTTATAGAGAGAGACCTTCTAAAAACGTTAAAATGTTTTACCGGCATGCAATACCTTAAATTAGAGTGAATAAATGAAGACTCAGCACACCACTTCTGAAAGGTTGCCAACCCCTGCCCTAGCCCCTGGCCTAAGTGGCCACGACAACGTTGGGGACCAAGCCCCTTAGGAATTCTGGGCTCAACCTTATCAGGGTTACGAGGACTCTGCCACTCAGGAGAGTGGAAGGGGAGCCCTCAAGGTCAGGCAGGCCTCTGGGTAAAGGAAGTGGGAGTGAGGACTCAGATCCTTTGCTAGTCTATTTCACCGGGATAGTGTATAAGCCAGAAAAGTTCCTCACAATAGCGAGACCATTCCTCCACTTACACCTTGATATGTCTATCTTTGCAGATGAAACTGACCAAGGCTTGCACTTTTGCACTGTCTGCAGTGATCAGGGCTGGCTCCAGGCACCAGCCGAGCAAGCTCGTGCTTGGGGCGGCAGATTCTACGGGGAAGCATTCTGCCCAATCCTAGGGTGGCACGGCAGGTTTTGTTGTTTGGTTTGTTTTTTTTGGTTCCCCGATCTGGCCACCCTGTAGGGGGTGGAGGAGGGGAGCGCCCTACAGCAAACTTGGCAGGGCAGCCCGCGTCCTTCCCTCCCAGCCGACCGGAGCGGAGCAGAGCCCTCCCGGCAGGCGGCGTGGTGGTCGGAGCCGCGGGGTGAGTGCCCCGCTGAAGCCCTGGCCGCCCCCCTTCTCTTTCTCCCCCCAGCTCCCTCCCCCACTCCCCATTAGACCGGGCACGCACTCTGCAGCACAGGGAGTCCCCCTGCACCCTGACTCCAGCCCCCTGAGGGTTTTTTTTGTTTTGTTTTGTTTTTCCCTTTGCTTTGCCGCTCCGGCCGCCCCATGTTTTTTGTTTTATTTTTTTCCCCCTGCTTTGCCGCTCTGGCCGCCCCCCCCCCTTTTTTTTTCTTGGGGCGGCAGAAAAACCAGAGCCGGCCCTGGCAGTGATGATAATCTTAGTTGGTTTTATTCTTTCCTTATTGCCATCACAGCAAAAACACTACTATGCAGAAATAGAGCCTTGATTAGTTTCTTCTGCAGTTTCCCTTTTTGTTGGAATTGAGACCAAAAAGAGGAATGCTGAAAGAAAAACAAAAGGGAGAAAAGGAAAACATGATGGTGGGAGAGGTCCATAAAGAGAAATGGATGAAGAAGAGGAATGAGTGAGAGGCTGAGAACAAAAAGGTGCAGTGCTGATCCTAAAACCGTAATCCTTTTCAACATGGGTAATTTTGACATCAAATTGTGTGGCCATGTGAGTCAATATTGGGCTACTAGAACTTTCTGGTTTCTGCTACAGTGGAATAGACTGATTCTGTTGTGCTCTCACCTGTTTTCTTATGAATGCTCTCTATCTGTTAAAAACAAAACAAATAAAAGGGAGCTTTTGCATAACAATTTAATCTGTCTCTCATTCTTCCAAGGTAACTTACCTGTTAGATGGTGGCTCTATAGCCCATGAAGATTTTTGCGGACATGCTGGTAAATTGAACCCAGGAGATTTACAGGTATGGGAAAGTGGGCAGAAAGGAATCATTGATATCTTAATCTTAAACAGTGACTACTTCTGCCTTTTCATTTGAATTTGTGAAGAGCCTGCAGTTGAGGAACACTACCCCTCTTTCTGTTATAAGAGAAGTTGTAACTGGATGCTTTTAAACTCAGACACTATATTGCACTCTGTTGTCATATGCTTAGATAAATTCCAACCACACCATGTTACTGTGGGAAACTTCATATTTTAGCTTTTTAAAATCTCTGCTAAAATAGATTCACAAATACGTTATATTGTTTCAATGCTGCACTTCAACATTTGAAATCAATAGATAAACCAAATGTTAGGAAAGGTTATTGTTTATCTAATCCATCTTCTAACCAGACAAAAGCTTAGTCATATTAACTTCTCCCATGTAATGAAATCCAAGTGTGTTTTCTTTTCTCCATTTTCTAAAATTTAATGTCCATATTGTGTGTTCTGTTCCTTCTATACCATTTTTCTAGTGGATGACAGCAGGGCGGGGTATTCTTCATGCAGAGATGCTCTGCTCAGAGGAACCAGCACATGCTCTGCAACTCTGGGTCAATTTGAGAAGTTCAGAGAAAATGGTGGAACCCCAATACCAAGAACTGAAAAACAAAGACATCCCCAAACCCTCCGAGAATGGTGTGACTGTGTCTGTCATTTCAGGAGAGGCACTGGGTGTAAAGGTAAACTGTGATCATTGCTACAACTGGTGCCTATGTACAAGTAATATGTACATTTGAAGCGTTAACTATTCATCATATATTTGCTGACAAGTTTAAACATCAAATGTTTTGTCAGCTCACTTTTGTTGCGAAAGGAGAGATCCTGTAAGTTTTAGAAACATTCTTTGAAGGTTGCAGTTATATGGTAATTGTTCCATCTTGTCTTTTTTGTTTGGTAAGATATGTTTCTTGTAAGAAAATGCTGCATTACAAGTTATTCCCTTATGTAATGTTCTATAAATCATGCATATAACAGTTCTCCTCTCAAAAAGAGCAAAGTCTGTGTGCATGTGCTAGACAGAATGTTCCTTGGCCTTTTGGAGGGATACAGTTAACTGTCAGTTAACAGGCGCTAAGAAAAGAGATGTTGTCGCAGCCCTTACTCACATGCATAGTCCCTTTTAATTCAGTGGGACCACTTGCATGAGTAGGGCTATTCAATATAAGGGTTGCAACTTCAGGCCCTTAAAAAGTATACGAAGATCTAAATAATGTCTCTGCAACAGGTTGGCAGTTCATCTGAAGCAACATATCCTGTTAGCAAGGTTTGCTCTTGTTGGAATCAAAGGAGGTTGGGAAAGGCAGGTACTTAACTGTTCAGGTGCAATAGTGTGTGAGGAGGGCACAGGGATCTCACTTCTCTAATCGTGTGTTCAACCATGTTGGGGGCAAACGCCTTCTGTTGGGATGCACAAGTGGTGTAGTGAGCAGGCTGGCTAGTGGTGCCAGCAACAGTAGTGGACCCTGAGGGCCTGGTTCTATACTGCCTTACACTTTGTGTAATCACTGACATCTGTGCAAAGTGGGTGTGAAATGCATCAGATCAGAATAGCAGCATTTCACACCCACTAGTCCAGATGCAAATGATTCCGCAAGGCATTGGGGAATCAGGCCCAGGATGAGCATGTCTGCTTGGGTCCATGACCCGAACCACCCAGAGTGCTTGGGTGGCTGCACTGTGAGGAGCAGGTAGCAAATGGCTCTTCTGAGCACACTGCCCCACATTTCCAGCACCAAAACAGACATTGTCTCTTTGGAAATCATAAAGCTTCAAGCCGTCTCTACTCTCACCTTTGCAAAAGGCAAAACCAGTTCCCATAGTCTCTGTACTCACTGGGGTCCAGCTGTATTTCAACCTTCTTTTTATAACTAACTGAATGTTGGCTGAATATGTATTGCCTAGGGCCTGATTACCCACTGCCTTGCCCTTTGTATGGTCATGTCACATTTCTGAATCAACATGCTAACATTTTACAGCCATTCTGCACAAGAGGCAAACGGTGGAGAATCAAGCCCTAAAACTATTCATAACATTTTCCCTGCTGACACTTCACAATAAATATCTCTATTGTGCATGAAGTAAAGCTTCATGTTAATGTTCAGTTAAAGTAGAATTTGGGGACTTTAGAACTGTAAATTCCTTTTGACAGATCTTTGTGTGTACTTGTAATTCCTAGTAATGGAAATTACATGCAGCAGCAGGAAACCTATAAAACACTTAAATTTGTACTGCAAAAAGCAAGTTTTTGCAAACAGTGACCAGATAAGAACTGGTACCAGAGCAATTTCTAGATATTATTAGGGCAATTTGAAATATCAAACTCAACTTATTTGTTAAGTCTATGTGATTATGAAGTGTCTATTCCCTCTGCTTTTCTTTCAGCTGCAAGTAGACTTCTTATGGAATGGATGCCAAGTAACCAATGAAATATTATTGTTTCACATTTCAAGTTCTGCTTTCAACTCATATTTACTAAAACCAGGAAAATTAATATAATTAAATCTTGGTTATTTTCATGGCAAACAATGAAGGTTCATAATCTTGGTATTTGAACCAGTCTTTTTATTAGGTATTTTATAAGCTAGTTAAATTGCACATAAATCTAGCAGCATATGACAAAAATTGAGCCAATGTCCTCATATATATAATGTTACTAAGAGGAGACATGCCTTTGTAATCTACTGGAATGTGCCTTGTAAAGGAAGACTGAGCTTTTGTCTTTGCACTGAATCAACGTGATCTTTTAATCAGACAAGGTTACAAAGAAAAAACAAACCACACAGCTGGCTAGGCTGGGGCCAACTGCTCACACATAATGCTTGTGAGCCCATCCCCTCCCTTTCCAAGGTGAACCTTGACCACTCCATTTTGCCTCTACATTCCACTGCTCTCATTAAACTGACCGTTACCTTGTAGAAGCAGGGCAGCAGACAGTTGTCTCTTTCAGAAGTGCTTGTATATTTTCTATCCGCAACTAGGGGCAGTTCAAGCTTGATGCCCATTGAAATCTGGGTCTCACATGGGACGGCCAAGTGATCACCGAGCTGGAGTGATCACATCAGTCCTGTTTGAATCCTTGCATCACCTCCCTCCTTTCTACTGCATCAAGTTTGATCTTGTTGTCTTTGCTGTCAGGGCTCTACAGGAATGCTCTGCCTAATTATCCAACCCTTAATGCAATGAGGCTGCATGGGTGGTGTAAGCAGGGTGGAATTTGGCCCTTAGATTGTAACCTTTTGGGTTCAGAAAACTTGTTGTCTTACCCTACTTGACTGTAAATCACCTAGTACGCTTTGGCACTACATCATTTTATATTGGGAGAGAACAGTCCACACGCACAACAGGAATAGTTTGTCTTGGACAACTCTTTGAGGAAGTCCATACTTGCATCTCTTAAAAGAATGATTCCTAGTTCCCTGTTACCAGCGGGTATGGCTGGTCATTTCCTAACTAAGGAAGTGTGAAGTAACTGGTTCCATCTGTAGCTGCAGACATTTAAATGAAGAGATAGGTATGATGGGATCCCCGAGGTGCAGTATGGGACCGATGTGCCCCCTGAACTCTCTCCAGCCTGGGCTGTCTCTCACAATGCCTTGCTAGTGACCAGCAGCAAACCCCTCCAGGTGCTGATATCACTTAGCACAACCGCATGTGGAGCCCAACACCCAGTAGATTGCATAATGCTCCCAGAGCCACTCATGAATCACGCAGAGAAAGGCACCATCCCAATCCTCCCCCTCCGCCCAGCTCCCAGCACTGTACTCCAGGAATATACCATCTTGCACTGCTCAAGACAATCAGTGCAGATTTATTAATTGGTTCATCACTTCATCAATGAAAAGTGGACATACACCAGCCTTTGTAAAACTTGAGCAGATTTGCCAAACACTTCATACAAACCCACTGGTAAAGATAAGCAGTAAAACAAATGTATTGACTACAGAAGATAGATTTTAAGTGATATTAAGTGATAGGCAAAAAGTCAGAGTTAGTTACCAAAATAAAGTAAAATATAAGCATGCAGTCTAAACTTTCAAACTGGCTGGGGCAGGGGGTTGGGGTGAGGGCTCCAGCTGGGGGTGCAGGCTCTGAGGTGGGGCTGGGGATGAGGGGTTGGGGGTGCAGAAGGGTGCTCCAGGCTGGGACTGAAGGGTTTGGAGGGCAGGAGGGGGATCAGGGCTGGGGCAGAAGGTTGGGGTGCAGGAAGGGGTCGGGGGTGCAGGCTTCGGGCAGCACTTATCTCAAGCAGCTCCCAGAAGCAGTGGCATGTGCCCACTCCGGCTCCTACGTGGAGGCACAGCCAGGCAGCTCTGTGTGCTGCCCTGTCTGCAGGCACCGCCCCTGCAGCTCCCATTGGCCGTGGTTCCCCTATGCTGCCCCTATGCACAGGAGCTGGAGGGGGGACATGCCACTGCTTCTGGGAGCCAAGCAGAACAGGGAAAGCCCCCGACCCTGCTCCCCAGCTGGAGTGGAGCAAGCCTCAGACCCCGCTCTCTAGCAGGAGCTTGAGGGCCAGATTAAAATGTCTGGAGAGCCAGATGTGGCCCCCAGGCCATAGTTTGCCCACCCCAATTTAGATTAAGCAGTTTTTCTCACCTCACTGGATACTGCAGTCCTTAATATATAGGTGCATCCCTTAAACCTGGGCCAGTCTCCTCTGTTGGAGTCTTCAGTCTTCTTTTGAGTGTCTTTGTTGCTTGCCGCATAGGTGGGGGAAGGAGAAAGGCCCAGCATGTGGCCACAGTGTTCTGTTTTTTACTCTTAGTCCCATGTGCTTGGGGAGCACAAGTCCAGGCATGTCTGGGGGGTATTGTTGAGTCTCCAGGCAAGGTTGAGTAATTCCCTTGGTGTGGCCTCATGCTGGTGAGTCATTGAATTGTAACTCCCTTGCTGGACAATGGTGATTGATGGTTTGTTTGATGCCCTGCCCAGGTGTTGGTTACTTTCTTTGCTGTTGCCTCTGGAGAGCTAGTATCTGGCTGATTCCCCAATTTACAGCATGTTTTAGTGACAACCATATAACACAATTCTCATAACTTCATATGCATTAACAATATACATATATGGATAGATAAATGACTTTCAGCACATCATAACCTTTCCCCTGATACCTTGCAAGGCATGCTTCATATGTAAGATCACGATGATATAAAAATGAGGAATATGAGGGTTACAGGACACTCCCCCAAGGTATAAAATGTCACAATGGGGAAAAAGTAAACAGCTTCAGGAATGCTCAGCAAGGCATAATCATCTCGTTGCGTTTTTTCTTGCCATCAATTTTGTTTGTTTTCGTGATAGGCACAATGCCTATGTGGAATATTGAGCAGGAATGAGTTAACTTTTCTGTTACACAAATATAACTTGGTGCAGGTACTCCGTTTCTGTTAAGGCTGTTCTTGAGACATAGAGAATGTACATGGTACCATAAAGTATGGAATTTCTGTTGCCTTCTCTCAGTGAACATCAATGAGCGAGGAAATAGGCTTTTGGGGAGTGAATTTGCATAAGAGAGCCTGCTACTATGGGTCCCCAAAAGGCATTCATTGTGAAAATCTACTACTATATTTTCTACAAACTGGTATTTTATTTATTTCACAGGCCCCTTTATTTTAAGAAGTAGATACTCTTAAAATATCCATACTTCCAAGTCAAACTGTTCCCCAGGAGCTTGGATCACACAACTACAAACATGAAGTGATGCAACTTCATTTGTAACTCAAAATTGCAATACAAACAGTGCTGCAGATTGCATACAGCTCAGTTGTCCAAAATCTTAGTAACGTTGATCTTGCCTGTGCTCTTGCTTATTCAGGGTGCAAGTCCTTGACAGAGGGCTTGTCTTCACTATGGGGCTACGTCGACCTAAGTTATGCTACTCCAGCTATGTGAGTAACTTAGGTCGATCTACCCCGGTGTCTTCACTGCGTTGCATCAATGGGAAACACTCTCTGGTTGATTTCCCTTAGTCTTCTCGGGGAGCAGGAGTCCTGGGGTCAACCGGAGAGCACTCTGCCATCGATTTATCGGGTCTCCACTAGACCTGCTATATCGATCTCTGCTGCATCGATTGCGGCAGTGTTGATCTCCCCGTAGTGAAGGCCAGCCCATAGTTACCCAAGAATTACATTCCCACTTACTAGGATGGGATCAAATATACTCTTACACCAAAATAAAAATATTTGACTCACTATAGCATCATTATCAATATAATGGATAATAGTGAGAATAAACACACATCTGGTGCTCCACATTTGTATTTGGTGCTACAGAAATATGAATTTACAGTAGGACCTCACCACCAGAGAAACAGAAGATGGAACTGGTCTACAAACGTTGTGCATAATATTGTGTCAGAGATGCAGTACAGAAATGAAGCTGGTTTTCTTCCAAATGGAAGAATTTATCTTATACTATAAAGAAAGACCACTTATTCTCTGACTCGTGCTTTGACATAGCGCACATGAAGAGCTCTGACTGGATTTCTTGTGGAGATTGTGCCTTTAGAAGATGCTCAGCCAGGTAGAGGACACACAGACACTTGGATGTCCGAGGTGTGCTTTTGCCACTGCTAAGTAGTTCGTGGAGCCTCTTTTATCTATAGAGAGGCTAAAAGAGACTACACTGCTCAGATGGAGCAGGCTTTCAGAGCATGGTCATCTCCCCAGGCAATATAGGCCATGCACATATACTCCTCTATAAACATCTGCTGTTTCCAGCCATAGTGTTTAGAACCCACATACTTGAGGTCTGCCCTCATAGAATAATAGCCTGTCAACTAAAACAAAGGGTGTAGAATGGACTGGATTGACCTGATTGCACAATAGGATGGTTACTAAACAAATACACCAGAAAACTGCTATATTATTTAGTTTTTACAAAACACACCAATTAAAAGTTCTCAGTCTAAATTCATGGTTAAGATGGGAGAAGAGTCAGCTACAAGGGAGAAGGAAGAAGAAGCCCTGACGATTTTGATTCCTTCAGTTGCTATGGCCCAAAGAAACTGTGGTGGGGTTGGGGCTGTTGCTCTTTGCATAGTATTACCTTACACCAAACAGTGAGTCCTGCATGGGGGTATGTGTGCAGCCACTGCCTTGCAGAAGTTTCTGAATTTCAGAGCTGAGCACATTAGTACTGCTAAGTGTGAGGGATCTATACTGACAATATCTGAAGGAGTAATAAACCTTTCGACAACATCAAGTCCCTTAAGAGTGAAAAATCAACTGGACTGTCTCAGACTTCCAAATAGCCAACTGTCTTCTAGACAAAATTCAGTGCTATGCTTAAAAATCATCTCATAAATAGTCATGAGAATAGAAGAATGGTGACTAAGACAATAAATTGCAGGCACTGTGTCTATTGCTACACTCAGAATGTTGGACAGAGTGTCAACTTTTGCTTGTCAAAAACTCTGTATTTTGATGCAGGAGCAAGTCCAGCAGCTGGGAGTGTCCCTGGATGATCTGCATTTAGGAAATCAGTCTGAGAACCTGAAATCTATCACATTAAAAAGCAAAACACACACACACACACACACACACACACCCTACATTGGTATTTACCTTGTAATAACAGCATCTGTTCAGGTATAGCTACAGATATTCTCTTCTCACTCTGGAGAGGTAGCATCTGTTGTGTAGGGGGCACAATCTAACGGAAACTATGCACAACTCATTTTGGGTGCCTCCCTAACTCTCTCTTTTTACATGTAGACCATAAGAATGAAATCTGTTCTGCAAGACTTCCATGCTATGCAGATATGAAACTGTTAAAGTGGGGAAACTCCTTTTTTTCAAAATAGAATGATGTAGAAAAGGAAGATCAGATGCTTCTGTTCTCCCTGTCAGAACACAAGAACAAAGAGAAATTCAATGAAACTGGAAGGTGGTAAATTCCAAACTGACAAAAGGAAATACTTTTTATGCAATGTGTAATTAGGTTGTGGGACTCATTGCCACAGGAAGTTGTTGATGCCAAGAAATAACAAGATTCAAAGCAGGACTGGAAATTGTATAGAGATAATAAGAATATCCAGAGTTATGTTTATTGCTAACAAAAATTTTGGAAAGGATATTTTGTTGCTTGCAGGGCTCATGGTACGGGGCTGAAGCCAGTCACTAACTGTTAGAGATCAGGATAAGACATAACGTGGGAGGCCAATTATCCAACATCTTTCTGATGTGGGGTTCTTACACTATCCTATGAAGTGCCTAGTGCTGCTGGCTATTGCTGGAGACAGGATACTGGACTGGGTAGATTTTGGGTCTGATCCAGTATGACAATTCCTTTGTACACAGCACATAGAAACAAAGGGACAGTCCTCACTATACCCCATTTGAAATGAGCTAAAATGCCCCTAGATAACTCAGAGTATGTTGTTTTTCTTCTGAGCTTATGTATATATTAATACATGCATGTTGTAGGCAGTCACCTAATGAAACTCTGGACAACCTGGATCACTTCTGCTATCTCTGCTCAATTCTTATCAGCTCACTTAACCTTGATAGGGAACTCAATGCTAGAATCGGCAAAGCTTCTATTACCTTTGGCAAACTTACCGCTTGTATTTGGAGCAACAAGTTGCTAAACCTGAACACAGAGGTGGCTGTTTATCAGGCTTGTGTCCTGAGTACCCTCCTTTACGTTTGCGAAAGCTGGGTAACGTACTCCAAGCAGGAGCAGAGATTCAACAGTTTCCACCTCCGCTGTCTTAGAAAAATGCTTGGAGTTACTTGGGACAAACGGATCACCAATAACGAGATCCTTGAGACAGCCGGCCTACAGTCTATGCAAACTACGCTGGACATTCACAGGTTTCGCTGGTTGGGGCATGTGGACCACATGCCTCAAGACTGTCTGCCAAAGGCTGTGCTGTACAGTCAATTTAAGAACTGCCTGAGATGCAAAGGAAAGACAAAGCTCCGATACATCAACAAGGTGAAGCAAGGTCTCGAGGAATTCAGCATTCTCACTAACAAGAGGGGAAAATCCTTCCCAAAATTGTTCAGTTTGGAGAAGCTGGGCTAAGACTGGTGCAGTCACTGCAGAGAGCCATCAGACAGACCAGGCTGAATCGTGCAGGTGAGCCAGGAAGCAGAGTATGCTTCAACTTTCATCCGGCGAGTGGACCTGTAGCCACCGTGCGAAGGTTTGTCGCTCGCGCAGCAGGCTCTTTTCCCATACCATTGCTAAGCACCCTGATGGACTGACTTAGTCACATCTCCTTTCATCTGTCAGGAAGTTGGACGGCCGTAACTCTACAGCATATAGCACACTGTGTGATGTCTTCATGTTAGGATATGGCGTTCTTTCTGAAGGACAGGTTCAGATGAGCAAAATTGTAGAACAAAAAGAGTTCATGTCACCTGCACTGAGAATTAGTGTTTGGTGGAGGTAGAGAAGCTACTAGAGGAGAGGCTGTTCTAGATTTGATTTTGACAAATAGGGAGTAACTGGTTAAGAATTTGAAAGTGGAAAGTAGCTCGGGTGAAAGTGATCATGAAATGGTAGAGTTCATGATTCTAACGAATGGTAGGAGGGAGAACAGCCAATGGATTTCAAGGCAGACTTTCGCAAACTCAGGGAATTGGTAGGTAAGGTGCCATGGGAAGCAAGTCTAAGGGGAAAAACAATTGAAGACAGTTGGGAGTTTTTCAAAGAGACATTGTTAAGGGCACAAGAGCAAACTATCCTACTGCATAGGAAAGATAGGAAGTGTGGCAAGAGACCACCCTGGCTTAACCAGGAGATCTTCAATGATCTAAAAATCAAAAAAGAGTCCTACAAAAAGTGGAAACTAGGTCAAATTACTGGGGATGAATATACACAAATAACACAAGTATGTAGGGACAAAATTAGAAAGGCCAAGGCACAAAACGAGATCACACTAGCTAGAGACATAAGGGGTAACAATAAAACATTCTAAAAATACATTAGAAACAAGAGGAAGGCCAAGTATAGGGCAAGCCAGTTACTCAATGAGGGGGGAGGGAAATAATAACAGAAAATGTGGAAATGGCAGAGGTGCTTAATTACTTCTTTGTTTCAGTTTTCACCAAGAAGGTTGGTGGTGATTGGAGATCTAACATAGTGAATGCCAGTGAAAATGAGGTAGGATCAGAGGCTAAAATAGGAAAAGAACAAGTTAAAAATTACTTAGACAAATCAGATGTCTTCAAGTCACCAGGGCCTGATGAAATGCATCCTAGAATACTCAAGGAGCTGACTAAGGAGATATCTGAGCCATTAGTGATTATCTTTGAAAAGTCATGGAAGACAGGAGAGATTCCAGAAGACTAGAAAAGAGCAAATATAGTGCCAATCTATAAAAAGGGAAATAAGGACAACCTGGGGAATTACAGGCCAGGCAGCTTAACTTCTGCACCCAGAAAGATTATGGAGCAAATAATTAAGCACTCAGTCTGCAAACTTCTAGAAGATAATAAGGTGATAAATAACTGTCAGCATGAATTTGTCAAGAACAAATGGTGTCAAACCAACCTGATAGCTTTCTTTGACAGAGTAACAAGCCTTGTGGATGGAGAAATGTCTGAAGTAAACAGGATGAAATTCAATAAGAACAAATGCAAAGTACTCCACTTAGGAAGGAACAATCAGTTGCACAATTACAAAATGGGAAATGACTGTCTAGGAAGGAGTACTGCGGAAAGGGATCCGGGAGTCATAGTGGATAACAAACTAAATATGAGTCAATGGTGTAACACTGTTGCAAAAAAAGCAAACATCATTCTGGGATGTATTAGTAGGAGTGTTGTAAGCAAGATACGAGAAGTAATTCTGCTGTACTCCACTCTGATTAGGCCTCAACTGGAGTATTTGTCCAGTTCTGGGTGCCACATTTCAGAAAAGATGTGGACAAATTGGAGAAAGTCCAGAGAAGAGCAAGAAAAATGATTAAAGGTCTAGAAAACATGACCTATGAGGGAAGATTGAAAACATTTGGTTTGTTTAGTCTGGAAAAGAGAAGACTGAGAGGGGACATGATAACACAAGTACATAAAACATTGTTACAAGGAGGAGGAAAAATAATTGTTCTTCTTAATCTCTGAGGATAGGACAAGAAGCAACAGGCTTGAATTACAGCAAGGGTGGTTTAGGTTGGACATTAGGGAAAACTTCCTGTCAGGGTGATTAAGCACTGGAATAAATTGCCTAGGGAGGTTATGGAATCTCCATTATTGGAGATTTTTTAAGAGCAGGTTAGACAAACACCTGTCAGGGATGGTCTAGATAATACTTAGTCCTGCCATGAGTGCAGAGGACTGGACTAGGTCTCTTCCAGTCCTATGATTCTATGATAATTTATTGCTTATGTCCCATAAGATGATGGACTCTTAACTAAACTTCCACCTCATAACAATTATGTTGAAAACCTCTGCTATGCTGTGTTTTGCACAAAGTGATAGCGAGGCTTGCGTTGTTCAGTATCTGATCTGATAGATTAAATACTTGTGGCAGAAGTTTCAGGTGCAAGGCAGAATCTTTTATTTAGCTGTGTATGTTTAAAACTTGTTGCTTATTATTATTTATTTGTATTACCATAGCACCTAGGAACCCCAGTGTACTAGGTGCTGTACAAAGAGAGAATACCTACACTACAGCTGGGAGGGGAGATTCCCAATGTGGGTTGATAGACTCCTGCTAGTTCTGATCAAGCTAGCACATAAAAAAGCAGTATGGATGTTGCTGCCTGGCAGGTGGCTGGCTGACCTCAGACCCAAGGGGTCAGGCGGGCTGGATTTGGGCATCTAGCATGAGCTGCCGGGCTTGCAGTAATGTCCCACTCTGGACCCTTGGCTATTGCTCCTCTGGCAGGCTCTAAAAATTTGGCCGCCCCAAGCAGTCATGCCCGGGAGGCGCCCCCGAGCCGCGGGAGCAGCGGACCTCCCGCGGGCATGACTGCGGAGGGTCCGCTGGTCGCGCGGCTCGGCTGAACCTCCCGCAGCTGCGGGCGGTTCGCTGGTCCGGCAGCTCCGGTTGAGCTGCCACAGTCATGCCTGCGGGAGGTCCAGCCGAGCCGCGGGACCAGCGAACCGTCTGCAGTCATGCCTGCGGGAGGTCCACTGGAGCCGCGGGCCGAGTGTCCCCTCCGCAGTCATGCCTGCGGCAGGTCCGCTGCTCCCGGGGCTCCGGTGGACCTCCCGCAGGCATGACTGCAGCAGGTCCGCCAGCCCAGCCTGCCGCCCCCCCGGGAAAGGGCCGCCCCACGCGGCTGCTTGCCCTGCTGGGCTCTGGAGCCGGCCCTGTCTGACAGACATTCTGAAGAGTCTCACACCAGCTCTTTCCTCATCCCTGATCTCTCCATATCTAAAGAACAATTCATGCCTTTTATTTCCTGCCTTGCTTTCACGAACAGTTGTGACCCAGAACTAAATCCTCAGAATTCCTTGCCTTAAAGGGCTACACTGGCTGTGCCTGTGTTTACATGGCCACATCCTGTTGCAGAATGTCAGAGATGGGAAAGACTATTAAGTACTCCAGAAGTTCTCCTTGCCAGTAAAGGACCGTGCTCTATCTTCTGTTTTCTAGTGTCTTGACCAGGCTAGTTTAAAAAGTGCTACGTACTACTTCCTGTAGACAAGCCTCTCGCCTCCAGAGCACCTCCATGTGTTCAGGCACAGTGTTGCAGAAGTTTTTTTCAGCCTACTGCCCCCGTTAGCCATTCTTGTTCCACAGCGATCTGTCATTTTCCATGGCCTAGCCCTCCATCCAGGTCACTACTTAGTCCATTCTCCTACTGGGGTAAACAGAAAAGTGCAAAAATAGGAAACTCAAAAGCTGATGTCCTTCAAGCCCATTTTCTGACATCTATCTGGAACTTGTCATTCTTGGCCTCTCTTACTCTCACTCTTATGTACCCCCTTTTTGGTTGAGGGGCACAGCAGAGAAGCCTGCTTTCTCCTCTGGGTTCCAGCCTAGGGACTCTGTTTTGAGCAGATAAGGAGTGTTTCTTCAATCCTTCCATCACTTCTTGGAGCTGCTCCTACCTTCACCCTGCTTGCTCACATCTTCACCAGGGTCTCTGGACTCTATCCCAGCTTAGATCTGTGGTTCCTCACGGCTTCTCCCTAGCCAGTTATGAAGGTCCTTTCTCAAAGACTGCTCCTAGCCCTTCTGTGCAGCAGCTGGGCTGTATTGCTGTCTCTCACCTTTAGAGCAGTCACTATTTCCTTCCTCCAAAGAAGAATTCCCCCTCAGCCCTCTCTCTGGGCTGCGGTTTGTCTCTCAGGGCTCTTGCCTTGGAATAAACAGCAGCAAGGCTTTTGCCAGCTGAACACCCTCTCCATTAGCCTTCCAATCTGGAGGGTTCAGCAGGGCCAGCTGTCTCCTGTCAGTGTCAGTCTGCTGGAAGGGAAGAGGCTGTCTGTATGCTGGTGGTCCCTTTCTCTCAACTCCTTCCCATTTGACTGGGCGAGAGGGGAGCCTTGCCCTGCCCCTCTGCAAGGCTTCGGGCCCTTAAAGGGGCAGTGCCAGGATCCCTTCCCCAAGCATCATTCCCAGGACCCTTAGGGTATGTCTATGCTGCAATTAAAAACCCGTGGCTGGCCTGTACCAGCTGACTTGGGCTCACAGGGCTTGGGCTGCGTGGCTGTTTAATGGCAGTGTAGATGTCTGGGCTCAGGCCACAACTTGTGCTCTGGGACTCTCCCACCTCGCAGGGTCCTAGAGCCCAAGTCAGCTGGCATGGGTCAGCCGTGGGTTTTTAATTGCAGTGTAGACATACCCTCTGATCTCTCGCTATATATAATGAACCCCTCCAAAACCTTAAAGGGCCATGCCAGGTGGAGTACGGAGACCACTAGGCACTATGGCCCTTAAGGGCAGGCCACCCCATCACACTTTCCTTAAAAGATTATTCAGTACACCTCACTGTTAGGAAGTATTTCCTATTATTTTGCTAACTTTTCCTATTTATGATATCATCCCATTACTTCTAGTTCATGCACCCCATTAAGACACTAAATAAAAATATTGCCAATCCTTAGATTCAGAAATCATGAGTAGGCCTTAACAATCATGAGATTTAAATTAAATAATAAATTTTAATTGCCTTCTGGCTTCTGAGCCTTTAGAATGTATTTAGGTTACGTTTTCAAGTTTGTCTCCACAAATATGGGAGCTAGGTGCTTTGGTTGGTTGATTGATTGATTTATAAGGAATGCTGAGATTCTCATAATCACATGAGTCCAGGAGCTGGGGCTTTAAGGAAAGTACCAAATATCACAAAAGTTGATAACAATGAAATAATTAATCTCCCACCATCAAATCTTTGTAGATCATCATCATCTTCTCTCCCCCCCTTAGCAATTGCCTAGCTAAGCTATACATACTTAGGTCTCTTAATCTTTCCTTCAAGCTCGGTCCCTCCTCCCCTGTTGATATTTTTTGTTCTCTGAATACCTTTATATTTGCCAATATCTGTATGATAATGTGGGATCCAGAACTGAGCATGGTATTCCAGGTGTAAATGTGGCATAAGGGGTTCAGAGAGAGACAATCACCTTCAATAGGTGATCTCTGTACCCAGAATTGCATTGTCCGCCTTTGGTGCCATATGGCATTGCTAATGTCTAATCTGTCATTCACTAGTACTCGTTTGTCCCACATTTCTCCTTCTTATAGTGTGTGAGTTTTTCAGATTATTTTCCCCACAATATATTAGGGTTGTATTTATATATAGGGTTCCCCAATATATATTAGGTTGTATTTTTCCAAGATGTTGTTTTCCCATCCTTCTGATCTAAGTCCCTTTGTATGATTTTTCTGTCCTGACTGCTGTTTGCAACTCCTCACAGGAGTAGCATCGGCAAACTTCATAAACGTGCTATTTCCCAGGGTGACCAGATGAGAGACATGAAATATCGGGACATGGGGTGGGGTGAGGGGGGGTTGACGGCGGAGCAAAAAAAAAAAAAAGCTGCTAGAGCATAGGAAAAATTGGTGGGGGCTGAGCACCCACCAGCAGCTCCCCACCCCGCCCCCCACCACAACAGCTCACCTCTGCCTCCCCTGAGAGGGCTGCCGCGTCATGCTTCTCTCCCCTCCCTCCCAGCACTTGCGCCGCCATACAGCTGATTCGCACAAGCCTGGGAAGGAGGGGGGAGGAGGAGGAATGCGGTGTGCTTAGGGAAGAGGCGGGGCCAGGGTGGGGATTTGGGGAGGGATCCAATGGGGCAGGGAGGGGGCAGAGTCAGGGTGGGGCCAGGGCGGAGTTGGGGGCATGAGCCCCCTCTGCCTGTGCGCCAGAGTGCAAAATATCGGGACTCGGTCGGGACGTGGGACAAACAAGTAAATATCGGGACATCTGGTCACCCTACTATTTCCTCACTTTCCTCACTTTTCCAGATCATAAATTTACACATTACATAAAACCAGATTTAACACTGATCCCTGCACCACCTATTAGCTATCTCCCCATAACTCTGTACCATTGTCATTTATCATAACCCTTTCTTTCCTGTTGACAGGTTTTCAAACCACATGACTGTTCCTATCCTAGCCAATTCACATTAATTTTGTAAGATTTTGTAAGACACAGGGCTTGTCTACAGAGTGGGGTAACACACTCTATGGGGATGTGATTTCTAAAATGCACTAATGTGTTGTTTATTAATTGGTACATGTAGACCCTGCTGGTGCTCACTAAAAGTAAATTAAAGCACACTAGGAACCATTAGTGTGCACTGGCAAGGTCTACACAGACCAATTAATGTGCAACATGTGTGCTTTAGAAATCACTCTTCCATAGAGCACATTACCTCTCCATGTAGGCAAGCCCACAGTATGAACTGCTTTGCTGTAATCCAAGAATGATATTTATTGCATTTCCTTCAACCACTAGTCATATATTTCAGTCAAAAAGCAATCATGAAAAAACAGTGAGCATAAGTAAATAAAGATGGAAGGTGTAGGTGTACATATGACATATATAATCAAGACCTCACTCTAAGTAATATGACAGAAACCGTATTCACAGCGGAGGCCTCCACTTTTCACATAGGTGAGTATTTTCCTTCTGCCATTTGTGTAAATATGTTTCATCTGTGTGAAGTACCGCAAATACCGGGTATGGCCAAAATAATGAGATACCTTGGGGTTTGATGGTTTTCACTGCCAGATGAAGCAAATGTCTGTTTACAAAAAGGGGGCAAAAGTAGTATAACTGAAGTCTGGCATGGATACTAAACTAGATGAACTACAGGTCTGATCCAATATGACAATTTCTGTATCCCTTTCAAGCATACATGACATTATGAGAAGGCACTTTTTAGTTCCACCTTTTCCCGATTGCTCTTGTTCCTATCCCATTACTCTGTAAATTGGACAAGAGAGGAAGGCTCCGAATTAATAGTCCTGATCTCCTCTTCTTTCATAGGTCATTTTCTATAAGGTGTCAAGATGTAATAATGAGCTCTTCAGTCTAGCAGAGAAAGGTATAATACGATCCAATGACTGGAAATTGAAGCTAGACAAATTCAGTCTGGAAATAAGACATGAATTTTTAAAGATGAGAGTATTTAACCCTTGGAACAATTTACCAAGTGTTGTGGTGGATTCTCTACCACTGAGACGTTTTAAATCAAGATTGAATGGTTTTCTAAAAGATACGCTCTAAGAATTATTCTGGGGACGTTCTATGGCCTGTGTTATAGAGGAGGTCATGATCATAACGGTCCCTTCTGACTTAGAATCTATGAGCATGTCCCGATTATATGCATTTAAAATAAGCAGGCCCCCTTAAGGGGAAGAATACTGCTTCTTCTTCGAGTGATTGCTCCTATGCATTCCATTGTAGGTGCGTGCGCCGCGCGTGCCCGGTTCTTCGGAACATTTTTAGCCTAGCAACTCCGGCGGGCCGGCTGGCGCCCCCTGGAGTGGCGCCGCCACGGCGCCTGTTATATACCCCAGCCGGCCCGTCCGCTCCTCAGTTCCTTCTTTCCGCCCGTGACGGCTAGTAGGAACAGTGGAGTGCTCTTGTGCCTCCACAGCCTTAGCATTCTCCGTACCTTTTCTGTAGATAGTTGTGCATAGTTGTTGAATTTCTTAGTTTCCTAGTTATATAGTTAGTTGTATAGTATAGTATAGTGTAGTATAGTACTTAGGGAATTAGAGGGCTTACCCCTCTTCTTCCGCCCCGGTGCGGGCTTATGCCCGGAGCACCGGGATTCAAGCCCTGCGTGGCTTGCCAGCGGCCCATGCCGGTCAGCGACCCGCACGACTCCTGCCTCCGCTGCCTCGGGGAGTCGCACAGACCAGAGAAGTGCCCCATCTGTGTGGCCTTTAAGCCTCGTACGAGGAAGGAGCGGGACTCACGGTTAAAGCACCTGCTGATGGAGTCGGCGCTCCAGCCTCCGGCGCCAGCTCCAGCGGCGCCGAAGCCGCCCTCGACGAGCAGCGCACCGGCAGCACCGGGCCGCTCCGGTACCGAACCGGCACCGAAGACCCGGCGCCGCTCCCTCTCCCCGGGGAGGAAGCACAAGGCGCCGAAGACGGCCACCGCGAAACACCAGCGGAAGCCGTTACCCCAGCCGCCGCCGCAGCAAACGGTGCAGGCTGAGGCAGTGCACGCTAAGTGCACCGGGCCGTTGACTCCGGCGCCGCAAGGCCCGTTGAGTCCGGCGCCGCCCAGCTCCCCGGTACCCACCGAGGAGGAGCTGCGGATGCCGTCGACGCCGGAGGCGTTCGCAACGGCGACGGAGCTGATTGATCTGACGACGGCGCCGTCGCATCAGCCACCGGCACCACCGGTGTGGACACTGAAGTCCCTCGGCAAGCCGGCGATGATTCGCCCTCCATCCCCGGGCTCCCGAGACGACCGCGACTCCAGGATCCGGACTCGGTCCCGGTCCCCCTCGCGCAGACGGTCACCGCCGCACGCCTCTCCAGCCGGCCGGCGATCACCATCGCGACGCCGCTCAGTGTCTCGGCACCGATCACTGCCCCGACACCGCTCTCGATCACGCGACCGGTCGTACTCCCGGCGGCGCTCCAGGTCCCGGTCGAGAAGTCACCGGTACCGCAGCAGGTCCGTGTCCAGGCACCGTGACCATCATCGGGACTCCCGTAGCCGGTCCAGGCGTCGCAGATCGCGATCAAGGTCCGGTCCCCGGCGCCACCGGTCGAGCTCCCGGCACCGCCGGTCGAGCTCCCGGCACCGCCGCTCGAACTCCCGCCGACGCAGATCGACCTCGCGGGGCCGCCGATCCCCTTCTCGGCACCGGAGATCCAGTTCCCGACGCCGTCGGTCCCACTCCCGGCACCGCGCGGAGCAAAGGTCCCGCTCGCCGCTTGCCTCCCGTGCCGTCCGGCACCACCTTTCGGCACCGGAAGCTCGTCTAACGCCGCCGTTGGATGCCCGCCCAGGCGCCGCCCAGGCCCCACCCTGGCCGTCCAGGAAGCCCTCCGTTGCCTCCCATCGGAGCAGTGCGGTGGACTTTAGAGCAGGGTCACTGCCACCGGACCAGGGACCCCAGTATTGGGGGCATTGGGTACCCTGGGCTCAATATGAGCAGGGGCCTCCCCCGCCACCTAGGCAGCCAGGCTCGACAAGGTCTGCGCCAGTGGCTACCGTCAGCAGACCCCCCCCGTCTCCACCTACACCAGCCGAGGCCCACGGCCCACTTGTCGGGCACGACTCGACGCCGCCAGATCACCAGGGAGCGGAGCAGCAACAGCAAGACGCTCTGCCGGGACAATCCTCATCCTCATCTCCCGATGAGGGGGTGGCAGGAGCGGCGCCATCAGGGCCCCCACCTATTGACCTCAGGGCACACCAGGACCTGCTCCGCAGGGTGGCAAAAGCCATTAATTTGCCAATCGAGGAGGTCCAAGAGGTCGAAGACCCGATTACGGATGTGGTGGGGGATGACGCCCCCGTCCGAGTGGCGCTCCCCTTTATCCGCACCATACACAAAAACAACGCCACCATCTGGCAGTCACCGTCCTCCGTCGCTCCCACAGCGCGGGGCGTCGAACGAAAGTATTCTGTCCCGCCTAAGGGGTACGAATACTTATACATACACCCCACCCCCGATTCTCTCGTGGTCCAGTCAGTCAACGACCGCGAGCGTCACGGACAACCGGCCGCCGCGCCTAAGTCCAAAGAGGCCCAGCGCATGGACTTATTGGGGCGAAAGATTTATTCGGCGGGAGGTCTTCAGCTCCGCATAGCTAACCAAATGGCCCTCTTATCCAGATACGCGTTTAATATTTTGGGGTGCCTCACAAAATTTAAGGAGCTGACCCCGCAGGACTCGCGGCCCGAATTTTCGGCGCTGCTGGAAGAGGGCAAATTAACGTCCAGAACCCTAATAAAAGCGGCCGTGGACGCAGCGGACTCGGGGGCTAGAACGGTGGCATCCGGCATCACGATGCGCCACATTGCGTGGTTGCAGTCTTCCACCCTCCCACCTGAGGTCCAGTACACCCTCCAGGACCTCCCGTTCGATATGCAGGGCTTGTTTTCGGAGAAAACGGACGCCAGAATTCAAACCCTCAAAGACGGGAGGATTGCAATACGGACGCTAGGCATGCACACGCCGGCCACGCAGAGACGTTCCTTCCGTCACCAGCCCTACCGACCTTTCCACCAGTCCAGAACTAGGCCTTTTAACAATCGACGCACGGCCCCCTTCCGCCGTAGACCGTCAGGGGGGCGGCGCAACCAGGCCCAGGGCTCGTCGAAAGCTCCGCAGACTCAGAAGCCGGCCTTTTGATGGGATGCCCGAGGGCCGCCCACCACTCTCCCCCCAGGATCCATCCCTTTTGTTCTCGAATCGCCTTTCCCGTTTCCTTCCGGCATGGTTTGCTATAACATCGGACAGCTGGGTCCTCAGCACCGTCCAGCACGGCTACCGCCTACGCTTTATTTCGCCCCCTCCCTCCCACCCACCTTCCCCGTCCCTCTTCAGGGACCCCTCTCACGAGCAAGTCCTCCTACAGGAGGTCCAGTCTCTGTTGAGCGTGGGTGCCATCGAGGAGGTGCCTCCAAGCAGGCGGGGCAGGGGATTCTACTCCAGATATTTCCTCATCCCCAAGGCGAAAGGAGGTCTTCGTCCCATCTTAGATCTCCGGGAGCTCAACAAGTACCTATGCAAGCTCAAGTTTCGCATGGTAACCTTGGGGTCTATTATCCCTTCCTTGGATCCGGGAGACTGGTTTGCCGCCCTCGACATGAAGGATGCGTACTTTCATGTGGCGATTTACCCCCCCCACAGACGCTACCTGCGCTTCATGGTCAACGAGACCCACTACCAATTCGCGGTGTTACCCTTCGGCCTCTCCACGGCCCCGAGGGTATTCACCAAGTGCATGGCAGTCGTGGCCGCAGCCCTCCGTCGTCGCGCGATCCACGTATACCCATATCTCGACGACTGGCTGATCCGGGGTCGCTCGCAAGAGTTGGTGACAGCTCAGGTGTCCGAAATACTGCAACTGTTTTGGTCCCTCGGCCTTCTGGTCAACGCCGAGAAGTCCCAGTTAGTTCCGGCGCAGCGCCTCGAGTTCATAGGAGCGGTCCTCGACTCCAACCTCGCCAGAGCCTGCCTCCCTCGCCCTCGGCACGAGACGATGGTCTCACTAATCCGAGCCCTGCAGGCCTTCCCTTCCACGACGGTGAGGTCCTGCCTCCGCCTGCTGGGTCACATGGCAGCGTGCACCTTTGTGACCGCAAACGCAAGACTCAGGCTTCGTCCGTTCCAGATGTGGCTGGCATCAGTATACCGCCCCCACCACGACCCTATAGATCTACTGGTCACGGTCCCGCACCCCACTCTACAGTCGCTCAGCTGGTGGCTGCATCCGGAGATAGTCTGCGCAGGGGTTCTCTTCCGCCCCCCTCGCCCGTCGGTCACCCTGACAACAGACGCTTCGGCGCTCGGATGGGGGGCCCACCTGGGAGACCTCCACACCCAGGGTCTCTGGTCGGCCCAGGAGCTCTCCCTCCATATCAACGTCCGGGAGCTGAGAGCGATCCGCCTCGCTTGTCTCGCCTTTCTTCCACACCTCCGGGACCACTGCGTAGCGGTATACACGGACAACACGGCGGCCATGTTTTATGTCAACAAGCAGGGCGGGGCCCGATCCTCCCCGCTGTGCAAGGAGGCGATGCTCCTATGGGACCTCTGCGTAACCCACTCGATTCGCCTCGAAGCGTTCTTTCTACCAGGAGTGCAGAACACGCTGGCCGACCGTCTAAGCAGGTCCTTCGCCTCTCACGAGTGGTCGCTTCGCCCCGACGTGGCTCACACCATCTTCCAGAGGTGGGGATTTCCCCAGATAGACCTCTTTGCCTCCAGGACCAACAGAAAGTGCCACAGGTTCTGCTCGTACCAGGGTCGAGCTCCGGACTCCACCTCCGATGCGTTCCTCCTGCCCTGGACGGGTCCCCTCCTATACGCGTTCCCCCCGTTCCCGCTTGTCCACCGAGTTCTCCTCAAGCTGCGGAGGGACAGGGCCCGCGTCATACTCGTCGCTCCGGCCTGGCCGAGGCAGCACTGGTTCACCCTGCTCCTCGAGCTCTCCATTCAGAATCCCATTCCCCTACCGTTATGGCCGGACCTCATCTCTCAGGACCTCGGCAGGCTTTGTCACCCGAACCTGCGGTCGCTGCATCTCACAGCTTGGTTCCTGAGTGGTTGACCGACGCAGAGAGGGGTTGCTTGGCAGCGGTGCAACGAGTTCTGCTGGAAAGCAGAAAACCCTCGACACGGGCTACTTACCTTGCTAAGTGGAAACGCTTCGCACTCTAGTGCGACCAACGAGGCCTCAACCCATTCTCGGCCCCCATCCAGACCGTCCTTGATTACCTCTGGTACCTGAAAGGTCAAGGTCTCGCAATCTCCTCCTTGAGGGTGCACCTGGCAGCGCTGTCAGCATTCCTGCCTGTGATAGAAGGCCGCTCTCTCTTCTCCAACCCAATGGTAGCCCGCTTCCTTAAAGGGTTAGACCGTCTCTTCCCGCAGGTGCGTCCGCCCGCTCCGACTTGGGACCTGAACCTAGTTCTCGCCCGCCTGATGGGACCACCCTTCGAGCCCCTGGCCTCGTGCTCTCTGCTCCATCTTACCTATAAGACGGCCTTCCTCGTGGCGATTACATCCGCCAGACGGGTCTCAGAGCTCCGCGCCCTGACGGCGACTCCCCCGTATACCGTCTTTCACGGGGATAAGGTGCAGCTCCGACCGCACCCGGCCTTCCTCCCCAAAGTGGTGTCGGCCTTCCATCTCAACCAGGACATCTTCCTCCCGGTCTTCTTCCCGAAGCCGCATGCCTCGCCTTGGGAACAGCAGCTCCATACCCTCGACGTTCGTAGAGCGCTCGCTTTCTACATTGACCGGACAAAGCCCTTCCGGCACTCGGCCCAGCTGTTTGTGGCAATCGCTGACCTCATGAAAGGCGAGCCAGTTTCCTCGCAGCGGATTTCTTCCTGGGTGACATCCTGCATTAGAACGTGCTACGAGCTTGCTCGCGTTCCCCCGTGCCGACTCACCGCGCACTCGACGAGGGCACATGCCTCATCGGCCGCTTTCCTGGCACACGTCCCCGTCCAGGACATCTGTAGAGCGGCCACCTGGTCTTCTGTCCACACCTTCGCCTCCCACTACGCGTTGGTACAGCAGTCTCAAGACGACGCAGCCTTCGGCTCTGCGGTGTTGTACTCCGCCATGTCTCATTCCGACCCCACCGCCTAGGTAAGGCTTGGGAATCACCTACAATGGAATGCATAGGAGCAATCACTCGAAGAAGAAAAGATGGTTACTCACCTGTAGTAACTGGTGTTCTTCGAGATGTGTTGCTCCTATCCATTCCAGACCCGCCCTCCTTCCCCACTGTCGGAATAGCCGGCAAGAAGGAACTGAGGAGCGGACGGGCCGGCTGGGGTATATAACAGGCGCCATGGCGGCGCCACTCCAGGGGGCGCCAGCCGGCCCGCCGGAGTTGCTAGGCTAAAAATGTTCCGAAGAACCGGGCACGCGCAGCGCGCGCACCTACAATGGAATGGATAGGAGCAACACATCTCGAAGAACACCAGTTACTACAGGTGAGTAACCGTCTTTTTCTCCAACTCCCTCCCACATTAAGTCAGTTTTGTCAACTCCTTTAATTTTATTTGTGAGTGTTGTGATAGTTGGTCATTCACTCAAGGCCCTAGCTCCTGGAGTCAGATTATTATATGAAAATATCAGCTTTTATTTATTTTTAAAGGAAATTTCTCACCTCCATGGTTGTAGAAAAAATCTTGAAAATTGTGGCTCAGAAACCAGAAGGGAAATTTAAAATAAAAATCTTACTAGTTTTTAAATCTCATGATTTTTAGGCCAGTCTCATAATTCTGGGGGGGTCTGACTGATTTTTTTTTTGAATACTTGTGGTTCTGTACTAGGTAGTCAGACCAAATCTATCCATGCAATACTAAAAAGAGACAGAAACTTTCATCCTTACCCTCTGTCTAGCAAAAGGCATTAGCTTGATCTACCAGCCTCAGGATACCACAGATGGATTGGACCACACAAGCGCCCCAGTATTTTAAAATGCAGAATCCCTGTTAAGATTCATGTGGAGGGTTCTTAAACTGTTGTTCTTTTTTTCAGCTTGGGCTACAAACATGCAATATAGATAGGCTTGGCAGAATTCTACTTTTATTCTTTTATAATTTTGATGGATGATGTTGATTATTTTAACCATTATTTAGATTTTTATTTATTTTAATGTTCACAGTTGTTTAAAATTATGTATTTTAAGAATTTTTATTTTATTTTTATCAATTTAAATTTTCACAGTTGCAGGAAATTATGAGGGCATCAGACAATTTTTTAATGACAGTAGATGTTGAGATTCAAAAGGTTAAAGCTTTATGAACCATTTAAACACAAATTGTCAACATCACATGTCAAAAGATACAAAGTAAATATCCTTAAATCAACAGCTCATAGCTGTTTTTACTGTTCATTTGCTAGTTCAGGTAACAAACTGAATTCAAAAATCTAAATAATTGGACTTTGACTCTAAGATCTCCTCAAGCAGCATTTTTCTTACTTTGCCTATCTGTAAATTTGGATTATCAATAGAAATATTTTTTGTCCGTGTGTGTGCACAGCAAAATCAACGTTTACTGACATTTACTGGTCAAAATCTAATCCTTGCAAGCTTAATATGGGTTTACACCATCCCTTCAGCATGGTCACTACTGTATTTCCTGTATCCTGGGATGGCATTCATCCTGTCACCTGACCCAGTCCTTACCTTCCTCCATGCACACACACACTCACAGAGGACTGACTGTGGTGTATGCCTGTGGCTGTTTGTCACTCAGGAGCTGCTACGCTGGAGATCAGGGGCAGGGAGGGGGGAGGAAGGAAATAAATGAAATAAGTGGGGGTTATGTATATTAGTGAGGCAACAAAGGAAATAGCAAAGCATGCTCCAGAGCTGTACGTTACTACATAGCATGCCTCTTGTTTTGCCACTATTTTTTTGTGGTATCTCCAACCAAAGCTAGACATTGTTACTCTGTGTCAGCATTGCTGGATTCTCCTGGTCTGGAGAATGTGTCTTGGAGCTTGTAACAACTTGGCACATGCAGACAGTGATGTTGGAACTGTTTGTTTCCAAGAAAATTGAGGTAATTTTTCAGTGTGGGAGAATGTTAGTGTTTGTGGGTCGCTGTTGTTCTGACTTGGTTTATAAAGCTGCATGTGGCGCTCTCTGTTGTCCAAACTGAATTCAAGGTCAGTGAGATCATTGCAAACATGCCCCATATTTAGAGTATGAACTGAATGGAAGCTTTGAATTCAGATTTATTAACTGATCATCAAACTGACAGGTAACTCCCTGACACTGACACATTCCACTGATTCTGATAGCCAATACATAATCTCATCACCCCAAGCACACTTGTTAGACTGCTGACATCAGTCATGTGTGGCTGCCATAGTTTATCCCATTTTGCCTGTTTTGTAGGCTGAGTATGAGGCACCTGTGTTGTTTTATCTGTGTGTATCCAGAGTAAACTTTAGGAAGAGTCAGGGGACCCCAACACACTTTGAAATAGGTGTTATGTTACCTGTTAATAATGTTATAATCAGTCCATTTCTAGTTCTGTATAAAGACATCTTAGGTATCATAGTTCTATGGACTTTAAAAATATAGTAAATAGAACATAATCCTCTCTCTACTGCCCTGGCAGTGTGACTCAACCCTTATCTGGAGAAACAACATAGTGTGGGGGTAAGAGAATAGTTCAGGTTTCTTGACCTCTTTGTTGAGATGGTCAATGTGTATGCTAGCTGGGGTTGTGGTTTGTTTGATGTGGATACTTTGTCCACTGAGAACAAGACTAACCCTACCAAATTCATTTAACAGAAGTTACCAAAATGATCTATTTTAGGTGGCGGCAGCACATCCCTGCGGCCTGAGCCACTTCCTGCAGCTTCCATTGGCCGGGAACAGTGAACTGTGGCCTAAGGGAATTGCGAGCAGCTGTGCAAATGTAAACAAACTGTCTCGGGGCCCGCCAGCGGATTACCCTGACGGGCCACAGGTTGCCCACCACTGCCCCAACAGGTCTTGGTGCCCTGTTGTGCTAATCACTATGTGCACATATATAATGAAAAGATGGTCCCTGTCCCAAAGAAATTACAATTTTTGTCTTTTATGTTTTTCGTATATTTAAAAAAAATCTAATTGCTATTAAATGCAAACAAAATTGGGTTAATTGTACTGTTTGAGGGAGTTAGTGTGGGAGAATAATTGGGTCCTATGTTAATGGCCCGTTTAGGATGAACAATATAATCCTAAATGGAGAAATTCAAAATGTAAGGCTGCAATGACAACTTTGATGTAGGTGCATTGCAAACACTGTGTAGCTTTACTGTTATGATCTGTGTTTCACAGCAGGAGCAGGAAGACACATTTAGGCCCTGACCCTGCAGTCAGCTCTTCACGGGAGAATCCTTGTGCTTGTGTGTGGCCCTGGGTCCCTGCATGGACACAAGGATCAACCTGTGTGGATGTGACTGCATTAGTTAAATAGCTGATAATCTCTTTCCCTTCTGTGTCTTGGAAGGGGGACTGGGCGGGGAGGTGTTGGGGTTTTTCTGAGAGAAGAACAGAACACTCCATCCTCCTACGTAAATATTTCAGTCCCATTTAAACTACCATCCTCTCAGACCAGTATCACTCAATGTGGGTAAGAGATTAAGGTCCTCAATCTTACATCAGGATTTTCAACAGCAGACCCCCTGCACTAGTATGATGTCCCATGGAAGCAGGGGTCCACACTAGCAGATCCCGATGCAGGACTGGGGCCTGACATTGCTCTATACAGGAGTTAGTGGCCTGCAGTTGAACCACCACATTCACATTGAGGTTTTTTCTATCTAGATACGGACAATGGACAAAAGACTTCATTTTTTAAAAAAAGCACACAGGGTAAAGAAAGACCCACTCAGTCCTCTTAGGTCTGTGCTCAATGGAAGTCTTTGAACCAGTACAAAATAACTGTTGCCCAGCCTGCAAATAAAGCGTGAAATCTGGTATGGCTTTGGACCCCTTTGACAAACGGTAATTGTAACATGGGTACTTACATTTCACTCCTGGTAGCTTGTTTGTTCAATGTTCTCATTATTAGTGTTAAGGATTTTGCACAATCAGAAATAAATGATAGGAAATATTGCTTTTGAAATTCTTCTGGGCAGGATGTGCATTTTTATTAGATTACCTCATCCTTGGAGAGAGAAGAGTAGATCTGTCCAAAGTGGATTCTGATATAGAAGGCTGGCTGCCAGGCATAGTTTCAGTTTCTGAGTTTACACTCTCTAGCATGTAGCAGAGTTGAATGATTTGATTTCAGTGACTGGTGTGTCCAACACAACAATATACAGAAAAGGGGTAGCCACTGTCATCAGGGTTAATCATTTTGAATTTAAAGTTTATTTTAACTAGAAAATATACTGGACTTGTTGACATTTAATGCCCTCTGGCAAGAATTCAGCAGGTCCACATGGTAGTGTTTATTTTTTTCTCTCTTATAAAATGAATGATCATCTCAGTCAGTATCTTTCTTTCTTTCTTGTTTAAATGACATCACAAATAGGGCCAGGGATGTCATAAGGCACACATCTGTCTGGCCCCACAATCATCTTAAAAGCATGCCATGTCTGTGGATAGGTAGGGAGGTATCTACACATCTGCATGCAACAGCCTTATCAATCTCACAAAGGCTGTACAGCAATCCATCTGTCTCACTGCCCCTAGCCCCACTGGTTGTAGTGAAACTGTCACTTTCACAGTATGTGAGACCAATATCATAGGCCCTTAAAGTCCTTTGTGTGAGGGAGTCAGAGGGTTCATCGGCACGGGAATAAAAGACCCATGGCATGGCCACATCTGGCCCAGGTCAGCTGACTCAGGTTTGCAGGGCTAAAAATTGCAGTTTAGCTGTTTGGGCTTGGGCTGGAGCATGGGCTCTGGGACCCTGCCACCCAGAGCCAGTCCTAGGGGCTGCGGGGCCTGGGACATAGGCACTGAGTTTCTATCACGTCCCACTCTACCCCTGGCCCCACCCCGCCTTTTCCCAGCCCCGCCTCATCTGCTCCCACCCCGCCTCTTCCCCACCCAGTTCCGCCCCTCCCCCGAGTGTGCTGATCCCTCGCTCCTTTCCCCTCCCCCCCAGCGCCTCCAGACACAGCAAAACAGCTGATCGGTGGTAGGCACTGGGAGAGAGGAGGAGGCGCTGATCGGTGGGGCCTGCTGGCGGTCAGGAGGAGCTGGAGGGAGGGGGAGATTGGTAAGGGGATTCTCGCCCCTGCCCACTCACACTTCACCTCCCTGCCTGCCTCCTCATGAAGTGAAGGGCCCCCTAAAGTGCGGGACCCAGGGTGGTTGCCCCAATTTGCCGTACTCTAGGGACGGCTCTGCTCCCACCTCGCAGGGTCCCAGAGCTCGAGCTCCAGCGCAAGCCTGAACATCTACACAGCAATGTTATGGCCCTGCAGCCCGAGCCCTGCAAGCCCTAAGCAGCTGACCTGGTCCAGCTGCGGGTATTTAATTGCTGTGTAGACATATCCATAGAGGCTAGCAGTAAGAACACAGTTTTGCTGGAGGCTTTCAAATGCTCTCCTGTGACATGAAGAAGAAATTTGAACAGTTAGTGTTTTAAGCTTTATTCTTGAGGCAAGGCCATTCGTTGCCATTTTTATAATTTTGCAATTTTTAATTATATTTTTAAGTTGCGTATGTTGCCCTGTGTATGTAAATAATGGTACCATTTGTGACGGGATCCCCCTGGAGTGCAGCCTGGGACTGTGGGACCGCTGTGGGAAAAAGGTGATCTCCGAAGTAGGTAAGTCCTAGGCCAGTGTCAACCTCTTAAACTTCAACAGACAGCCAGTGCAGGTCATGAAACACCAGTATCCTATGCACAAAGCAAGATACTCCACTAAGCAGCAGGCAAAGTTTAGCATTCTGCAGTAGCTTCAGCTTTCAGAAACTTAGGTTTAAGGTTTTCCCCCTGCAGAACGTGTTGCAGAAGTCCCAATCTAACGGTGACCAACATGTGGGATTATGGTGGTGAGAAGTTCCTTCCTAGCCCTGTCAGTGGATGGGTTGGTTTATGCCCAGAATCAGGAGAGTTATATCCCTTATTTTAAAAATTCAGTCTAGAAACTGGATGTGCTCACTATTCATATTAATTTCTAGGTCTCTCTCTCCCCTTTTTTTGAATTGGTTGTCCTTTGCCCTCAGTGATATCTTGTAACTGTAGTTTCAATGGGCTAATGGTCATTTTCTTAAATTGTTTTCTCTTATCAGTTTTAAACTCTTTACCTTTCACTTTAATTGAATATCCCTTTGTTCATATACTTTGAAACGATAAAGGATAAGTATGATATTGGATTTGAATGATCTAACCTGCAACTCCCGAGGTTCTCTGATAACTTGACTCTCATTATTTATGAAATAGTTATTTAGTCTTTATTAACAACATTTGATTACAAAGCAAACAGTTGAAATAAAAGCTTTTGTTTATGCCTTTGATTTCTCTCTTGGTACTATATTAACGTTTCATACAGAAATATTACATAGGTGTTCAACCTGAATCTGTGGTCCAAACTGCTTCAGGTATTCATGTTCATTCATTCATTATTGCTTGGAGATGAAAAAAAAAAGCCTCTAAATGAGTTTTTTAACAAGCCGTGGAGAACGAAAACTAAACTGTTGTGCTTTGATGTCTTGGTAATTTAGTCTTAGTCCTTTTAATATCAGTCAGGTAACCTAATCACAACAGTCACATTCTTTGTTAGCAGTCTCAGCAGGGAAGGCAGGAATTGATTTGGCATGGAGACTAACCTCTCACCCCTTCAGGTGGTCCCCTCAGGAGAGTGTGGAGGCACATAAGTGGATTAGTGTGGGGAACCTTACATTGCTGGCTGTCAGTTCAACACTTTCCATGAGCATTACATTCATCTGGTTGTGACAATAGTACAGCTCTGTGCAACAAGTGAAACACAGATCTATTTCCATACCATTCATGTTTTCACATGTTTTTTTGTATTCCCTTTTCAGACAAAGCTTTTCCATTGCATTTGTACCCTCAGTTCATAGTAATATGATGTGAATATGACTAATGCAGATCAGTATCCTAATTTTTTTAAGCAATAATGACTGATGGGTGGGGTATTTCCTGGCGGCTAGTGACCATCTGGAGGAGGCCTTTAACCCATCTGGTAATTAACTGCCAGGAAATGATTGACTCTGAGGTTGTTATTGCTGTTATAAACCAAATAGATTTTTTTCTTCCCTCACCATGTCTATTGCATTACATACCTAATGTGCTCTCCCTGATGAATATTTTTTCTTTACTGAATAATTTATTATGTAGATATAGTTGTCCAAGATGCACTAGGAGCTTTACAGACATAAAAAATGTGCTTGCTACTCAAAAGAATTTACAACCTGGGGCCTCAGTCCTGCATTTGGATCTGTTCAGTGGACCCTCATTGAATTAAAAGGGGCTCTACAACAGATGCGAAGGTCTGTCCACTCAGATTCAGTTGCCGTATCAAGGCCTACAATTACATATAAAGTTACAAGGATTAACAACAGACAACGGGGTTTATGGGTATGGAAAATTATGGTTACAATAATGTGCAGCATCCCTAAAAGATAAATGTAGATGAATGTTAGCATGTAGGTTACTTATATTACAGCAACACCCCTAGAAGCAGCATTGACTGGCTTTGGATGAGATCTGTCTGTCACTGGTCAGAAGGACACGTTAATCCAATGCAGAGCCTTTAAGAGGAGGAAAAATTGAGGGAATCTGGGCAGAGCCTCTACAAAAGTCACTATTTGCTCATACAATTCATAAAGTTCCATGAATTGTGAGTAGCTCCGATTCTAATACAATATCCTGATGGTATGTCATCAGTGTGCACCTAATCACAAATGCAAACAGAATCCATGTGATTTCTGCATTCATCTGACAGGAAACAACTATTCTAGGAGAAAAGAGGAGAAAGGGCCACTAATTATGAGATGAAGATGTGGGATTTTCATACCTCAGTTACAAATTGTAATCTGATTAGGAATTGAATCACAATTGGAAATGCGCCATAGTGAATTAAAAAAGTGTGTCCCCTGAAAAACATTAAATAAAAAATGTCTTTTAAAATGATACTATAAAATACTTATGGAAGCATTTGAAGCCACATGTTGATAGAATTTATAACTTTGTTGGTATGCAAACTCCACTTCATTTCGTCGTATTTTATTTGTTTTGTTTGAGTATGGCAATAAAGTGCCTGAGTTAAAAATGTCCAGTAAATCAGCTCTGATATGTAGAAAGCGAATTGATGGAGGACTTCGTGTACTTTTGTCTGTCACGCTTGTATTAGAAAATGCAGTGTCGCCTCATTGGTGCAACCATGATTTCATTAGGCTACGCAGCTTACATGTGGCAATGATTTCTTCTCATAATTAAGAAAACGTTTACAAATAAAACCTGAGGAAGGAAGGAAAGAATGTTCAGGGTGATAAAAATTACAGACTTGTGATTGGGAAGTCTTTGAAGACTATGCGGTGTGGCTAATCTTTGGTTTTAAAAGGAAATTTGTAAGTATTGATTAATTATACAGTGTTTTTTGTTTTTGGGGTTTAATATGGAGACTCTGCATATGATTAGAATGGGCCACTGCTAACTAAAGGCCAAATTCTGAACTTCTTACTCACTGCTTGGTCATGGAATTTTCCATTGAAGCCAGAAGAGTTTATCTGAGCAAGGATTACAAGAAAATGAACAAAGACAGGATTTGGCTTTATGATCATATATCTTAGGCACTTAGGAAGTGGTGGAGATATTTTTACATGTCTGGTAGCACTGCATAGTTAAGGGTCCTTTATAAATCATCTTCAGGATGTGCATAACTTACAGCTAGACTGTTCCCTTGGGTGTGTGGAAGGGGGAAGTGTCAACTCCAAGGCAACATATTCTGTCCCGAAGCCCTGCGAAGAACTCTCTGTGGGGTTAGTGGTTCGTGAGCAAGGAGAGACTGGAAGGGGAAGGTGGAAATGGGTTTACTATTTGCATCACCTCTCCCTATTTCCCATGGGAACCACTAGGAAATCCACTGTCAAACGACTCCACCATGGTGAGTGACTTCAGACGTCCCTGCATGGATAGCTCTGTCCTTTGATTACATAGGCAGATCCCCTGAGATCCAGACACTCTTTAGGCCAACCCCCCTGCCTTTTATTTAGAGGTGAGAGCTCCACACCTTTTCCCCATCCCTGAGGAAATGATCTGGAGGCATCTTCAGGAATCTACCTGTTAGTGGGCTTTTTCACAGTGGGAAATGGTCTGGCCCATGTCTATGGAAACTCGCTTTTGTATGAAGTTGGCGGGTAAGGTTAAAGGCTACCTGCAATTTGAAGACACAGAAGAGTAATGTAACATGGCCAATAAAATTGGTGCCTTTACAGAAGAACAAAAGGAGGCAAATTTACTAATTCTGTGGCCTTTTTTGTGCTGTAACTTTAGAAGCAGATTTTATTTTTTAAAGGATGGTTTTGCAGTTCACTAATCCATACATAAAACAAAGCCCTTTGGGTATTGGGTATTTAACAATATGAGTTAACCCACAAAGATGCAGCTAGTTTAAACCAGTCTAGTGTACATGTGCAGGATATAATATCCACGAGCATGTCTGTTATATTTTGGAGATGATGGATAAGGCTGTACTACTTTAACGGTTGTCAGTGTTCTCCCACAGAAAACATTAAATGATTTTGTCATGAACAATATAAAAACTCTGTAAAATTCCAACTTCCTCTTTTAACTCTTCTCCACCTCAGATTTGTCTAATAGTTCCTAACCCTTTCCTCTATTGTTGACTTATTTAAGTGTTAAGTACTGAGTTTATGTATTCATGTACAGCTTTGATCTCCTTCACTGTGCTTTACACCTGCAATGAGACATCTTATTTATTATCCATTTACGTAGCACTGTAAAGTGTGCACAGTACTTTACAAGTGTGCCATACAAGGAACATCATCACTGCTCTTGCATCCGACGAAGTGGGTGTTCACCCACGAAAGCTCATGCTGCAAAACGTCTGTTAGTCTATAAGGTGCCACAAGATTCTTTGCTGCTATCACTGCTCTAAGGTGCTCACAAGCTAACGGCACAAATGGGAATATTTCGTTAAAGGGTTCTCAGAAGCTGCTTAAATTAAAAGATGGAAGAGGCTGCACTGAGATCTCCTGATGCAGTTTCAAAGCCAAAAGACTGGGCCCATTCTGTTCATTACAATGAAGGTGAAAGTGATCACTTGCTAGTGGCAGGCTCTGCTTGGTCTAGCTTTAGGTAAACAAAAGAAAAAGCCTCCTGTTTACAAATCCTCCCCTCTCCCCCTAGGATGGATTAAAGGAAGAGAGAATGCTTAATGTCAACATCCTCCCTGTTCCAACATAACAATAAAACTACCCTTTTCAAACTAGAGCTCAAAGGGCACTGAAATCATCTTGAAAACGTTACTTTGTGTGTGTGTAAACAATGAGACAAAACTCACCCACTACTTTGGAACCGTTTGTGGCATGCTGATGGTACTAAATCTGGTATCAATAACTTTAGAGGCCATTGTTGTTCATTACAAACTCCATTTGTTTTGTTCTAACCTGAGTCCTTGTTAGTGTGCATAAAAGGCAAGCTCTACAAAAAGTCACCTCATAAAATGCAGAATTTTTAGTATTCTGCATTCTAAGTCAAATGAACACTGCTGTAGCTTGAAAAAATATTTTGTGAAAATGGCTATCTTGTTGTTACTCAGCGACCTAGATGGATTGTGGCAGAGCTGTGTAAAAACTGTCCATTGCACCCTGTCTTCACATTTCACTATCATTGTTTGTTCACAGATTCCTTAGAGTGTGCTCTTCCCTGTGAAAACAGAAGACATAGTCCCCGTTCCAGTGATAATCTCCTGCAAACATTTACTGTCAAGTGTAGTGCTCATTGCCACAGTAGTTCCATATGATATGTCTACATTTCAAACATTTTTGTGGTCAAAATATTAAGTCTTAAATTGGCTGCTGCAGTCCTGTCAGTCAGTGTAGATGAGGGAAAATTGTGTTCAAACCTTGTCTCAACTTGTAGTTAATCTGTTAGCTGACATGATGCTGAACACAATTTGCTCTAGTTTATATTGGCCAGTCGGATGTGGTCAGCATTGTGCCAGCAAACTCAACTCTTCACACTTCATGGTAAAATTTTATAATGTCCATCAACATCTGTAGGGCTAACGACACTGAGCATCCTTCTGAAAATGTCCTATAGAATTTTGAAGCGATGAAACCAATGTATTTATATAGAAATCTAATGGAGTCCAATAAAAACTACTCTGGCTATAGAATTTAATAGAGAATGATAGTGTTTCTAGGTTTTTTTTTTTGAACTTGTAGAATTCTATAGCAATGATAGATTTCTCTATTAAATTCTATAGGATGATTCAAAACCCTGTAGCAAGGGTTTTTTTTCTATTAAATTCAACAGAACTTTTCTAAAAGGACACTAGCTTAGCAGTAAATGTTTCCAGGGATGGGCCCTGCATTGTTAACTATTTTGAGGGAAACATTCTGCCAAGACTGCAAGGCGATCAAATCTAGCAACACTCCATTGGAAGGTGACTGTAAAATCAGGAGAAAATGGCTGTCAGCATTTTGGCATGGACTGCCTTTTCCTAGATACATTCTGACATCTTAACCAAATTATTCCAGCTAAACAACTTTATAAACAATGGTGCCTTGCTATAGTGACTTATCAGTTGCTCCTGTATATTTGTCATCCAGTTGTTTATATAAGATCTAAGTACATCTTAATGATTATATAATAGCTTAGAAGGTTCTGAGATTGCTTTATCACTTGTCTCCTAGGAAGGAAGGCTGTACATATTGGAGGGCTTAATTATTTGGCATACACACCGTTGAGAGCTCTTTTCTTTTGAGGGCTTTTTCCTTGCAAGTCTGGAAGTGCCTCTTAATTAAAAAAACTTCTGAATAACGATAGGCCAAGTAACCCCCCACCGGAAAAAGTATTTTATTGCAGTAATAGTCCTGGTGGATATATTTATTAGTTTTATTTGCTTCTGTTCTATTAA
Source organism: Mauremys mutica (assembly GCF_020497125.1). NCBI lineage: Eukaryota > Metazoa > Chordata > Testudines > Geoemydidae > Mauremys > Mauremys mutica. Next base: position 228,118,495 of record NC_059072.1, read on the forward strand.
CATCTGTTGCATGTGTGAGATTTCGTCGTTGTTGCCGACTTCTCTGAGGAGCCTTTTTATACAAAACAAGGAAACGTAATCATTAGAACACTGGCATCTTTCACTGTTAGACAATTGATAGCCAACATGTTCGCCTGCAGTCTCCAAAGGACAAATGTATTTTGTTGATGTGGGGGTTATGCTAGTGCTTAAAAAATACCTAGATTTTAAAAAAATTATCTTGATTTTCTTCAATATTATGTAAACGATAAGAATGCATGTATATAAACCTATTTATCCAGCTTTTGGTTACCTGAAAGTCAGTCCTGTCTCTAGACATCTATGCATTTCTCTTCTGCTTAGCCCAAACCCTGTTTTTCTGAAGAAATTTACTGTGACTATCATACCAAATAGAGGAAAAAGCTACTTTATTTGGGCATAAGCTTTCTTGGGCTAGAATCACTTCATCAGATGCATGGAGTGGAAAATACAGGAGCAGGTATAAATACACAGCACATGAAAAGATGGGAGTTGCCTTACCAAGTGGGAGGTCAGTCTAATGGGACAATTCAATTCACAGTAGGATACCAAGGGAGAAAAAATCACTTTTGTAGTGGTAATGAGAGTGGCCCATTTCAAATAGTTGACAAGAAGGTGTGAGTAACAGTAGGGGAAAATTAGTATGGGGGAAATTAGGTTTTGTAATGACCCAACCACTCTCAGTCTTTATTCAGGCTTAATTTGATGGTGTCCAGTTTGCAAATTAATTCCAATTGAGTGACCAGAGAGACTGAAGTGTTCTCCTACTGTTTTTTTAATGTTATAATTCCTGATGTCAGATTTGTGTCCATTTATTCTTTTGTGTAGAGACTGTCTGGTTTGGCTAATGTACACGGCAGAGGGGCATTGCTGGCACATGATGGCATATATCACATTAGTAGATGTGCAGGTGAATGAGCCCCTGATGGTGTGGCTGATGTGGTTAGGTCCTATGATGGTGTCCCTCGAATAGATATGTGGACAGAGTTGGCACCGGGGTTTGTTGCAGGGATTGGTTCCTGGGTTAGTGTTTTTGGTGTGTAGTTGCTGGTGAGTATTTGCTTCAGGTTGTGGGGCTGTCTGGAATCATAACATTCAAAAACCAGTAGGAGAACACTTCAGTCTCCCTGGTCACTCAATAACAGACCTAAAAGTGGCAATTCTTCAACAAAAAAACTTCAAAACCAGACTCCAACGTGAGACTGTTGAACTGGAATTAATTTGCAAACTCACTCCCCCATTCTGTTAGCACCCAGTCTCATTCCCTCCATGCAATCTCACCATTTTTGGGTGTAAGAGTCACTTTTCTGCAGGTCTTGCTATATGGAAGAGCCGATCTGTAACTCACCACCTCATTCAGACTTTCAAACATTTCATATCTCAGCTGGAAATACAGCTTTTCCCCTTTGTCTGTACCTCTTGATCACTCTCATTTTTCCGTAATGTATTTATTATTTAACTTTGTCATAGAACTATTTAACTGTGAAAAGTATGAAAGATGCTACAAAATACAGTTAAATAATTGTAGTGCTGAAATGATCTTCAAATATTTTATAGAGTGTGTAACTCTTTTTTTGTTTTTGTTAAATAACAACAAACTCAGTTATTCATTTAATGACATGCTATTTATTATGTGAAAATCATTATATTATATAAAGCAGGGGTTCTCAAACTGGCGGTCGGGATCCCTCAGGGGGTCGCGAGCTGTCAGCCTCCACCCCAAACCCTGCTTTGCCTCCAGCATTTATAATGGTGTTAAATATATAATAAAGTGTTTTTAATGTATAAGGGGGGTAGCACTCAGAGGCTTGCTGTGTGAAAGGGATCACCAATATAAAAGTCTGAGAACCCTTGATATAAAGGTATATTCCATTTATAGAAATGACCTTTTTCTCTCTACTTCTTCCCCAGTCAAAGGTATATACCCGCACACCAACATTATATCTGGACTTCAAGCTGGACAAAGGAGCCAAGCACATTCAGCCAGTTCCCAAAGGTAGGAAAGATTTCATTGACTGGTTTAACAAAGAAATTGAAGCCACTTCTCCTGTAATGGGTTGAGTATGAATCTCTGTATCTTTGTATCATTATGGGTAAAATGTTCTCCTTATGGAGTATTCTGTATCCTCTGAGTATAAAAGTTTCAACATGGCAGTTAGTTACCCTTGGCCAAATGCTGCCCTTGAATACAGGGGCATAATTCTCATTGATGTGCCATCCATGTATCCAAGGGCTGAAGAGCCTCCCCTGTATCTAAAGTATAATACTGGATTATTAGCCCAAATTCTAGGGTCTGAAAGCCATTAATAACTCAGTCCATAATAAAACTAGTCCAATTAATGTGATTTGGGGAGACTGGTTTGGAGAAAAGGATGCGCCTGGTTTGGATCCACAAGTTGGCAGTGACTAAAAATTATTAACATCCTCACCTGTTTAGTGAGTTTGAGTAAAAGGATTGGTGCTCTAAGATTTGGGGTAAGGGGTTCACATCACAGTTGGCACTGTAGTATCTTTATTGCTGTTGTCACTGGGGAGATTTCAAAGTAAAGCAGCAAGAGGACTAAACTACTCTCTTACCCTTGACGGTGGTTTCACTGCATTAAGGTTGAAGCTATTGGTGAGAGAATTTGCACATAGTTGCCTGTACTATGCCTTGTCTGTGAATAAATAGTCCCTCCACTCTCTGGGATTGTAAATCCCAATTTATAGCTGGGTTCAGTGGTCCTTCCCTCACTATGGGGGTGGAGCTTCCATTACTTTGGTGGACTGTGCTCACCAGTCCCAGTCATTGGATAGGCTCCTCACTAAATGCACTTCAGTTGGGAAACATTAAGAAGATTAAAACCAAACCAAACTAATAAACAACCTAAAGTTAATTTGTTAACTCTCTGTATTGGCCCATGAGAAGCCACTTCAAATATCTTCAAGAATCAGCCATTTTACTAATTTGATAGCAGAGAACCAGTTTGACCAATGGTGGAATACTTTTAAAGCACAGACAATTTGAGCCACACAGTTTAGCTGTGGTATTTCAAACATTGTTCTCTCACTATTTCCTTGTATGTACAGTTTTAATATAGTCTTTATAGATTTGATAATTAATAGATTACACTCTGTTGTATACAGCGGCAGCTCCAAGCACCAGCTCTCCAAGTGTGTGCCAAGTGTAAGCTGCGGGGGCGCCCTGCCAGTCCCTGCAAGGGCGGCAGTCAGGCTGCCTTCAGCGGCTTGCCTGAGGGAGGTCCGCCGGTCCTGCGGATTCGGCGGCAATTCAACGGTGGGTACGCCGAAGCCGCGGGACCGGCGGACCTCCTGCAGGCAAGCCGCTGAATCCGCGGGACCGGGGACCTCCTGCAGGCGCGCCACCAAAGGCAGCCTGCCTGCCTGCCGTGTTTGGGGCGGCAAAAAAGCTAGAGCCACCCCTGGTTGTTTAGCAAATACCAATACAATTTGGAGGATTTCCCTCCAAATCAACTGTAAAGAAGCATGGAAACAGTAACAATATGGGATTTGCATGTACATCTACTTCATTCTATAGTGGCTATTAATGCACCCTATTTCCAATTTTTTTTTTTGGTCATCTTAGTGATCCCTTCAGACTAGACACATCTAAGCAGGGCCGGCTCCAGGGTTTTTGCCGCCCCAAGCAGCAAAAAGAAAAGAAAAGAAAAGCTTAAAGAAAAGAAATGCCGGCCCTGCATCTAAGAGTTAAGCAGCAGGTCAGTTACTTTGCTTTCTTAGAAAACAGATGTTTATGCACAGTATTTTTACAATAGCAGCTGAAGCAAGTCAGTAAAATTTTGACCATTACATTCTTGCAAAGACTCTAGGGCCCAATCCTGCAACCCTTGTTCATGTGGTAACCCTTACTCTCATGAACAGTCCCAGTGACTTCAGTAGGGCTACTCATCTGTGTAAAGGTTGGCAGGATTGGGCTCATAATTTGCAAACTCTCCATCATTACCAAATTCCTTCACATTTGCAACACATTTTTGCTTGTTAGCTCGAGAAAAAAGAATTCAATGTTGTTCATCGCTGTAACTGTTGTAAAGTATTTCCATAACAAATTGATTTTACTTTTAGTAAAACAATGTAGAGTTGTTCCCTGTCTTACATTTATCGGCGAGGGAGAGGGAGGACATGATCTCAGGATTTCAGAACATGCTACACATACAGAAAAACAAATTACCTGTATGTGTATTTGTCACAGATTTCATCAGATACATTACTCATTGTGACAAAGTTCCTCCTCTACCTTGGTGGGTCCTGCGCTTATTGGCAGATTTGCTCACCTCAGTGATCTTCTCCTTGGTGGAACTCACAGTCTGGGTCAAGTTCTCCTGTGTGTCTGATCAGGAGTTGGGAGGTTTGGGAGGAACCCGGGCCCTCCCTCTACTCCGGGTTCCAGCCCAGGGCCCTGTGGATTGCGGCTGTCTATAGTGCCTCCTGTAACAGCTGCATGATAGCTACACCTCCCTGGGCTACTTCCCCATGGCCTCCTCCAAACACCTTCTTTATCCTCACCACAGGACCTTCCTCCTGGTGTCTGATAACGCTTGTACTTCTCAGTCCTCCAGCAGCACACCCTCTCATTCTCAGCTCCTTGTGCCTCTTGCTCCCAGCTCCTCACACGCCCCCCCCCCCAAACTGAAGTGAGCTCCTTTTTAAACCCAGGTGCCCTGATTAGCCTGCCTTGATTGGCTGCAGGTGTTCTAATCAGCCTGTCTGTCTTAACTGGTTCTAGCAGGTTCCTGATTACTCTAGTGCAGCCCCTGCTCTGGTCACTCAGGGAACAGAAAACTACTCATCCAGTGACCAGTATATTTGCCCTCTACCAGACTCCTGTACCCCACTGGTCTGGGTCTGTCACATAATGTACCATACAAATAGTAAATGTGACTAGTTTGGCCTGACATCTCATCACAAAATATATATATATAGCAGGGGTCGGCAACCTCTGGCACACAGCTTGCCAGGGTAAGCACCCTGGTGGGCTGGGCCAGTTTGTTTACCTGCCGCGTCGGCAGGTTCGGCCGATCGTGGCTTCCACTGGCTCTGGTTTGCCCCCTTCTTGGAGGCATATCAGGTGTGGGAGGAGGCGTGGCTGTTCCTGGCTGTGGAATGGCTCCTATAATTAGGACTCTGGGTCCGTTTAGTAACGTATTTAAATACCTGCTTATGTCTCATTCGCTTAATGGGACTTAAGCCCATGCTTAAGTGCACTGCTGAACTGAAGCCCTCTGTGTGCGTGAAGGTGTGGTGCATAATTAAGCAGTATTCTGTTTGCTATAAAACCAGTTCTTTTCATCACCTTTATAAATTGAGTTACATGCCTGCTACAACATGGATGTTTCAGAGCACGTCTGTAGATAAGCATAATCAAATTGAGCATTGCCGTCTCATCAAGCTTTTCTCTCTCTCTGTCTGTTACCAAATTTCCAGTACAAAATGTCAAATCTAATACTGTGCACTGGGCAGGGAGGAAATCAGCTTATGGCAACATACCATGGCTCACCCCAAAAAAGACAACCTACCAATAAAACAACTTGCAAGTCTTGGCTGGTTAATTTCTTTTCTTTGATATTTCTTCAAAAAGAATTCTCATTGTAATTGTTTTATATATTTGCAACTTCACAGTACCTTTTTTCTTATTGTCTGAGGGTTGCTCATGTTGCATTGTAAACGTTGAAACACTTGTCGTATGTGTGTCTCTTTTATGATGGTGATGGACCTCCGTAGGTGGTGTGGACTAAGAGAGAGAGAAGCACTTCAGTAAATGTTTTTGCTATACATTTGTGCAGGAGCATGGTTTCCCTTGTGTGCAGAGCTGTGCATCAGTTGTGTGGGAGAACGGCATATCAGGTGCAGCTTGGCATTTTATGAAATACTGAGGCCAGTTCTTGCCACAGAAAGGCAGGCACAACTCCCATTGAGGGCCATCCTCTTGCTGAGGATGGTGGCAGGGGCCAATATGACCTCACCTGCTCCCTGTCCTCCTGTGGTTCCTTCCCAGTCCTTCCCCTGTTGAGATAGCTTCTTCTTTCTCCTGCAAGGTGCTTAGGCAGGACCTGGGCTTCCCTGCTTATTCTTACGTCTCTTTGGGAGATTAGAGTCCTTCCCTCCCACTGGGTCCTTGTGGTGGGGGCAGGAGCCCCATGGCATCACTTGCTGGGGATCCATGGGACTGTCTTCCTGTGGAGGGGTTGCTCTTCCACCTCACTTGGGGGAAGATGCAGCCCACACATTGGGGAGAATGGGCCTGATCTGTCTCCTGTTGAGTAGAGCTCATTGGGTATATTCTGACAAAATGTTTTTTTGGTGGAAAACGTTCCTTCATCAAAACTGAAGCTGTTCATTAATGAATCTCCCCCTGTGGAAAAAAAATGAAAAAAAAATCCTATTTTGGAACTTTTCATTTTGAAATTCTCACTTATTTATATTTCAAAAAGGTTTAAAAATGTAAAGAGTAAAATCAGAAATGTTTTGAAATTATTGAAACACAATGTTTCAATTGACCCAATCAAAGTTTTTTCATATTATCAGTTCACAAACATTTTTGAGATTTTGACTTCTCGTCCTGGTCTGGGACGGGAAGAAATTTCAAAATCTCAAACTTTACAAGATGAAGAAGCCATTTCCCCCCCAGCTCTGTAGTCAAAGCCAATGTGAGCCATTCCATTGACTTCAGGGAGTGCTGGATCAGAGCCAGTATTATTCACTTACCTCACAAGGATGATGTGAACACTTGTCAGGGTTTGCACAGTGCTTTGAAGATATGGTAGACTATGTACGTGCTAAGTATTATTAAATAGATAGTGTCAGGTCACATTTTTATCCCAAATTTAAGGTTTTGTAAAAACTATTATTTACAAAATCTAAAACCCATGGAAATGTTATCATGGCTATTTTTAATTCTAGTGAGAAGAGTTTTCTGAACCACACATTCCTCTTTTCTGTCTGTAACCCAGACATCACAACATGAGATGAAATAATGAAAACTTGAAATTGAAAATGACAAAAATTGCATGCAAGTGAAAGTAACTAGTTTATTTTCAGTGTCCAGTGTGAGAAAAATGCAAAATTACCAAGCAGTAGCAGGTAAAATAGTTACGTCCAGTTCTTCCACTTTTCATAATCTAAAGTGGTGTTTGTCACATAAGTAGGATATTTTTAACGTGACAGTGCCTCTCTAAGAGTAAAACTTTGGAGAGGAAGCAGTGCAATTTAGTGATGTAATACCATACACAGAGTACTAAACTGATCTAGAGCGCTTAATACATATGGGGGATAGGCCGAAAACAACCGGGGAACAGATCGTATAGGAGCCAAAACTGATTAGCAAGGTAAGCATGGAAGAAGTGGAATAGACTCGGGGCAAATGGAGGAGAAGGTAGATTGATGGATTTAGCGGTTGCAAGCCATAATCTTGGGCAATGTTAGTGAAGAGTCAGATCTTGGTGTGGGAGCTAACTTGGGCTGGAGATGTTACTCTGAAAGGTCATTAGTGTTTCCCAAAACATGCATTTTCTATCATTTAAAAATGTGAGACTTGAAGGAGATATTGAAATACACCTTCCCTTTTCCCAGCAGTGTATTTTATTTTTAAAAAAAAGTGATACAGAAAGAACAGAAGGGGATGGATAAAAGGAAGGAATTAGGGATTTGGAATGCACAGAGAAAAGATATGAAAGATACTTGAGAATTAAGAAGACACAGAGCATCAAAAATAGACTTTTGGTTTATACTACAGATGTTTCATGGACATTATAGTCATAACATATTTAATCTTCTGGCATAATATTAGAAAGTTAGTTAAAGTGCTTCTAACACCACAGACAATACAGATAAAATTTAATAAAGGGTTGCACAATTGCACCCTGGAGAGCCTTTGTCATGCTGAAGCACATTTCCCTTATATACCCAAACATCGATACAAGAGGATTTAGTTTATCTTCATTTCTTTTCTCACACTGCTGAATACTGACTTACATGTATATTCTCCTTCATAACTGGCTTTTTTCCTGTGCCAGTCCCTAGCAATGTCACAGAATTCACTCTGTCTTTGACAGATGGATTGTGATGTCACGTACATTGTATTAGTGTCTCAACTATATTAGTCCAGTCTGTTCTTCAGAGTAAAAAATTGTGGAGGGGAAGAAATTAGTTAAAAATGTCTGTGACAACACTGGGTATGGTCATTTGTGACTTTTTTGAGAGGACTGGGATGAGCATGAAGTGCTTTCCAGCTCAGAAAAGCCGCTTTGTGTAGATTCACTGCCAATCTTCCAGTGGTGGGAAAGCTAGTGGCTCATCTACCCTAGCGCTCTCACTGTTGCCAGCACCTGTAAAGCTGCACCAGTGCTAGAATAACAGTGAGAGAATTTCTGAAAATCCAGAGTTTTTTCAAGTCTTCTGCTGGAAAGATGCCACAGTTGGGAAGTGAAATGAATGGAGTGAGAGGGATTTTAGAAGGCTATCTTGAAATTGTGAGATAGGGTTTGTGTAGGGTTGGAAAACAAGCCACGTTTTATATACAGTGATTTCACTATTTAATTTTAAATCTAATGTTTTTGCAGTCTGTGATCATCGTCATCATAATCTCATAGCAGATCCCAACAGGACATAGCCTCCTTGCAGTTTGAGCACCACCCAGATTGATCTCTAGCTATGTCTGCCATGAGCAATCTTATCATGCCACTGAAGTTTCTGGCGAACACATGATCGCCAGACATGTAGCAGCATTTGTTGGTAAACACACTTCCTAATTCAGGAGGCCTCTATCCTAATATAAGACTGTGCCAAGAAAGCTGCTGACAAAGGTGGCTGATGGATTTGGCTGTGGATATCTTCATTGCTGATCTTGTCCTGCCACAAGTATGGCAAAGATAGTGAGAATCAAACCCACCAATCCTCCACTCTTCATCCTTCCTCAGCACCCACGTTTTATGGCTGTCCAGTGCCGCCGGTGTAACTGTAGTCCTAGAGAGCCGCAGCTCATAGCAAATTCGATGTCATTGACAGCCCAAACAGAGGCCGCTGAAGGGCCCAGAACATGGTGGTGGCTGCTGCTGGAGAAGTGTCTGCATTTTTTGAGCCTCCTCCAGAACTGTCTATGATACTGCCCGTGTATTTGGCAGTTGCCGCCTCCTCAGTGTCATAAACACACAGGTTAATACTTGGCTGGTTGTAATCTGGAGCTGGAGGCTGCTTGATGGTAATGGCCAGGGACTTAATTTGGTCTGGATTGATAACCAGATCAGTGCACTCTGCTTCTTTCCCAAGCAGATCAGCCATCAGCTGCAGTGGTTCACCAAACTGAGCCAACAAGGCAATCGGTATATTTGAGGTCTCAAAGGAAAGTGGTGTTTTTCTCAATGCCTACTGCCTCCTCGAGCTTATCCGTCAGCCAGTCAGTGCTGATATTGAACAATGAAGGTGACTCAATGCAGCCTTCCCAAACTCGAACACAGCTTTCTGTTCCATTGTAGAGCTCTTCAATCAATGACACTATCTTCCCAGAGATGCCAAGTCACCTCATGGCTTTCACAAGCTTGCTCATTGCACTGAATCCAAGGCCTGATGGAAGTCTATAAACAGCACTGTGCACAGCTTATTAAATTCAGCCACTTCTTAAAAAGCTGTCTCAAGGGAAAGATCTGGTTGATAGTGGAATGATCAAGTCCAGAGCCACACTAAATGTCCCGGTCTCTGCCATGAAGTGTATCATTGATTTGAAACATTAACATGGATGGTAACAACAACAGCGTAATACCTCTAGGGTTGCTAAATTCACCCTTATTGTCCCTTTCCAGTCATCTCGGATGATATCAGTGCACCAGATGGTCTGGAAGAGCCTGTGCAGCCATAGTACAACAATACTCTCACCTGTCTTCAGCAACTCAGGGATGACATTACAAACCCCTTGTGGCTTCCCACATTTCAACTTATGGACTGCGATCCAGGTCTCTTGTTGGTTGAAAAAAGGTGGCTGTATCGGAACTTCCTGACCCATTTCAGTCAGAAGATGCACAGTAGGCAGTGGACTGCTGAGGAGTGTCTTGAAATGATCTTCTCATTGATACAACTTGTCTTGCAAACTCAGACTGACTCTTCACTTGACAAGCTGGTGCCACCTTCCCCTACAAAGATTGCAAAGTTGCAAAGAGGATGGCGGAGGTTGTGCCTGGGGACAGCCTGATCTAAACTGGCAGTGTGAGTGAACCACCAGCACAATGACAGGATGACGTTTTGCAACTTACACACACGGTCAAATGCTGTCTTCAGCTGTGAAGATGGACGTACGCGTACAAATTCATCATTGAATTATTTTAAGCTACAAGAGGAGCATATTGCAAATCTAAAAGTACACGCTGTCCCTAAGCTTAGTGTAGAAATGGAGAATTTAAAGCCCCAAATATCCAGAATGTTATACACTATGTTGCTGTTTCCCAGATCAATACAATCACTATTGGAGAAACTCCATTATGGTGCCTTATGTCATCTTTCTCATTTTTATTCTAATAATGTGAGTCTTTTGGCCTGCCCATGTTTCCAGTGAAATAAATAGTAAAACTCATATTGAGTTTACTGGGAAAAGACTGGGGCAGTAGAAGTTTTAGCAGAACTTTTAAGCCTGGGAACATAGTGCAGGGAGAGAGTATATTGGCAGAATGAAACAAAATTAAACACCTTCCTGAAACAACAGGATTATAATAATGCTAACTAAGTGCTGTGTTGCAGCTACCTGTTCTCTAAGGGTCTCAAGATTCTATGCTTAACCCATCTTTCCATATGTTTCTATTTATGGAGAAAGCTGGTGACCTTACAGCAAAAGTTTATATATCATGTTTTTTCAGGCTAATGACAGACTGATAAACAGGGCCCAACTATCTGCATGTTCTGGGCCTCATGCCCAGAGAGTTGGGAGAATGTAGATTGTTACAGTTATTCTCTGCAGTAGTTGACATACAAGTACTATTAGATGTGTTCTTTAAATTTAGAAAAAAAAAATAAAGACTTGGAAGGAAAATCCAGAAAGTATTTCAGAGGGGCATGTATTTAGACTATCCTTTCCTACAGCTATAACAAATCTCCAGCATAGATGAGAACTACATTTTAATAGCTTGTATATACGAGTTTTAGATTTCCAAGTACTTTACAAAATAGGGAAACTGAGGCATGAGGCAGTGCAGTAACTTACCCAAGGTCATACAGCAAGTTAGTGGTAAAACCAGGACTATCACCTTGGTCTTTTGACTCTGTGACATGCCTTAACCACTGTACCAAACAGCTTTTTGCACAGTACATATTTGAGAGAGCGGTGATGTAAGTGTATTCATTCATTGGGATCGGGGCGGCTCCAGCTTTTTTGCCGCCCCGAGTGAAGAAGAAAAAAAACCCCGTGATCGGCAGCACTTTGGCAGTAGCTCTACTGCGCTGCTTTATTCTTCGGCGGCAATTCGGCGGCCGGTCCTTCCCTCTGAGAGGGACTGAGGGACCCGCCGCCAAATTGCCGCCAAAGACCCCGGATGTGCCGCCCCTTTCCATTGGCAGCACCAAGCACCTGCTTCCTGTGCTGATGCCTGGAGCCGGCCCTGATTGGGATTTTTAAAAGAAAAATTGATGGCGGGGTGGGAGGTCATTTTCTTTTGGAAAACTTAACAGATTGCCTGATTCTCTCAGTACAAGGATACAAGTAACTCTTATCAACGTCACTAGCATTACTTCTGACCTGTGCCATATGTAATTGCAGACCAGAAAAAGTAGCACCGTGTTCATTTGGTTGTTGGTAATTATTGAATTTAAATATAATTATTTGCAAAATCCTTGTTACTGCAATGTTACCATTGCAAAGCTAAAACCAAATAGGAAAAAAATCGAAAAATGTGAAGGTTAATGTTTCAGTAGCAATATTAACTTGGCTGCATTGCACAAAGCCAAATATAGGACAACACATAGCGGACATTAACCACTATACTTACAAATCTGATCATTAATTGAAATCATATACCTTTTTAACTCACGCTAATCACTAGGCAACCTATGCAAATTACTGAATTTTGGACATTACCAAGTATGTGAATAAGTAGGACCTAATACAATCAACCAGTGAGAATACTATATATCTCAAATGAGAAACTACAGCTTCTATTAAATTTAATTATTTCCTCCAGTAACATTAAAGAAAGATTATTTCAGAACAAGAATGGCATCCTTAAATGTAATTACTCTCCCCTGTGGCTTGCATGGTGAAGGTGTGATTATCAATCAAGTGCAGTTAATAATAGAAAGAGGCTTCTAAACTAAAATATGTGGTAAAAATGTTATACCAAATGACAGAAATTGATGCAGGAGAGGGTTGGTGTGGATTATAGGGAAAATATTTACTAGGGGTAAATTCAGCATTTCATCTTACAGAAGAGAAATGAGGAAAGTTAGCAAGGAACTCCTTGAAGAAATTAGTGGGTCAAATCCTCAGATGGTATAAATTGCTGACACCACACCAGCCGAGGATCCGGCCCCAGGTGTTTAAAGGAAGAATTGCACAAAGAAAAAGGGTCCAATACAATACTAAACTGTTACAGTAGGTAAGGAAAATGTGTTACTGATAGAGAAAACTGAGAAAGCTCTGAGGCTAATACAGAATTACTGTGAGGAAAGGAATAAAAGTGGATACGATTCTGGAATTTAAATTTCAGAGCCAGGAAAGGAAATCAATAAATATCTCTTATGAAAGAAAAAAGAAGGCAGATTTAAGTGCTTTTCCCTCCAAGGAGATTTGCATGGAATTTGTGGTATTTTCTCAGAGACTTTATGCAGCCAAAACAAAAGGTGGAGAACAGACGTACTGAAAATGATTTAAGACAGGCAAAAATGCCTAAAATCTGAGGGCACTGGCAGGAAAGTTTAGAAGACCTAATTTCAATTTGGGGGAAAGGGACAGGGAGTTAAAATGTTTACAATCAGATGAAGTAAAAGATCCGGAGGGGGTATTTTGTGAATTCCGTAATTAGTCAGTGGCCTGTCTGGTCATGTAGTAAAGCTATTTAAAACATTTCTACAAGGATGGAGTCTCTCAGATTGTATATAAGAGGAAGAGAAAAATAAATCCAGAGTGTATATAAAGTAGTACTGTGATGTGCTGAATTCTTTGTGCCGCCCACAAGTGTTAGAACTGCTCAGTTTTATACAGACAAGGTGGGGTGAGGTAACATCTTTTATTCTGCCTGAAGAAGAGTTCTGTGTGGCTCAAAAGCTTGTCTCTCCCACCAACAGAAGTTGATCCAGGAAAAGATATTGTCCCTCACCCACCTCGTCTCTCTAATATCCTGGAACCAACATGACTACAATGCCACTGCAAACAACAATTTTACAAAAACAATGAGGATTCCTTGTGGCACCTTAGAGACTAACAAACCCTCGTTGTTTCTGCTGATACAGACTAACACGGCTACCCCTCTGAAACAATTTTACAGAAGCCTAAATCAACATGAGGGATAAAAATGTGCCCCATAAGGGACACATGGGAAATTTTTCCAAAATGAATCATGTTGGTGTACTTCCACCTATTTTTTGTTTTTGAACAGGTTTTCCTGGTTTTTTCCTGGTTATTTTCACACAAATAACAAGAGAAACTACATAATTATACAGGGGAAATAGTAAAAGTGACCACACAAAATGAAACAATAGGAAAAAATATCTAATTGTTTCCAGTTATAGTAATCTTAGGTATTTCTTATGATGATACCTGATACAAAATTTTAAGATGAAAATGTGAGCTTTTAAATTGCTGGTGTCCTGTTAAATAGGAATAAAGCTATCGTATATAATTACGAGAGCCACTGTGGAACGTATCATGGAGAACGGAGCATACAGTATCAGTATAATTCCATGCAGTGTTAAATATGAGTACATTAACATTATGTATGCTAACCTTTAATATTGCTTGATTATATTTCAGGATGGACATCTTTTATTTACACTCTGTCTGGCAATCTGTATGTTGGTAAGTTTCCCATTAAACTCTTATTTCAGTTGTTGATAGGGAGGATTTAACTTATTAAAAATTACTGTTCTACAGGAAAAAAGGAAGATCAGACCTACAAATAATTTAGATCCCATACTTAAAAAATCAAAACTAACAAAGGGATGGGAATAGCTCAGTGGTTTGAGCATTGACCTGCTAAACCCAGGGTTGTGAGTTCAATCCTTGAAGGGGCCGCCCAGGAATCTGGGGTAAAATCAGTACTTGGTCCTGCCTAGTGAAGGCAGGGAGCTGGGCTCAATGACCTTTCAGGGTCCCTTCTAGCTCTATGAGATAGGTGTATATCTCCATATTTAAAGGTTAGAGTAAGGGTGGCCAACCTCTGGCGCAGGAGCTGCATGCAGTTCTTCAGAAGATAATATGCAGCTCCTTCCATAGGCACCAACTTTCCAATGTGCCTGGCTCTGCCACATGCCCTTTCCCCTGAACCTGCAGTGACCTTGCACCTCCTGCATGCCACAAAACTGCTGAGGGGGAGGTGCTGGGAGCAGGGTCAGGGAGCTGATGGTGGGCTGCTGACATTTTACTGTGGCTCTTTGGCAATGAACATTGGTAAATTCTGGCTCCTTCTCCAGCTCAGGTTGGCCACCCCTGTGTTAGTGCAATCATTTATACTATGCACTTCCACTGGGTATCAATACACGTGCCATTTATACCATCAGGTTTTAATGAAAAGTAGCCCAAAGGACACATTTACATTAAGAGATTATAAATTTTCAATATTTTTTTCAGATCTGTTTGATAACATAATAAAACTGACTATGGCCCCTGTCTGGCAAGCTGTTCTATGTAGGCTGACTCCTATGCCTTCACAGAGTCCTCATGGGGCTCCACACAGGTGCAGGTATCCACCCATAAAAGGTAACTTGTATGCTGTGCTCATTAAAATGGGCTTTATAGCAAAATGACATAGACATTGTCTCAAGCAAATCAAGGAATATGACTAGTGTAACATTCCATCTCTTTAATTTTTTTTAAACAAAGACTAATCAGTTGATAATCTCTAGCTCTTATATAGTAGTTTTCATTAGTAGCTTTTGAAGCATTTTACAAAGGAGAGCAATATTATTAGCCACATTTTACAAATGGGGAAACTGAGGTACAGAGAGATGCTATGACTTGCCGAAGATCACTTTGCAAGCTAATGGAAGAGCACCCATGTTTCCTGAGTCCTAGCCTACTGGTCTGTCCACTAAGCCACACTGCCTCCCATAATTAGGCCCTCTCTCCTTCAATATTTTGTGAGCGATTCCAGCTGCTGGATCCCATATGCTTCTAGGCCAACTTGGTCTGGGAAGAGCAGGTCACCGTTCCCAGCTCTGGGTCTCTAAGGCACACTCTTGGGTGAAAAACCTTTGCCTGACACCCTTCCCTGGGACATGGGGCTCTACAACCCGGCCACAATAAACCATCAAATCACTGTCTCAACCCTTCCAAGCCCCCAGCTGCTTATTCACAGTGCCTCAGAGTTCCACCTTGCTGTGGGCACGCTAGCCTTCTTTCAGAGACAACGTAGCAGGCAAGCAAGGGATACAGGCTTAGCAAAGGAATTTCTTAACCACAATCACTTTTAGGTAAGCACTGCAAAGTTACAGATCTTTGCAACATAACTAACAGTCCTGAGACACAGCCTGTTCTAGACTATTCTCAGCATTTCTAAGGGCTGGTCAGCATTCCAGGCTGAGCACAGTCTCCTGTCTTTTCTGTCTCCAGCTCAGGCTTCTGGCATGTGGAGGTGGACATCCCCCTTCTCGTACAACACTGACCTCTTAAATACACCCTCTGATACTGTTTTGCGATGTGCTTATGATGAGTGTAACTGTTAACAGTAGGCTAACTTTTGGCTTTTCCCCAGGCCTATGCAAGGGGCAGCATGTAGTTACACTGCGCCAGGAGCAGACCAGGAGCCAGACTGAATGAGTGTCCCAGTCTGGTTCCTGGCTGCCCCTCTTGCTCGGAGGACAAGGGGAGGTATCCATGTCAGCCCTCAGGCACAGATTACTTCTCCCTGTGTGCCAGCTCAGCTACATTGTTGGCTGGTGCAATATGTGTATGGAGTCGAGGACCCCCTCATTCCATGCTCTTGCTCACATGTGCAAAAAGGGGAATAGCGTCATGGAGACAGCTATCCCCTGTGTTGTAACCTTCCAGATGTGTTGCTCATGCAGGGGTGGGCAGGAGTGTCTTACATCACCTCTCCACTCCCTTTTGCAGGTGTGCTTAGGGCAAGTCACAACCTTGCTCTATATTGGCAACCAAAAGAAAAAGAATAAGACTTGATAGCAGTATAAAGTTTGATTGCATGTCATGTGGTGATTCTAGCTGAATATTTTCATTCAGTTGGTTTGGGTTATACCTTATAATACTAGAAATTGTGGACTCTTTTAATTCTTAGCGCCAGAAAAAAAAGAAATAAACCCATTGGGGAATACATAAACAGTAGCTGAGATAGTCACACTCTGAAAATACTACAATGTAAATGCAGAACCTGTTTTTTTAAGGTTGCTTTTCCTTTCCTTTTACAAATGTTTAGACAGCCAAATCTAACAACACTTACAGCAGTTTTTCAGTGGGCCTTTTGTGTACAGCACTGTTAGATTTAGCATTCTTGGCCAAGGTCAGTGATGGAAAATATTTATCAGATTTGGCTGTATTTATAACTGACAGACATTTTAAAAACATTTTTTCTTTTTAAACTTACTTTGTTTTATTAAAGAATAATAATTATATTAATAAAATACCAGGGAAATCACCTGTGAACATAGGAACTATCCTCTTTTCTGCTACTCGTCAGCCCTTTTGCAAACATTTTACACTTAGTCTTTTTTTGCAATATTGGAAAATAAAAGTAAGATGTTATAAAATTTAGTCAAGATTCTACCATTCAACTATGAAGCCAGAAATTGCTAGAACAGGAACAAAACATATGGATTACATCTATGTCTGTACTTCATTTTAAGTGAGCCTTCAAATCACAACTTTATGGCTCCCATCCGTGCACTATGAAAATGAGTGAGAAGGAGCAATAATCCCATATAAAGTCAGACGTGCAGTTCCTTGGCACACTTGTGCTAGTCAAGTCTAAATTCTGATTCCCTGGAAGAACAGTAGAAGAGAAATCACCTAGGAAGTCTAATAGGTCATTCTTAAAAGGATGCTGATGCTATGTTCAGAATATGGGCCAATTTAGACTTTTTTTTATTGCTTTGCAAAGTCCAATTCAGTTTTCAAAATGAATGCTTTAGTGTTCTTTCTGTGTATAAGGAACAGATTGGTTCCAGCAGTCTAGCACTCCTTGAATATCAGACGACAGTGTGCACACAAAGGAACACAGATGAGCATATTCACTATTCTTGTACAGCTGCCCTCTCAGCGTTGCTTGATAGCTTTTAAGGAATTTCATCTCTGTCCTTCCATGTGACACATGGTGACACATCCTTTTCCAATTTCTTCATGATTTTGTACCAGTTAACCAAGCCTACAAGAATTACATTAATTCCAATATACAAATGTTGTTTGTCTGAAAAAGGTTCAGTACAATTTCATTTGTCCATTTTTAAAGCCCTCCCCATGTTGAAGTGCTTAGAAATGTCAGTTCAAGAAAATAAAGTCATTTCTTACTCCTACCATAATTCAAGGTGTTAGTTTTGTAAATTGTTCCCACCCTGCAGCTTACAACTAACTACAAAGTCCACAAATCAGGTAGGGACAAGAGTTTGAGATAAAGGTGGGGGTGGGGGAAGTCTTCATATCAACCAGAAAAGCCAGATCACATCCTGTGTATCTGTGACTAATAGTCTTTCAAGGTGAAGAGGCCCCACGTAAGGTCCTATTCACCACTTAGATCCCTCTTAAGACCAATATTAAAGGTGTAATTGAGGCCTAAGTGCAGGGATGAAAGTAAAGCTGAAGACTTACCGGTATGGGGACCCGCTCTGTCCCCTGGAAGGGGTGGGGCCTTGGGAAGAAGGGGCAGGGCTGGGAGTCAGCATCCCCTTGCCAGCTCTTCCACACTGCCTGGCCCACGCCACCTGGGGCTTCAGCGGCGATTCAAAGGGCCCGGGGCTCCAGCCACTGCCGCGGAAGCAGCAGCAGTGGCTGGAGCCCTGGGACCCTTTTAAATCGCCAGCCCTGGAGCAGCTGCTCCTTTTGCACTGCCATGTCAGCGTGGCAGCGCTTTAAGCAGGGTCCTAAGTCAGCTGGGTATGAGCTGGTACTGGTGGCCACTTTTTACCAGTACGCTGTACCGGCCCATACCGGCTTACTTTCATCTCTGCCTAAGTGGTAGATAAGGCCCTGTGAGGGACTGCTACACTGAGGGTTAAATGTACTCTTAAAATCAATAAAAATCCTATTTGCATATGTACCAAAAAGCTTTCGTAGGAATATGACTATTAAAATTCCAGACACTCCCCTCCTCCATGTCTCTTTTTTGATCCCTTTTATTAACATGTGTGTTAACACTGGTGCAGGTCCCAATATTTTCTATCCAACAACAGAAAAAAGGTTAGGGACTCTTCTTTCTCCCCTCACATGTAGACATAAAGAAAAGGAGGGCGGCCATCACCTCCCAAGCCTGTTTGCAATCCCTAGGTTGAGAACTCAGATATTAGTGTATCTGATGCATCCATCACATTTCTTCTCTCAACTGGATAGTACTCTGATCCCTATAGCCATGGTGTATCAGAGGATGCACATAATGGACTTGACAGAGGGGGAGAAAAGGCCTTTGTTCATCTGCTGCAGAAAGGAAATTAAAAGTAAAAGACAACTGGGGTGGAGAATGGGTATGTGTGAAAGACAGAGTGGAAGTGTTAGAGGAAGATGAATTAAAGAAAAGCATGCGTGTTCTTAAGTAAAATAGCTCTCAGCAGAAAGGATGACTAATCATTCATAATTTGCAGCTTTGATTGTGTCATGCATTGTCTTTTTACATATCTCGTCTATTCAAAGGATCTGATGATGCCCAACAGAAAATCGAGCCCCATCATACAGCGGTGTTGGACGATGGTGACGGTGTTCAGTTAGAAAACAAGGTAATCCTTATCCTGTCCTCATGATTGGAGCTTATAACTCAATTCGGGAAAAGATTTTGGATGGGAATTATTAACTTTATTTCTTTGATTGGTATTTCCATCACACCTCCCCCCAGTCTTTTAATGCACAGAATGTGCAAACATACCATAAGAAATATTAGGACCAAGAAGAGGCCAGGCATCCCAGAATGCATGTCATTTTCATAACTGGTCTTAAAACTGTTTTCTTATTTTTTCACTGTACATCAATTCCCCCCTTGCACCGGAAAGACATCTAGACTAGAGATGAAATCCTAACTGGGGAGCTTTGCCATTGACTTCAGTGAGGCCAGTTGTTTGTTTCAGCTCCTTTATAATCTCTTTCATAATTCTGAACATTCTAACTGGGTCAAAGTGAAGTATCCCCTTTCCCAAAAAAGGCAAAGCTCAATTTCATTAACCCTAAAAAAACCCCAGCTAATCATAGAATCATAGAAGATTAGGAAGAGACCTCATGACGTCATCTAATCCAACCCCCTGCTCAAAGCAGTACTTGGTCCTGCTAGTGAAGGCAGGGGACTGGACTCGATGACCTTTCAAGGTCCCTTCCAGTTCTAGGAGATAGCTATATCTCCAATTATTATTAGTATTATTATTTTATTATTAAAACCCCAACTAAATCATCCCAACCAGGGCTTTGTCAAGCAGGGTCTTAAAAACCCTCTAAGGAAGGAGATTCCACCACCTCCCTAGGTAACCCATTCCAGTGCTTCACCACCCTCCTAGTGAAATAGTTTTTCCTAATATCCATCCTAGACCTTCTCCACTGCAACTTGAGACCATTGCTTCTTGTTCTGTCATCTGGTACCACTGAGAACAGCCTAGCTCCATTCTCTTTGGAACTCCCCTTCAGGTAGTTGAAGGCTGCTATCAAATCCCCCCTCCTTCTTCTCTTCTGCAAACTAAGTAAGCCCAGTTCCCTCATCCTCTCCTTGTAAGTCATTTGCCCCAGCCCCCTTATCATTTTTGTTGCCCTCCGCTGGACTCTCCAATTTGTCCACATCCTTTCTGTAGTGGAGGTCCCAAAATTGGACACAATACTCCAGATGTAGCCTCACCAGTGACGAGTAGAGGGGAATAATCACTTCCCTCGATCTGCTGGCAATGTTTCTACTAATGCAGCCCAATATGCCGTTAGCCTTCTTGGCAACAAGGGCAGACTGTTGACTCATATCCAGCTTCTCGTCCACTGTAATCCCCAGGTCCTTTTCTGCAGAACTGCTGCTTAGCCACTCGGTCTCTAGTCTATAGCAGTGCATGGGATTCTTCCATCCTATGTGCAGGACTCTGCACTTGTCCTTGCTGAACCTAATCAGATGTCTTTTGGCCCAATCCTCCAATTTGCCTAGGTCACTCTGGACCCTATCCCTACCCTCCAGTGTATCTACCTCTCCCCCCAGTTTAGTATCATCTGCAAACTTACTGAGGGTGCAATCCATCCCATCATCCAGATCATTAATGAAGATATTGAACAAAACCAGCCCCAGGACCGAACCCTGGAGCACTCCGCTTGATACCAGCTGCCAACTAGACATCGAGCCGTTGATCACTACCCGTTGAGCCCGATGATCTAGCCAGCTTTCTATCCACCTTAGAGTCCATGTATCCAATCCATACTTCTTTAACTTGCTGGCAAGAATACTGTCAGCAAGTTATAATCCCCAAATGAGCATTTCTCTGGCTTTTGGAGAGCCTCTGGTGAGTAGGGGGTCGTGGTGAAATGAGTTGTGGGTGCTGGGAAGCAGGACCAGTTGAGAACCTGGCCGAATGTGAATCTTAATCAGCCCCATCTATACCCTATTGATATCATCCTGCCTTCTTGCTATGTTCTGACTCCACCTTGGGTTCGGTCCCACCCCTCGCTCACACTGAAAAGAATCATGGGGTGGGTGGTGTGTGTGGCAGAAACTGAGAATGGGAAGTGATACACATGGAATCCGGAGTTGCTTGTGCTCAGACACAGGCTGGTGGGTGAGTGAAGGCTCTCTCTCTGCTTGGAGGGGACCTTCTTCTAAAACTCAAGGACAGGAATTTTGAAGGAGATAGAGAGATTTATTTATGCATTCACATGTATTTACTCCATCGGTCCCAGGCTCTAAGTGCATTGCAAAGTGTAAATAAAACAACATGGTGTTGGTCATGAAAAGGGGCAGAGTGACAGCCTTGGAGACTGAGGTTTTTGATAAATTCACCAAACACATCCAGCATGAGTAGCACTAGCTTCCCTGTGCCACCAGTGTCTGAAGGCAGTCCTAGAGGGAGTACCTCAAGGGGTCAGAGGAAGGAAATCATGGGTACCTATCCAGACAAAAAATAGCTTTGTGTTGTGTATAAGGGCAACAGACTCAAGGGAGAATGAATGGAGAACTCATTCTCCATGCTCACTCAGTACTTGTTCTTTCACTGAGACTTCCTGACAGGGCTGCCAACTGGTGACACTGTTTTTTGTGTCCACGACTCATGTCCAATAAGGATTTAAGGTTACCTGCTCTTTTATATAGGCCACTGACCAGCTTCCGGATGATGGTGACTAGCAATTACTCACCTAGGCTTCAGTGCCATTAGCACAATATAAATGCCTAGACAGAGAGCCCTGGATTTGAACTGGTAACCCAGATGTTAAAAGCACATTACCAATTCCTGTGAATCAGCCAGTCCTTTTGCAGTGATTTTTTAAAGAGGAAATGCAATGTGAGAGTTTAACTGGAATCTTCAGTAAACTTTATTGATGGTTACAAGATCAAATAAAGGTCAGGAGTGTGCCAAATGAAATCTTAAGAGTGGAAAAAATCATCCTATTAGAGCCAGATATGAAATTTAAATATACACTCTGTATATACACATTAACTTCTGTGTAAACAACCACAGGGGACAGACCATTAATTTTCCCTTGCTGATGTCAGGGAACTGATTTACCCTTTTATTGACCTGAGATTTGTAAATGTTAAAATGCAGTAAATGTTAGTGTAAATAACCAATATTTCATCCCCAAACTTCCACTTGTATCTGATGGGTTTTTCTTTCAAGTTAGTGTGTTACTGTAATAGATGACCCTGGAATGGAGATGAGGCCTGGTGGGGCCATGATAACTCTCACGGCTTTGCTGTCATATATCATTCCATCTAGACTTTCATAGTTTATATTCCCAAGTGAATTATGGTCCTTCTAGTCACTATGGAGCCATTATTGCACATGTCTATACTGCACTGAGGAATAAGGATATGTCAGTAGAGGGTATCTTAAGAGCAGCAATAGGCCAAACGTTTCAGAAAAATAAGGTTGTCATCCTGTCCTAATTTCGGCCTGCTGTCTATATATCCAACTCAAACCCCATGGTTTAGCTCAGTTCACCCAGAGTTCCCCTACCTGTTATCTCCATTATACCTACTATCTTTCTTTGAGAAGATTACATTATGGAGTATGGAGGGAGGTTGTCTTTATTCCAGAGCCTCCATGCTGAGCCAGGCAAGCTGCTCTGTTGAGATCTTACTCAGGCCTATATCTTCAAAGGTACTTAGGAACCTAAGTCCTGTTTTTAGGCACCACTCTGATCCACAAAACTCCCACCCTGCTGCTGCCTAACTCTGCAGGTGTCTAATCTTGCTCAATGCCTAAGTTTTTGTGGTAAAAGTTCCCTAGGGGCCTATGTCTGATTCTGGGCGTAGGCACTGCTGTCTCTACTCTAGGTGCCTGGGCACGTATCTCCTGCTTAAGCCATAAAGCAACCCATGAACTGGAGGAAGATAGGCACGCCTTTGCCTAACTAACCTGTGAGGCCAGATCTATTGGGTCTGCTCAGAGGCCAACTAACTCCATACAAAATGGCCTGGGCGGAGGGGGAGCTGATTTATAAACTTTAGCCTGTGGTGAGAGCACTCATGTGGGATGGGGGAGACCACAAGTTCAGGTTCCCCCTCTGCCTGAGATGGAGAAGGGATTTGTACAGGGATCTGTTGCCTCTCAAGTGAGTGCTCTAACCACTAGGCGATAGTCATTCTTACTCTCTGGCTCCATTAATATTTAATTATTCAGTTAAAGTGGAATAACTACAATAGGAGAGATTCAGGGAAACCCACATCAGAATACCCTGTAGCCTAGTGGTTAGGGAACTCCCTTGAGAGATGGCAGACTCCTGTTCTCCTCATCAGACAGGGACAGGGGGACTTGAACCAGCTCCTCCTCCTCCCCCACTCCCTGGCTGTTTTGGGTGGAGTTAGGCAGCCTCTGAGCACACCTACTGGATAGGCCCTGCATGTTTGTTAGTGGAGGAGTGCCTGTCTTCCCTTGGCTCTTGGTTCACAAGCAGAGATAAGCGCCTCCCTGCAGCCCAGACATAGGCACCTAACTCTGTGAGAGGGACAGAGCTTAGCACACACCCCTCTCATCCATCTTTCCCACTGGCTAGCTGAAGCGGCTCCCTGCCTAGCGTGCTGGCTTTGTGGATCACATTCTAAGGTACCTCTCTCTCCCCATTCATTGTGTAGGAAGCCTAGACAACTAACTCAGCTTTGTGGATCAGTTTGCTCTGTGATTTTTCTAAGTGCCTAAGTCCCTTGGTGGATCCAGGCATCAGTTACTCAGTTTCTGCATTTTGTGCAAGGATGGAAGGGGGGATATATAGGGAGAATAAAAGCAGCTTTAAGCCACCTTGCACTCCTTATATGCTAGGACCAGGCGGAATCTTGTCTGGACCCTGGTGTAAGTTGGGCCAAGGGCAGCTCCAGTTTACACTCTACTTCTCATGGTCTCCTTTGGGTGCTGGGAAGTAGAAAATTGTCATAGTACATCTAGGCCACACACTCCATCAGAGGCTGGGAACTGCGCCTCAGGGAGCCATTTCTGCTCACTCTAAGGCCTCTTTACTCTCTGACAGAGCGACGTGAGAGAACCTTTAGCACAACTGAGAGACAGCCCCTAGGACTTTGCCAGTATGGTTGCCAGCTTTGTAATATTTAAAAACCAGATACCCTTCACCACCCCTTTCCGCTGAGGCCCCACCCCGTCCCCGCCCCTTCCCCCTAGGCCTCACCCTTGCCCCGCGTCTCTCCCCTGCCCCCGGCGTGGGTCAGGAGGGACTCACCTGTGGAGCTGGGGTTGGGAGCTGCAGCTGCCTGATGCAGGTAGGAGGTGGCCCTGTCTGAGTAGGGGTTGGCACAGGTGATGACTCGGCGCCTCCCCACCTCCCCGGCCCACAGTAACTGGACTTTGGGTGTCCGGTCAGTAGATCTGACCAGACACTGTCAGGTCCTCTTTACAACCAGACTTTCCTCTTGAAAACCGGACACCTGACAAGTGACAACCCTATTTGCCAGTCAAATGGAAACAAGGTATTTTGTGTCACTTATCACCAGAAATATTATAGCACAAGAGATCTGATTAAAACTCCAAAAATGTCAACATTTCACTTACATTTTATGTAACTATGATAAGTTTACAGATATTGGGAGGAGGGTGGGGTTCTGCATGCCACCATGATGGGCTGAATTCTGTTTACCTTACTCATGCATGTGGTCCCACTAACTGCTTAGGGTTTGGCCTGAGTCTAAAATGCACATGGGGAAACCAGTCTTACATCTTCTATTTCTGTTATAAAGTACATCATCTTCAAAGAAATGTAATTGCCACTTGGATATAATCTGACCTCCATCCCAACATGCACAATCTGTTACCAAAGCTGTTCAGTTGCATGAGGCTACTAGAGATGAGGAATGTTCAGTCAGATTTCTTTGATATCCTGTAAGCTCTCAATCAGTAGCCACTTTGATTACCTCACTGTTAGGGTAACCAGACAGCAAGTGTGAAAATTCGGGATGGTGGTGTAAATGGGTCCGACTCACCCCTGCGGCGCCTCCTGCTGGTGACTCTGGGGAATTAGCTCTTTCCAGCCCTGGAGCACCCTCTGCAGGCCGGTGATCCACCTGTTTAGTACTGGCCCCGTGTCCCTCCCAGGACCCCAGTGCCCTTTTACATGGGGTGCTGCCCCTTGGCAGTAACCCCTTTTTCTCTGGGTCTCCCCTCCTCAGGGAACCCTCACCCTACTATCCCCACTTCGCCTCAGTAGTGGCTACTGCTCAGTCTCTATCTAGCCCCCGTTTGCTGGGGCAGACTGCAATAGCCAGCACTCATCATCAGCAAAGGGGGTTTGGACCTGCTGCCTTGGCCTACCCCTAGGTTGCCCCCTGCAACCCCCAGTACCTTTTGCCCTATGCTAGGCCGCAGCCTGGGGTTTTCTAGGCTGGAGCTTCCCCAGCTCCTCAGCCTTTCCCCAGCCCTGCTTCACCCTAGGTACCGTGTCTCAATTCCCTGCAGCCAGGCCCATCTCCCTCTAGAGGCAGAGAGAGACTGAGTGGGTTCCTGGCTCACAGCCTTTTATAAGGGCCAGCTATGGCCTGATTGGGGTGTGGCCCAGCTGCGGCTACTTCCCCAATCAGCCCAGCTTTGAGAGCAGCAGCTCTCAAGCCCTGCCAAGCCGCTTTTAAACCCCTTAAAACCAGGAGCAGGGATCCACCCTGCAACAGGTGGGTGGGAGGTAATAGGCGCCTATGTAAGACAAAGCCCCAAATATCGGGACTGTCCCTATACAATCAGGACATCTGGTCACCCTACTCACTGTAGAATTTTAGTGTAATCTGTAAGCAAATGACTGCATTAAAAACCCAGCAGATCGTATAGGGTGACCAGACAGCAAGTGTGAAAAATCGGGATGGGGGTAGGGGGTAATAGGAGCCTATATGAGAAAAAGACCCAAAAATCGGGACTGTCCCTATAAAATCAGGACATCTGGTCACCCTAAGATAGTATATCAACTTTGTTGATATTATTCCCTGCTGAAATATGTAACATTGTTCTGACTGAGGAGTAAGTTAAATCCCAACTAAATCTACCTTGTCTGTAGCACTAGCAATACAGAAGCCATGGGTAGGAGTAGCCATGTGGATTCTCTTGCTTGCTGATTAAGGGGAATCACTTGTAGATAGTGAGCAGGGTTAAGGATGTTGATGTGACTTGCAGTCTTGTCTTTCCTTGACAAATCATATGTTTGGCATGGTCCAAAAGTGTTTATTCAGTTGTGCAATTGGTGCAGTCTACACCCTTGTGTCCCATGACAATTTTGCAACAGCAATACATGCCTTTAAGAGAATGAGGTTCTATCATTGTAATTTCCTCCTTGCAAAGCATCCAACAGTTCATCTCTTTTGCTTGCAGTCTCTTCAGTATGCAGCAACACATTTGTTCACTGCTCCAGGGCACTGGGATCATATTACACTTTCCTTGCTTATTGTACATTGACTGCTTATGAAGTATCAAGTTGACTTGGAATTGTTCATCTTGGTTTTTACACCTTTAGTGGCTATATTTGTTACCTCCTCCATAACCCTCATCTGGACAGGTAATTACATTCTGACACCACTTACCCTCTAAGGACCACAGCAGAGTATCAGATTCCAGCATGTGACCAGGTCTTTGCTATAGTGGGCATTGGATGTGGAATTCACTCCATCAGAAACCTGCCTCTCCTCCTTTTTTTTCCCTATTGTCCAGTACCTTAACTCTTTCATCCCCATATTTTATATTTTTCTCTTCCCCTCTTTTTTATGTTAGATTTCCTCTTAGATTTTTTTACAGTGAAAAGCGAGGGGGTTTTATTCTATTTTATAACATTTGAGGGCATTTTTGAAATAACAAGAAAAACAAAAGAATTGTGAATTCATTTCACCACTTTGTAGTTATTGTTTGGTAACCATTTCAGCTGTGTTCTGACTACATGTCATATAAACACATGCTAAGGGCCACACGGTAGTCAGCCCATGCACAGGCATGCAAAGTGGAGAGAGTACAAAGAGCTTCCATTCTCTTTTATCTCCTGGGTTGCAGGAAGCCACAATTATAGCTAGGGCCCTACCAAATTCACGGCCACGAAAAACGTGTCATGGACCGTGAAATCTGGTCTTTTGTGTATTTTTACTCTGTGCTATACACATTTTACAGGGGAGACCAGTGTTTCTCAGGCCTGGTCTACACTAGGAGTTTATGTCGAATTTAGCAGAGTTAATTCGACTTAACCGTGCACCCGTCCACACCAGGAAGCTAATTAGTTCGACCTAGAGGGCTCTTTAGTTCGAATTCTGTACTCCTCCCCGACGAGGGGAGTAGCACTAAATTCGACATGGCTATGTCGAATTAGGCTATGTGTGGATGGAAATCGACCTTAGTAGCTCCGGGAGCTATCCCACAGTGCACCACTCTGTTGACGCTCTGGACAGCAGTCCGAGCTTGGATGTTCTGACCAGTACATAAGAACATAAGAACATAAGAAAGGCCGTACCGGGTCAGACCAAAGGTCCATCTAGCCCAGTATCTGTCTACCGACAGTGGCCAATGCCAGGTGCCCCTGAGGGAGTGAACCTAACAGGCAATGATCAAGTGATCTCTCTCCTGCCATCCATCTCCATCCTCTGACGAACAGAGGCTAGGGACACCATTCTTACCCATCCTGGCTAATAGCCATTTATGGACTTAGCCACCATGAATTTATCCAGTCCCCTTTTAAACATTGTTATAGTCCTAGCCTTCACAACCTCCTCAGGTAAGGAGTTCCACAAGTTGACTGTGCGCTGCGTGAAGAAGAACTTCCTTTTATTTGTTTTAAACCTGCTGCCTATTAATTTCATTTGGTGACCCCTAGTTCTTGTATTATGGGAATAAGTAAATAACTTTTCCTTATCCACTTTCTCAACATCACTCGTGATTTTATATACCTCTATCATGTCCCCCCTTAGTCTTCTCTTTTCCAAACTGAAGAGTCCTAGCCTCTTTAATCTTTCCTCATATGGGACCCTCTCTAAACCCCTAATCATTTTAGTTGCTCTTTTCTGAACCTTTTCTAGTGCTAGAATATCTTTTTTGAGGTGAGGAGACCACATCTGTACACAGTATTCGAGATGTGGGCGTACCATGGATTTATATAAGGGCAATAATATATTCTCAGTCTTATTCTCTATCCCCTTTTTAATGATTCCTAACATCCTGTTTGCTTTTTTGACCGCCTCTGCACACTGCGTGGACATCTTCAGAGAACTATCCACGATAACTCCAAGATCTTTTTCCTGACTCGTTGTAGCTAAATTAGCCCCCATCATGTTGTATGTATAGTTGGGGTTATTTTTTCCAATGTGGATTACTTTACATTTATCCACATTAAATTTCATTTGCCATTTTGTTGCCCAATCACTTAGTTTTGTGAGATCTTTTTGAAGTTCTTCACAATCTGCTTTGGTCTTAACTATCTTGAGTAGTTTAGTATCATCTGCAAACTTGGCCACCTCACTGTTTACCCCTTTCTCCAGATCATTTATGAATAAATTGAATAGGATTGGTCCTAGGACTGACCCTTGGGGAACACCACTAATTACCCCTCTCCATTCTGAGAATTTACCATTAATTCCTACCCTTTGTTCCCTGTCCATTAACCAGTTCTCAATCCATGAAAGGACCTTTCCTTTTATCCCATGACAGCTTAATTTACGTAAGAGCCTTTGGTGAGGGACCTTGTCAAAGGCTTTCTGGAAATCTAAGTACACTATGTCCACCGGATCCCCCTTGTCCACATGTTTGTTGACCCCTTCAAAGAACTCTAATAGATTAGTAAGACACGATTTCCCTTTACAGAAACCATGTTGACTATTGCTCAAGAGTTTATGTTTTTCTATGTGTCTGACAATTTTATTCTTTACTATTGTTTCAACTAATTCAACTAACCAGCCACACAGGAAATGCCCAGGGAAAATTTGACACGCTCCGGTGCCTTGTGGATGTTCTGCATGACCACAGGCATGAGGACAGAGCCCCCCTGCACTGTATCTGGAACCGCCCTCCCCCGCCACAAAGTCCCAAACCTCCCTCACCCAAAGTAACAAGAAGGAGGGGTGACAGGGGCCGTGAAAACTGTCACTGCACCCCTGCAGAGTGCACAAATACAAGAAGGCTCTCATTCCCTAAATGTTGAGAAGTCCTTCCCTTCCTGGCTCACCGAAGCCCCAATCCCAGTTTCATCCCCTAACTGTGTAGTTGATTATTAAAAGTAGTTTGCTGTTAATTACTATTTCCGTCAAGTTTTTCTACAGAAGACTGTCTGTGAAGGGGGGGGGGGGCGGAAGGGGGTTGTTAATTGCATAGGACAGTCACCTTTACCAGGGTACAGACACGGGGGCAGGATCAACAGCAGGTCACACACACAGTGCACTCAGTAGGCACCCTGGTCGGTCTGGGAGGTGTTTTCCATGTTCTGTGTGGGTGGGGAGTACGCGACTTTGTGGCATGTGAGGGCGGTTACAGAACATATGCAGCGGTCCTTGTCCCAGATCACAGAGCCACGCATCAGGGGAATCTGTAACCGTCCTCCCACCGCCACAAGGTCACATAGCCCCGCACACAGAGTCCCGAAAAGGAGGGATGGCAGGCTCTGTTGAAACAACCAGTCCGGCACTGCAGACCGCTCTAGGAGCAGGAGCCTATCATTCCTCGAGTGTAGAAGCGGTGTTAACATCACTGCACACCCTACCCACCACAGTCTGCGTCCCTGTTTCAACCCTTTAACGCGAATTCATTAATAAAGAAAACGTTGTTAATTAACAATGTTCCATTAACTTTATTTTTAAACATGTGTTGGAAGGGGGGAAACGTGGTGAACGGGGTATGTAACCGCAGAAGAAAGTCAACAGTAACTGAAGCAGGGGCAGGTTCAGCTTCTCTGTAAAGAAACTGAACAGTCACAGGTTACCCTGCTCCCTGAGGAACCTAGCTTTCAAAGCCTCCCGGATGCACAGCGCTTCCCGCTGGGCTCTTCTAATTGCACGGCTGTCTGGCTGAGCATAATCAGCAGCCAGGCGATTTGCCTCAACCTCCCATCCCGCCATAAAGGTCTCCCCCTTGCTCTCACAGAGATTGTGGAGCACACAGCAAGCTGCAATAACAATTGGGATATTGGTTTCGCTGATATCCGAGCGAGTCAGTAAGCTCCTCCATCTCCCCTTGAGACGTACGAAAGCATGTTGAATGATGACAGTTACCCAAGACCACCCTCGACACATTTTTCCCCCCAGCATGCATTGTGGGGAAATCCCAGAATTCAAATGGGCAGCGGGGACTGCGGGAACTGTGGGATAGCTTCCCACAGTGCACCGCTTCCAATGTCGACGCTTGCCCCGTTAGTGTGGACTCACAAAGTCGAATTAGTGTCCTTAGTGTGGACACACAAATTCGACTTTGTAAGGTCGATTCCACAAATTCGAATTAAGTTAAATCGAACTAATCTCGTAGTGTAGACATACCCTCAGACTGGGGGTCCCGACCCAAAAGGGGGCAGCAGCGGGGTTCCAAGGTTATTGTAGGTGGGTCATGGTATTGCCATACTCACTTCTGCACTGCCTTCAGAGCTGGCTGGCCGGAAAGCGGCAGCTACTGGCCAGGCATCCAGCTCTGAAGGCAGCACTGCCAGCAGTAGCATAGAAGTAATGGTGGCAAGGGGCGGCCGGTGAGTGGCGGCTGCTAGCCGAGGGCCCAGCTCTGCAGGCAGCAGCACAGAAGTAAGGGTGGCAATAGCATAACATGCCATCCTTACTTCTGTGCTGCTGCTGGCGGTGACGCTGCCTTCAGAGCTAGGCTCCCAGCCAGCAGTTGCCGCTCTCCAGCCACCCAGCTCTGAAGGCAGCACTGCAGCCAGCAGCAGCGTGGAAGTAAGGGTGGCAATACCACAATCCCCCTACAATAACCTTGCGACGCCGCCCCTCCATACCCTTTTGGGTCAGTACCCTACAGTTGCAACACTGTGAAATTTCAGATTTAAATAGCTGAAATAATGAAATTTATGATTTAAAATCCTCTGACCATGAAATTGACCAAGTGGACTGTGAATTTGGTAGGGCCCTAATTATAGCCATTGCTGTTCTGATCAGTGGCTCTGTGGGCTAGTGCCTTTAAGGGTGTGAGTTGCATCAAAAGGGCAGAGAGAAGGCAGGGTTATGGAATACCACTCCTCCACAGCAGCCAGTAGCTCTCGCTTGCTACAGATGGAATATTGCACCCTCTTTAGCATAGGGACCATCTCCTTGGATGCGTATGTACAGCGCCTAGCGCAACAGGGCCCTGATCCTCAGGAAAATCTCTCTGGGTGCTATTGTAATAAATATGAAATAAGGGGTGGCACAGCAGTTGTTGTCTCCAGGAGATTTGGGCACAGTGTCTCCCATAGAGAGAGCTGTTTGAAAAATTTCAAAGTATTCTACATTTTGATGATTTATTTCTGCATTTTTTTTTCCTACCAGCTCTCCTCCTGGATCTTCCTGTTGGGCTGTACGGGCCTTGCACTGCCCCCTGTTCTGAGCTAGGCCTCAGGGCCAGATTATGCTACTATTTATACCACTGAGCAGTGAATTCATGGTTATTGTCATTCGTATGTGCTAAAGCTGAACAATCATCCTGCAGATATCTAAGGCCCTGAACCTGAAAAGCACTTGGTACAGATAGAATCCTGTGCTAGCACAGTGCCCCATTTCTCTGCCTGCATTCAGGGGTCCACCAGCCTAGAGTAACTTGTAGGATCAGGGCCTAAATTAGTTGTTTGATCATTAATAATAAAAATATATATTCAGCATCAAACTCAGCACTTAGCTTTACATTCCAAAACACTGTGCTAGTATGTCTAGAGAGTGAAGTTTCTGGTTGCAACAGTCATGATATTAACAACGGTTTTTTACTAAAACCATCTTTTAGAAGTTTAATAATGTGTGTCTGTTCATTGATAAACCTAAAATCAGTATTTAATTGCTGTGTCATAAATATCTTATTAAAGCTAAATTAGATCCTTATTTGAGACACTTGAGATAATGACCCAATTTTTTTTTCCTTGTAATTGTAAGGAGAACAAAAGGTCTTCTGTGTGTGGATTAGTTATAGGGAATGTGTAGATCCCCTCACAGGATCAACTTACAAATACTTGCTTAACGATTTTAGCTGGGAATTATGTTAGCTTCCTGAACTTTGCATAGTACAGAAACGTGAATTGATGCAGAAATCCTATAACTAATGGTTTCAAATGCAAAAAATGTGATGAAGTCATATGTTATTTTGAGGTCAGGGTTAATTAACTGCTTCTATTGAGCTCATATTTTATTGTTGCAGCCTGAAACTACCAGTTTAATTGGTGATAATCTAGGGCCTGATCCCACAAATCCCTTTTCATGTGAGTAGTCCCATTCGTTTTGATGGACTACAGTGAGCAGGCTTCACAGAATCATGTTGTAATGTTTTGCTACATGTCTCTGGATTAAGATGATTTTTGTTTCCAGTGCTTCTCTTTTTGTTTTGTTTGGCATGAGGAGATGTTGCTCTGGACCTGTCCTTGGGTATAATCTGTTGTTAAATACCTGAAAGGAATTTATTTTCTCACCTGAATTTTCACACTAAAATTATATATATGTGAGCAGACACTACACAGAAAGAATTTGATACCAGAGGAAAACTATCTGTTCCTTGTTTTGGCTGTATGCCACTACTTCCCTCCTTGTGCTCCCATGAGGCCTACTGAGACACAATGCAGGAGGGATAGTTCAGTAGTTTGAGCATTGGCCTGCTAAACCCAGGGTTGTGAGTTCAATCCTTGAGGGGGCCATTTAGGGAAATATGGTAAAAATCTGTCTGGGGATTGGTCCTCCTTTGAGGAGGGGAGTTGGATTAGATGACCTCCTGAGGTCCCTTCCAACCCTGATATTCTGTTTCCTTCTTATTCTCAAGAACCATTCTGTAGTGGACCTACCTCCCCTCAGGGAGGCCCTGTCAAGTAGTTGTATCCAGTCCAAAGAGCATAGAATATTAGGGTTGGAAGGGACCTCATCTACTCCAACCCTCTGCTCAAAGCAAGACCAATCCTCAGACAGATTTTTGCCTCAGATCCCTAAATTGCCCCCCCAAGGATGGGGTTCACAACCCTGGGTTTAGCAGGCCAGTGCTCAAATCACTGAGCTATCCCTCCCCTCCCCCAAGGGTCTTCTGCTGCTCCTGGGCTACCTTTCACCATGCCCATTCCTACAGTGCTGAGCTTCTCCTGAAGGCCCAGCCCCGACTTGAGCCACTGGCCCTCGGGATTTCTTCTCTGGAGTCCTTCCCCTAGTCTGGTTCTCCCCAGACTGGATATTTATTCCCAGGCCATCTGCCAGGAGGTTGGCGTTTCCCAGCCTCCTCCGGCCATGCCACCCTCTCCTTCCAGGGCCAGTTACAGGAGACTCCTCCCCCCTGTATCTCTCTTCCAGCTGAGTTTCCCCGCTCCCCCATCACCCAGCTCTTCCCCAGCTGAGTCTGATAAATGAATTGAGCCACCTGCTCCCCAGCCAGTTAGGATCAATTGCAGAGGCTTATCTGTGACAGGCGAGGCTGAGCCTATCTCCCCATAAAGGGCCAGCCAGCCTGTGACAGTCTATAAAATGTCTGTCTAAATATAATCTATAACAGGGGTCAGCAACCTTTCAGAAGTGATGTGCCGAGTCTTCATTTATTCACTCTAATTTAAGGTTTTGTGTGCCGGTAATACATTTTAACGTTTTTAGAAGGTCTCTTTCTATAAGTCTATAATATATAACTAAACTATTGTTGTATGTAAAGTCAATAACGTTTTTAAAATGTTTAAGAAGCTTCATTTAAAATTAAATTAAAATGCAGAGCCCCCCGGTCCAGTGGCCAGGACCAGGGCAGTGTGAGTGCCACTGAAAATCAGCGCACGTGCCGCCTTTGGCACATGTACCATAGGTTGCCTACCCCTGATCTATAATAACATAATCTAAATATATGTTGCTATTTAATGCATTCCGTTTATCAATTTAGGGTCCTGAAATAAGCCATTTTGTCTTAGTCGCTGGGGAACCGATTAAGGAATCCGTGGTACAACATGGTAAGCATTTCTAGTAAACAAACCACTGGTTGGCTGGTTGATGGTTTTGTCTTGTAAACTAGAAGAAAGAATTCCAAGGATGTGCACCATCTCCCATACCTGCCAGCTTTTGGAGCCTGTTATGTTCCTCTCCATCACAAATACAGTGATTGAAAATGAAAGTCAGTGCCTCCCATGTTCCCCAGCCAGTTTGTTTGTATATGAGATAGTGCTGTTGGACTCAAGGTGTATTCTTTGTATTTCTGTATTCTAAAAATATAATATACTATATTTTTAAAGTACTATACTTTTCACTTTTAGCATGTTTTCCATCCATGTTTGTTTGAAACATTTTAAAAATAACATGAACCCTGAAAAAACTCTCATGAAATCCATTAGGGACTTCACTATTGCTATTGATTTTTTTTGTGGGGGAGGGGAAGGAAGTGCTCAGATACTAACATGATGGGTGACGGTTGTGTACTGGAAAATGAAAGACATCTGACATGGTGCGGTGGGCAGGGGGAAAGTTGGGAACCATGGGTGCAGATAGTATGAGCAAGCTGTTTCCTAGAATGTCAGTTAAGTTAGAGTTTCTCCACACGTCTGTTGACTCTCTTTGCTTTGTCTCTGCCTTCATTAAAAACTTTAAAATTTGATTCACATCCCATTAAAGTCAACAGGAGATCTTCTCTTGACTTACGTGGGCTTTGGGTCAAGTTCTTAAAGAGGAGTTTAAATATAACTGTCTGAACCTGCAGCATTTGACTTCATTTTGTAAATATGATGGTATCTGTGGCCAAAAGGGAGCACTGTGATCGTCTCCCCTGACCTCCTCTGTAACACAGGCCATAGAACTTCCAGAGATACTGTTGAGAATTTCTGCACTACTAGTAATACCTAGCTGTTAATATGGCACTTTTCATCAGTAGATCTCAAAACGCTTTACCAAGGACATCACTATCTTTATCCCCATTTTACAGATGGGGAAACTGAAGCACAGAGAGGTGAAGTGACTTGTCCAGGTCGCCAAGCTGGGAAGAGATCCCATATTTTCCAAGTCCCAGTCCAGTGCTCTGGCCACTAGGACACACTGCCTCCCCACACTAGAGCACACTGAAGTAGTGCCTCCGAAGGGAAGTTTACAGTAAATCAAACAGGGTCATGTGCTGTACTTGGGATGGATAGCAGTGTGGGAAGGAGAGCAGAGAAGCCAAATGTTAAATGAGGCATTTAAGTTTAAAATATTTTTAGATTAAATAGTATTTGAATTAAAATGAATAGTTAATTAACTGATTATAATGTAGTGGGGAAAGGCACTATTTGTACAGGGTAAAATTCCCCCTTTGGCAAAGGACCTGTTGAAACCCTATGATTCCCCTTGCAAATGGAGGGAGGGAGGGGAGAGGGGAAGGGGAAGACACAGAGAGCAGAAGACTCAGCACATCCTGCCTGGGGAAGGGAACTCCATGCCATCCCTGAATGAAGCAATACAGCAAGGTCAAGCCACAATCACTGGGGACAAACTGGTTGGCAGGGGTAGAATGTTGCATTCAGAAAACAGGTGGCAAAAGACTAAAGCCACAAATAATATAACAATGTGTGTTTCAAAAATAATTTCTCTATTAAGTAAGAGATCACACCTGAAAAGATTGGATTAAAATTATTTTCTATCCTAGGGCCATTTGTGATGAATACTCAGGAAGAAATTATCCAAGCAATTGATGATTACAGAAATGCAAAAAATGGATTTGAGAGAGCTGCCACCTG
Source organism: Mauremys mutica (assembly GCF_020497125.1). Taxonomy (NCBI): domain Eukaryota; kingdom Metazoa; phylum Chordata; order Testudines; family Geoemydidae; genus Mauremys; species Mauremys mutica. The sequence continues at coordinate 228,154,322 of NC_059072.1, forward strand.
GAAGTCAAAGATAGGAAACCAATGATCTGCAATGTTAAGAGTGTAGCTGGGTGTTTCATATTTACATAATTAGGGTCTGATCCTGCAAACCCTTACACATGTGAGTAGTCCTGTTGCCTTCAGTGGAACTACTCATATGCGTAAAAATTACTGGATCAGGCCAGTAGCGTATATTTAGTATAAATAATTACCAAGGTGTGTATGTGTGAATAATGTTTTTTGAGGGTTAATGCTACATTTTTGCATATATATGTATATGTGTGTGGAAATGCATTAAGTGATTTTGTTTTGGTGTACAAAATATATTTCTCTTTTGCTGCAATAAAGACTTTCATTTTAAATCTATTGCTTCATAAGGTCTCTTTAAATAAAATTATTTATTTAAACTATTTACTTTCCTTTGTGACACTCCATTAAGCAGATCTTACAGCCCAGAAGATTTAAAAGAGTATGTGGTCGTCTCCCCTTTTTAAAATAAAAAAAAGGGGCGGGGGGGAAACTAGCTATTTTAGTGCGTGTGCTGTGGAAGAACGTGTGCTGAAGTTTCATGTTTCAGGTAATCTTTTTAAAATAATGGCAGTCTAGATTGCATCAGTTAGTTTAAAAACTGCGATGCTATTGGTAGGGACAGAATGGGATTAGAGCCAAAGTTTGACTCTGTTTCTGCCAAAGTCTGTATCAGATTTAAGACACATGCTTCTGCAAGCTTCCACAAAGGTTGTGAAAAAAGTTTTAATACAGAGTTGGATTACAGCTCTCTGTAGCTCAAAACATTGGCCGTTATACTACCATCTTAAAAGGCAGCTGTAACACAGAGCACGGAGTATAGCATATTTTTATATTTTCTGGACCACAAATGAATTGAGTCCCTTTGTGAGTCCAGATGGGAGATCAGTTAATAACGTTAATGTGAATCTGTACCTGGTTACTTGTGAGAGTATCCGATAAAACCAAGCAAACCCTTAAAAACTTTTTTCAAATGTATCTAAAGAACATTCTACGAAATGACATTGTCTAGGTGAATTATAATTGTGTTGGATGAGACAACAGTTATTTACTTTCTCACGTGCATATTCTGTTTGGATTTACAACTGAAATTTTGGAAGCTTTTTTTTTAATTGTTGCAAGAAATGCATTTCAAAACAGAGCCTTCCAGCTGTATGATATCAACTGCGTAGTAATCTGTGGATCTTAAACATCAGAATGTACAAACCGTGGGCAACCTTGAATATTTTCATGGTGTCTTTTCTGCATTTCCTGCAGGGATCTGATTATGAGTATGGACCTGTGAAGGTAGGTGGGCTTTAATTTACTAATACAGCAAATCTCAATTTGTCTGAGAATACATGAATTGCATTGCATGAAGTGGTGGTAGTGTCTAAATGATTTTTGTTTGTTTACCTATTTGGTGATGTGAATTATTGTTGTTCAGTTACACCGATATCAAGTAAGCAGAGAGGAACCAGTATTCTGTACTAAATAGTTTAATCCATAATCATTGTTTGATAGTTTTGCCCTTTTAAATTTGCCTTACAACGTTTCTGCCTTAAATAAATCCTTTAATATCAGTTTTAAAAATAAAAAATTAACTTGAAAGTCAGAAAATTTAGATTTTTTTTTTAAAATAGATGCTCCTTATCATTTTGCATTAGTATATTATCTAGGGAATTACTTACAAGGTATAGTAAGATTTCCTCTGAAGCACTTGTTCAGTAATTTGCCACCAATTAATGTCTCTTCTCACTGTTGTTAAAAGACTTTATCCAGATTTTTAACCTATGCAGTGACAGATAATAATACAGCATATTGACCAGAGATTCAGTTTTCTTCTGAATGGGATTTGTACATTGAAAATTAAGATGAAGCATCCTCATGAATGTGGGACTTTTCAGATCTGACTTTTTGAGAAAATGTAAATACCCCCTCAGACAGTAATTTCTAAAGGAAACCAAGAGTCAAATAAGATTCCTAGTTTGTAGGATTTCCAAGTCACAGTTAATCCAGTGTGCTCCTGAGACACTAGCAAGTCCTTGTGACATTAAGGAAAAAAAACACCACCAGTTACTCTTGTTCTTACTTCAGAGAACGTCTTCCTTTGCTAAGCAATGACCACATACTAGTCCATAAAACGCACTGAATTTTGACCTCTGTTCCAAGAGGCTGGGTTGCACACACAAACGCAGAGATCCACTACAAGAATGACAATTAGCATTAGTGCATGATATGTGTTTGAGAATGACAAATGACTAGTCCCTCTGCATCCTCCTGGTATGAAGTTTTAATTTACATCGTGAACAGTCTGTAATTTGAAACAGTGAAGACTAGTATAATCAGTTTGTTCATTTCCTTTGCACCTTGATTGACAAATCATTGGTTTCTTCCATGGAGATGACTAAACCTATATGTGAGTGGGTGCACAACAGAAGTAAAAGATATGATGAGAACTCTGTCTGCAGATACAGCACAGAGTGCTAATTCAGTATATTGGTAGTCCAATAGTTATGTGAGTAAAAAGTCTTTCACTGAATTTTGTAACAGTATACGCTCCCCCAAGAATAAATACAATGGCTTATTTAGCTATGATATTCTTAATAGCTTTTCTACACACTGTACGTACTATGATGCCACTGTCATGCAGTCTTTTCAACATATGTACAGCTGTAATGGTTGACATTTGGCTGCACTGTCAATTAGTCACAGTTTGGCCATAACGTATTACTGCAGTATAAGACCAGTTACGCTCCAGCACTAAAATGAAGGTGTGGTGTAGGTCACTCTAAAAAAAGATCTGTGTTTCAAGTGGACTTCACCGCATGATAAAAACCAAAGTTAATTTCTCTGCTTTCTCATACTTGAAATATTCTTCTCTTTTTTGTGGAGAGAGAGATTAGTGGTTGGGTTTTAAGCACATTTAAGTTTTAATATTTTACTTCTTGATATCAAGATTTTGATACTATTTTGACATTTACTTCAGATGAATTTCCTAAAAATACAACTCTTTAATGTAATGATGTTTAACGTAATCCATAGATTCCTAGCCATTAGGGAGAGAAAATGCCATTTGATTAATCTAGTCTAACTGCCTGAATTTTGCAAGACTCCGATCTACAGCACTTCTACTATTGTCTGGCCTCTTCCCCTGGTAGTTTAACCACTGCCCAGTTGCTCCTCTTGGGTACGATCATCTCTTCTGTTATGCCGTACAGAAGGGAGTAAATGGACCTAAGAGGCCATGTGGCAAGGAAATATAGCTATGTAGGATCATATTGTGACTTATCTGGTGCTATTTAGCTGTTAAGTATTTCTCCTGCTTGCAAATAGCAGCTCTGTCACCCCAGAGGGTTGCATATGTAACCAAGGATGCTACGAACATTACTTTAGTTGCAGAACACAGAAAATATATAGCAATTCATACCATAAACTTCTAAAGCTCTTTTATGTCAATGAGAGCTGTGACTGAGTAACAACTGCAGAATAGAGATGTGTGTAGTATATTAAAAATTACACTCACGTGCCGTTAAGGAACATTAGTTGGGTTGCAAAGTCAAGCATGCAAAAGTCAGAAAATGCCAGAATTAAGATTGATTTTTGGGTGCTTGACTCTGCAACCCTAAATAATATTTTACATACAAAATATGTGTGGAATTTCCCAAATTAACACCTCCCCCCCCAAAAATAACATCATGTGGCATCATATTGCCATCCACATAGTTCATCAGCAGGGTTGGAACCTTTAGATCCACCACAGACCTCTGCCATTTGAGGTAAGAGAGTAACTAATAGCAATGGTAGGTGTCTCCTCTGTGTGGCCCAGTGCTAGAGGGGGGGATGAGATACACACTTTGCCAGTAGGTTTCACAGATATTTGCTGACTGCAGAGGAATGTTGAGAACCCCAGGAATTTTGGGTTGCATTCCAGGCTCCGTAGGGTAGAGTCTCTAGTGGGCACAGACCCTTCTGCCCATTCCCCCCTCTCCCCGCCTAGGATTGCCAACTTTCCCTTATTACAAGGGAAGTCCATTATTTTTCCATCTCTGTACAACAAGACCGGGACTTGCTGAGTGCTGCAAAAAGCAGATAGAAATATGCCTGGTGAATGTAGATGAGTGCTGCTTATTAATTATTATTGATGAAGATAATACTATCAGGAGAAGGGGTGGGGTGGGGATGCTAAGAGAATAGTCCCTTATTTTTTAAATACAGTGTTGGGAATCCTACAGGCCTCACCCCAAGCTTGAGCCCTTCTGCCCTGCCCAGTCTCTTCCCTACTCCCGGCTCCTCATGCCAGACCCATTCTCCTCATCTAACTGGCATTCAGTTCTGTAGCTCCTCACCCCACTCCAGGTATCCTTGCCCAACCAGTCCCAGTTTTCCCCTCTGAGCAACCATCTGCCCCCTCCCCACACCCAGTCCCAATCTCCTTGCCCCACCGGTCCCAGTTCCTCCCCTCCCAGCATCTCCATCTAAGCTGTTTCTCTCCCCATCATCTACTCACTGATTCCCCTGCCCATCTTCCCAATTCCCACTGGCTCCCAATCTCATCCTGGGCTCCTCCTCCAGTCTCAATGTCCCCACCTCACCGGGCTCCTTGTCCAGCCTGTCTCAGTTGTCCCCTCACACCCTGGCTCCTTGCTAGATATGTCTCCCCTGCCCAGTAGTTCCCAATCCCAGTCTTGACAGTTCCAGCCCTCCTTACCCCCCAGCTCTGTCTCTGATCCCAGTTCCCTGCCCCAGCTTCAACATCTCCCCCCACCCTCCCATTTCCCTCTCTGGCTCCCCGTCCCAGCCACCATCTCCCTTCCTGCCAGCCTCCAGTGCCAGTCTTCCTGCCTCCACCTTCGGCCCCTTATCCCAGTCTCCTCCCCACCCACCCTCAGGTCTGGCTCTTGATCCCTGTGCATTCAAATTAGGCAATGTCCTTCTCCACACTGCCTGAGCCCAGAAGATGGGGCATTGCATACACCAAAGAGACAGACTCCCTGCTTTCGGTTTTGGGGCCTGTGCCTGGCCCAGCCACCCTTAGCTGCAATTACAAGGGAAGTCCTGCTCACCCTGGGCTGGAGCATGCTCAGTGCAGATGGAACCTTTAGAGATTTCAGCTGCTAAACTCTAAATCATCTCTACAGAACATGTGAGAGCTGTGCTTTTTCAAAGGCTGATAATTTGGGTGGATTTTCATGCGAATGGCAAAAGGCACATTCCTGACACAAAGGCCATCTGCTTATCAAACTTCAAGTAACTGCTCCACAGCCTGGGGGGGGGGGGGGAGCGGGAGCTTCTAAATTAAAGGTCACCAGTTTTTTAACATGAGCTAAATGGTGTATTTTTCTGTAAACTCATTCATGGAAATGGCTGAAGCATTTTGGCTGAAACTTTCCAAAAACAAAATTCAGCCAGAGGCAGACATTTGCCAGGAAAAAATTCATCCTGAACAGTTAAACTTTGGTAAAGTTATGAGCAACTGAAAACAAAGTCTTCTAATGGGAAGTGTTGGGGCATCCTTCATAATAGATAATGCTGCCAGCCCCATCTAAAATAATGGCAGGCATCGGTAGTGACTCTACAGCAAAGGTCGTGTTGCGATTGGCACAAAATTGGAAATCCTTCTAATTCACACTTTAATGATTGGACCCAGGCTGCAAAATTTGGCACACTGGCTCTTCAGACAGCAATTGCATTTTCCATGTCACTTTTTGAAGACTGTTTATTAATTTTTGCAGAGAAAACATTAAGAAATGTTCCCTTGTTGAAATTTTATCCTGACAGTCTCTTATTTTTAGGAATCTGCTGGCTAAACAACCTCAACCATCTTTTCCTATCTCTCTCCCAGAAATTCTCTATTTTTAAGTATCACAGGCATAGGCCACTTTTTCCAGAACTTTAAAATTAAATACTAAAAGAGCGATTCCTTTTATTCATCATAACCCAACTGATCTCCACCAGAAAAGCCAATGGAACTGCTCCGAACTGTCAGCTACTTCTGTTCTCCAACACTACAGGTGTCTTTGTAATGGAGCTGCAAGTTCCTCATCTCTGAAACTTGGCCTTCAACTTTCTCTGCCCCTTTTCACCCTCTGCTAACCCCTCTTTGAAACGGAGAGATGCAGCCTAAGTTGTCAGATCCACAGCCCACCTCTCCTGCCGAAGTCTGCTCCCTCTGGCAGACCTCCTGTAGTTATTAGAGAGGAGCTCTGGGCTTACAGACCTGAGGAAGACCATTGGACTGGAACTCCTCTGCTAAACTTGACTGCAAGATAAGGGATCCTAGATATTCCCCAGCCCCATGAAAACCACTGTACCTTCTCTAATTACTCATGCATCCACACACAGTTAAAACCACCCCTTTTCTAGGCACCCCACACTCATACAGTTAAATCTGTAGAGGCTGTTTGCAGTCCAACAGTCTTCCGGAGGCCCATCAGACTGGGATTCCCACAGGAGGCTTACCAGAGGTAGAAACTGCCTCCATACCACAACTGGTACATCCATTCCTGTGGCATGGCCCTCACCAATCCACCCAGCTTGCTCTGCTGCACAATGTGGAGAAAGGGGGCGTGGGTCTGTCTTCAATATGATATTCATCTCCAGGGGTACATAGCTAGAGCAGGCCTTATGCCTCTGCGATCACAGGGAGTGTGAATGTAAACGATCTTCATTCAGGGTGCCCAGGGAGGAGGGAGGTTCTACTTTTCCTTTCTAAAAGCCGGTCGTGCTCTGTCCCTTAATGACCACACTGGCATTGTCTTTCAGACAAAAACTATGCATCAGTGCAGTGCCATCTATAACCCTGCTGCTGAGGTCAGGAAATTGGAAGCTGTGGAGTGTGTGTGACATTAAATTCTGAGGCTGACCTGCTTAAAGATGAGCTTGTAGGATGCAACACCCTGAAAAACCAAAATCCAATTGAGGAGATTTTGCAAAACTAAAACACAGCATCCTAGCTCCTTCTCAAGTGCCAGCTGTGGTCAGTGGCTGTGTTCTGCAGAAGATTTTGCCCACCTTTTGTAAAAAGATGAGTCAGTGAATTTCCTATCACATCTGACTCTTTCCTTGTGGAGGCTACAACACCTGGAAGCAGAGCCTAGCACACAGTGACCAATAGAAAGGGAGTTTCAAGGCTGCTGGAAAACATTCCCTGCTTTTAACTAGGCATCTCTTCAGTGTTCCTTTCACCTCACTTTCTATAACAGTTAGCAAACTGTTTGAAACTGCCAGTATGAAACAGTGGCTTTCAACAACAGTTCTTGCTTTTGCTGTACCTTTGCTGATGTTGATTTACGGTGACTGAAGTTGATAGTCACTATGAGCAATGTCTTACAAAACCTGCACAATGTTTCTATGCTTCCTCTGAAGAGTACGATTTCCCTCCAGTAAATCATGGAGAAAGCCGGTTTGTTCCTGGCTTCTATCTCTCATCAACTTTCAAAGCAACACAGGAAGATTAAAGCAGAATTCTGTTTTATTGCCATCCCACACTGCATCAGTCCTTGACTCTTTTCTTATCCATTTGGAAAGGAAACTAATAATGCTGTTACCTTAGATAGCACAACTCTTGTTCATGAGAAACAGCAGGAGAAATCCTCCTGACTGCACAGTCTCAGTAGGAAATGTAATGTCTGGAGATTCAGCAGACCTCTCTTAATACGATGAGCTGTTTAGGGTAATCAAACACAGGCTGGCAGATGCTTTCAATCAATCATTAGCTGTTTGAACTAAAGACAACAGCTAACTAAACAGGGACATCAATCTTGGCCCACAACTGGAAGGCTATAAAACTGGTGGGGAGAAGCTATGGTAGACGGGGAGTGGAAGACATTTTCAGACAATCGTGGGGGGTCACCATTCTGCTGGTTGGTGATCACAGTGAAATAAAAATAAGCAAGTAACTTGGATATAGCAAACATTTACTTATTGATGGTCTTCCTCTGCATCCCTTACTCATGCCTTGTCTACATGAGAGATTTGCTTTAGCTGTACCACCAGCAACCAGTCATCAGTGTTGTTGCACTAGTGCAAACTCCTAGCGTTGACAAACAAATCAGAAACAAGGCTAGCCTGCTTGAAAATGGGGTACGCTACTCTGATGCAAATTGGGGCTTGTAGCAGATTTGCCTGTCTGCAGTAGTGGTTTTGTACTGGTGCAGGTACTCCAGTGGCTAGCTGCAATCCCCAGAGTGGATGAGGCCTGAGTAGTGTTTACCCACACGCACAGTATTGACCACTCACCATCCACTTGAAGCAGCGTATTCTTATGCACTGCTTTAAATCTAGATTTGGTTTTGTTGAGGGCTTTTTAAAAATCATTATCATAAAAAACCTCACATAGCAGTTGTGTTGTTATAGTGAAGTGACTGGGGACTATGTTTATTTTAAAACCTCTTGATATAGCAAGTGAGTGCACTTATAAAAGCTTATCAAAAGGGGCTTTAAAATAAACATTGTTTTCAGTCCCTTAGGGCTAACTCTTGCCCTGAAGGCACAGCCATAGTACAGAGTGGAGGGGTGCCCGACTGCCGCAGGTGAGCAGTAGGAGGCGTTCTACTCCAAGGAGGCAGGATACCTCTCAGAGCTCACTGGCACACAATGAAAGCACACGTGCAAAGCCGTCCCTTGGGTAGGGAGAATCGGGGCACTTTGGGGGGCCCCACGCTTCAATAAAATCAGGACCGTCCCGATATTTAGCCCTTTGTCCTGCGTCCCAACTGATGTACAGTCGGGCCGCCATTTGTCCTGATATTCAGGTGAGGAGGCGGGTGGGGAGGTGAGGCAGGAGGCAGGCAGGCGAGCGGGGTGAGGAGGTGAACGAGGAGGTGACAGGCAGGCGGATGGCGAGGAGGAGACCAGCGGGTGGAGGGGTGGGGTGGGCGGGCTGGATGGATGGCGAGGAGATTAGCGGGGAGGTGAGCGGCGGGCAGGCGGGTGAGGAGGCAAGTGGCAGGTGAACAGTGGGGTTGGGGGTGAGGAGGCGAGCAGTGGTCAGGTGCGCCAAGTGGATGGCGAAGAGACTAGCAGGAAGGCTGATTTGTCCTGGGCCCCACACCCCCCAGAGATGGCCCTGCACATGTGGTACTACATCCTTACTCCCCTTGCACTGTGCCCGTCCCTCTGGGGCTACTATGGATCTGCCCTGTCTCCTCCCCATCCCCTTAGGGGTACTGTGCCTAGCCCTTGCACAGAAGGGGCAGGGCAGAAGGAGAAAGGTCCTTGCGACATTCCCCCCACCGAACATTGTGCACCCGCGTGAGGGGCCAGGCAGAATTTGGACTTTCATGATAACTATGCAAAGTAGTCACGGTTTTCTGTGTATATAGACAGCAGAGCAAACAAACACAGCATACTAGTTTGCTCATGTTCAGATTATTCTGCTTGTTGAGCTGCATTTACGTGCCTACTCTTCCCCCCTCCCTCTTCCCCCCCACAAAATATGATTTCTAGTGTATGACTTCTGTCTCCTCAGCTGGTGATACAACGCCATCTAGGGTCCTTGGGATCTAAACAGAACTGCATCAGGTAGCCAGCTGGAGGCATGCTATGGAATGGATGACATTTTGCAAGACTGAATGGGCATCACACTGAGGTTTGGAAAGGGACGATTCCAGGGCTTGTTTTGCAGGTGGCTGTATTTCAGCCATAGGCACTTTTCTAGCTGTGGGTTTCATGCTGCGCCTAATGACACGCCTGCAGCACCACTGACTGCAACAGTGCTGTTTGCATGGAACTTAAGAGTTAAGTTTGGCTCCTGTTCAAGCGCAAGACGTTTGCATCTTGCCGGTGTGCTCTTTGTAGTGCTGCCAGTGGAGAGTGATGCGCACAATTGGTCAAGCCCTTTAATTTGAATTAGGAACACGATTCAGAAGCCTTTTCCTTTGGATACTTGACTGACCAGCTAGGGAAATATTACTTAAGAAAAAGTACAGTTCCAGGAAATTGTATGCATGAGGGAGAGGTAACATAATTTCAGTCAGTGATGGCAGTCGCTCTGCATTATACAGTGACATTTAGAAATCCTGCTTCTTTGATTGGCTAGTCACAGTTCTAAGTCATTGATTAAAGCAATGCAGGTCAGAACCGGATACTGACGAAAGGACAAAACAACAGAAAGCTCCACGGCATTAAAAGAATATTTGCAATGAATAGTGCATAGTCAGATTCTCTAGCTCGCTTCTCTATGTCTGGGACAGTCCAGAATCATTGTCCAAAGCCCTGGGCCTTGCAAATAATGGACAGTTACCAAACTCAAATGGCAACTCCCTGGAAACATTCATATACCCCTGTAATAGAACATTTCTTGACATGTGTGTCCTGTCACAGTATTAAACTAGCTCCTAATATTCTCTGTGATACAATATTACTAATCAATGTCTGGAGTGGAATTCTGTACTGTTCCAAGTCTAATGTCAATTTGGAAAGAAAATATTACAGCATCACGGGAAAGTATGGGTGAATATGGTATTTATACAAACAATGGTCCAAAGAATGTTTTAATAAAGAGCTACAAAGCAGATGGTACCATTTGGCTCGTATTGGCTGACTTAGACAATCCCAGTGCGTTTAGGATGGAATTCACTGATGCCCCTTCACATCCCAAGCTATTGGATTTTGCATGGGGAAGCATGCGTGTGCGTGAGAAGGGGGTATGGAATCCACTACCTCAACTATTGTGGGCTAAGACAGGACAGGTCCTCACTACCTCCGGCCCTGCTTCTTTCCTCTCCCTGCCTCCCAGTAGCTGCCCTTCTTGCTTCTCCTCCCCCATCTTCTTCTCACTGAGCTTGTCAGTGGTTTCCCATCCAGGAGCTTTAGGAGTCTCTCTCCAGTCTTTTTCTCTGGCTCCCCCAGTATAAGCAGAAGGTGGTCTGGCTGCAGCAGCTCTCCTCCTGCCTGTGCAGCTCCTTAGCCCCACAAGGATCTGGACTGAACACTAAGAGGAGGGGGCCGTGGGCAGCACACATACGTTAAAAACAACAATAATAATTGAGATGAAAACATGGGCCCCAAATCAGCCACCAGCCAAGGATGGGTGGAATGCAGTTGGCATCTTCCCTGTTCAGGTACAGTCCCTGGAGCCGTCCTGAAGGCCACTAAAAGGGCAAAGAATTGCTGGAGCATAGCTCCATGCCTGCCACATGCTACCTCTGCCTTGGAATGGTCCCTGCAGCCAGGCCGGTGGTGGTGAAGCTCCCCATAGCAGTGGACCTTCCAAGGGGAGAGATTGAGGTTGTCCTATGGCTCGTTTGCACCAGTCTAGCTAGAGTATAGGGACAGTGCTGCACTGCTCCATCAGGCCCATTCTTGTTAATTTCATATTTATCTGTGGGACTGCTGTCTCTGTGATTAGCCTCCAGAAGGGTGTGTGGTTTGTGTTCTCTTGGCTGACTCTGCACTTCAGTAAGAAAACCAAGAGATCTGTATTAGAGCAGTGTGAAATGTTTATGTTACAAACTCCAAACTCATTGAGAGCTTGCTATCATTCATAAACCTTGCAACCTGATTCTGAGAAGTAGTGTTGTTTAAATGGGAGAGCAAACTGACTCTCTAAACCCTCCCCGACTCCTTTCCACAAGCATACACTCACCTCCCCGTCTTTTACTACAAAAGCTACTACGGGCTACCGGGGGGGAGGCGAGGAATATATTTGTGAGGTGCCTTTTGATAAAATATTAGCAGCACTTAACTGCAGCAAGCGTGACAAAAAATTGAATTGACCTGAGTTTATTTATGGCTTTACCTTAAAATCTGCAGGGTTTTTTTGTTGTTGTTGTTGTTTTTTGCTTCCTTTGAGTTTTTGAGTTCATCCAGTTCAAAGGCCCAGAGTGAAACCATGAGGTAGGAACCAAAGCACATTACTTTGCATATGTCTCTGAGGGCTTTGATAGTATAAGCATGCTGTTAAAGTGCTAGAAGTCCGATCTGCATTTGCTGTAGCTTTACAAAGGATGCAATTCCAGTGAACGAAATCAATCAAACTATAGAACAGCTGCTTCCTTGAAATCACAGTGTAACTAATATAGTTTTGCTATGAAAACACATCACATTCAGCTAAGCCAGTAGCCATTTTATGACCATTTTGTGGCTATGAATGTGAAGATTAAGAAGCAGAAGATTAATTAAACCTACTATTTCACGGAGTGAGTTACTAGGATATGGGAGATTGGAAGGAACTTTTCCTCATGCATGGGATCACACAGTTGGAACATGATAAGCATGTTTCCCTGTCTCTGAAGTTTTAGGTAGTGGTCCAAGAATGTGCTGCCAAGATTTTAATGAGGAGCTCCGTGAAATATTCCCCCTCTGTCGGTAATACATGTGACATTCCCTGGGTAGAATACTCCCCCTAACACAAATCCATCAATCCCCTCCTCCCTTACACAAACTCCAGACAAAACTTGATTCATTTTACATATTTTTTACTCCCAGAAATCCACCCATTACAGACTCCCCCACCTCAATCCTTCCATCCCTACCCTAGGCCCCAGTACCTCACAACCCACCATGCTTCAGTGCTCTTCCTCACACCATGCTGGTGGTGCAGACATGTTATCCTGAGGCTTCTTTTACAGCAGTGTTGGCAGGCAGGTTGTCCTGCTCTCTGACTGTAGAAGGGCTGGATGGGTGGAGAGGAGGTCCCTTCTGTGGGTAGGGTGTGGTCAGTTGGAGAAATGGACCCTTTTTACTTCTTGATGCAGGCAGGTGTCCAATGAATGTGGGAGGTCTCCCCTAGCTGTTGTGAGTAGCCGATGGATCTCGCCTAGGCTAGCGCTTGGGAGAACAGAGCTCCAGGCTCCCTCCCAGTATGAGCTCTTCAAACTTTGGTTGACAGCTGGACAGGCAGGCACTAGTAGGGAGAGAGTTGGGCTGCAGGACTCCCACTTGGTGTAGCAGCAACTTGGCCATGTCTTCTCCTCTTCCTCATGCATTGCTGGAGCAGCTGGCTTGGAGCTGCAGGGACTAACAGTGCATTGCCTATGTGGACCTATAGCTACAGGGGGAAGATGCAAGAGGTCATGGCGGTAAAGAGCATATTCAGAGAGGGCTGAATATTTTAACAGCCTTAGCATTTTGGAGCGTGTTGTGAAACAATTGCTGCTGTCTGTCCATGATTATCACATCACTATGCAGAGGGCCATGCTGGAGATTTTGGGATATACCCCAAACATAACTGACACAATTTACATAACCAATGTGTACGGAGGGCGGAGGGGGAATCTTTTAGTCTTTTCCAACTTCCTGCTGCAGAAATTGAGCCCAGCTGCATATTCTTATCAATCCTAGCTCTCCATTTGTGCACAACACATTTACATTTCAAGGTTATCTTTGCAAGGGAAAGAGCTAGAGACTGCCTTTTAACAAAGTAAAGATAGAATTCTCCTTTACAGGCCCCCAAACTGGCTCTGTCAACAAGCGGCTTTTGTGAGCTCCTCCAGCTCATCACTTTATGGGCCCTACTGTAACAACGACAACAAACTATATGGTCTGAATGATACGGAAATCCCAATACAATAGGATAGCTTACACTTTTTTTCTAAAGTGTTAGAGGCAAATTTCCTATCCTAAGGCAAGAGAGGTGAGTAGCAATGTTCAAATTACTTAAGTCCAGATTAGTGAACCAGTGAGTAGCTTCAGAAGTGGTTTGGCATAAGTCTGACATGCCACCAGCAAACAATCAAAGCAGGCACTGATTTCCAATGTGATCCGTAGTTTGCGACTGGCATGCACTGTCACATTGTGCATTGTCTCTTATCTTGCAGAGCTGTAAGAGATGACAGCGTCTGCTGTGCAAAGTTCTGAAATGGTTCAATGCAGACCATTGTTTCCAGGGTAGGTTGAAGCCTAAGAGTTTTTTAGTGGGGTTGGCAATCAGATGTTAGTTTGGGCCATTAGCATTATCCCAGAACTCTTTCCAGTGTGCCTCAGGATGGAAGGAGGATGCTTTAAGAACTGTAGCCCAATCCCCAAAAACCTTGCAAGATTTCAGGTGTGTCTTTGAAAGGTTCTGGAGGTAGTCCTGAATTGATAAGTTCAAGTTGGCCGTGGCTTGCCTGTACTCATGAGCTATGTGTGTGCCTCTTCCGATTTTGGGTAGGAGCACACGTGCCACACTGGGAAACTATTGAACGACTGTTCATTTTAATCCATCATGGCATGAAGTTGCATGTCCAGAGATTTGGTAAGTGAGCTGTCCGCCATACAGGTGCGCAATATTCAACAGCCAAATAATGACCACTTAAAGCTAGAATGAGGTCATGGAACTTTACTGTCTGAGTATTAAGCCGGCTTCCTATAACAAAGCAAGAGGCCATCAAGTTCAGGATCAGCCCATTTCATACAAGACAGCAATGTTAAAATTGGAACTCTATTACTAGGAAGCCAAAAAAATGTAATTACTTGTTTAGGATCACGTTGATAATTAGCAAAATGCTTGTTTTGCACATTACTGTAGCTAATGATTATCATGTGCAATGTGCAAATCAAGTACTTTGCTAATTTATAATTTATAACATACTTATAAGCAAGTACTTCACAGTGAATAGTGTTACAGATGGGAATTCATGTGTCATGATTTCATAGCTGATATAAATTCAGAAATATTGTTCAGATGGAATGTCGAGAAATAGAGAATTTCCATAATGCTACTCAGAAATGACATACCATTGCTGGTGATGTCATAATTACTGCAAGCCAGATCCTAGTTTGTTAGACATATGGTAAAGCTGGACTCTTGATACAGGATTTTATTGGGTACCGCAGTTGGTTGTTAATGAGGCTTTGATTTACTCTTGCAAGTCTGATGTTTTCAAGCTGCTCAAGGTTTTCTCTCATAATTTTAGTACACCTCTACCCCGATATAAGGCGACCCAATATAACATGTATTTGGATATAACACGGTAAAGCAGCGCTCCGGGGCGGGCGGGGCTGTGCACTCCAGTGGATCAAAGTAAGTTCGATATAACGCGGTTTCACTTATAATGCGGTAAGATTTTTTGGCTCCCGAGGACAGCGTTATATCGAGGTAGAGGTGTATAGAGCACTGCAAATGTGAAAGTCACTGTTTCACAATAAGTCTACCAAAACACCGGATGATTCAGCTGCTGGTTTCCCAGACTACTGCCCATCATGCTGAACAATATTGTCTCGTTTCCTTGTACTTCCCCAGCTGCCTGTCTGTATCTATCCATTGTCTCTTGTCTTTTACTTAGATTGTAAGCTCTTTGGGATAGAGGCTGTCTTGTTCTGTGTTTGTACAGCACCTAGCACAATGAGGTCCTGATCCATGACTAGGACTCCTAGACTGTGCAATAATAATAATAGTAATGATGATGATATTGGAATTCCTCGAGTGGCGTTCATGCCGCTGCAGAGCCCACACAAGCCTGCCACCACGGCTTAAACCCAAGAGTGGATGGCAAAACAGAGGAGTCTCCACATAATATATGGGTCTTTTTGGTGGCTTGACATAAGCTGGTGATGGGGTAGGCTGGGAGGGAAGGAGGTTTGCTATTAGCCAAGTAACACCCAAGTAATTCTACAAGTGGAACTGGGCAAAACTTTTTGTGCAAAATATTTTTTTGCTGAAAATTTTCAGATTGCGTCATCCTAAACAATTTGCAGATTTGGGTCAGTTTTGGCAAATTGTTTTAGCTGGGTATAAAAAAAAATCAGAAATGATGAAATGGTTTGTTTCATTCTGGAAGGAACCATTTTGATGTTTAATTCCAGAAAAATGTTTCATTTTGGAATCTCCCACAATTTAATTTTTTAAATGTAAAAACATTTTAAAAACCTCAAAATCAAAAGAAAATATTTCAGTTAATGGAAAACAAACACTTTGGGGACATTTTGTTTCACCAAACAAATTTCACTCTGGCTCAACCCGAAACAAATTCAATTTTTTTAAAATGTTTCAGGTTAGCCACTGAACTGAAAAATTGATTCTTTGCACAGCTCGACACAGAAGTAGCACAGGAGGTGTGTGGCCACATCATCTCATAGGCTCTAGTAACCAGGGGTACCAAGTATCCATAATTCCAGTGGAGGTTGATGAGACCTATGGGTGTTCCATGTCTCTGCAAACTGGGCCCATAATGGCTATTGACTAATGCATTTTCCGTGCATATACATGCAGGAATAAATATGAATAGAAACTAGGTTATTTTCAGATACACCACACAAAGACATGCGACACCAAAGTAACTGGCCATTTCAGTGCTGTGGTGATTAATACACAAATTATTTTAAAGGCTGGATCAACCATAGTTGGACAGCATCCAGGCAGCACTGGAAGCTATACAACAGATAACTCTAGATAAAAAGATTATGATTATTTCATCTCACCACCTTCCTCATGACCTCTCATGAATGTAACAGTACTCCTACTTACTTACCAGGACGAAGAAATTCACATCCAGATTTTTTGTCCCTTTTACATTTTCAAATGACAGCTGTAAGCTGAAATTGTCCAGACGCTCATGCTACATTGTGAGTAGCACTCTCCCAGGATAAATGGATTAATGTTAAAAAAAGAGATTTATTTCAAACTTATTTTAAAATGTTTGTAACATGGTATTAACAAGATCTCCACTCTGTGTTATGCAGACTCTCTCCTTGTCAAGATACAGCAGTTGGCATCTCTATAGCTTAGCCACTGAGAAGCTGTATCAGTGCTCCATTAAACAAGGCAATATTATTGAGGTCTCCCTTTCCCTGGCCTGAGACATAGGAGTCATAGCTAAGCTTTCCATTGCTATTTGTGTAGTGCTCATTACAACAGCATCCATGTCTGTGAGTCTGGAAAGCACTGGAACGTTTGCTTAGGTGTGAAGGTGGTGTGGGTAGGACTTTGGGGGAGATGATTTTATCAGTTAAATAAGGTTTTCATGAGGCCTTTCTTGGGTTGTAATGGCAGCCAGTAAGTCCCTCAGCCTGCGCCGCTTCCAGTAGCTCCCATTGGCCTGGAGCAGTGATCCGCGGCCAGTGGGAGCCGCTATCGGCCGGACCTGCGGATGGGGCAGGTAAACAAACCTGGGGCTTTCCCTTTACAAGCGGCGACCCCAGTTTGAGAAACACTGATATAGAGTGAAAGGTATAAGTGGGACCATCATCAAATTAACGAAAATGCAACCTTGGTTTTTAGTCAAGCTTTCTGTCTCTCATTCTGCACTGGCTAGGCTTCACAATGGATATATTTCCCTAAGTGAAGAAGCTAATTGTTGCAGTCCTTGAAGAAAGTGGCTTTTGATTTGCAGATATGCTTGTTTCTTTTACAGTTCCTCACATGAATTTAAGACCTGAGTATGTCTTTCTTTTCTTATTACTTTGCACTCATCTTTTTCCAGTTGTGTAAAATTCCTGCATGAGATGCTGAATGGTCCAAAGTCCAAACAAATCAAAAGTGCAAAATCCATCTATAACAGGCCAGCAGTTTATTAGTCTTAAGCATCCCCACTCTCTTAGCAGATGTTGATCCTCCTGGGAAAGTGTTAGGTGGGTCCTGCTGACTTACTGGTACAGATGAGTTAAGATGTAGAGTGTGGGCTGAGCAATCCTTGGGAAGGAAACCTAGGAGCTAGGGAGAAGGTGTTACTGATATTTGTGTCATCTGACTGTGGATTGTTTTGTTAGTAAAGCCCAATCTCAGGACAGGGCTGAGTTTGCACTTTATAGATATACTGTATGGTCTGTGGGCCAGATCCTCATCTGATGTATATCAGCACTTTATTGAATTCAGTGGAGCTATGCCTAATTTTTACTCGCTGAGTACCTGGCCTTGCCTTTGTAAATCAAGTTGGAAAGGCCTTTGCTCGCACCATCTTCTTTTCCATTCCGGTGTTACCTATTTTAGGGGGTTTTAGGGTTCTGCACACGTCTCAAATTATTAGAGAGAAGATAGATGTTAGCTCTTTATGGCTTCTTCTGGAAATACAAAAGTTATAAGTATCTAAACATCCCAAAGTTGACCTGAGGAATTGTTTCTTGATGTCGTGAGATTGTTCATAGCTCAGTGCAGAAAAACAGATTTTCCTCTTATTGTTGAAGGATAGCTTTGGAAAATCTGAGAGTTCAGTGTTATGGAAAAACGTACAACTTGACACTAGCACAAATATGATTATTACCTTCTGTTATGGAATCCATTCTTACAGTTCAAAAATAATATTACAAATGGTTTTAAACCAAAGAGCCTGGGATCAGTTATGTAAACATAAGACTTTGGTTTGATATTTGTTATTTGTGTCTTCCTGTAGAACCCCTTACTGCAGGCCATAGCATTTGTGTTTTGTCATTTGTAGTGTGTGCTTTTCGGTATTTGAACATTGTAAAGCTTGTCAGATTCACCATGAAATAGCTTGAAACGTGATTTTGTTCACTTTAGGGTCATGTGTATGAGTCTATCGTGACTAGTTTCTCATGACTCTCCCAAAGCATTGTAGATGGTAAGCTTTTTGAGGCACAGATAGTGGTTTTATTAGCTGTGTGTACAGTGCCTCGCACAATGGGATCCCAGTCATGACTAGGTACTGTCACAATACAAATAATAACAACAGTGGAAATGACAGATATTTCCACATCCTCCTGGATGAGCTTAAGGAAAGGGGAAGACAGTGAGTGAGAGATCCTTCAGCACCAAAATCCTCCAGCATGACCAACCCTCCTGAGACTGAACTACCTGACCACAAGTAAGTCTGATCAGACCTCACCAGATTTATTTCCAAAGGTAGAGTCTTGGCAGAAAGAGTCTCTGACATCGAACTAGAAAGCACAGTGAGGAGCAGAACAGTGTGAGATGGAGTGGGAAGACAGGAGGTGGTTGCAGACCGAATTGAAGTGAAAGAAGGTAGAGATGGGCTGTCTGGCACAGACCAGCGGAAGAAGCCATGTCTGGAACGTGGAAAGAGTGCAGAAGGGATGGGATCAGGGCAGTGAGAGGTGAGTGGGAGGTGCCCTCTACACATTGCTTGAAGTCAGAGATAGCCGAGAAAAGGCAGCTCCCGTCATCTGCTGAAGCAGAGGGGAGCTCCCTTCCTTTTCCGTGCTTTTGGGACTTGATCCTATGCTCACCGAAGTCAATCGCAAAGCTCCCATTGACTTTAATGGTGCAGGATCAGGCCCTAGATAAGCAGCACTCCTCAAACCGCTCCCCCTCTTCCTTGGCTGTGCGATGCTCGCTGCCCTTCTGTTTCAATCAACTTTAAACCTTTGTCCCCAAAGGGAGGCTGTGGTGGAGGGAGGAAAAGACATTTGAACAACAAGCAGGAGGTGGGCTTGGGAAATGCTAATGCACACATCTTCTGGGAAGCCTTTCCATGATTTGTCATGTCTAAAACCGGCACAGCTGCACTGTTTTAAGATAAGGCTTTCCGGCCTCTGTGTGTGTGTGTGTGTGTGTGTAATATGTGTTGTCTGCTGTAGATTTGTAGCAATAAGCAGGCACGATCATGTCCTTTTCTGCATGTTTTACAGTACCAGGCAACCATATGGTGCTTTAGCGTTTTCATGTTTTCACTGTACAGGGTCATTTTTAGAACAATTTCTTTGATGAGATGTGTTCTAGGATGATTTTGGTATCAAACAATATT
Source organism: Mauremys mutica (assembly GCF_020497125.1). Lineage (NCBI taxonomy): Eukaryota > Metazoa > Chordata > Testudines > Geoemydidae > Mauremys > Mauremys mutica. Next base: position 228,173,893 of record NC_059072.1, read on the forward strand.
CATTGCCGCTCTGCCACAAGAAACAGTGCATAATCCTATAGAATCCCTTGAGTCTCAGAGTTCACAGGCTATGGATAATTAACAGGTTTGCTGCATTTTCACACTCTTTTAAAAAGTTTTTATTTTTGAATGCTCTTAAATTATGAAAAACTATGTATACACAATGTGATCTGACTGGAAATAGGAGAAACACAGTCTATTACAATATCCCTGCCAATAGAACTAAGATTTCCACATTACACTCTCTGAACTGAACTTTTCTGGCTCCTGTTCCCCTTGACTCAGAGTGGGGGACCCAACTCAGAAAACCTCCCCAACCTCCAAAGAATCTAGGCTGCTGCATTTTTGGTAGGACTGTGAAATGGCTAGTTAAACATTACCTGAAGTCTTCCTCTCAATGCTACACAGCCTTATCCCTTCTTGTGACAGCCTTAAGAAGGCAAGTTCAATCTACCCTATGGTTTGAGGTATGATGGCCTTCAAGGTCCTGAACACTTTGTCTGTGATCCGGCAAAGTGATCTGGCAAAGTACTTAAGCACTAGCTTAAGGTGTGAGCAGTCCCAGTGAAGTCGAAACATATCCTTAACTCCCTTAAAGCTAAACACAGGCTTAAGTGCTTTTCTGAATAGGGATGGACTTAAGCATGTGCTGAAAGATACGCACGTGCTTAAGTGCTTTGCGGAATCAGGGCCCTAGTCTGGAGGGAGTCTTTTCAACTGGAGGGACATTTGTGCATGAGGTGGGGCCTTTGAGGATGATGGGCGATCTCTGTCAGTAAGCGAAGTGGAAATGGTTATGGAATACAAGATGCTAGAGGGCAAAGGCTTCACATCACCCTGCCCCGCCCCCCGCATAATTCCCTCTCTCCATACCATTGATCAGGTACAAACTTTGAGCAGGCTAAGCAGTGCTCCTAAGGGGTCCAATGGTTTATCTCAGCAGCTGTTGATTTAGCAGTAAAGTGCTCCAGGGTGCCATAGATTAGGATGGGGATTACTGGGGAGAAGAAAATAACTATAAAATCTTTCCCACCCCCAAAAGAAGCTAATATATGAAAAGACCTGGAACTGTTCCTTGTGCAGGTACACAGCTGGCTCAGCTGCACTATAAAACTGAGGGGCTTGGAATAGTGAAGAGAGTTATACAGGTATAATCAAAGTGGTATGGCTTTCTAGCCTAGACGGGGCATAGATTCACAGTGATCATGCAGATGTGTTCATGCTTTTCTCTTTATTGTGTTCTTAGTGTTGTCAGACTTTTTTGCCTGAATAGTAATTTTTAGGAAATCCCTTAGTAAACTCTTAAACACCCTCCCCTCCCCCAAAGAACAAACAAAAAATTCCTCCTCAAACCACTGGCCTTCATGTACAGTACAGAGCTATCTCTTTGAATTTGCATAATATCATAGTCTCATTTTACAAGTTCCCTTTAATTTAAATCTGGTTTAAAAGTCCCAGACACTGTTGATTGGGCTGGAATGTCTTATTGCACTAATAAAGGACATCATGGTACTGTTTGAGGGTGTTTGCCATTCTATTCCGTTCTACTGCACTTGAGCTACTTACTCGTTAACTGCTTCATTATTGGTCCTACACTCTTAGTGTCTGTGGGATTGAGCAGACAATTTGCAAATGGAAAAAAATAGGCAAAATTCTTACAATTAATTATTTATTACAAATTATTTTCTCAGCTTTTCTTTCAGCTTTCCTAGATCAGCAGAACTAGAATGGCATTGCAGTTCAGTATTTGTGGTAATGATTCACATTTATATTACACTTTTGGGCTGGATTTCCAGAAAGGTTAAAGCACTTTTCAAGCTTCACTAAATGTAAACTACAGCAGAAATCACTTTACTCACCAGTGAAACACAGCAGCCTGTAAGGTGAAACATGACCACAGGCCAGAGTACAGAGTAACGCTACATATAGGTTTAGGATAGGAGTGAATAACTTATTTCAAGTGACCTAACCAGGAAATTTTAGGTAGGTGGAAAGTAATTACCCAAAAACAAAGTTGGCCAGAACATCCGAGCTAACATCTATACTCTTGAAAATAAATAAATAAAAATAAAAATGCCTCGGATGTTTTGATAATTAACAACATATGTAGTCAGGCTGTTGGTTTTACATCTTGTCCAGAAGACTGCTCCTCATGCAGCATGGTGTCCCCCTGACTGTATATGGAGCACTGGCTTAATATCAGTACAGATCTTGGACTATTACCTCCTCAATCACCAATTTCATATATTGGGGTTTCCTCAATGTTCTTTTACTTATAAGAATTGAAGTTTTGTTTATGAAAATTGATGAGATAAGATCCCAGGGAGGGCAGCACTTCATCATGTGCAAAAAAATATTACCATGAGCCCCATCACAGCACAATACACATGTGCATACATACTCAGTAAGGAATGCTCACAATTAATATGCTGAAGCCACAGCTGTAAATTGACTTGTGAACAATACTCTCAGTGACTACAATAGTTTTGCTTGAGTAAGGTCTGCAGGATTTGGCCAATAATTAATACCAGAAAACAGGTAAGATTCTTGTGAACAGGCAGACTCTCCACCTGGCTCTCAGCACTGTGCACACCCTGGGTTAATGTCCAAAATTCATCTCTCTTCCTGCGGTTAGCCTTTAACAAACCATGAACCTCAATCAAAGCTTTCTTCTGAGTTTGGCTTGTTCCTAGGATGTCTTCCTGCAGAGCCTGCCTCCCCTTTCTCCCTGGCTATGGCCTTACCCCTGGTTCCACAGTTCTTCAGAGACATGCAAAACCCTTTATCTTCACATTGGTTAGAGCTACCTGGAGTCATCTGTTCTACAGGGTCAGCAGAAATAATGCTGTAGTCAGGGCACTAATCTTTACATCAGACTGAGCAGCAGAAAACCTCTGCATTTCTATGTAGAGTCCTGGAACATGACACCCTCTCACAAATGGGTGTATTTTATTAATACTGACATCAGGCAACAAGCTGGATTGGGCCTTATAGGTACAGGTCTGCCTTGGGGGTGGGAAAGAGTTATATCATTCCAGCAGGAGCTCCAGCGGGCGTTGTGACACAGGCAAGCACAATGTCTCCTGGAGCTGTCTCACTGTAAGTATAGTGCTGTTTTTTTTAAAGTGTGGTTCTTGTATACTGCATTCTGTACATATTGCAAGTGCACTGCCCTTCCGATGTTCCTCTTTCATCATAGAGGGCATCTCTGTCAGCATTGGAACGGTCAGAACAGCTGATAAGGAACGCAGCCAGTCTGGAAGAGCTGCTTCGAATCACTCACGCTGAGGACTGGAAGCTGTGGAAATGCAGACTAAAACTCAAAAGCCTCTCCCATTTAGATTCCCGATCTGCGTCCCATCGCTCCACCAGATTTGCTGCTGCTTTCTATGACATTGAGACACTGAGAGGTAAGTGTGCGGTTGTGCATGAGTCATCAACTTCATCAGTGGTTTGAGCATTGGCCTGCTAAACCTAGGGTCGTGAGTTCAATCCTTGAGGGGGCCATTTAGGGATTGGGGGATTTAGTTGGGGATTGGGCCTGCTTTGAGCAGGGGGTTGGACTAGGTGGCCTCCTGAGGTCCCTTCCAACCCTAAAAATCTATGATTTTCAGGATTACCAAGCGCGTGTGTGACTAGGAGTTAAATAAACAGGCATTCTTAGAATAGACCAGCTTCAGAGGGGAAATGGTGAACGAGGAAAGAGACATCATATGAAGGAACGTGTTAGGCAACAGCCTGCATACGTCTCCCTGGTTTATGGTCAGAGCTGGTTTAGTGCTCTCTGTACACAAGCCAAAGAAAAGATAAATGAAATATGGATTTGCCAGTCAACAAAACAAGAGGAGCAGTAAACATGCAGGAATGGTGTGGAAAGGCTGGCTGAAGGGACTGCCAACAGCAAAATGCTAAATCCTGGAATTTGCCTGCAGGCAGAGACAAATGAGCCTTACAGAAAGCACTGGAATTCCTACTTTTATGAGCTGTGTTCTGATATAAGGCACCTCATCAGCAGAGAGGTTGCCACCACTCTGTATGGAGGAGCTACCTAGCAAGGAGGTACTGCCTTGATCTTCTTTAAGAGTCTGAGAAAATCTCTCTGGAGAGAGGAAGTAGGTGCTAAAACAATAGACTTAATACCCGAATGAGATGTAAGTAGTCATAATCTAGACCCTCACTTAGAATGAATTAAAATACGACTCCCTTCAAATGAGAGAATCAAGATCTAATCTAAATTCATTAAACTAAAACAAAGAGATAGTGATTGTTCCTTGATGACGTGAATAGATATTGTATGACAGACCTTTATTACACAAGCTGTGAAGTAACAAGGTGTAAAAGATCTGTTCCTTTTATTGTACAGTCTTGAACTTGATATGATGTGACTACAGCCAGAATATTAACTTCCCTGTGTGGAAGCCAGAAAACAGTGATCCTATTCCCATATGACTTCTAGGATATTTGCAGTCCCTCTTTCACATCTTTGCTGACACTTCCAGATCTTTTGCTTATTCATTTTAGCTAAACTAAGACTTGGCTGTGTTAGCCAGACCTTAATTTGCATCTCTGAGCTGGAGCCCAAAGATACAGACAAAAATGCCCACACTAAATTAGCTTGCAAGTAATTGAATGGGATTTAGAGTCACAGAGTCAGAATTTAAGGCCAGAAGAGGCCATCAAATCATCCAGTCTGACCTTCTGTATATCGCAGGCCACCAACCGCCACCCAGCACCCACATACTAATCCCAACAACTAGAATTAGACCAAAGTAGTACAACCCTCAATAAACTTAACTATTGTGTGCCACAGGCAGAGGGCAGGAGGGACCAAATTGCACCAAAACCTGAGACCTCTGCAATGGCAGGGAATTGATTTAGTGAGATATGCCTACATGAACCAAGCAAGCAACGAACACCGTATGCTGCAGAAGGCGGTGAACCCACCCACCCCCACACATGATCTCTGCCAATCTGACCTGGTGGAAAATTCCTTCCTGACCCTGAGTATGACAGTGAGTCCAACTCTGAGCATGTGAGCAAGACTCATCAGCCAAACACCAGAGAGAGAGAACTCTGAGCACAAATCCACCCCATCCTGTGTCCAATCTCCATTTGTAGCAATCTCTGATGTTTCAGAGGAAGGAGACCAAAAAAAGCAGAATACATTAATGAAAAAATATCATTTCCTGACCACTTATCAACACCTAAAAGTAATATAACTGCTCAGCTAATAAGGTTAGAAAAACAGTCACCATCTCAAAAGAGTAGCAAGTATAAACAGATGAAGCAATAGTCTACAGATGACCTTTACTTGTGCCATCTGAAGGAGTTGTTAGCTTTCTTTTCCCTTTCCCTTTAAACATCTAACTCCAGATACAGAACTGCCAAATATCCTCACCAGATCCAGGTGAGAAAATCATTTAAATTCCAATAATTGAAATTTGTGGTAGAAAAATCCTGTTAGGTCTTCTTCCCCATCTTCTAAGGCAGAATTATTCCAAGTCCCACTCTATTAACGTTCTAATATGCCCTGAATCACCACAGAATCTGACTGAGCACCTACTAAAATCATTCACATAAACTTATATTTCTCTTCCCCTCTCCCAGTCATCAGGGACTGATTTCTGTCTATGGTGTGTTTTGTTTTAATGTTGTGGTATTGTGTGAAGACTAGGCCAAAGACATAGATCCCCATTGCTCATCACCCCATTGCTTGTCTCTCTTTACTGGTTCCCCGTGAACTACCAGGGCAAATTCCAGGTTTTGGTCTTCATCTTCATCTTCCCTGAGCTCCATGAATATGTAACTCACGCATGGAAGAGATCAGAATGACTGCAAACCTCAGTGCTTGCAGAACAAAATGTAAAATGCACTTCTCTGACCTAGTCTCCCTACAACAACACCTCAGTTTTTCAAAGTGATTAATAGTGGGAGAATATATGTGCTTGAAGAGTATTTCTGTTATGCAAGTGACATATTGAATGATGATGTGCACACAATTAAATTAATTTTCTACTTTAACAGGAAGCTCAAAGTCAGATTCTGATTTCGATACACTGGTATCAAATGGAGTAATTCTATCGACTCTAGTGCAGTTACTCCAGGTTTACACTGCTATAATGAAAATCAGAATCCATGCCCCAAAGTCCTTATTGAACAATGGTAAATAAATGGATCCTAGGGCCAAGATGTTCAAAAGTGACTGGTGATTTTGGGTGTCCAATTTGAGAGATCTTGATGGAGCCTGATTTTAAGAAAGCGCTGAGCACCTCCCTCTGAAAATCAGGTTCCTTTAAAGTGACGCATGCTGGGTATCCAAAAATGGAGGCACTCAAATTCACTGGTAATTTTTTAATGTCTTTGCCTATTGATGAGATCCTGTCCCTATCGAAGTCAATGGGAGTTTTGCCATTAACTTCAACAGGGCCAGGATTCCATCCCAGACCTGCTTCTTGTATCTTTTTAATTGAATGCAGTTATTATTATTTTTTCAATACTGTTCATAATGATTGTGCTTTCTACAGTCATAGATGAGGAATGGCAAAAAACTCAGTGTGTGCCAAGGGAGACCTGCGTGGAAGTTGCCAAAGAGCTAGGCACAACCACCAACAAGTTCTTTAAGCCTCCCTGTGTGAATGTGTTCCGGTGTGGAGGTTGCTGCAATGAGGAGAGCCTGGGCTGTATGAACACAAGCACAACTTATGTTTCAAAAACGGTAATTGAAACAATTTGTCTTCCTTCTAGCCTGTCATTGGCTCTGAAACAAAGTGAGGGAAGAGGATGCTGGGCCTCTGAAAGCCAGTTATGGCGATACCTGAGGATACAGCTATTCTCTACAGTCATAATGATAAGCATACATTTGTATTGATACAGAGTGAATAAGGCCTGGCGAATGATGATTTAGTGCCATTTTATAATCACTTTACACAAGTATACATGATGAAACCTGGTGCACAGCAGTGGAGAATGAGGTCACGTGAATGGACTATGATCTCGTGTTGTGTTAATGAGTTTAATTCTTCTTTATTCTATAGTTGAGACCTGGGATTTCCTGATGCTAGTGGCTCATGGAGACTCCCAACACCACTGACCTAATGGATTCAGTAGGAAATTCTGATGTGTAGTGCCTCAGAGATAAGTTCTAAATTTTGAAAATTGTGGCCAGTGACAAAAGAAAACTGACTAGTGATTTTAGGTGTCTCATCGTTTGGGTGTCCTGCTTCACATGCCTTAAAGGAGCTTGATTTTCCCAAGTGCTGTGCAGTTGCTCTTTGAAAATGAGGTGCCTTCGTTACAAATGCCTTAGGTTTTCATTGCCCAAAATCAGAAATTGCTTCTGAAAATATAGGCTTAAATCAATAGGCAGATACTGCTAAGTAGCAACAGGCAGCAAATAACCTGAATTTTGCAAGCAGCACTGTTAATTTACAGTTGTTAAAACTTTATGCCTTTATAGAGATACATTAAATTCTATTTATGAAAAGTTTTTGCACTGGTACAAGATTCATGGACAATTGTTTAGAGAGAAAGTTAAAATATTCCTGGAACAAGCATTCTAAAACCAGTGGTCTTGACCCACCTCTGTGTTATTCCAGTTGTGTATCAGTGTAATTCCTCTGATTTCAGTGGAGTTGTGCTGGAATAAAACTGGAGTAACGCAATGGTGAATCAGGCCCAATACCTTCTATGTAGATGTTTGTTAATCAGTTCCATTTCACATCAGGAGGAGAGTGCTCTTATGAGCTGTGGTATGTATACCATAGATGTCTGACCATCTCAGAGGTCTGGGTTAGGCTAGAAATCATTTATTTATTCATGTAGTTATGCTTGGAGCAGTAGTTTGTAAGTTTGTTAAAAAACTAAAGATTATTCAATTCTGCAGAGTGTAACAATCCTTTAACTTCCTTCAAAATAGCTATTTTCAAAAGCTTTGGGTACATTCTGTTCCCAGATACAACCATGTAAATCCAGAATCATTCTACTAACATCAATGAAGTTTTGACTTACATCAGTGTTACTGAGAACAGAATTGTCCCCTGAGCTCTTTATTTCTTTACAGAAAAACTGTAGGCTTCATGGTGAAACATCCGCTGGAAGTTGAGACAGACAAGATAAATGAGTCTCTATATAAGTGATTGAGGTTACATTGCTAATGTATGTGAAAACAAGTTCCAGTCATCTACTTGTTTTTCAGCTTCATTCATGAAACATACTGTTAATTGCTCAGTAAATGATATTTACAATATATCATTTTGTTAGCCCTGGGTCGACTATGCTGACCAGTTCCTAGCTCCGTGGGCATTGTTTAATTTTCCCTTTTGGTTAACTTATGTCAGACCTGTGGTGGCTACCAGCAGAAAAGAGGGAGGGTGAGGTGGGGAAATGGCAGTGAGTAGGAAGCTGGCATTAAAAAGATTTTAAGAAATAATGATAGGTGTATAATAGATACTGAACAGCATATTTCATTCTTCTAGCTCTTTGAGATTTCAGTGCCTTTGACAAGTGTGCCAGAGCCAGTGCCAGTCAAAATTGCCAACCACACAGGTTGCAGATGCTTATCAACTGCTCAGCATCACCAATATGCCATCATACGAAGATCTGTCCAGTACCCAGAGGAGGATGGGTAAGGCTCTCTGTCTTTACAAAATATTACAGAGTATACTGCATTAACTAGGAAGCTCTTTTGTTTTAAGTCATTAAGTCGCTACTGGTTTTCTTCCATCTTTTGCTTTCCCACTAGTTTCCAAATATCCTGGGTATTCTTCAAACTTATAGAGCCAAACCCAAACCTGCTGTAAAAAGGTTTAGTCCGCACATATTTGGCAGCCAGATTGAGGCCACAATTCAGCAAGTACCGAACTAGAAGCACTTGGGTAATCCCATCGCAGTTAATGTACCTACTCGTATTCTTAAAGTTAGGCACATTCCTAACTTGTGCATCATTGAATTGGGACATCAGTGCAGACTGCCACAGTGTTCTTATCTAGGATAATATGACACAGTGCTTAATTTGTAATGAAAGAGGTGCCGGGGCTCCAGCAATTTTTTTTCTTTCATAACATGGCAAGCCCAGAGGCACCCGGGCTAAGAACTGCCAGGCCTAGAGGTGCCGAGGTTCAGCCCTAGCAAGCCCTGGCATAAATTAAGCACTGCTATTGCCATTAATTCACATAATACAGTTGACAGGTCTGGCAGTAAATAATTGTCTTGAGCAAACTAGCTGACTAGTCTTTTTCAGTAGCTACATTAATTCTTGTGAAACTTTTTTAAAATAACTGACCATGTTGTTTTTCCTTCTAGTTGCCCTTTTACCAACAAACTTTGTCACAGTGGCTTGATATGGGACAGCAACAAATGTGAATGCGTGGTAGATAAAGAACATCCTGGCAGAAGGGAAGGTAAAAGTAGTATCATTGGCTGACATTTCTGCAGCTACCGTCTCTATCAGAAGGGGGTTGATAAGGTTCTCTCCTTTTTCTCACTGAGATTTCTCTTTGATTCTAAATCAATAGACTGCATTGCCTTATTATAGAATACTCTAGTTACGTAAACACGCACACAAATGGTGTTCCCTCATCTCATTTTCTTCTGAGGATTTTTGCCTTTTCATATTAGCAATGGGAATAAGGAATAGCAATATACTGGAAGGAATTAATGTAGCTGGCAGTCACTCTACATTTTCATTATACACGGATGACTTAGTCGTTTGTTTAGGGGGCTTTCAACTCAGTATCCACATCTATTCGCCTGTATTCAAGAAATGTTCATGTTTTTCTGGATTTAAAATAAATTGGCAAAGATATTGCCACTCAAATTTGGGGCTACATTCTACCCTCATACATAGTGCACACATGAAAACCTGACTGAAATCAGTAGGGTTGTATGAATAAAAATGTGCCGAGTGTGGGCTTCTGCCCGCAGTGATTCTAGAGTTTGATCCTGCAAACCATTCCTCACATGATTGATTCTTATAGGCTAGACTCGGCATAAATTGCACTTGAGAGGAAATGTGCTTCAGAGACACCCCTCTGAGGCATAATGCTTCCTGTGCTCCCCTCATATGTGGGGGAAGGAGGGAATGTTTCACTCGAGCCTTTTACAGGGCTCTTTGCTCTCTTTCCCCTTGTGCCCAGCTAGTTCCCTGGCTGGCAAGTTGGCACTCAGGGTTGAGCTGTGACTCCCTCCCTCTCTCCTCGGTCCTCACCCACTGCGTGGAGAGAGTTATGCATGCAGGCAAGGCCAGGACACACTATATGATGCCAATGGGGCTACTTGTGAGAGTAAGGCTCTCCGTTAGGCTACTGGATACAAACTTAACAGAATAACGTTAGTAGAAATGATATATAGAAGTGACTTCCAAGAAAGCATCCAACTTGTATAAAAGCATAAGGTCATTATCAGCTATTGTCTCCTTCCTCTTTTCTTGGTGGAGAAGAGTTGAATCCATCAACTGAAAACTTTCCTTGGGGGGAAATAAACCTGCTATAAATCTAAAGAATTTTGAACATATTGAGAGGTATTAAAAATCTCCCTAAATACCATACAATATTTATATTCAGATGGGCAATAATGGGAATCTAATATACCTGGACTACATGGACACAGAAGAAAATCTTGCCTTTCTAGATGATCTTACATTCAAGAAATTAAAGAATACAAACCAGTAATAAAGGCAATTTGGCAAGCATTTGCATTCCTAGGCCAGTGACCTAAACTAAAACTGTATAGCTCCATAAACTCTTTCTGTCTAGTATGCTCTCTTAGCATTAATAGACAAGAAACCAATTTTATTGGGACACAGGTTTGTCACCCTGGATCAGATCATTAGTCCATCAACTATGGTATCCTGGCTTTATCAGTGCTAAGTAATTGATACTTTATAGGAAGACCAAAGTGTGGGGATTAGAGGGCACCAGGCAAACTCAAATTACACCTAACATCAAGCCATTCGTGCTATGGGCTAACAACAAGATAAATAGAGTGACTTATAACAACAACTGTATTATGCCTTTTACTGATGTAAGACAAACATTTGCAATAATGAACAATCATTTGCTGCAGTTTGACAGTAGCTTAGACAAATTAATTTTAAATAAGACCTTGAGGCTAAAGCAAAGAGAGAATTGAACAATCTACACCAATTAATATCTGCCAAGGCTCATCACCCAAGGAGGGTGGTGGGGAGCTTTTCACTAGAACCTATGCAGATTTTAGTATCTTTAAATTGTATTTGCTTTTTATGTTTGGCTGTTAATTTCTGGTATTAAGTTAACAATGATGGAGGCTTCCCTCAAATAATGAGTATGGTATATCCTTTCAGGCCATTGAGGTCAGAGCTCAGATTCCAGAGGTCATAGTCATAGGTTAAATTTCACATTCCATAGGTTAAAGCCAAGATCTATTTATAAAATTCCATTGACACATTGTATGCTATGACCTTTAACCAGGGTGTGCTGCCAACACTTTACTAAGAGCTCTCATAAAAATGTTCACCTTTTGTCATGATAAATCTGATGGTATGCCAGGATGTGCATGTTTGCAGAGAAGGGATGAGGTATTGAGGAGCACAGTCATTTATTTTCTGCTTTTATCATTGAAACAAAATGTTTTCTCACTGCCCTAACCATATTAACCAAGAAGGGAATGTGTGCTGCTTAGCAAACAGACATAGACTAGGCTGTACCTTGCTAGAATTGTTTATACTTTGTTTCTGAAAAAATATACGAGTACATTGATTGAGAAGCACAATGTTGTGTGTATGTTGTTTGTACCTTGTATGGGATACATGTTTGGTTTTTTTAAATACCTGCCATTTGGTGTAATCTGCTGTATTCCAAAAATAAAAAGCTCCTCGCAAATATTTTTTGTACGCATCCCAGGGGAGGTTGTCTCTTACAAGGGTGATTTAGCAGTATAGCTCCATCAGAGGCAGGGAAATCATCCCGATCTTCTCTTCAGTTTGGTGGTGGTCTCATCCAGCATATTAACTCATAACAGAAATTCTAAGGACCAGATCAGATTCCTCCTTCATGTACACATGCATAAATCCTGGTGATTTCAATGGAAGTTCCACACATACAATCATATAATCTAAAGCAGAAACTTAGCATACAGACCTTATTGCCAAAAGATGTGTCTGTTGTTACAGGACTCCCTCCTCTTGCTGAGCTGGCTAAGTGTGGACCACATATGGAATTTGATGAAGATAATTGTGAGTGTATCTGTAGATGGAAATGTCCCACTGATTTTTTCCAAAATAAAGAGAACTGCAGCTGCTATTTGTGTAGAGAGAGCCAGGAGAGCTGCTCTCAGAAACACAAGATATTTCATGCAGAAACCTGCAGGTAAGTGTTCTTTTCCTTTCAATTTCATACCTCTTAACATAGCTGAGCCACCTGAAAACCATGTTCTTTTTCAATTAAGCAATACATATGAACGTGGAAAATACAATTCACTTTTGTAGTTTTGGGGGTAGTTGTTTTTTAACGTGTTTGCCAGTTTTCTTTGCAGTCCCAATCTATTGATATAATGTCATTTATTGATGAAACTCGAGGACAGGGAGTTAAGACCCTGGGTTGTATTCTCAACTCTCCCAGTTACTCACTGTGTGACCCAGGGCAAGTCACTTAACCTATCAGTAAAATGGAAATAATACTTACAATATTTACCTCGTAGAAGGTGTGAGGTTTGTTTAGCTAAAACACTTTGAGACCCTGGACAATAGGTGCTACTTAAGTGAAAAGAGGAGTTGCTAATATTTGTTATGTAGTTTCTAAGCACCCTTCATGCACAGAGACATATTTGTTTCTAATATCTGGGGAACTATTTCTTTAACTATCTTATCTGAAGACAGTGTATGTCCCAGAAGATTTGTGGTGGGATTTGGAGCCTTTCATTTCCAGGTGGTTCAGATTCAGTCCATGTCCCTTGTGACTGACAGTCATTACCATCTGACTGCTGTACAGTGGCCTTTGGGAAATAAGTTAATTGTCTCAGTATAGTTCATAATGAACAGGTGTCCATGTGACAAAAAACATCATCACATAATGCCTACCATTAAATGAGCATATTTTCTCACCACCTCAGCAGAGTACTCAAGGACTTAATGGGGGTGGGAAATTAACTATCCTTTCATGCATAGAGCTAGACTCACTAGGTCAGGGCTGAGGTACCTTGAGGCTGTGCGGGGAAGCCTGCATTGTCTGTGTTGTATCTGTCCTGTCCTGTGGATAAGTAGAGTGCTTCATCTGCAGAGATATCACTTCAGCACCGTTCCCGTTCGGGAGCACTGCATTCACATAATTTAAAAGACACTGAACTAGAGTGACCCCTTCACTGCTCTGAAGGGGGCTCAGAAGGAGGCGGGGGAACTGCTAGCTCCACAGTATTGCTCCCTCTCCTGGGAGTCTCTTTTGGAGCTCTGTGACGTGAGGACTCTGCAGGATCTGGAGCTCAAGAGGGCATGAAGCAAGGAAACAGCTACTCTCTTCAGCATTGCCATCTGGTGGGCCCTTGAGTTTCCACTTCGGAATCTGATTAGAAATTACTCTTTAAAGCAACATTAACTTGGGGGCACTCTAGGGCAGCTACTGTGCAACTGCTGGGAAATTCAGGCAATGGCAAGACGTTGTTAAAGAGAAGGGATGTCAGCAGAATGGTGTGAAAGGGGAAATCCTCCACGCAGATGCCTCTCTTTATCTAGGTTTCCCCTTTCATGTGGACCTACTGGACCTATCCATTCCACGCCTTCCCCATCTCCTCCCATGCAAGGGCATTACATTTTGGGTAAATATACTAAGATGCTGAAAATGTTGAAGAATATACAAATGGAGAGCTATCACATTATCATGCTTCTCACTATCTCTCTCTCTCTCTCTTTATGAAACAGCTGTGAGGACAAGTGCCCATTCCAACCCAGAACGTGTTCAACTGCAAAGCCAGTTTGTACAAAGCATTGCCGTTGTCCAAAGGAGAAGAGAAGCTCTCATGGGTCTCAAAGCAAAGAAAATCCTTGATCTAGCTTTCCTCCTCTCTCCCAAAAACACACTGCTTTGCAAAGTAGCTGTCACTGACTTTTAAATCATTAGTAAACATGGGACATCTTCCACATTAATCGCAGAAGAATGAATCCAGTCTGCATTTATTTATTAGATTAATCACTAACTATTAGTGGACCCTCTGGGTCATTGATAGCTGTCTTCTAATGGATAACTACAGTAGAAAGATTACCAGCTGTAGGAAAGGAAGAGTTTAAAGAGCCAACTCAACACTGTTATATGGAGGATGAGACTGGTATATGTGTAGTGGAGTGAATGTCACCATCCAGCAGTTCAGGAATTTGAACTAAATAGTCTCTGAACCCTTAGCTAGTGCATCTCTTTGGTGAAACATTCTTCAAAGCTTCAGTGTACAGGATTTGGCTTCTAATATGCTCAGCACTGAATGATTTGATCTACTGTCCAGCTTTGATTATCATTTTGAGTTTATCGTACAACTACTGTCAGATGTGCCATATTTAAATGTATATAAGAAAATAAATACTTCAGTTATTCAAGCTGTTTATTATCCTATGTCATCTCAAACAAATGCAGACAAAACAAAAGCAAACAAACACACCCCACAAAAGGGTCAAGCTCTGGCTTCATTGGGTTTGTCCCCACTGGAACTGACCCCAGTCCACACCTAACTTGGAGTAAGGACCCATGGTAAATCTGGTTGTCACAGTAGTTTGAATAAAGGATTTCATTTCCCACACAGGTGATGGGTTTCAGTTTTGGGTTTTTTTTGGCTCCTGCTGAGGGGTGTTGGTGCCCTACAGAGGTAACACTCACACAGCTACCAAAATACCACCAGAGATTTTTGGGAAGTCAAATTCTGTTGAGGGCTTGTTTTACTTTTAAGCTGTGATGCTATGGAAATAGAGGGTATCTTCTTTAGGAGGGAATTCACTTCACCCACATACGACCTGAGCAATGAAGCATTATGCAGGTCAAGTGTGGGAAAAGGCTGGGAAGCCCAATCATATGAGTCATTTAAACCTGGACTGGACAAGTCTGGAGAAAATACTGTAAGGAACAATCCTACATTGGCAGGGGGATAGATTAAATGACCTAACAGGTCTTTTCCAGTTCTAAATTCTATGTTTCCATATGTTATTTTCAGAAGATGGACGCTCAGGAGGAACAGTGGAAACCAAACTGGACTGCTGGACATAACATAAGGAAAAGAAACAAATCTTTGCAATGTGTGGGCTGAGCATTAGTTTCTGGATTTAGACAGGATTAACATTTGGGTTTCTTTAAAAAGCAAAGGGCCAAATCCTGCAGTATTTACTCAGTAATTGGGCAAATTTCCCCTTAACTTTAGCGCACAGGTGTGGGAACTAGCGGTGCGAGGGTGCTGCAGCACCCCAGGGATCCCGGCTGGTGGCCTTGCACACCTGGAGTCCCGGCCTCAGCTCTGGGTGATGAGGGTGGATAATGCGGAGGGGCTGGCTTTCAGCACCTCCACTGTTAAAAATGTCCTAGCGCCACTGCTTTAGTGGGACTTTTATTTGAGTAAGGGATATTGGACTTGGCCCTAGACAAATATTCTAAACAGTTACTCCCAGGCCCTCTATCATCTGGCTATTGCTGGTGCACTTGTGGATTCTCCTGGCGTACTCTCTTCTCCCTGATAGACTTCAAGTTCATACACATATTTGTTATCGGACAGGTTGTCCCGGCCCCTTCTGCAGGTTCCTCGAGGCAATAGAAGAATGCCACCCCTCCAGTTTGCTCAAAATCCAGCCCTTGGGTTGGACTTGCTGGTAGAGTATGCTGCACCGATCCAATAGTTATTGCAGCTTGTACATTTCCCCGATATGTCACGGAGCTGTCAGAGAAACTGCACTTCCTGAACACAACGCTGCCTCCCATTTTGGGCCAGGATCTAAATGCACAAAACTTTGTTAGTATAGCATTGTTTGCGCAGCTAAACGGTTGTTTAAAAGTCAGGCAATACAAGTCTATGCCTAACTGACAAGGAAGAGGCCTTGTTAACATTAGGTTTGCTATTATGTAATTGCAAGGAATGATACTCTTAAAAAATAATACAAAAATGAAGGCCATGATCCTGCAAAGACTTATGCGTGTGCTTTATTTTAGCAATTCTGAGTCATTCCATTGACTTCCATGGGACTACTCCCAGTGGGCAAAGTTAAGCACTTGCATGAGTCTCTGCAGGATCAGGGCTGCCTTCTTGTTCCCCCTCCCCATTCCTTCATAATACATAGTATCAAAGTTAACATTATCAAAGCTTCTTTCCTGACTCTCATGTATACCATTGGCCAGATTCCCTACAGCTGGTGCAGGAATGCAAAAAATCCCTAAATCTGCTAGGCCCCTGATGGCTTGATGGAGATTCACCTGAAAGGGCACCATGTGCCAGCACTGGCCTCCCTTGGGTTTCTATGGTGCAGAAGGGTAGATTTAATGGGAACCCTGCTGATGGAAGACGCACCAAATCAGCACATCCATCCTCCTACATCCCTTGTCACCACAGCCTGTCCTTCCAGCACAAGGGAGATGGCAGCTTATTTCTTCTACAATAAATTCCTGCCCTGGCAGATCTTCTGCCGCCAAGGCCTGTGTCAGTGTTTGTGCTGCTGGAAGCTGTCCTTTTCCATAATGCTATCCTACACGAAGAGTGAAAAAACAAAACTGGAGCATGTGCTGGATATTCATAACATGCCACATAAGAGCACCATGTGGAAAAGCTGAAGAGTTTAAGCATAACACTGCAAATGCCAGTTCTGTGGGATGTTCTTGATTATTACAGCCACAAGACAGTCCGGGTGTTGCAAACACCATGGAAAAGACCATAAATCCTCCGTGTGGAAAACAGGGACTAAAAGCAAAACACTGACAGGATCCTTTGTTGCAGATGGAAACACAAGCAGATATGTAATGACAAGAGATTGATGAGGATTTACCCAAACCCTTTGAGGATATTTTATTTGACAGATACCGGAAATGATCCATTTTGAAATCTTTAATGTAACATAAAAAATAAATGCTTTTTATGTATCAACTTTCATACCAATATATCATAAAATGTTTTACAGATTTCATAATAGAGATTTAAAATAACAATGCAGAAGACTTAAGTGAGGCATGTAAAACTGATGGCAGATCTGTATTTTGATTGATGTCATTAGCTTTTGACCTATGACTAAAAGACCTCAACTGCAAAAAGGTTGCTTGAACAGAGGATCATCCCTGTCTGAAATGTGACATGCCTTTTATTACTGTGTTCAGCCTGCATTGCTTTTCAAACATATGGACCTGATCTACAGATCTCATAACCAGAGTAAGAATTCTAAACTTTCTTGTTATAGTGTGTCATAATTTTTACATAATCAGAACTGTCTACATCTGGATTCTGGCCTTTTAAGTTCTCCTCTATACACTAATATGTACATTAAGATTCAATACATTTAAATAATAATGGCTAATTCCTCAGAAAGCCAATATGAAGTTTGATTACAACACCAGTTATTACTGATTAACCCTTTCACATCTTCCATGTGTTTTTCTTGGACTGAATGAGAAACATAATAAAGCTTCAACACTGATGCAGCCCCCACCTTTGAAACAGTCAGAAAAGTATTGTCCACTAAAGAAAAATGTACTTAAATTCTGGAGGGACAGAGGCATGTGTTCTGCCTACCTGAGGAGGTGACAATGAAGAACGCCAAACAAATCTGGTAAGGATAAATAACCTACTTATTTCAAACCAATCCATATTCTGTATACTTGTAGAAGGGCCTGCAGCACATGGAATATGCAATAGAAAGCTGAGAGATCATTAAAAGATTATTGTTTTCTAAACAATATTGCAGTATCTATCCCTGACTCTCATGCCCTCTCCACTTGTGGATCTCCAGCTCTGTAGTATTTGTTCCCTGGCCCGTTCCGCAGACCATGTAGAGCTTGGGATTTGCAAGTAGAAGAACATGAGGCGCAGGATGGGCACGGTCTGTACATCATCTCCTCCACCTCAGGCTTGTGAGGGTTCCTCACCTAACTTAATGCTGACCACCACCATCAATGCAGGCCTACTCACACTCCACAACTTCCTCTGAAGGAGGTGTCCAGGGCCGGTGTCCAGTACAATATACCTTGAAGGCTAGAGAGAGGAATGGGCAGGAAGACAATGTGGCAGCAGAGATGGTGGTTCCAGGCTACTATTGTATGTGGATATTAGTCTGATTCAGAAAGCTGAAGATCATCTGAATGTAAGGACTCATGAATTAGACTAGAAGCCTATTTGTCCATCCCTTTCAAACAAAAAAATTAAAATGATGGTGTTTCCGTGCAGAAGATCTGCTTCTCTTCCTTCTTCCACTGGTGTAAATCAAGAGGAACTTTGTTTAAATCAATAATTACACGGAGGTGGCTACATTAGTATAAACAAAAGGAGAATTAAACCTTCAGGAGTGGGTTTGGTTTATCTTCTCCAGGCAATGGGACTTGTCTTTCAACTGCAAAACATAATAGATGCTATCAACTGGTAATCCATATAGATTTTGGATCCTAGCTGTGAATTACCACGTGTAACTACAAGTGGGTAAGATGGCAAATGAATCTATGCTACTTACATAATCTGTTCTACACTGAATGATAAACAAACCAGGATGTACAAATGATGTCCTGTCATCCATTTTAACTCAGTCAGCCTCTCAGATCAATAGTTACAGAAAACATCAACAAGAGGTTTTAACTCAGGGGGAAATAATCTGGTTTATATTAAGTTTAAAAGGAAACTGTTCCCAGTCAGTGAACTATGATGGATGGTGGCAGGGCTTGGCACCCCATCTGACAATACCCTTTTTTTTGTTTTATTCTTACCATATTTTACAATGCCCCTAATTCTTAAAGTCCCTTCATTGGGATGACCCCTCCCTCTAGTAGAGGAAGCCTGGAATCTGTTTCTTCCAGACCCTGCCAGCATTTTTCCTTGGAAAGCAATGCAAGGTGCCCCCTGCTCCTCGGGGGGCTGAGAGCATTGAGCCTCTGCAGAACAGCAAGTGTTGCAAAGTTTCCGAAGAGCAAAATCTAGCATACTTTAAAATGTTTATAATTGGATAGGCAATGACTCCTTGATTCTACATTGTTAGATTTTTTTAAAATGTGATATTCGGTTGTTGAGAAATAATCTAAGGTTGGGTGACAAGATAGCAACAGACCAGAAAGTGTTTCATGTAGTTTCCTGTCCTGGAGTGTTTGGTTACAGTGGTGATTCTTTCTTTATGAAGACACTAATCCTAATGTTTGGTTTATTTGCAGTTATTTCACAAGCCCAGGTGAGAATGTGATGAAGACTAAACTGATTAACCCATCACATTCCATTTATCTGAATCCATGGACACTGTTGCAGGGTAAAGTATCTATCTAGGGTTTTCTATTGAGCCCATCACTTTTGTACCTAAATTAATTTACTCCCCTGGAAAAATATATCTGCATGGCAACATCCCTAGTGGATTTCATGGAGGACTTTACTTTTCTTACTTTCCTGATAAAGAATTACTTGCTTGTTATGAATGAACCTTACTGGCGAGCATAGTGCATTACTATTGAGAGTAGTCCCAAGGAAGTTAATTAAAAGGGATATGGACCCTGTTGACATGAGCAGCTACTCAGAATTGGAATGGATGTTCAAACATAACTGTGCAGTATTTGTCTAGCTCTATTCTTGAGGCAAAAAAGAAATTATATAAATACTATATTACAAAGTGGAGCTCACCAAATTAATAAGAACTATGAAAGATTTGTTTGCTAGATATTACCCATTTAATGAACTGTAACAGTTTCTTTAATCAGATTATAAATGCACTATTATCAAAAGACCTTTAAATCCACATAGTCTATCTCCAATCTGGGATTATCCTGTGTATCCTTTTTAAAAAATACTTGTTTCACTTTATATTGATTTTTTAATTAAAGTTACAGTTGAGTACTCATTCTTGATCATTCTTTATAAAGTTAGGTTAGCTTTTAACCAACTGGCTACAATTTTCACTTCTGCCCTTTAAGTTTACATAGTTCATGATACAGTACAGTATACATACATCCTTTGAGATGGGAAATGCAGTCTGCTCTTAGTCCAAGCCCTGTAGAAGGCACCCAAGATGCTACAGTAATGGGTACCTCAAATGCATGTAGTAGTAGTAATAATGAATTTAATAATCTTTGCACTTTCAGTTAGATAGTTGAAGGAAATAACTATAACATATCACATTGTCACAGAGTCCTTTCACACGGCTGCTGGGTTTACACAACTGCATTCAGACCTAGGCAGGCAGTGCCTTGATTCACAACACACTTGGATCAGTAAATTTTAAGGCTCCTCTAGCTCCATCTATTGTTCTAACAGCATTTTCCCTAATTTATACTAACAAACCACTTTTGTTAACATTTTAATGTGAGAACCATCTTAAGAGTTTTTGCAATTTATTTTGTACTAATTTATGGCATTAATTGTAAAGATTATTTTTCTAAAGAGATGATGCCTAATTTTGGTTATTTAAATTCAAAATCTGATTTATCACAAACATAATTATTTTGTAAGATTGGCCTTCCTGGATCTGTGCTAACATTGTTGATGCACAAATAGGGAAAAACACATGTCCAATCTGTCCAGTTTGGGTTCAGCTCCAGGACTAGGGAGATGGAGGTTTAGATCTGTACCCTCTCTGCAAGTTAATTCACACAAAGCCATTATTAGGGTGCTCTAAAAGCTCCAGTGAAGAAAATTGAGCAAAGAAAAATGTAGGCTGAATACTGGGTGAAATTACATAACAAGGCAAATTATCAGGGTCTGATCCTGAAGTCTTCATGTGGGAGGACTGTAGGACTGGGCCTTTAGATTTTGGAATGGTCTCTTAATGGAAATGATGAACGACTCCTATCTTGAGTCGCTTAAAACAGGACTGCACAAAACAATTGACAGCACACGGTGGGGGTCCAATCCTGCACTGGCAGGAAGCTAGACAAGGTCACCCAGTAAGTAGTTTCCATCTCTAATTCCATGGATAAAAAAAAATAGTAAATTCAGCTGCATTAGAAACACTGGATGGCAAGGAGCTGGGCTGGGATCTGAGTTTGCAACATGGAAAGATAACTTATTTTCAGGACTCTGAGAGGGAATTTCAAACAAGAGAAAATAAGTATTTTTTTTTACTGTTTATATGTGTCATTTTATACATGGATTATGCTGCTTAACCCTTTGGTTGTTTATTTAAAATCTTACACCAACATACAATCTTGTCGGCCGGTGTCCATGAGATTTTATTATCTACGAAGTCAGAAGATTTACAGGTGGGATTTTAAGGAAAAACAAGGGTTTGGATATAATGTCATTATCCTTCTTAACCAATTGTTGGGCTGTGTCAAGTATCTGGCTGGCTCTCCATCTACAGCACTGATACTCAGACCGCAATGGTTCAGGAAAGAAATTAGTGATCAACATTACCCAAAAGAACCACAGTAGTGTGAATTCATTGTTTCCTTTACTCTCTGTCTCTCTCTCTCTCTCTCTAAAATTCTCACAGCAAAATGACTGACCAAGTATTATTATTTTATGAACTACACTTGATTAATAACATAGTAAAAGCATCTTGATCGTTAATATCATGTGCTGCAAAAATTCGCAGGAGACATATTAAAGAGCCACTTGTGGCTTGCGAGCCTTAGTCCAAGTATCACTGATCTACAGAAATAATGTAGCACCAGTCAGTCTAGAGCAGGGATCGGCAACCTTTGGCACACGGCCCGCCAGGGTAAGCACTCTGGCGGGCCGGGCCAGTTTGTTTACCTGCCGTGTCCGCAGGTTCGTCTGACCGTGGCTCCCACTGGCCACGGTTCTCTGCTCCAGGCCAATTGGGGATGCGGGAAGTGGCGCAGGCCCAGGGATTTGCTGGCCGCCGCTTTCCGCAGCCCCCATTGGCCTGGAGCGGCAAACAGTGGCCAGTGGGAGCCGCGATCGGCCAAACCTGCGGACGCGGCAGGTAAACAAACCGGCCCAGCCCGCCAGAGTGCTTACCCTGGCGGGCCGCATGCCAAAGGTTGCCTATCTCTGGTCTAGAGTGTTACAGGAACCTATTATTCTTACACTTTCAAAAATTGCTAAAGTAGACAGTTTCCTCTCTCCACGTCATCTCAGGCAGAAATGCCAAAAATCTCCACTCTCAATTACTAAAGAATACCTCCAGCCAGAGAGACAAAACAAAAACCAAGAACAGTTTACCCTTCACTTCAGAGTAGAGGCACAAAATATCAATTATCTCTTCACCTCAGAGCAGAGGCAAAGCTATCACAGACCAAAAAAACCTTTTTTCCTCATACGGCTCATGGTTGCTCTTTGCTACTTCCTGCTCAGCTTCACCTAACAATCTTGCTCTATACCTGGCATTTAAGGCCCCAATACTCCATTGTGTGACTATTCACAGTGGTAAAGTCAAGCATGTGCATTTAAGTGTTTACAGAATTGGGGCCTAAGCCAATCTCTATAGGGCAGAGCCCATCAGCTTTCTTCAGTCCAAGGAAGAAATTTTTCTTTGATGCCAAACTGAGCACAGTACGTACAGCCCATCACAACTCTATTTGGTTTCATATGATTCTTTATTGGTGCTTGTTTGCTACAGTGCTGTAATATAGATGTCAGGAACATCATCACTTGGTAAATTACACTTATTTTAAAATGAAATAATATGTATGGTTTAAACATTTGTCTTTTTTTGTTAAATGTGCATATGTGTGTGCATACAGAATTAAACAAATTATATATAATAGTATATATAGATTTTATACATTTAATTTAAAAAATGTATTGTGGTCGTTAAAAGAACTACGCAAAGCCTGTAGTGCTCCAGTTTAGAAATATAAAAAATCCACCAGAAAACTGTCAGTTTTTGCTCAAGACAAGCATGTACTAGTGGTGATGTTACACATCAGGATGGAGGAAGTGACAAAGCTGTGGGAGAGAAAGAAAGGGTGTAAACTGCTAGCCTGAGCTACACTTGGTATAAACCAATACTAGTAATTCTTCACTTTCAAGAGCCCTGAAGTGATCCCTTTGAGGCAACGTGACATCCAGAACTGAATCACGGGTTGCTTTAGTCTTCTCCATCTTCCCTAACACAACCTCTGGACTGCCTTAGGGAGCACTCCTAAAGAGAACAACAAACCCACTGTGCTACCTTCAAGAACCAGGGTAAGGGAGGAATAATCCCTTTGTTGTTGTTTTAAACTTGATGTTTCCCAGCCCTGTGCATGCATCCTATTCATTGGCACAATTAACAGGAGTGAAACAGCTTCACTTCAGGTTAGGGCACTTTAGAAACTGGATCTCCCCACTAGCTGTTGTTAAAAATGTTTAAATGTGAACAATCCAACAATATGGTTATGGACAAGTGGGAAGTGCTCCATCCTTGTGGAGTTGATAGGGGGTGAGGAAACAGGTATGGCAAGGGGGTTTAATTTTTGTTAGAATTTTTTGGATAGGCCTCAGGACTTGCTCGTATTATTTTAAATATATGGTGGAGTTGCACGGTTCTAGGGTTTTGACCTATGACCTTATAATTGGCTTTTTGGGACCCCAACTTCAATATGTGTACATATTTCTGGGCTATTTTGTAGTAGCTGGGAGTGGAATGGGGATGCTGGTATCTGGAGGCTGAAGGAGTGACTGGTTCTATATCTAAGCATTTCTAATGTGCAATCTAGGTTCCAAATTATCAGTAAACATCGAGGGATGCAGGCAGGAAAACTTAGCCAGAATACTCTTCCTGACTTCTTTTGAAAGGATAGTCCAGTGTTTTGGATCAGCTGTGGCAAAGGCTCTACCTCCTATCTAGTGTTCAGATAAATATAGTGGGCCCAAAGCTCATAGCTGGTTTGGCAGGTTCCTGAATAAAAAGAGGTCTCTGAGAGAACATGGGCCTATCCCACTGAAGATTTTGTAACTCAGTGTCAGACCCCTGAGTGGCATCTTTTGGATCTGGTGTTGCCCAGGAGTCAGCTACAACTTGCAGAGCACAGTAATATACAGTCTTCAGCCCATTTCACTTTGGGTACTGCATTGTATGCCAGATGTCATTTCACTGTGAATTTTCTCAGGCTGAGATATAAAGAACTGCAGTACTCCAGACAACAGGTGACAAACATATAAACTACTGTGGCCAATCAACATCTTTAAAAGATTAGGAGTTTTCTTGATAGCTGGTGATTCTCCGGGACCAGCATGATCCCAAGGCAGCACACCAACAATGCCAGAGGTACGATGAGGTGTAGGTGCTGAACAGAACCTTTAAGCGATTACCTCCTTCTACTAGCAATACTTTGGTCTTTCCTGAATTTAAGACAGCTAGGGCTTGGCTATACTGGAGAGTTGCAGCACTGGTGGTGGGTTTACAGCGCTGCAACTTAGTAACTGTCCACACCTGCAAGGCACATCCAGTTTTCATTCAGCCAACCACTATGCTATCTGTGACCCAATGGTGTCTTCTGCTGGAAGGATACAAATATATGCAGGTCAGCAGCATATTGGCATTGCAGCCTGTGTCATCTTGCTATGCTATCAAAGATTTGCACATAGATATTTGAATACAAACAGGCCTGAGCCCTGAAGGACTCCACAAGTCAGCACTCTTGGCAAAGAGCAGCAGAGATTCTTTTGCCATGTGTGGTGGTGGTGTGGCCTGGTTGGTAGCAGCTGACTCCAGGGCGAGTGCTGTGGGACATCAGAAACACACATTCGTTTCCGATAATAAATAAAAGATTATGAGTCTTGCGATTCACGGTGCGTTTCTTAGCGCCCCGGCTCCCGGGGTCAGGTGAGTGCGTTAGAGCCCCACAGCTCAGCAAGCGTCTCGCGGCCCAGAAAGGCTTCCAGAGGCGCCCGGCTGCCGGCTCAGAACGGCGGGCGGGCGGGATCACAGCCCCCGCACCCGCCCCCCCCACAGCCCGAGCCCGAGCCCGCCCGGCGCAGGCCAGGGCAGGGAGCGCTCCCGCGCTCGCACGAGGCACCTCGGGGCTCGCACGAGGAAGGGGTTAAAGGGAAGTCCGGGCACGGAGCGCCTCAGAACGTCAAGGACGCCACGTTCCGCCCCTTCCCCTCTCAGCGTTCCAGGGCTGAACCGAACTGAAGCTTCCGATTGGCTGCTCTGCCCCGCGTGACTTGAAGCTGCTCGCTCCATTGATTGGCGGGGGCGGGGCTGTTGTCTAGGCGACGGGGGCGGGGCGGGGACAGCGAGTGGCCGCCGCTCCCGCCTTCCCGGAAATGGGTGGACCCGGCCGGCGGCAGGTAGGTGAGTGACTCTGCCCCGCTCCCTCCCTTGCCCCCCCCTCCCCCCCCGCAGAACCGGGGCGCGGGTCCCCTGGTCTGTCCCGCCCCCGCCGGGCCTGTGGGGCGGCCCCGCCCCCTGTGACGTGCTCGGCTGCGCTGGGGCTGCTCAGACCCCCCCCCCCGGCCCGCAGCCCCCGGGCCGCCCCGCTGGCTGCAGCGCCCGGCTGGGCGGGGGAGGAGCTGCTGTCACTGCCGCCCGGGCCACGATCCATCCCCTTGTGTGGCAGCCCCGTCCCCTGCCCGCCTGCTGCCCCTGGCCGCGCTCGGCAGGAGGGCTCGTCTCTCCCGGTGTAGTGTAAGTGCAGCGCCGGGCGCGGCGGGGTTCCAGCCCCCCTCCCCCCCCCGGTAACCCAGACACGCGTGGCAGCTGCGGGCTACTGCTTGTGCAGCGCTGTTTGCAGCGCCACGGTAGGTTTCCGTCCCGCAGAGCCTCTTAATGTGATGATTGTCTTACAATGCGGTAGAGGCTCAAGGTCATTAACGTTCGTGGTTCCTGGGCTCCAAAGTTGCCAGTAAGGGTGGGAACTCGATGTCAAGTGTTTGTGCCTTCCTGGCTCCTGCACAGTGCTCACACAAACATCTGCTGTTTTGTTGTAATGAAAGCATAGGGAGGCTGAAGCAATATCTTTTGTAGGACCATTTTCTGTTGGTGAGAGAGAGAAGCTTTTCAGCTGCACAGAGCTCTTCTTTAGGTCTGGGAAAGGCACTCAGAGTGTTATAGCTAAATACAAGGCTGAACGGGTAGTTTAGCATAGATAGCGTATATTTTAAGGGACCATTTCCAATGAAGTGGCCTGTTAATGCCCCTGTAGTTGTAGGACAAAAAGGAGGAGTTAATGGGTTACAGATTGTTGTGATAATCCATAAATCCATTGTCCTCATCCAGTCTATGTTTTTTAGTGTCTAGCAAAGTTATGAAGTTAAATTCCTAGGCTCATCTTTTGAAGGTGTTGTGTCAGCTTCCTTTGAGGATGAGGGCTCAAGATGAGTCAAATGTAGAGTGAGCACTTTGTGAAAAGTGTAATACTGTGTTTTTGTCTTTTATTTTCCTGTATGAGTTCAATTGAGAGCATAGTGGTTGGTTTCACCCATATAGTTGCTATTGGGACATTTAGTGCACTGGATGAGGTACACCACACGTTGTGATAGGCATGTGTAGGACCCATGGAATTTGAAAGGTGTGTTATGGGGGTATTGATCATTGTAGCAATAGAAATAAGTCTGCAGGTTTTGCATCTGTTATAGTGGCAGGGTTTGGTGCCACTTTGAGTTGGTGTATCTGGTCTGTGGGGAGCTTTCTTCTGATGACGATAAGCTTGGAGAGGTTGGGGGATTGTTTGAAGGCCAGAAGAGGGGGTTTGGGAAATATTTCTTTCAGGGTGGGATGACCATTGAGTATGGGTTGTAATTGTTTGCTGATACGCCATATGGGTTCCAGTGTGGGGTGGTAGGTAACAACTAGGGGTGTGCAGTTGGAAAGGGGTTTATTTTTGTATTAAAGCAGGTTCTTTCGGGGTATTTGGGTAGCCCGTTTAATGTTGCAATCTAGTTCTCTAGTTGAATGTCTGTGTTTGGTAAAGGTGTTTTTGAGTGTGTTAAGGTGTGTATCTCGGACCTTCTTCTCAGAGCATATTCTGCAATATCTGAGTGCCTGGCTGTAGATAAGTTTCTTGCTGTGTTTGGGGTGTTTACTGGATCTGTGAAAGTAGATGTGGGGATCCATAGGTTTCTTGTATGTAGTTGTCTGTAGGGTTCCACTGAAGCTGATTTTGGTGTCCAAGAAGTTGATACTGTGTGGGAGTGGTCCAGAGAGAGTTTAATGGATGAGTGGTGGTTGTTGAAGTTGTGGTGGCAGTCTGAGGGAGTTTGTCATCACTCCAGAGGATGAAAATATCATCGATGTATTCAGGTATATCATTGTTTGTTTTTGTGGTATAGCTCCAAAGCTTGTGTCTCTCACCAACAGGATTTGGTCCAATAAAATATATTATCTCATCTACCTTGTCCCTCTAATATCCTGGGACTGACATGGCTGCAACTACACTGCGTACACGTATTGAAAGTGCAGCATTTGTAAACCAAGACCTGGACCCCGTGTCTGGAAGATGTACTTTTAAAAAAAAAAAAACTTATTGGGCATGATGCAGGTATAGCTGTGTTAAGTTTTGTGGTCTGTGAGATACAGTAGTCCAGACTAGATCAGTAGTTTTCAACCTTTTTTCATTTGTGGACCCCTAAAATATGTTAAATGCAGGTGTAGGTCCCTTTGGAAACCTTAGACATAGTCTGTGGACCACAGGTTGAGAACCACTGGACTAGATGATCAAGTGGTCCTGTGTGGCCGTCAAAACTATTTTAGGTAGGAGTTGCCTCACTTTGTTTTATGGACATGTAGTAAAATCATATGATGATGGTTAGATTTCTTTAAAAATTGTTATGGAAGAACAAAATATAGCCCTAGTCCTGCAAAGGAACCTGCAAGTGTGGACACCTGTATGGAGTCCCTGTGAAGTTAAAGAGTAACATGTGTGTGGACTCCTTTACATGACAGGAGCCAATTATATGAATATGTGGGTCAGAAACTCAGAAAACCGACCAGAATTTTTATGGTCAATATAGTAATTATCCCTGCATTGTGAAAACAAGTGTATGGTATTTTACAATAATTAAGGCCTGGCTTAAAGAGCTTAAAAACTGCTAATATATAGAAAAGATAACATATGCTTACGAGGTGGGAGGGACTCTTCTTAATACAGAGTGTAAAGAGTGAATGCCAAGACATGAGATGAAAGGACAAGTCTGAGTTTTTACTTCAAGATGGTGTGATAATGATCCTCTTTTCTTAATAGGACTGTTAATCTGTGTGTGTGTAACATATATACTGGTATATAGTATACTGTACTCACTAGCATTACGTTAATGAAAGGCCAATATACAGTTTATAAAATGTGGTATTGCTTAAAAGAATGTGGAACATGTTGCTGCTGTAATAGTGGCTTTTATAAAATTAAGCACTTTTATTGGTCGTTTATTAACAGTGTCTAAGGCACATTGGTAAGTGCTCTGTTGGTATGAGATTGTAATTCAGTACTACAGTATTGCATGTAGTTCTTCAGCTTTTATTGCTAAGCAGAGTTTTGTGGTAACTATATAAGTGGCCCATCAGCCTGGTATCATCCCCAATTCCTATCCACTGTCCTGTTTGGTCACAGAAAACTGCAGAAAAGATCTGGGGTTCTGTTTTCCTGCCACTCGGAGCCAAGAACACCTGTTTCTCCTTGCTTGATGGTCCATGGGACGAGCAGACAGAGTCACAAGAGGCCATGGAGCCTTACAGATTAATGAGGGAGGTAGTTACCAAAGGCAGGATGTGGCTGGGAAGGAGGGTGGCTTCTATTATAGGTGGATGGCATAGAGCAGAGGTGGGCAAACTACGGCCCACGGGCCGGATTTGGCCCCTCAGGGCTTCGGATCCGGCCCGTGTCGCTGGCGGCACCACGTCCCTGTGGTCCCCGGGGGGAGGAGGGGAGAAGGGGAGGCAGAGGGCTCCTTGCATTTCCCTTGCCTCCAGGCACTGCTCCCGCAGCTCCCATTGGCCGGGAATGGGGAACCACGGCCAATGGGAGCATTGGGGGAGGTACCTGGAGGCGCGGCAAGGGCAGTGCACGCAGAGCCCTCTGTTCCCCCTCCCCCAGGGGTTGCAGCACTTCCTGGAGCGGCATGGGGCCGGGGACAGGGCAGGCATGCAGGGAGCCTGCCCTGGCCCTGGTGCGGATTGCTGCCACCCTGGAGCCCGAACCCCTTCTGTACCCATCCCCCAACTCCCTGCCTGCACCTCGCACCCTTTCTGCACCCCAACTCCCTGCCCTGAGCCCCCTCGTACACCCTGCACCCAAACCCCCTGCCCTGAGCTCCCTGCTGCACCCTGCACCCCTGTGCACCCCAACCCCCTGCCCTGAGCCCCCACCCACAGTCTGTACCCCTCCTGCACCCCAGCCCCCTTCCCTGAGCCCCCTCCCACACTCCACACTTCCTCCCGCACCCCAACCCCCTGCCCCGGCCCTGCATACAATTTCCCTATCCAGATGTGGCTCTCTGCCCAAAAAGTTTGCCCACCCCTGGCACAGAGCTTCCCAAAAGCTAGCGCCA
Source organism: Mauremys mutica (assembly GCF_020497125.1). NCBI lineage: Eukaryota > Metazoa > Chordata > Testudines > Geoemydidae > Mauremys > Mauremys mutica. The sequence goes on from NC_059072.1 coordinate 228,203,428, forward strand.
GCCCTGCAGAAACTAAAATGCTAATATTGCTGTAGCATGAAGGTCCTTGTAGAAGTGACAGTCTTAAGCCCTGCTTCTTTATGTATTTGGCAATAATTTTTTTTTCACCATCTTAGGTAATGAGCAGGCCCAAATCTACAAACTGGCTGGCTACCAGAAGGACTGATTTCTGAACTTTTTCTAAGTATGGCTTGCAGAAGAATAGGAGGCCATGGACACACTTTCTCTCCAGCTTCCTCCATTAACTGCGTAAAAGCCCTAGCAACTGGAATTCGAACACATAGTATATGCATGGTATCTGATTTTTTTTATCCAAATATGGGAGGAGTGGAAAGTCACATCTACCAGCTGTCACAGTGCCTGATTGAAAGAGGGCACAAAGTTATAATTGTCACCCATGCTTATGGAAACCGAAAAGGCATTCGTTACCTCGCCAATGGTCTGAAAGTTTATTATTTACCTTTGAAGGTCATGTACAATCAGTCTACAGCAACAACGCTCTTCCACAGTCTGCCTCTGCTCAGGTACATATTTGTGCGGGAGAGAGTCACCATAGTCCATTCCCATAGTTCGTTTTCTTCCATGGCTCATGATGCACTCTTCCATGCCAAGACAATGGGTCTACAGACAGTTTTTACAGACCATTCTCTCTTTGGATTTGCTGATGTCAGTTCGGTGCTTACAAACAAACTTCTAACTGTGTCACTGTGTGATACAAACCACATCATTTGTGTCTCGTACACTAGCAAGGAAAACACTGTACTAAGAGCCGCACTGAATCCTGAGATCGTATCTGTCATCCCTAATGCTGTTGATCCCACCGACTTCACTCCAGACCCAAGTAGGAGGGATGATAGTATGATAACAGTAGTTGTTGTCAGCAGGCTTGTTTACAGAAAAGGTAATGAGGTCCAAACTGTAAGTTGCTTTTCAAATAATTTTTTTCTCATTTTTTTTTAAATGGGTGGTAAGAAATGTTCAGTATTTAAGCAACTGAATACAGATGCCATATCTGTGACCAAAGGAAAATGCGTTGAATCTGAAACAGTTGTTTCACTCATTTCCCTCTTTTCACTTCCATGTATTAAGTCTAAGGGCCTGATCCTAAGGGGCTTAACTCCTATTGTCTTCATTGGAACAGAATCTGGCCCTGAACAGCTAGCCCTGTGAGTCACCAAGTGACTGAGGGTACTCAGCAGCTGTCATGGAGTCACAGGGTCTGCGCTATGCCTCCAGCCTGTCTCCAGTCCCCTAGAAGTGACCTATGTAGTGTGCCCCAAAGACCCACACAGTTCCACAGAGGGAGGCCCATGGCCTTTAAGACCCCAAGACTGGACCTTCAAAATCTGTGTTCACTGTCTGTTTCCATGCCTCCTTGCAGCAAATCCAGCCAAGCCAGACTTCTGTGGGAGGCTGGTACTGGGGTTCAGGGGAATGTTCTTGTGAAAGAAAAATTAAACCTACGTCCGCTGATATTTTTTTTTTAATTCTTTGGTCTTAGATTTTGAATATATGTACACTTCAGTCAGATTCATTTACATTTTGGACTTGTACAGACTCTACAGTAAGGTCCCATTTCTACAGTCAGTGGAAATGAGCACTTGCTGCGCTCACACAGAACCCCATTGAAATCAGTAGAGCTCCTGGCAGGCACATTGCTGTCCCTGCACGTAGTAAATGTGTGTTTGTCCTGACAATGTCCCTTTTTAAATTAAATAACTATATGAAACTAGTTAGGTCCCACTCCTATAACAAATCCTGACCGGTTTAAAAAAAAAAGTTTCCACTTTTTCCTCTTTAATTGTAGCAATGAGCTGATATTTAAGCAAATAAGCGTTGTAATCTTAAAAACCTGAAAGTGAAGCTGTTTAATAAGTGAAAATTGACTCATTTGATTTTCATTGCCCCCAGTAGGTAGAAATGGAAGGCGTAAACAAAGAATATAAACCAGTGATACTCAGACTGAGGCTCGCGAGCTATAAGTGGCTCTTTAATGTCTCTCTTGTGGTTCTTTGCAGCACGTGATATTAAAACATTGTATGACTTCATTATTAACCAATCAGGATGCTCCACTATGTTATTAACCAATTGTAGTTGATAAAATAATAATGGTCAGTCATTTTGCTGTAAGAATAATATATATATATGATTTGTCATACTGTTTAAATATGAATATATGTTCCTATAATAAAAGAAACAATGAATTCACATTAGCTCTTTTGAGTAATGTTGATTGCTAATTTGGTTCCTGAACCACTGAGGTCTGAGCATCACTGACATGAACTATGAAAAATTTATTTTTTTTCACTTTCCGTAAGCGTAGGTGGGGCTGGTAACAGAGGTAAAGAAATCTGTTTACTACATAATTTTTAATTGACAGTATGCCCTTAATTTCTCCTCTTCAACAGAATTTTAATGTTTATCATAGGTTTTTGTTTTCAATTGCTTTTGTTTATTATAATTGTAGAAAGAAGGAAGAAATTTCTTGATATAATAAACCTAAAGGTTCTAAATTTTTAGTTCAGGTTTTAAAAATGCTGTGTCAAATACAGCATATTGGAATACCGTCACGTTGCTGAGTAACTGTTAATATTCTGATCACTCACTCTTTATCATTCAGAGTAATATACATACAACAAACTAATTCAGGCTAATATACATACATACATACAACTAAAATAGTTAAGCTAATGAAAAATATTCTTAATGGAATTCATAAATATTTTTATTGCTACCATGAATTTTTTTTGTTGGAAGGTGGGGGAAGGAACAATATGAGGCACTATTTGAGCCATTAAAACAATATGGCCATCACAAGAATTCAATGTGATGTTAATGGCCTAGTTCCTTTCTTTCTTTTTAAAAAATAGGTGGGAGGGACTTGTGGAGATTTGCTCCATAAGGATTCCAGCCTGAAGTTTCTTCATTGCTACCTTATCAGGATTTGTTCCCCTCCCTTGCAGAAAATGGCGCAGGGTCTTTAGCTAAACCTGGGGGATCCTTGGGAAGCCAGGGACATTCATGTGGATTTCCTGTGCCTCTGTACTAGTTTGGCCTCCCCCTCACCATGGCTTCATAGAAGTGCAGCTCAGTCAGATCACAGATGTAGGGCATACAATTTGGACTGAGATACTGTTTTAATGTAAATCACCTATCTTTAAATTTAAGTACTGAGTCTTTTTTTTTAAATATCATATCCGTACGACCAGTTTTAACCCAATGCCAATTAAAACATTAGAATAATAAAACTGTAGTTTTAGTTTCATTCTTTTTCTGCTTTTAGATTCCTTTTGCTAGTTGATTTGGGGTCCAGTACTTACTTTATAAAGAGGTCCTGAGTGGCCCAGAATCTCCACAACATTGCACGCTTAGGTCCTGCCCCTGACGTGCCCTTCCTGTTCCCAGCCATCCACCTTGTACCAGGACTTGCAAGGGGGTCCTCAGAGGGAAAACCCGCAGCTGTCCTCCTCAGTTCCTGCACCAAGGGAGTTCTCATCTGACCAGAACTGGGGCTTTTAGGGTCCCTTTACTGGTAAAAGAGGTTGGAGCTGGGGTGAGAATCTCACCCATTGACTTCATTGGGTCTACTCATGTGACTAGAGTTGCAGGATTGAGTCTTCTGCTTTTTAGCAAACTGTGTTCATATCTCAGTTGTGGCACTTGGGGTTTTGATGCCTTGTGCAGTAATTTTCTGTAAAGTTGAAAATGGTTATGCTTAAAATAAGCAAAGAGGTTATGTAATTTAAACACTTCTTACACTCTTGCATTCTGCTAGTTCATCAGTTTTGATATTTTAATAGCCAGTGATGCAACCATCTTTCAGAGATCTCTGATTTTGACATGTGAATAGTGTTACAGGAATGGATGGCATCAGAAAGATAAGCTCTAAACACTCAAATACAATAATAACTGCTCTACATTTTGTATTTTAGGTATAGATTTGCTTAGTGGTATAATTCCTGAACTTTGTCAGAAATATCCAGATTTACATTTCTTAGTTGGAGGAGAAGGACCAAAGCGAATAGTTTTGGAAGAGGTACGGGAAAGATACCAACTACATGACAGGTTTGTTCTGTGTGTCTGTGGTTACAATGTAAATATAAAAACGAATATGCTGAAACAATGAGGGGGTGGAGGGAAGTGGGTAGGGACACAGATTAAACGAGAATAAGCAGACTCTTGCAAATTTACACCCTGATTCTGCAAGTTGGTTTGTGCAGGCAGATCTGTGCCAAGCCCCAGTGAGTTCAGTGGACTCTGCACAGGCATAAAGATCTGTCCACACAAATCCAGTTGCAGGATCAGCATTAGAGTCCTAGCCTTCGCAAGCAGTATCATACAGTGAAATAAGGTGTCAGTGGTTAGGCAGCTGGTTTGCTGCCACTGCTGCTTATCAAGCTGACCAGTACTATTTTATTGTGCTTCCCCCATCTGTGTACCCACCTGTTGTCTCATTTTATACTTTGACTGTAGGCTCTACGGAGCAGCGATTATCTGCTTGGCATTGTACACACACATAAACACAGTGGGTCCCTGATTGGCGCTCCTAGGCGCTATCATAATAAAATGATAAATTAATAGAGGTAGGATCTGTTTCCATAGCAAATATTGGTGAGAGTTGTTTCCTCTTTTTTTTGGTGGTGGTGGGGCGGGGATGAGAAGAGCTTGTTTTTCTATTAGACAACAATATGGGTTGCTGGTTCATTGTTTCTGCATATAATACCAAGCAATAGAAACAAACAGAAATGAAATCCTCACTGGATTAAAATACTGTTTTCTACTTAATTATTTACACTGCACTTACTATTGATGTTTTGGTATATTCAAATTTACACACTTAAATTAAAAATAACTTTTCATTTTCCAGCCAAAAATTTAGTGGGTTTTTAAAAAAAGCCTGTCTCAATATATGAAAACTATAGTAGAGGGTTGCACAGTTCATTGTTTCTGTGGGTTCAGCTCACTGCACACCCAGAGGCTCCTTTCATTCCTCCAACGCTCTTCTTCTGCCCCTCCCCCCCCGTGTGCCACCGTTCCATCCCCCTCTTTCAGAGCCTCCCTTCAACCCCCCCCTCCTCCCCCGTCAAGGCAGGGAACTCCCTACAACCTGGCACACCTTCCCTCATGGCTGGGGCTCTGTGTGCCTTCCTACCTGGGTCCACCATTCCCATGCCAGAGGTTCTGTGTGTGCCCTCCCTCCTCCCCCCTTTATTATTTCTTTTCTCTCTGAGGGAGAAATAATTCAGGGTGTCAACATGTCTCTCTTCTGGTTTTCCTATTTCCCCCCAAATCTAAAGGGTTCCTCCCACTGATGCCTAGAACACTCCCTGAACTTTTAGAATTGATTAGATGTTGTGTTGAAAAGTTACTGGTTGGCCAACAGATATGAAAAAGCAATCAGTATTTCGTTTCTCTTTTTAAATCTACTGCACATGTGCAGGACATGCTTTCCTAAATACTTTTACTAGAGATGTGTATATCCCTGTTATGTATTACAGACTTCAAATATCTGTCTGATAATTACCCAGAAGAAGCCATTTTGATTTCTTTAGTGTGATTTTATAACTTCCAGAAAAATATTTTCAGACTATTTCCTGGTTTGCATTTCATGTGGGACAGAATTTTTATAGTCTCATAGGGTTGGTTTTGTTTGTTTGTTTGTTTTATAATGGCTAGAAAGGTCTATCGTGACTCATATATTCTGGCCTTCTGCTTAACACAGGCCATTGAACTTCCCCTGAATTAATTCCTGTGTCAGGTCCAGTAGTTGTTGAGAGCATATTTTTTAGGAAGAAAAATCTTCCCTCCTCTCTTGCCCACATGATCTATCCTGAATACATTATAACCAGGGACTTTAACATTTCAATCATGCAGATCTTCCCACCAGGTTTCAATAACACCAACTAGGTCAAATTTATGCTCATAAATGATCACTTCCAATTCCTCTTGCCTATGAGCTAAGTTCCTAGCATTCATGGAACTCTGCATTTACCTTGATTAATTTTATTCTTGATATCTTGATTTTGTGCTAAATGAGTTCTCATTTGTTCTCCCTTTTCACCCTACCTTTTTGTTATTAGTTTAACACCTTCCTGACTAGTCTAGTCAGCCAGTCCCCTAGACGATGGAGGCCATACAAATTCCATGGCGCCCTCTCCCCATAGAAGGTGATCCAGATTTCCACAAAACCAAAACCCTGTACTTTGTAACACTTACCTAGCCAGCGGTTTGCTTCTAGATGCTTTTGTTTGCTGTCTTCCTTCACTCAGAGGACTTCCTTCCTCGCCTTCAGCACCTTTCTAAGTTCTCTAAAGTCATTTATAATCTGAGTTATCACATGAAGCAGTGTCAGTAGCGTAGATATGCACCATCGCTAGTGGAGTCTTGCCTGTCAACTGCAGAAGCCTGTCTAATCTTGCAGTCACATCTTGTGTCTTGGCTCTGGGAAGACCACATGCCATCCTGTTGTCTGCCTGTCCCTTGCAGAATGTTCTTTCCATTCTGTAGCATAGAATCCCCGACAAAGATCATCTGTCTTCTTTGCATGTTTGGAGATCTTTGTGAGCATTTTCTTATGGGTTGGGGTGAGCAGCCATGCTCAGGTATGTCCTGTGTGCTCTCCATTCCATTTGACTTGCTGGATCTTCAGACACACTTTTTACCATGTCCATACTAAGAATCTGGTAATGATTGGCTATTTCTAGCTGTATGGAATTCCTGTGGTCCTTGCTCAATTGGTCACAGTCTGTCCATCTTCTTTTTCCTCCAGCAGTGTAGAATGCCGCTTTGTTCTCTTGCCCTCTGGCGGTTACAAGCTGCCAATACTGTCTGGTTTCCGCTCTTTCTGGTTCCTTGGTCATCAAATCCTTCTTGAACCTGGGATGATGATATGTTCAGAGTCTGGTTGTCCAGGTACTCAGCCTCTCAGATATGCTGTGTCAATACCTATTCTTTCAAACCAAGGGTCTTATCTTCAGCACAACCACTAACTTCCACCCCAAACAAAGTCTCTTTTGCTTCAGGCAGGAAAGAAATCATGGCACATCTGTTGCAGGTTACAGCCACTTTTCCATTGCTGGTAGTCATGGTATTGAATGTAGAAACATACCAAGAAAGAGAGCCTCTCACTCTCCCTGTAGAACTTCCCTGTTTGCTGCACTTGTTTGAACACGGGAGACTGATACATTTGGAATATTAACCAAATAACACAAATCTTCCCTTCTTAAACTAGAAAACATGGTAGAAATATTTTAAAGGCAATTGCCATAAAAACTCAGTTTTTTCAAACAGTTGGTTTTTCTTTTCAAGCTAAATACAGAGCTTTGATTAAAAAATTAAGCTTTAAAGAAATTGGAATAAGATAGTGTCCACTCTGCTTTAATACAGTACTATGTATACACCGTTAACTGTATGTTCCAAAATATTTGTGTAATGTTTTGTAGCATTATTACAGTATGTGAAACCAGTGTTTATCTTTTTCTTTAACTATGGGCAGAGTGCGTCTTTTAGGGGCTTTGGAACACCAGGATGTTAGAAACGTGTTGGTCCAGGGACACATTTTTCTCAATACTTCTCTCACTGAAGCCTTCTGTATGGCAATTGTGGAAGCAGCCAGTTGTGGTTTACAGGTAAAAGAATCTTTGCTGTATAGAATGCATGCATACATATTTTTACAATGCTTATTTTCATAATATATACTTATAATGGTGTATTTCATCTGAGGATCTATAAGCAGTCTACCAAGGTGGGCAAATATTAATCCACATTTACACATCCGCTGGAAACTGAGACGAAGAGAGGTTAACTGATTTGCTTAGCTCCCAGAGGAAGTTCATGTAGAGCTGGGAATAGCATACAGGTCTCCTAACTCCCAGTTCTCTGAAATAACCAAGCTGCCTCTTCAAAATGCTGTTCTGTATGCATTTTTTGAAAGTGTTTTTGGCCAGTTAACTCTCTGTCCATGGACAATATATCTGTTAGACTTTTGCCTCTACCTTCCATCAGCAATAGGTATTTGAAGAAAAATGTTTGGTGAATATGACCGATCTTTTGATTAATTAATGTAGCCTTGATTGAGCCATTGTTCTTAACACTGTTCTTTGGCTGACTCAAGAGCTGGCATACATTTCTTAAGTCAGCTGAGGAAGTATTTATTCTATGTAGAGATTTCACATTAAGAGGAAAGAGGAAAAGAGATCAAAGACTGGGACATTCTTGGTGGAATCCCTTGCTGGCTTGTATACTTTTGTGAGTGTTATGAATCCATGTTAGCGTTGTAAGGGTTAAAATAGCAACTGAGCAGAGTCATGCTGTCAGAGATTCCATTCCCATGTACCTTTTAAAATATAGAGGCTGTCTTGGGCATAGAGAAATTTAAATGATGGGGACTGGAATCCTCTCCAGAGATCCATGATAGTAGATTCTGCCTGCTAGCCTCACCCCCCTATCCAGTCACAAGTCCCAGTATCCATTCCCTTTCCACCTGCTGCTTGGGGTGAGTTCTAAACTTTTTTATTACTGCCTAATAATAATAGACCTGCCAAGAGTTTGTGTTCTACTTCCTTCCTTTTTTTTTAGATTAAAATTAGTATTCCAAAACTTTCAGATATGTTATGTTCTTGTAAATGTTAATGACATAGAAGCTCAAAAGTGTTTGTGGGAGATAAAACAGCCCCCCGCCCCTCTCAAATTTGCCTACTGGCCTTTTCCCCTTGGGGATGGTGGAGGTGAGGGGGGGGGGCACGAAAGAGGCAGTGGGGAGGGAATCCAAGCCTGATTATACATAATCATTTGTATATTGTGACAAGCACCTTAGGGAAAGATAATTCCCTTCTTTGAAAATTTCTGTTGTACATAATACTTTCTGCTTCCGCATGTGAGGTCCCTTTTTCTATCCAGATATTGATTCTGAACATCCCACAGCTAAGCTACTGCACTAACACCTCTTCTAGGGCCACGACCTATAGTTATCATGCAGATTAAACTCTTTTTGAAGTCATTTGATGTTGTGCGTGGAAGGCACCTGCAAGGTTGGATCCTTTGTTTTGATCTAAAGAACTCCTGTTGAGCAATTTTGTCTTATTACCAGTCTAGCTGTATTTTAGTGAGTTATGTTATGCAACATGCAAACTACTTAATTGTTTTGTTGCCTCCAAAGGTTGTGAGTACAAGAGTTGGTGGAATCCCTGAGGTGCTACCAGAAAATCTTATCATTTTATGTGAGCCCTCAGTGAAATCTTTGTGTGATGGTCTGGAAAAAGCTGTTGCCCAGATCAGGTCAGGAACACTACCAACCCCAGAAACTATCCATAACAAAGTAAAGACATTCTATACATGGAGGAATGTTGCAGAGAGAACTGAAAAAGTACGTAGACCTCTACTTCTGACTGTCTTAAAGTGTGATTTTACTTGAAAAGTGACTCTACAAGTAGCGTTGTGAGATTCTGTGTATTATTTCAGTGATACCCATATCAAATGTGCATGGTTTAACAAATAGAAAGTGAATGTTTTCTCCACCAACTACTAGCCCTGTAAATTCACACTACCACTAGAAAATCAAACTGGATTCTTTCCTTGTTATGCACCATTACCATCAATAAAGATTCAGAAGTGCAGATAATGCCGTCAGTTACGTCTGTGCAACCCCATTGTTTTCAGTTGGTTTGTGCACATGTAACTGCTTGACCTTGGAATTAGAAAAGGTACTGAACAAGTCTGATGCACAAAAAGGAATAGAAGCTGTCTCTCTCTGGCTCTTCCAGATTAACAGAAGTAAAACTTAGTGATTAAAATAAGATCTTAACATCTTCAGATACAATTGGACACACAGAAGTTAAGGATATGTTGAGTAAGAAGTTGCCATGTTTTCACAGCCACTTATCAGAGCAGACCTGTACTTTACATGTTAGTACTTTTTTTACATTAGTGACAAACTTTACCTGTTATAGATAACGCAGTTATAACTTGTTGCAGCAAGCACCTCCAGCTGACACTTCTAGAAAAACTGATTTTGGCCTCAAAGGGGTTGGCAAGAGATAAAATAACATGCAACTTAATGTCAACTTGGTTTTATCAATGTCCTGTAGGATAATGATATTTTAAAAAACAAACACACCCATAAGATTGTATTTCTCTATCCATTTCGTTTTAAACTTCACTGTTTTCAATGTTTTAACTTGCACTTTAAGAATACTTTGTCATGCTGAAACATTCTTATTGCACATTACTCCAGTATTGCTGTTGATGTCAGCTATGTTGGCTAACCGTTGTTGCATAAGGAATATTAATGTTGCAGCTACTGTAAGAATATAGTCTTTTAATCAATAGTGCAGTGGTCCCCAACGCGGTGCCTGTGGGCACCGTGGCGCCCGCGGGGGCATCTTAATGCGCCTGCGTCCTGGCCCCCCAGGAGAGCACCCGCCGAAATGCCGTCGAATTTCAGCGGCATTTTGGCGGGGACGCCTCGTGATGATGCCGTTTGCCGTCGACAAGTGACGTCATTGAGAGGCGTCGCTCTCGAATTTCGGTGGGGATGCCTCTCGATGATGACGCTTGCCGTTGACAAGTGACGTCATCGAGAGGCGTTGCTCCCGAATTTCGGCGGCGACGCCTCTCAATGCCGCTGCTTGTTGACGGCAAGTGGCGTCATCGAGAGGCGTAGCCGCTGAAATTCGGCGGCATTTCGGCGGGTGCTCCACTGCCACAGTGGTCCTTCAGCTGGCGCCCGCCAGCCAAAAAGGTTGGGGACCACTGCAGTAGTGGAATAGGAGATTAAAAGGGTTATATGTAACCTTTTAAAAAACAACTACTCTTTGAAGTGTGATTATAGAGGTTAGTTTGGTTTAGTTTTTAAGGAAGAGCTAAAAGAAACTGGATTCTAAACAAACTAGGAAAATGTTGGGATGAGTAGAAGAGTCACATTTTTCAACTATGAAACAATACTGGTTATTTGCAGAACTAACTTCACTTTATCTCTGAAATAACTGCCGCATGATAGTTGCGGTTCAAAGACATGGCTTTGGGGCTATTTGAAAACTTCCATTATCTATATGTTGTAGATATTTATAGTGCTGCCTTTTTAGTATAGCACCATTCTCTAAATAGCAGTTTTGAATAATAGTACTCACTAAAAAGAAAGTTGTCGCTTGTATATTTTCAAGCCTATTCTGTTGTTGTATTAGTAACTCTTACAAAGTTATTTTTATCAAGAAAGCTCTAGAGTGTGTCCCATTCCTACTTACTCCCTAGCTGCAGGTACAAAGATTAGAATTTAGACAGCCCTACCTGATTTGCATGGATGAACAAAGAATCTTTGTGCTGCAAATCAAGTCGTTAAATCACTATGGTTTGTTCCTCTGTGTGTGTGTGTATAGGCTTCTAATTTTACATGTACACACACACATGCACACCCCCTTTACCTTTAATGTAAGGATAGCAAAAGAGCTTCAGACTTCCTCTCATAAAGAAAAATAGAATTTCTGATAAAATGGACTCAGTGTTCAGCATTCCAGGATTCCCACATATTTTTGTGGGCAGGGAAAGTAATATACTTTTCATTATTTATCATCACGTTGAAGTGTGAGTGAATAGAGTTTGAGTCTGGATTGGTTGACTTTCATGGAAAGTTAGTTTTTTCTAACAGGAAATCCTCCTTAAATAGCTAAGTGTCTGATCCTTTTTGAATCCCATTGAGCTCTTGCCCTTAGTGATCTCTTGTGATGATGAGTTCTGCGAGGTAATTTAATTAAGTTGGGGAAAGTATTTCCTTTTCATCAGTTTTAAATTTGCTGCCTTTCTGTTTGACTATCTCCTTGTTCTTCTATCATGAGAGGCTGATTAGTAATGTGTGATCTTTCACTCCTCTGTGCCATTCATTATCAAGTTACACACAATAATGTTCCAATCTTTTAAATCTGTCTTCCTGTGGAAGTTTTTCCACCTCTTTAGCTATTCTCATTGTTTTTTTGTTTTTGTTTTTGTTTTTTAAAGGACAGTCTTTTATATGTAAGAATCTATTTTTGTTGGACACTCCCATCTAAGTTTGGAACAGGATCATTATTATGTGCAATACATAGTAAAACACAGTTTTGCCTAATCTTCAGAGATAATACATCATAAAGATGACTCGGCAAAATTTTAACTCTTTCCTCATTCCCCTTTTTCAGGTGTATGACAGAGTTGCAGATGAAGTGGTATTACCAATGGACAAGCGGCTTGACAGACTGATATCTCACTGTGGCTCAGTGACTGGGTGTATTTTTGCTCTTTTTGCTGTATTAAGCTTCCTTTTCCTGGTATTTCTGAGATGGATGACTCCAGATTCCTTTATTGATGTTGCAGTAGATGCCACAGGCCCTAGTGGAGCATGGACTCAACAGTATTTTTCTAGTAAAAAAGGAAGTGAGAAAGAAGAGATTTCAAACTGTTAAAAATGTTTTAAGTGAGGAGGAAGGGCATTGCTGTCTAAAAGGTTTTAGTATTTGCTGTTTTTAAACTCTTATAAGCTTTCCTAAATTGTTGGAAAGAAACTTGGTAAAATGTGCTACCTCAAGTTAGGATTGTGCCAATTAGTTTTGGGGAAAGATTTAAACATATGCAGTTTATGGACATAATTCTTTTGCACTTAAAGTAGGGAGGAAAGTGGTAATATGCACAGCTCAGGTGTAAAACTACCTTCAGAGAGACAAGAATACTAGATTTCATCTGCTATTAGTGTATTATACAGAGAATGTGCATGGATTTTTCATGGCACCTGGGGTGCCAAAACACACAATTAACTAGCTTTAGATGGTTTTTGCCAACTCCTGATATTTGTATTGATGTATTGGAGACCTGTGAAGAATTGGCAAAATAAAAATACCTACGCAAATCAATCAAAAACTGAAAAGTGATATGTGAAATCACTTCTGTAAAAACAAGCACATTACCGTGTAGATTTTCAACATTTGATGTATTGCTAGCCAGCTCTTGTCCTACCCAACTGTGTCCCCTAGTCAGACACTTCTGGCTGCACAAAACTAATTTTGAAAGGGTTCTTCAATGTTCTGCCTAAATGTGATCAGTATCTCTCTGATCTATCAAAACTCCATTATAGAATTTTTTTTGATATTTTAGAAAATGCTAAATACTGCCTATTTCACTCTTACATGTAAAAGTAACATTGTATTTTGTTTGTTTTTAAAGTACTCATAAAAGTGAGGGAATTATATTATTTTTTAGAAACCAGCATAATGCAAAGACACAAGCTTCCAAGAATAGCTCAGGCCTGCCAACTTCTCCAGTAGACCGTGCCAAAGTGTATGGTAACTTCTGTTTGTATGAGAGATGTAGATAAACATCCACTAAGGGCTAGACAAAAACTACTTTTTTTTTTTTTCATTTATGACATCAGTTGCATTTGAATTCATCTTCAGAAGAGAAAATGTTAAATGTTATGACACCTAGACTGCACCAAAGATATTCTTAAATGAATCCAGCAAGTTAAATCTCTTTCTGGAAAAAGTTAGTGGATCTGGCCAATAGATTTGCATACTCCCTGTGAGGTGAGAAATGTGGTCCCTTTCAGTCATTGGTTCGCTAGCCCTAATCTAAGTAGTCTACACCTATATCAATCAGAAAACAACTTTGAACACATAAGAAGAGAAGAGATGATATTTCACATTCCTGTAAAGCAACTCTCAGGACATTATCTGTTGTATACACTGGATTAATTTCTTGCTATAGCATTGTTTTAAACTGAAGAGGTTTAACGAACCTGTGCATAATGAAACTCTCCGTGATATAATTGTATTCTGGATGTGCAATATGCAAAGCTATGTTTTCAGAACTTTGCAGAATAATTTTGAACATGCAACCAGTTTTGTACAAACATCTTCTAAAATTTAAGTTTATTTTGCTGTGTTGGGGTGCAAAGTTGACAACTTTTTTTTAAAACTCAATCTGTTTAACAGTATTTTAATGAAGCACTGATGGGATTATGAGAGGCACACTGTTTACAAAGTCTAAGATTTAGTTTCTTCTGTTAGGAAAAAATGCTCAGCTCTAGATATTTAACATACAGTAAACATACATTTGAACATTTTTTAAATGTTAAGAAAAAAGTAGAGATTAAATATAGTACTACTACAGAGATTGATAAAGTGGGTAGAGTTGTAGGTAACACTTTACTAAGGAGAATTTCATAACTTTTAAAATCTGGTGCACTATTTATTTTTTGTAAAAACAACTTCTAAAAAATCACTGATACCATTTCAACTTAGTTTTGCAATAAGTATTTTTGAAATGTTATGTTGATTTCAATTTTCTTTTGGAACTTTTCTGTTTTGATTGCCAAAAGCATATAGGAACTCATGTAAAGCATACAGAACTCATAAATTATACAAAACTCAAATGTGGAGTAGAAGGAGAATTATATATGATATTCTTTCTTGTGCCAGAGTATTACACGCTTCTGACTAATACAATAAGTCCTTCTTATAGTCTTGTATAATTTACAGGTTACCTAAGTCTTCTGTACCTTGCAATAAAGCACTGATATTTTTAGTTATAACGTGCATACCCAGACACTAGCAACGTATATGGAAACTTACTGCACTGATGCTGCTGCTCACTATTCTAGCATTGTAACTAGAATGTTCTATGGTAAATGACGTATAAAAGAAAAGGGTTTTGGCTTGTTGCAAATGAAGGTTAATCTGACTGACTTAACTACAAATGTACTGTATCTCAAACAGTGTAGTTTATAATATCTGTAGTTCGCCTGATCACTCTACCAATTTCCTCTTTTCAAATACCAGGTCTTTGACCTCGTCAGTGTATCCATGAATAGTTCCACTGAACTCAGTAGGATTACTCTCCTACATAAAGTTACTCCATATACATAAATGTTTGCAGATCTGGGGCCTAAAATTGCAGTGTGCAAGTTAGATGAGTAAAAGTGGGCAGGATGGAGTCATTGTCTGGCTATACCAAAAGAAGGACAAGAGACACTTTGATATGGTTTTAATTAGGCTGCAACTTTATTATTAGATGTCCAGGACTACCCAGCAGATAAGTCTACAGTGCAGATAACCCCATATTCATTCAGTATCTACCTGGGGACTTCCTCTAGCTCCACTCTTTCCCCCCCCCCCATCCAGGGCCCCCAGCCAACCCATTGATGGGACTTTACCATCTCTCCCCCGCTTGAATGAGGGTTAAGGTTAGCTATAAGAAAGGGGTTGGCTCCCTGCCGTACCAGTCATAGGAGCCCCTCTCAGAGAGAGAGAGACAGACAGACACCCCCACCCCCACCAGTTCCACTCCTTTAACCAACACCTCCTTTTTAAGTCCTTTACCAAGCTATTTATCTGGTCATGGTACCTTCCCTATGGAGTACCTGCACTAGACAAGTATGCAAGTTAGATGAGTAAAAGTGGGCAGGGTGGAGTCACTCCTTTCACAGTCAGTGAGTGATTCAGAAGACAGCAGTGAGCAACAATGGGAAAAGGAGAGGAGGAAGAGAGCGTCCGAAGACATGAGCTGTAGCCCACGAAAGCTCATGCTGAAATAAATTTGTTAGTCTCTAAGGTGCCACAAGTACTCCTGTTCTTTTTGCAGATACAGACTAATACGGCTGCTACTCTGAAACATAGAATAGAATATTTGTGGGACTGACAGAGGCATGGAATACTTGAGGAACAAAGTACAGAAAGCCCTGCAGAGTTCATGGGTAAATGCTAGTATAATAGTAAACAAATAATACTTTTTTAAAAATCTGAAGATACAATTGTGAAATGTATTTTCCACTTTTACAAATAATATCCATTAAGTGTTACCAAACAGTGAATCAAACCAACTGAAGAAATAATGTGTCTTAAATGGAGCAAAGTCTGAAAGAGACCTTTTGAATAAAGGATTACAGAAGACATTTCCCTCTTCTTGATGGAGCGGGTCATCTTGAAAACTTGAGTGGTTTGACCTACTTCCTTATTTCAAAGATGATGGAAATCTTAAACTGATTTGCATTCCATAGCATGTGAGACCTTGCCTCTTGTGCCTAGACACTCTGTACAGACACTGTGAACATACATAACAGCATGTTGATAATGTAAAATAACCTGTTAAAATCAGAACAAGTATCAAGTGAAGTATGAATGCCTCCTTACTGTATGATATTCAAATGCTTTTTTAAGGGTCTAGATAGATCTATAAAGGTATATCAAATTGTAATGTTTAATCATTTTTGTGGTCAAGGCTTTCTGTATAAATATTTTATAATATAAATTTATTTTCCTTTTGGTATTTATTGATCTGTTTGGCTACCATTTCACCTTTTATCCATGCCTGGACTTATAAGGATTTAAGTTTGTCCCAAAAAAATACTGACTTTATTAAATGTCCCCTTTCCCTTAAATAAAACAGTAGAATTTCAAAGGGGGGGGGGAATGCTATATACATAAGCACAGAACACCAACGACTGTCCAGCCCCCAATATATGCTTTCTACTTGATACACACAGCATGCACACCTGGCATGTGTGTGTTATAGTAAAGAACGTAAGTGTGTTTCAGCTGGAAAGTTATTTATTGGTTTTCTGTTCCCCTAAGTTGTTCTAGGTCCTTTCCAGAACATAGAGAAGACATGAGCCCTATCACAAATACGTTACAGGCTAAGTCCCTGACCTTGCAAACATTTGTGCCCAAGTCCGTGGGACTACACTTGTGTATAAATTTAAGCATGTATACGTGTGTTAAATCGGGCCCTTAAGGCTCAGAAAATCTATGCCAGAAAAATAACAAAGGGGAAAGGAGGACAGCGCTACAAGAAGACTCTGTCTCGGCCCAGTGAGTTTTAGTGGATTTTTAAGTAGAAATGTTATTTTAGTATACATTGTATTTACACGGGAGCTGCTCAGGGAATTTGTTTCTTGCATGCAACTCCCTGCAAGATTCAAAGCAATAGTGAATTGACTTGCATGGCTTTCCTGTTTTCTAATCTGTGCATCATCAATGTAAACACAGGTGAGTAAGAAAAAAAAAGCTGAAATTGTTTTGTTATACAGCTGAAACTAGCATCATGCTAAAATATTCTTCAAGTTACACATTTTGCTTGTAAGTTAACAGATGTGGATATTGGATCCTTCAGGTTCCTACTTTATTCTCACACCAGTGTAAATCTGCAGGTCAGCAATGGGCACTGGCTGTGTATGTCTTCTACTTGCATGAGAACTAGCATGGGATAAGCACCTCTCTGGGTGTGTCTGCCATGTGTGCTAAGCTTTTTAAATGTATCTGAAATAATTTTAGCTTCAGGCACCTACAAATTCAGCTTGTAAGAAATGTACATCTGCAGCTCGAGGGTTGGCAAGACCTAAGGTACAGCAGTTCATTCCTAATCTTCTAGGGGCTCTTTCCTATCTTCTGACCCATTTTTGTTTATACAAGAGCTCAACTAGGTTACTCCCCAGTGTCAGCTAAGATTAAAAGACCCTCTATTGCAGAGGTGGGCAAAGTACGGCTCGTGGGCCCCTTCTGCCTGGCCCCTGAGCTCCTGGCCCGGGACGCTACCCTGGCCCCTCCCCTGCTGTTCCCTCTCCCCCGCAGCCTCATTTTGCTCCGCCGCCGGCACAATGCTCTGGGCGGTAGGGCTGCGAGCTTCTGGGGCAGCGCAACTGCAGAGCCTGGCCAGCCACCGGTGCTCCAGGCAGTGTGGTAAGGGAGCAGGGAGTGGGTGGAGGGGGGATTGGATCGAGGGCAGGGGAGTTTGGGGAGGTGGTCGGGGTAAGGGTGTGGATAGGGGTCAGGGCGGTCAGAGGGTGAAGAACAGGGGGATTGAATGGAGGCAGGGGTCCCCAAGGGGCAGTCAGGAATGAGAGGAGGGGATGCAGGGGGAAGTCAGGGGCAGGGGTTCTGGGGACGGTCAGAGGACAGGGAGCGGGGGTGTGTGTGGATAGGGCTGGGGTCGGGGGGGGCAGATAAGGGGTTGCGGTCAGGCCATGACCCCCTCCACTAACTGGCCCTCCATACAATTTCTGAAACCCAATGCGGCCCTCAGGCCAAAAAGTTTGCCCTCCCCTACTCTATTGAAAATGAATTGCTGTTGAGGCTTAGCCATTCTCCCCTGCCTCCACTCCCCACATCTTTGAGAAGTTAAGAAACTAGTGTTTGAGGTTTGATTTAAAAAAACCCTGCTCTTCATTTACCACCTTTCAACATGTGCAATGGTAGTGTTGGTGTCACTAGGCATAAATCTAGGTAACTCGGGAGGATGGGTCTGGGCCTATGTGAACCAAAGTACCTCTATGTGAAGTGCTTCTGTTAGCCTTACTAAACTTTTGTAACCTCTTGTATTATGTGCTGACTACTGGCAGCTGCAAGGCCAGTTGGTACTAAATGCAGCCAATACTAGATAAGGTAGGCGGAAAGCAGATGCTGTAATCAAGGTTATATGCATGAGAAAGTAGCCCCCACGGTGGGAAAAGTACAGATAAAAAGAAACAAAAGGGGTATAAATACTGGGACCCCGCCTGCATGGGGGTGTGCATGATTTGAGATGGCTTTTTCTCCCTTGCACCTTATTTGAGCTCAAATAAACTTGGTTTGCTTCTCCACCCTGGTGTGTTAATTAGTGCGACGCACACCGGGCAACGAACCCCACTGTTGCCCCTTTGGGCCGGCAACAGTAGCTTATGGCACACAACTATTTAGCTGTCTTCCTTGTCTGTGACTATGCAGGCAGTAGTTGATGAGTCCTGTAGCTGAAATCCTGAATGAGGTGAGTTTTCTGCCAAGTTTTAACAACATTTCTTGTTCAGTTTGGTTAAATCCTCAGTCAGGTGGCTAGACTCTGTGCATAGGGATAATTTTTCCCCTTGCAGAATAAACTTTTTTTTTAGCTGAAAATGCTATTTTTTCTCCAATGAGCACTGCTATTCTCTATTAACCTTCCTTTGTTGGAAGTTAGCAATGTTTGCATCCTTTTATGTTCACATTGTCCAGCATTGCACAGGAATGGACTTCCTATTTGTCCAGGCAGAGGAGGGGAGAAGAAAGCACTGAAATTGTTCTTGGAGTAGATGCAGCTGTGTGTTCCACTTAGGTGTGTGCATGCCCTAGCAATATCCGTAGGAGGCAACACTCGTGTCTCATGGCCATAGCTCCTCCCCTGGCTTTATGAGGTGGCACTGCCCCAAGCCTCCTTCAGTTCCTTCTTACTACCCTTGGC
This sequence comes from Mauremys mutica, assembly GCF_020497125.1. Lineage (NCBI taxonomy): Eukaryota > Metazoa > Chordata > Testudines > Geoemydidae > Mauremys > Mauremys mutica. Next base: position 228,222,631 of record NC_059072.1, read on the forward strand.
TGGAGTCGGAGCTCTGTGTGGTTCTTAACCTCACCATTCCCCTTTGACTTGGTTGTATATAGTTAGTACCCTTAGTAACAGTATTAGCTAGTTAGTTTAATTGTTTTCCCTGGTGTTGCCCTCACCAGGGTTAAAACATTGTGACCCCCAACAATGACCCTCTTACAAGGTGCTTGCTCTGCTTCGGTGAGGCTCATGTCAAAGAGTGGCATTCGATCTGTAAATATTCATGAAACAGGTGGCTATACAGCTTCGCCTAAAGCAGCACCTTCTCAAGTAGGCCACGGGGCATGTTTTGGCACTGAGGGTTCATCATGCAGAATCACCATTTACAGTACATTGTGTCCTTCCTTTTGGTTTCTGTCCCCTGGATTTTTACCAAATGTACGGTCTTGGTGATGGTGTACCTTGGGAAGAAGGGAATCCATGACTTCTTGTATTTGGACAACTGGTTACTAAGGGACAGGTCCAGAAAAGAAATTCTCTTTCAAATACACATTACACTGCACTTACTTGACCGTCTGGAACTCATCCTAAACCAGGGTTTCTCAAACAGGGGTCGCCGCTTGTGTAAGGAAAGCCCCTGGTGGGCCGGGCCGGTTTGTTTACCTGCCCCATCCGTAGGTCCGGCTGATCACGGCTCCCACTGGTCGTGGATCGCTGCTCCGGGCCAATGGGAGCTGCTGGAAGCGGCACGGGCTAAAGGACTTACTGGCTGCCACTTCCAGCAGCCCCCATTGGCCCAAAGCAGCGATCTGCTGCCGGTGGGAGCCGTGATCGGCCGGACCTGCGGACGGGGCAGGTAAACAAACTGGTCTGGCCCGCCAGGGGCTTTCCCTACACAAGCGGCGACCCCTGTTTGAGAAACCCTGTCCTAAACACTGGGAGATCAACACTTGCCCCAGCTCAGAAAATTGAGTTCTTTGGGGCCTTCGCAGACTCTACACGTTCAAGACTGTTTTTACCAACTGACTGTTTTCAGATGATTCACCGGCTTTGTCTCGATCTGTAGTCTCAGCCTTCCATGACAGTTCAAATGTGCCTAAGGCTCTTGGGCCACATGTCCACATGCATGCAAGTGGTTTGGTTCATAAGGTTGTGTCTTTGCACTCTTCAAATGTGTCTCAGGACAGTTTATCTTCCAATACTTCACCCCGGGACAGTTTTCTGTGCCTCCCTGCATTGATCCTGGACTCCTTGCAGTGGTGGATGGTTCAGAGGAATGTATGTCAGGGTGTTCCCTTCATCTGGCCTTTACCAACTAGGACGGTTGTCACTGATGCCTCCCTGATGCGTTGGGGAGCACACCTGGGGTTGCTGGAAGTTCAGGGTCTTTGGTTGGAGCAGGAAGCTTCACTTCACTTTTTGAGACCGCATCAGAGGCTTAGTGGTTCACATATTTACTGACAATACCACCATGATGTATTATGTGACCACTCCAGGATGCTCTGCCAAGAGGCAATCGAGCTGTGGCAGTTCTGTATCAAGGAGAGTATCACTCTGATAGCCTATTACTTGCCTGGGGTCCAGAATACTCTCATAGAGCATCTCAGTAGGAATTTTTCCCTGAGTCATGAGTGGTCTCTGAAACCCAGTGCTTTGCGAGTTATCTTCACAGCTTGGGTCATCCTGACGATTCACCTGTTTGCTACAAAGTATAATCTGAAATGCCATCTGTTCTGCGATCGAGAGAGCCTCAGTTCAGGCTCATTGTCCAACGCTTTCCACCTCAGCTGGCAACTATGCACTTTTCCTACAAGCCCAATTATTCATTGATTTCATAGATTTCATAGACTTTAAGGTCAGAAGGGACCATTATGATCATCTAGTCTGACCTCCTGCACAACACAGACCACAGAATCTCACCCACCCACTCCTTTATCAAACCCCTAACCTATGTCTGAGCTATTGAAGTCCTCAAATAGTGGTTTAAAGACTTCAATTCCACAGGCCATCTTTGAGATGAAAGCAAATCAGGCCAAGCTCATCCTCATTGCCCTGGCATGGTCTAGGCAGTGCAGGTTTTCTACTTCTCGTGTTGTCAGTTCAGCCTCCCGTACCTCTTTTTTTCCAGCCCGACCTGCTGACACAGGATCATGGTCACACTTTGCATCCTGTGCTCAGGTCCCTGCATTTCACTTCACTGTTTGGCTGTTCTGTGGTTGAATGAGGAGGATGTGTGGTGTTTGGCAGCTGTTTGACAAGTTCTACTCAACACAAAAAAGCCCTCTACCAGAATGGCACATTCAGCAAAATGGAAGTGGTTTTCAATGTGCTTGTTGGCCCATGAAGTTCAGCCAATGCTGGCTTCTGTCCAGGATATCTTGTAGTATTTGCTGCACCTTCAGTTGTGAGGCCTTAGCTTAGCTCCTTGAAGGTGCATCTGGCAGCAATATCAGTGTTTCATCCTCCTATTCATGGAAGGATTTTCCAATGCTATGGTAGTAAGATTCTTAAAAGGGCTTCTTTGTCTCCATCCACTGGTGCGGGACCCTGTGCTGTTCTGGGAGCTTAATACAGTCTTAGTGGCTCTGATGGGACCTCCGTTCAAGCCTTTGGCATCTTGTCTCTTTCCTCTACTCTGTCAAAAAACTGCATTCCTGGTGGTGATAACATCAGCAAGGAGAGTCTGTGAGTTGCAGGCTTTGATGGCAGAGCCTCCTTACATACAACTCTCCAAAAACACAGTGAAGTTGCGGCCACACCCAAACTTTGTGGCTAAAGTGGTTTCTCAGTTTCATTTGAACCAGGTGGTATATTTGCTTGTGTTCTTTCCTAAACCACATTCATTTCTGGAGGAGCAGCGCCTTCACACAATAGATGTCAGATGACGATGAGCCTTCTATATGGACAGTACTAAACCCTTTCATGCTTCACCTCATCTGTTTGTGTCCTATGCAGATCGTATGACGGGACAGGTGAGCCCTTCACAGATGGTCTCTACATGGATAATTTCCTGTATCAAGGCTGCACACAAAATAGCTTTGACTATGCCTCCTCAACAGCTGCAAGCTCATTCTATGAGAGCGCAAGCTGTGTCAATGGCATTCTTAAGTGATGTCTCAGTCTTGGACATTTGCAGGGCCGCATGTGGCTGTCGATTACATTTGTTTCTGAACCATTAGGCCATTACTGCAGCATCCAGAGCAGATACAAACTTTGGGAAGGCAGACCTGCAGTCCTTGTTTAAGTAGACTCTGAGCCCCACCCCCTTTAGATACTGCTTGTGAGTCACCCTAGTGGAATACGTAGCTGCATCTACTGGAAGAAGAAATGGTTACTTACTATAACTGGTTCTTGAGATATGATGCAGCCATGCATTCCTGACTGTGACAGGTTTCTCCCGGAATGTCACCTAGAACTGGGGTACTACTGAGCCCTGTGACGTACCAGTCTGGGCTCCCTCTCACACTGTGCTGCTGTGACAAGCTGTAGACCGCTCCCCCTAGCATTCACACAGGCAGGGACACACCCAGCTGCAGTTGCATGAAGGCTCTGGCCAGCCACTGCGTGAAGCAAAAATAGAGAGGCTACAGCCAAGGTAACCTACAGCTCCCCAGGCATGGACCCCCCTCTGGAGTATAAATCCAAAATTATACCATCTTGCCCTGTACAGGGATTTATACAATGTAAATTCATAAATAGTTTGCCCCTCCTTTAATGTGGAGAAGAATATGCAACAAGTGTGTGTTAACTAAGCTGAGATTTTCCCCAGACACTTCAGTCAAAGGCACACTGGTTCAGATAAAGGAAAAACAAGTTTATTAACTACAAAAGATAGATTTAATTGATTATAAGTGATAGCAAACAGATCAAAGCAGATTACCTGGAAAATAAAACACAAACTAATAGATTGGATATGAATTAGCAATTTCTCAGCCTGGCTGATGATACAAACAGTCCACCAGCTTTCCATACACAGGCTAGAAATCCTTTTAGCCTGGGACCAGCACTTCCCCAGTTCAGTCTTTGTTCCTCAGGTGTTTTCAGGAGTTCTCTTGTGTTGGGAATGAGGCCCCTAGATGATGTCACACCCAACCTTGAATAGCTTTACCATAGGGCGAGAACCCTTTGTTTCAAAACACAGTTCTCAGACCAGCTTGTGGAAAAATACAGGTACCCAAATGGAGCTCAGGATCATGTGGTCTGGTCACATGCCCTTGCAGAGTCATAGCAGCCAGTACTTACAAGCTGACTGAAATGTTCACAAGAAGGCTAAGCTCTCCCCTAGTCCATTGTCTTTGCTGATGGGCCATCAGCACTGTCTGGCTTCTTCATTGTTGTACCTAAAAGGCTAGTTGTGGGTGTCACCCAGAGTAAACACATTTGAAATACAGATACATAGTTAATATTCATAACTTCAGATACAAAAATTATACATGCACACAAATAGGATAATCATATTCAACAAATCATAACTTTTCCATGACACCTTACATGACACATCTTATACTAGATGCATCATAATTATGTTATAATCATATCACAATCATACAATTATGAAGAATATGGGGTGCAGTGGCACACTGACCCACCTTCTTTCCCTTCTACATCAGAATTCGGTCTCTGACTGGGTGTTTGGTGTGAAGGAACTGAGGGCCGTTGAGGCAGAGCCATCTCATATAGCCTGGGGAGGGGCTATAGCCAGGAGGTGTGGGTGCCGCCTCTCTACAGGTACTGCTAGGAAAATTCTCTGGCTCCGGTGCGCTGGGTGTGCACCTACCTAAGTGGAATACACATCTGCATCACATCTCGAAGAACCACAGTTACAGTAAGTAATTGTTTCTTTTCTCTGTTGCAGCAGTTCTCAGACACTGGTCTGTGGAGAGCTGGCTGGTCACATGATACTGGCTCTTCCCCTTATTTTCATTTGCTAAATTGCATTCAATCAGCTAAAAATCCATTATTTTACTTATCCAGGTGAACAATTGCAGTAGTTATGCACTTGTGAGTGGGAAAGGAAGTGGTGTGCATAAACACTTCCTTTCTTATTAAAATGTGGCGCATATATTAAACTTCTTTACAGTATCGCAGTTAGCTTGAAAGGTGACAGACTGATTCATGTGAATTGTGCTTTTTCTTTCACCAAACAGTTTTTCTTTTCTCCTCCCCTTTTATCAGTCTGTCTAAGCAGTCACTGTACGAGGTGCTAGTCACTGGGATCTGAACACCAACGGGCAAGTACCTGTATTTATTCCAATGGTAGCTGAGAGACTGAGGTGCTGAAGAGTGACATGGGAATAGATGGAATGCTGGAGGGTTGGGAGGACAAGGGGGAAACCAAATAACTGCACTTGAAGTTGTCCGGGAAATAATTCACTATAATATTTTGTTCCACATATCTAACCATGAGGTATCTTTAAGAAGAGAGGTCTTTCTCCACAGCTGGTATGACCCTTGAGGTCAAAGTTCACCGAAGGCTACAGTCTTTCTCTGCATTTGGGCTGCAGATGAACTTGCGGGAAGGAGTGAGATGGTTCCTTTCTCGTTTCTAGACTATTTCCTGTCCCCAGATGTTATTTATTTGTTTAGTGCTGACAAAGTGTGTGGGGATGTAGAGTACACACACACATATTCCCCTACCCCCAAGGAGATTGATTGGGACTCTGAGCCAGCATAAAGTCCTGCCTGCCCATGCAGATCCCTTTGCAGGATTGGACCCTACCACAGACACATAAATTGGGAAGCACTGGGATATCGTGAAGGGGAGGGTTGGTTGGCTTAATGGCTTGGGGTTTTTGCATCATAAACTCATTTCTTGGACTTGTGGGAGATGTGGTTTTTAAGAGGAACTTAAATAACGGGAGGATTGTGCGTTCAACTAAATCCATACTGCCAAAGTTCTTTGGTCTGTATCGGAGCCACATGCCTCTCAGGAAAAGAAAAGTCAACCCAGTCGCAGAGAGGTAACATCTCTAATTTTCAACTATTACACCTATACATTATGAAAAACATTGTTTCAGTTTCTTCAGTGTGTGTTATGATAATTATCGTGAATATTCACATAGTGTTTTCTGTCATCCAGAAATGGAAAAATATCAGTACTTGAAATATAATTACAGCCCAATAAAACCATGAAATGATTTAATACCCAGCATTGTTATTCAACATCAATGGTTGCCCCAGAATAAAAATGGAATGTATTTTTCCTAAGTGAGAAACAGCAAGTGCTGGAGGGTTGAAAATAGATGTCATATGATACCAATTATAGCCTGGTGAAACTTAGCAGACCTGGGAAACTACAAAGATCAAGCCAAAATGGAGGGCAATTCTATACTCCATGCTTTTAACAACATCTATTTTGCAATCTTTGCTTTATTTTGCTTCAAGCTTTTAATTAAGATTTCTTTGGCTTTGCTGACCCACTTCTATATTGTTAAAGGCAACAGAAAAGAGGCTGCCAGGATAGCAGAAGAGATCTATGGAATAGCACCAGGTAAAATGTTTTATGCCTTGAGAAATTAGATTTTAATTACTGTGTTGCTATAGGATGAGGGGGTGATTGATAAATGTGTAAAATGGATGTTTTGTTCTGGCCACAAATACTTTCCACTTCTGAAGTCTTTGCAAAAACAATGTGGGTTGGCATGTTCTAGGCGTGCAAAATATGAGACTCTCTAACAGTTAGCCAGCTTGACTGTGAACAACACTTGTTTAAGTATAGTAAGTGTAGAATAATAGTAAAGTAAATAAAGACGTTTGCTTTGGAAAGCAAAGCACTTGTCAGAGTCAACTGTGTGAGTGACAAGGGGTTTTACTATGTATCATAGTTTACAACCAGAGAGCATTTAGGGAAGAGGTTTAGCTTGTGGGTTTTCTGAAGGAAGATACCAGGAAGGGTGTAATTAATGCCTGACTGGATCTAAGTCTAGCGTCCCTGTTCTTTTGAACCAGACCATAAAAAAAAGCATAGCTAAGATTCCTGTGCAACCAAAGGTATGGAAATTACTATACATAATGGGCCTCCAAAGAATCATTTTCCTATTTGTTTCTTTCCAAGTAGTTTTTCTACAGACTTAAAACACATTTGCCACAATAGTGCATTGATAGGAATTAACACAAAAGTAACACTTCTAATTAGAGCGTGTAAGGGCTTTAAAAATAGCTGCTAATCAGTAATTGATTTTCTAATTAAATCTAAAGAGACAGTATTTAGTGACATCATTCTTATTAGGGGCTAGACTCTGATTCACGATGTATAGTGCCTTACTCTGTGAGTGCTCCTGTGGAAGCGAGTGGAACTATTTGCAGTGTAAGATGCCAGCTCATTGTAAGAGTATCAGAATCTGGGCCACAGTGAAGCTACAGCAAATTGCAACTTCTTACCAAGCTCGTATAAAGCAGAATAAATAGATATTTATCCCCATCTCTGCAATGTGTTAGAATTATCTTACGGTTTATTAGAAAAGAGTGCTGTTAATTTATTGACAAAGTACTTATTACATATGCCTTAATTTAAATTTAGTGAAATAGTTGATAATTGGCTTCCCCCCACCTATAGAGATTCTTTATCTAAGTGCTTACAAGGTTACCAGGACTACAATATATTTTTATCTGCAAGTTGCCATTTGCAACTATCCATCAAGGATAATCTTTCAAAACACAAGGTCATGTGATGTTTTTTCCTGCGCACTAGGTTGGATTACAGATGCAGTGTCACAGCCTAAAGTAAAGCAATGTGGAGAGAAGCAGCAGCAGGGCAGCTTAAATTATCTGTAGAAATTTGGAAAGGACATGAAATTTCAAACATGCCTTTGGTAACCGGGGAGTTAAGAGATGCCCCTTATGGGAACTACATTTGCCACATGTTTCAGGGAGGTATGTTGCTGTAGCTGGCATGGAAATATGTGTGTGCATTCTCATGGTGAGAAGTGTGCAACATGAAGTGTGTAAATATAGACATACCGTATATATGTGTGTGAAATGTTTGTATATGCGGCATGGTGTGTGTGAAGGAGGTTAGTTAGAGGTGGGGGTGGAAGCACAGTCTATTATTAAGGTTGCTGGATGCTTCCCATTATATAACTTTGTCAAAGTTTTAACTGTTCAGACTGAAATTTTCCATGTCAGGTGTCTGCCTCAGGCTGAATAGAATATGTGTATATATACATAGATAACTTTCAGCCAAAATGTTTCAGCATTTTCTCAGAACAAGGCTAGGGAAAAATCTATTGTTCTGCCTGCATTCAAAAATTCGGCTGGCCTTTTATTTGGGCTGTTCCCACACTTTGGAGCAAGGACTTGTAATCTGGCAGGATGGTCCTTTGTATCCTTTTGCCATTCCTGTGAATATCTGTCCAAATTTGGCCTGTTGTAGCCTTTGAAAAATCACAGTTCTTATATGCTCAGAAGACTTTCTAGAGCTTATTAGTTAAAAAAAACTGCAAAGATTCTGTGTGCCCTGGGTGTGCTCCAGGCCAGGGCTTAGCAGGACTTTCCTTGCAGTTATAGCCCTATGCTGTGCTGCAGACTCAGTTGGGACTGGTATGGAGCTTGTCTCTTCTATGCTCAATGGGTATGTCTGCTCTGCAATTAAAAATCTATGGCTGGCTTATGCCACCTGACTTGGGCTCACAGGGCTCAGGCTTAGCTTAGGGGCTATTTAATGCAGTGTAGACATTTGGGCTCAGGCTGGAGCCCGAGCTCAGGGACCTGTGAGGTGGGAGGGTCCCAGAGCTCAGGCTGCAGCCCAAGCCCAGCGTCTACACTGCAACATAACAGCCCCTTAGCTCGAGCCCTGCAAGCCTGAGTCAGCTGGCACAGGCCAGCCACAGGTGTCTAATTGCAGTGTAGACATACCCTTAGGGGCCTTCTGCTGGGCTCAGGCCGTATGGAGGGGGAAGCTACCTGCTTGAAATGCAGAGCAGATGAGAAGAGAGACAGCTCTGGGTGGGCAGGCAGCGGCTAGATTGGGAAATATGGAAAAAAATTGTTTTTGGTGAGAATTGGACTGAAACCAAATTTCAAAATGTCCAAATTTCCCACAAATCTGAGATTTCTGCCAGCTCTAATTGTGAGGCAGTTTGGTTTTAGATGCTAAACTATGGCTAGTAAAATCTCTCTGCCTGAATCACTCTAGCTAAATAACTTTCTTAATGATATGTTTGGCTGAATATGTATAAATCTATTGGTAGCAGCTCTATTGCAGTGGGACCGCCCCCCACACACACACACCCCAAACTAGCCAGCATTGTGGAGTTTGTTGTAATTAAACTGTTCAAAATGATGTCGAAAAGCAGGAATCAAGCACCTGGCAGACTGTATTTTTTCATGTTCCTCTGAAATCATCAAGTGAGGAAGAGAAAAAAAATACTATTATCTGCTAATGTGCATAAGAGGGAAAGGGAGACACATTTATAGTACATATTAGATGTATTAGTTTAAGAGAAAAAAATTGCTGGGGACATATTAGAATTGGCTTGATGGACATGTCCAAAGCTAAACCAGTGTTTGCATGCAATACATCTCATAACTAAGTGAAAACAAACCCACAGAGCAATTTGTGACAAAATGTAAATTACCCAGTAAAGCCTGTGGCCAGGATAACCTAAAACAAACAAACAAACAAACAAACAAAAAAAAAAAGGTGCGGAATTTTGAAAATTGTCCCAGAGCGTCTCAATGACATTGTGCTCCTAACTCACTTAGGTGTTTTTAAAGATCCCTCCCATAAGGCTTTACTTACGTTTCTAAATACGTGGCCTAATTTTCAGAAAAGCCAGGTATGCAGCAGTTCCCACTGAAAGGAATTTTCGTAGGCAATCTCACTTTGTTGGTTTCAGGCCAAGGGTACATTTCACACACCGACACAGCTTGATCAGTCCTCCCAGGCAGACAAGGGGGGATGTGGGTAATAATCTCTTGCGATTTTTTTGGAACTGTTTGTATCTTGGTGTCTCTGTGCCTTTGCAATGTCTTTGAATGAACTCTTGGGCTGTTTTAGGTTCATGGGCAGATCGATCTCCTCTTCATGACGCTGCATTCCAAGGGCGCCTGCTATCTTTGAAAACATTGATTGCGCAGGTAAGAAACCAAAAATAAATAAAAGGTTGGGCCTCAGGATTTTTTTGGTTAGATCTTATCCGCGACTGATGTGATAGATTACAGTGGGCGCTCAAAGATCTAGAGTTAGGGTTCTAAATACAAAGATATACTGGACACATTTTGTCATATTAAATGTTGGGGATAAACTCAAAACAAAGGCCACAGATCACACTGAATTATAATAAGCAAACATGATCTTTGGGTTCCTTTTAAAAGGCAAACAATACTTCATAGGACTTGAACATAAAGATACCAATATTATTTCTCAGGTATTAATGAGCAGGTATTACACTTCTGTAAGGCTGCAAATGTGCATGTTGCCTTATCAAGCAGAGCTGGATGTGTTCCCCTGCCACAGAGAAGCTTACAAGGTGGGGGCCCAGTCCTGTGAGGTGCTATATGCCCTCCACACCCACTGAAGCCACAGATCTAGAGGAGTGAAAGTGGGGAGGAAAGAAGGATCAAGAAGAACAAGAGGAGGAAGGGGATAGTGTGTAAGGTCAAAGGAGCAGATTATAGTTAGAAACTCTAGGAGAACAATTAGCCAAAATGCAACCTGGAAGGATAACACATTGGTTCTTCCTTCCTGAAAATGATCTGCTACCAAGGAGATGGTCCATTGAGTCCAAGCACAGTCTATTTTGTCATAACACAGATGTAGGATTCCAAGCAGTGGGAAACATTTAAAATCTTTTAGAAAAGGCAGCCAGTGTTCACTGTCTTGGTCATGACTTGGATTAATTGTGCTGTTCTTTGGGACTTAGTGGATGTTGTAGTGGAAGAAGAGAAAATTCTCTTTTTCTGCATAGCAGTAGGTTTCAAAAATTCTTTGTATTATGATCTATCAGAGTCAAAGGCTGTGTCTGCATTCCAGGTGCTGTGATTCCCTGCTCACTACCACATACTCATGGTAGCTTGAAGAGAACTAGTCTTTGTATAAATAGCAGTGTAACATGGGAAGTGGTAGCAGTGGCCTGGCTTAGCTGAACCAAGTACAAACCAGCTTGAACCCCATGGATATGTACTCTGCCTGTGCTACTGCAGCTATACTGTTTATACTTGCACTATCTCGCATCAAGCTAGCGTGAGAATGTCTACACAAGCCAGGAATCACCCCTTGCTCAAAGTGTAGGCATTACCAAAGTGTGATGTCAGCCACTCGTGCTCAAGATTCCTCTCTTCAGTCTTTATTTATCAGGGGGTTGTCAAACTCTTCCTGTGGCGAGGGCCATAAGACATTTTGAATTATGGTTTATGGGCCAGGCCAACAAAGTTAGGGCCATATCCCACCATTGATCCACAATAAAACAGTAGTGGTATTTACAAAGATGAAGGGTAAAACATGACCATGATGCAGTAACTAAACTCTTAATACATTAACTAAAGTAATTTCATTCAGCATCACACACTGAGAAAAATGATGCAAGATGCCTTCAGGGTCATTGCTTTTTCTGTTTTTTGTTTGGTCATTTACATGCATTTATTCAATTTATATGCATATGTGCACAGGCACTCTCTTGTGGTGACTGTGCAAATTGCAAGCTTAAGATATTTGAAAAACTATTTTGTAAATTCTCACCATAAGGCTTAGACTTAGTTCTTGGTTTTGCTGAAGGAGTTCACCTGGCTTAGAGCTGTTCTTTCGGGATGTCTATAGATTTAGGAAGATAACTCTGCATCAGTTACACTCAATTCATATTTGGAAGGGTTTTTTCACTGCCATAAAATCTCAAAACTTTTCTTTCAATGAACGGTTCAATTCTGAGGAATTGGAATTTGTCATATGAGTCATATAAATACTTTTAGGGAGCCAGATCCTGCTTGTGAGCTAATGTATTTCAGGCCTCTGATATGTTACAAGACACCTCTTTGTGATTTCTATGGAAAGTAGAAAATAGGGGATGCTACCAACTGTCAAGGACAAAAGATGGCCTTAATTTAATACAGACTACTCCATAGAACAGCCCATAAGCGCTGCCATACTGGGTCAGACCAAAGGTCCATCTAGCCCAGTATCCTGTCTTCTGACAGTGGCCAGTGCCAGGTGCCCCAGGGGGAATTAACAGAACACGTAATTATCAAGTGATCCATCCCCTGTCGCCCATTCCCAGCTTTTGGCAAACAGAGGCTGAGGACGCCATCACTGTCTATCCTGGCTAATAGCCACTGATGGACCTATCTTCCAGGAACTTATCAAGTTCTTTTTTGAACCCTGTTATAGTCTTGGCCTTCACAACATCCTCTGGCAAATAGTTCCACAGGTTGACTGTGCGTTGTGTGAAGAAATACTTCCTTGTGTGTGTTTTAAACCTGCTGCCGATCAATTTCATTTGGTGGCCCCTAGTTCTTGTGTTATAAGAAGGAGTAAATAACAGTCTTATTTGCTTTCTCCACACCAGGCATGATTTCATAGACATCTATCATATCCCCCCTTAGTCGTCTCTTTTCTAAGCTGAAAAGTCCCAGTTTTATTAATCTCTCCTCCAATGGAAGCTGTTCCATACCCCTAATAATTTTTGTTGCTCTTTTCTGTATCTTTTCCAATTCCGATATATCTTTTTTGAGATGGGGCGACCACGTCTGCATGCAGTATTCAAGATGTGGGCATACCATGGATTTATATAGAGGCAGTATGGTATTTTCTGTCTTATTATCTATCCCTTTCCTAATGATTCCCATTATTCTGTTAGCTTTTTTGACTGCCGCTGCACATTGAGTGGATGTTTTCAGAGAACTATCCACAATGACTCCAAGATTGCTTTCTTGAATGGTAACAGCTAATTTAGACCATATCATTTTATATGTATAGTTGGGAGGGAAAAGTACGTTGTGGAGGAGGAAATGAAGGGTGCAAGTGATAAGGAATATGGCTCACTTGTTCAGATCTCTCTTTCTGGCTCTAGTTTTCAGGTTGTCATGATGATCATATGGTACTATATTGAAGAAGTGCTGTTGAACTGCAGCTGTGAACATGATTTTTGTTCCCTTAGAAATGCCGAAATACGGATTTACTTAATGGCACTTCTTTAAAACAAGCAGCAATTTCACAAACAAAATCACATAGCACGTAGTTTAAAACGAACACAATTTTCTCCCTGAGGGGAGGAATGAAGAAAGAACAGCCTATGACTGATGCTAAGCACATGGCTTGATGCGTCATTGGAAGCTATGCAAATACTACAGAGATAGGTGTGCCAGAACCTGAATAGAACAGAATCTGCATTGCCTAGTCCCTGGTGCATCATAATACTTGTAGTACTTGAAGTGTTCCAGGGACTTTGCAGAATACAGAAAAGTCACAGTACCTGATTTGCAGAACTTTACAACCTAAGTGTAGGTATTGCAAGTTATAACAGAATAGGGATGATGGAAGGAAAGGAGAACAAGAGTTATAACTAAAATCACAGAATTACTTTTTTTTTTAAATCTATGGTTGCATCTACAGTCTGATTCTGCATGCTTTGAAGCCACTGATTTCAGCAATGCAGGACTGGACTCCCAGTTGGTAAAGCTAAAGTCAAGGGAGTAACCATTGCAGGGAGCAGGATGGAGTTGATCCACAGCAGCAAGATGAATTATGGGGTAAAGCGGCACATGCTATAGAATAGGCATTGCTCACTGTTGTCAAGCTGCCTATACTGTTCGCCTTTATGCTCAAATTAAACAGGTATCTTTACTTTAAAAGAAATCCAAACACTTTTTATTTTAAGATGTGGTTTCAAAGATGATCTTACTGATCTAGGACCACAAGTGCCATGGAAAGTCAATGGAACTTGTGCAACTAAATCACTTAGGTGCTTTAAAAACTCCTACCCGTCAGGCTGGGAAACTAAGGGGCAGATTTTCAAGAGTTCAGCTCCCACCCAGTTCTTGTTGAGGCACCTAAATAAGTGGCTGGATTTTCAAAGAAGTTTGGCAAAGTTATGAGCAACTGGTTCTTCTAATGGGAAGTTCTGGACACCATTATCTAAAGTCAGGGCTACTAGTTCTTAGTTTAAGCATTTTTTTACTGATGAAATGGATTACTCCAGTTTTCAATAGATGGGTTATTCTTTCTTTCACTGGATTACTGTGTTTCATGTGTTAGGCATATATATCTAACTCCGGTATATTGCTGTACTGCTGTATCACTGCCTCCATTTCTTTTCTTCACACAAAGGATTTGTACAGCACCTTTCCTTCTATAGCAGGGAGGGGTGGGGGAATATTGTGCAGTGAATGCACTGCTACTATAAATCTATAAAATGAAGTAATCTTAGGAAGGTCACATCAGGTGCAAAAGGAATATTGGGCTTCATGTTAATTCTCTCACATGTTTCCCTCATATGGACATGAGCCAGCAAAGCTTTTAATTTTAAGAGAATTGTTTATTTAAAAATATTCACTTCTTCTAGTTTAAATTGTTGAGCTAGAGGGTATTGCGACTGTTTTTAATGCTCATCGTATCAGTGGGTTATGGCTGGCTATCTTCACAGCACTGAATTGCCCAGAAATATTTATTCCCATGGGTAATATTTGCTGCTGCAAAGAAAAAAAACACCACCACCATCTTGTGAATTGCCTGAGGGTGGCGGGGCGGGAAGCATCTAGAACCTAGGCTGATATACTTACAGATACTGCATTTGGAATGTCAGAGTTTGAATTATTTTCCAGTAGAACTGATTTCCAGTGTACTTGTGCTTGAAGTCTTACTTGTCATTTGATGGAGCCATAGTCTAGAAAACGTACAACAAAGTCCCAGCCATGTTTGGATCCAGCCATATTTGCGCTGCTTTTCCCCTTGTGAATGTTTGTGTGGCTGGTTTCAGTTCATACAGCTGTTAATGGAACACTTATAAAGCGTATTTGCTATTCAGTATTCTCTACTCCTGTTTAATCAGGTTCATAAACAACCAGGGAGAAGAACCAGTGCCACATGACTCAGGAAACAAATCACACTCCTGGTCAAAGTGCTCATTTTGCGGATAAAAAATGTAGCTTATGACATATCACAGGCATCTTTTCATATCTGGGAATAGGGAAATTAATCTCAGTCACTAAAGGCTGATGTACAGTGTCTCTCCTGCAATTTACCATGAATTATGAAGCAACACAGATAAGTGTCACTCAGTTTCTTTACCTTTTGCTTTAAGTCCCTTCCAATGGGGATGGATGCAAGAGCTGCAGTATCAGAGTGATTGTCTGAGCCATGCGTATTCCAGGGCAACTCTCATTGACTTCGGTAGGAATTTAGCCAGAGCAAGGACTGTAGATTTGACCACTATGTAACTCCCGCCTGGAATGAACTCCAGGAATGATGTTTGCATTGCTTGGTGTTTGTTTGTTTTTCACATCTTTGCTCTGATTTCTAGGGATTCAATGTGAACATTGTAACCATAGATCGGGTTTCTGCTCTCCATGAGGCCTGCCTGGGTGGCCATGTTGCTTGTGCGAAAGTCTTACTGGAGAACAGCGCTCAAGTGAGTATGGGCATATAAACGAGGCCAACACTTCCCTGTGAAGTGATCAGCACCATGGTGACACAACTGGCATTAGCAGGGACTCCCAAGAGAGACACATGTATTGGATTTTTCTCACTCTGTGTGTGTGTGTGTGTGTGTGTGTGTGTGTCAGAGAGACAGGGAAATTCTGGCCACAAAAGGGGACTATATTTTGCTTTCACTAATAGTAAATTACTTACATTTCTGTAGTGGTAGTTTTTTCCTGAAGGACCCCACCTTTTTACAGCTTGGTGGATGTTTTGATCGCAAACATATTCCTCTTTGTTTTTCTTCTGTGAAACTTCACTGTGATCAGTGGGGGAAAAATTAGGAAAATTAGACCAAACTAACTGTTATGATGATGAGTTATGCTTCGCTTTCCAGAATGGTCACTGGAATTGCTCCAAGTTTTTTGAGATAGTTTGTGATTTATACATAAAGAAGCTTAAGAAATGAAACATTTTGTCTAATAAAAGAGCAGCTTTTCTCCACATTGGACCTAATATAAAAATATCTTTAAAAATGAAATATGAGAATATAATTGAAATATATGGGAATTTATTATATTGGGTCTGCTTATAGGTTCCCCTGATTACGATGCTGAACAATTTCTGTGTGGAGTGGCAAGAAATCAAAAAAGTGCAGTCCAACAATGGATGTATTCATTAGCAGAGAAGAATATGATTATAGAATAACTATACTGTACATTAATTTTTAAGCCCCCAGACAGGAAAAACAAACCTTGATCTTCATATTACTTAGTTTCAGGTTGTTTTTGAAATTACCCAGTTTAAAAAAAAAATTGAAGTATATTGATCACATATCTTTTTAGCACATAGAAAGTCATAAATCTGAACTATCAATTGTCACTGTCAATAAGTCATCCTTATTCAACTTTTCCCATTCTTCATTGCTACATACAGTCTCAGTCAGTGGCTTTTTCTTTACATAAATTAATAGTCACGGGCACAAGAAGCTGTGTCCCATTCTGTTGCCTTTCTTCAGCACTGTGATCTTTTTCATTTCCTTCATTAGAGAGCCATTTACTCTGGAACAACCTTCCCAAAATTCCTTCCTCTATTACCAGATAAGTCAGTACCCAGTGGAGAGGCTTTGCTAGTGTTTTTGCACGACAAATTGGCTACCCATCAAAATGTAGGAGCTGCACAGCAAGGCTTTGTCTACGCTGGGGGAAAGCATCATGTTAGAAATGGATTCACTAACTCATTTTAACTTGCAGTACGACTTTGCCCTTAGTGTGGACAAGGACAGTCATGATGAAAACATATTAGCTGGTCTATGGTTTTAACAGGTGTTTAAACATGACTTGTCCTCATTTACATTAAGTGCTAAGTCATGTTTAACATCATGGTAGTTAACAAGTTTTCTAGCACAATGATTGTTCTCCATTGTAGACCTGGTTCTGCCATTGATCCCATTCCCTGGTGTAGAGCTCTGCAGCTGGGTGAGGTGCCATTCAAAACACATTAGACTCCATTTTACCACACTGGGCAAATACCCCTGCACCACAAATGGGGAACCAGTCTGGTAGGACTTAGGAACCCAAGATGATGGACGCATAGGCGGCAGGTTCATATAATTTTTGGTGGGGCCCAAAATGGTGGTGTCCCCCCCCCCCCCCGCTCTCGCCCTGTAAGCTGATATAAAATGAAGCTACCATGCGTCAGCACCACAAGATTACAAGGGTCAATTAAAAGTGGAAAGTCAGAAGCAGCACTTGCCTATTAATATCTAATATACGGTATTAAATTTTGTTGCACCTGTTGTGACAAAGTGGGAATGTTCTTAATGTTTTCTCTGAATACTGTGTGGGTGCCTCAGTTTCCCCTGCAAAGTGCCAACTGACGGTGTTGGGGACAAAGAGATCAGGTGGCCTCCTTGTCCGGAAGAGACACAAAGGCCAGATGAGGAGTGTCAGTTGGAGCTGGCTGGGGAAATCGGGAGAGGCCCAGAACTTGGGTCTGGGCTCCCCACCCCCCAAGATGGACCTGACTGAGGGGTCCTGTTTTCTGTACTTACAAGCTCTGTTTTAGACTGTATCCCTGTCATCTAATAAACCTTCTGTTTTACTGTCTGGCTGAGAGTCACATCTGACTGCGGAGTTGGGGTGCAGGGACCTCTGGTTGCCCCAGGACCTGCCTGGGCAGACTCGCTGCGGAAAGTGCACAGTGTGGAAGGGCATGCTGAATGCTCCGAGGTCAGACCCAGGAAGGTGTAAGCTTCTTGCCCTGGAGACAGTATGCTCAGAGAGGAGGCTCCCCCAGAGTCCTGACTGGGCTTTGTATGGAGTTGTTCCAAAGCATCCCAGCATCCCCTTCCACACCATGCGCTTCCCGGAAGTCTGCACAGGCACTGACACTCCCTCCTCTGGCCTTTGTCTCTTTTCCAAGCATTAGGAGGCCACCTGATCTCTTTGTTCTCCAACACCTTCAGTTGGCACCTTGCAGGAGAGTGGCCCAGGCCATCAGTTGCCTGGAGACAGGGTGTCAGCCATTCTCTGTGCAGACAGCATCACACTGGCCCTCTAGGGCTTTACAACAATCACACCCCCTTATCCCACCATCTAGAGCCTTAAGAAATGCATTGGGGAAACTGAGGCACACAGACAGTATTCAGAGAAAACACCTGTATACGACCAGTTACATACTTTGAAGGGTGTAAAATAATCAAATATTGTGCTAAATACAATGATACTCCAAACTGACCACCAAATTTAAGTTGCATGTTTTTCCCCTCAGGTGAAGGTTCTGGGGTGGGGCTGGGGATAAGGGGTTCACAGTGCAGGAGTGTGCTCGGTGCTGGGGGTGCAGGCTTTGGAGTGAGGCAAGGCTGAGGATGAGGAACTTGGGGTGCAGACAGGCTGCCCCAGGGCTAGGGCCAGAGAGGACTCCCCATCACCACCACTGGCAGCAGCAAGCTCCAGGGGAGGGTCCCCTCCTGCCTCCCATGGCACACACACTCTGCACATGCTCCTAGAGCCCCTCTCAGGTCCAGAAAGCTCACTCCCCTCCTCTATGATGGGTACTGGGGGGGGGCACAGGTGGCCTTCCATGTTGCCCCTCACCATAACTTCACTGTGGATGGGGGATGGGGCTGCCCCTTGCCCAGCATGGGGCAGAAGTGGGGTAGGCAGGGTGGTGGCTGGCTATGGGGTGGGGGAGCAGGGTGTCATAAAATTCACCCAAGCCCCAGCTGCTCAGGTCTAGGAAGCCTCCCTCTCCCATCCCTCCTGTGGTGGGTGGGTTGGTGGGTGCTGGGGGAGGGGGCATTGCCTTCACATGTGGCTTCCTGCCTCCCCTGTGCAGCCTGCTGTGTCTCACTGGGGGGCTGGGGCTGGGGCAGGGGGGGAATCATAGGGTCAAACACTCAAACATAATAAAAAATCATAGGGTCAAACACTCACGAAAGTCCCAACTGCTGCTAAGGTGAATGATGTCTGTCTCCTGGCCCGTTTGTGTCTCCTCCAGGTAAGGGCGGGAGGGGAGTGGAGGCCCCCTCCACTCCCCTCCCCCTCCTGAGTGCTTCAGCAATCGTTAGCACATTCCTCTTATGTTAATGCTTAGCACATTCCTCTTATGTTAATGCTGCAGCCCTTAGGCTACCGGCAGCAGCAGCAAAGGAGAGAGAGAGAGAGACATGCTGTGTGCTCTCTTTACATTCAAGCAGGGAAACTCCGGGGAGGGGGAAAAATCTAATATTTCCAAATATTGGTGGAGCAGAGCCCCTGATTATGAATATTCCTGGGGCTTTAGCTCCAAGAGCCCATATAAGTTGGCGCCCATGGATGGACGTCTCTTCCTTCAGATGTACTGGTCCCTTCAAGACTGTGCTTGTGTTCCTTCTGGCCCTCATCTTTCGCCAGGCCCTCCCTTTCCCCAGAAGCCAAACAAGCCCCCATTCTGTACTGTTTCCAAAATAGGAGGTGGGCAGTCTGGAGGAGAGCTGGAAAATTGCCTTTTTCTTTTTAAAATATATGCAGTTCAAACAGATATATTGAGCATCTTGGAAAAAAGCTAAACTGTGCACCCATTCGCACAGCTGCATAATCTCCTCATATAGACGTTGTTGAAGCTGCTCCAGTAACTGGGGATTGATTGGTAGCATTTTATACTGGACTGCCAACTCAGACAATCAGGCATCGAAATGCCCGCAAAAACACTAGCAAAGAAGCAGCCCCTCTGCTTCTCCTCTCCGCTGGGTACCCACTTATCTGGTAATAGAGGAAAGAATTTTGGGAAGGTTGTTCCAGAGTTAATGGTTCAGTAGGGAAGGAAATTAAATGATCACAGCACCGCAGAAAGGCAATAGAATGTGACACAGCTTTTCCTAGAGGGCTGCATACCTGACTATTAAGTTATATATTTTTTAGTTTAAAAAAACCCCACACTTTTCCATTAGTAAAAAAAAAACCTGCCACAGAAAATTTTTAGGCAGCCCTAATTCCGCTGTAGAACTAGAGCTTGAAAGGAGACGGAGTTGGAAGCAGGGGTCATTGTGAAACTGACTGCTCTGTTATAAGGGGAGGGCAATACAACTGTTCATCATATTCCATAAGGGCAGCTGGGATCTCCAATTCTCATTCTGTAGCAAACTGTAGTGAAGGCCCCCATGTGCTATCCAGGGCCGGCTCCAGACCCCAGCGCGCCAAGCGCGCGCTCGGGGTGGCATTTTGCCGGGAGGGCGGCAGGCGGCTCCGGTGGAGCGTCCGCAGTCATGCCTGCGGAGGGTCCGCTGGTCCCGCGGCTCCTGTGGACCTCCCGCAGGCATGACTGCGGAGGGTCCGCTGGTCCCGCGGCTCGGGTGGACCTCCCGCAGGCATGACTGCGGACGCTCCACCGGAGCCGCGGGCCCAGCGGGCCCTCCTCAGGCACGTCTGCAAGAGGTCCCCCGAGCCGCGGGACCAGCGACCGGCAGCGCGACCCCTGCGGCATGCCTCCGTGCTTGGGGCCGCCAAATTCCTAGAGCCGCCCCTGGTGCTATCATACAGCGTACTAGTGACTAGATCCACATTATGCAACAAATCTCTCGCAGGCAGTTTATTCAGCAGAGCTGCACTTATCTCTGTGACAAACTGGGAATCACGCAACAGTACTGACAGTGAAATCTAATAATCTGCATGACTTCTAAACCGGAGAGAGCAGGAAACAGACGGGGGGCTAGAAGGTCTGTTTGACTAAATAAAAATGTTCACAAAGCATTTGCTTTCCTTCCAAGATTTTGATTTGATCAGAAAACTGCAACTGTGTTGGGGTTGGGTGGGGGGATTAAATGAAAAGTCTAAATTTTCCATGGGAAAAATCCCTATTTTCCAGCCAGCTCTACGTAGGAGCTTGTACAATTTTCAGTGTCAGAGTCCTGTTGTTGCTGCCACCCTGAGAAGCAGGGTGGCACTTGATGGGTAATAGTCTCTCCTACAGCGTGTCACTCTGAATTTGGTGACTAATACGGGCTCTGACATTAAATACAATCAGAGTCTTCTTCTTACGCTGTATTTAGTGTTGAGATGCGGGTGGTTTCCAATGGAAGTGTGTCCCTTTTAAAACAGATTCTTGTCTGTCTGCCTTGCTGTTTCAGGTCAATGCAGTCACTATTGATGGAATCACTCCTCTCTTTAATGCCTGCTGTAGTGGCAGTGCAGCTTGTGTGAACATGCTGCTTGAATTTGGAGCCACGCCACAGCTAGAGAATCACCTTGCTTCACCTATTCATGAAGCAGTAAAGAGAGGTAATTTTAAGGGTTTGAGTACAGCTAACTATAAATAGATCTGGCTTTGGTTTTCCTCCCTAAATAATTGTGGGAAATTCATCTGCATCTGAAGTATCTGGGCCATAGGGATAAATGTGTGTTTGGTTTATTCCATACTATTCTATATAGAGTTCTGTGTATTCTATTCTAATGTTATCTATATGATGTGTGTTTGTCGGTCATCCTGCAGAGAGGCACTGAGTTGAGATGACCTCTCTTCTGTGTTATCCAGGTCACAGGGAGTGTATGGAAATTCTTGTGGCCAATGACGTTGACATTGACCAAGAAGATTCGCAGCACGGAACACCCCTTTATGTGGCCTGCATGTATCAGAGGACAGACTGTGTCAAGAAGCTTCTCGAACTAGGTGCTCTGGGGGCAGAGGAGGGGAAGCTGAACATATTTGAAGCCCCCACCTATTGTTTCTCTTTAATCCCTCCCCGCTCCTGCTATTAGCATTTAATTCCTCATGACTCCTTGGAGGACCAAGAATTTTGAGATTGGGATAAAAATGGGGATTCTGTCATGCCCTGTGACCTGCATCAACTCCTTTTGATTATTATAAAATAAATAGCCAAGCATACTAAGCATTCACTCATCCACTGCTCACCACATGCAGAGGGAGCAGATCAGCTAACCAACCACTCAAAAGAATAATCCCTTTAGTGATCATGAAGATCCCACACACAGCAGGGCAGCACCTCAGGTGGTATGGCTTGTTTTAGCCAATGCAGCTATGCTGATTGACACCAGCTAGGGCTCTGGCCCAATTTGGGTGCTACTGTCAGCCCAGGATAAGCATTTTACTCCTGGACCTTCCAAAGTTATTTTAATTAAATGTTAAAAACATGCTTTTCTGGCCATTTGAATTAATCAGATGGAAGCAACTTTAGATTTTAAACACCTGCTCATTGGGTAGTCAAAAAGTTCAGCATTGGCTCAACTCCTGTTAATTCTCCATCCTCCTCATCTTATTGCTACTCTTGATGCTAATATAGTAGCAATGTGACTTCTGGATATTGAGCACTGCTGTAATCAAGAGAAGACAGCGAGTCCTGTGTGCCATCAGGTGCACTTCATTTATTGATGCTAATGATGGAAACCAAAGTGTGTGATAGAAATTTTAGACTCAGCCAGTCATGTGTTTCCCTGCTTCCTCCTAATCCTAACCCTGGTCTATTCTTATCTCTCTGTGTGTTCTTTTAAGGAGCCAGTGTTGACTTGGGTAAACGATTAGACACTCCACTCCATGCTGCAGTTAGGAAATCCGGCGCAGAAGCAGTCAACTTGTTAATGGACTATGGTGCTAGCTTGATACGCAGAAATGCTGAATTCAAATGTGCCCTTGATCTGGCAGCCCCCAACAGTAAAGTGGAACAGGCCCTCTTGCTTTGGGAAGGTAATGGCTCTTCCTTTTTTTAACTGGACAATTTTTATTTCCTTTTCATAAGTATTTTTTTCATGTTCATCTTGCTTTTCCACATACAGCTGCTCCCTCTGTTAGTTCTTTGAGATTCTCCAGGATGTTTCAAGACAGGGCACAGGAATGAGAGACCAGAGATCTCAGTTCTGTTCCTAGCTTTGCCACTGACTGCCTATGTGATGGCAGGCAAGTCACCCCATTTTTATGTGCCTCAGTTTCCCATCTATTGAATAAGGATAGTCCTTATCTGCCTTTGTAAAGTGCTTGGAAAGCTATGACTAAGAAGTGCTATATATATCTAAGTGCCAAGTATTTTTATTTATTACTGTTATTATGAACCATATTTGAGAGAGCAAGCTAACAACTATTTTGCCCACAAACCAGAAATCCCAAATGAAATGTATACATCAACCTGGATGTTACTGAGTCTCATTGTGCAGCTCCCTGCATAAACAGCTCCATGAATGTGTATAACTTGGTTACAGTGAGAAAGTGGAACTTAAACCCAGTTGGCTATTCAGCTTCTCATATTACTGCTGTTTCATGAGGCGTCAGGAAGCATTCTGTTAGATCAATGCCTCTCTGAGAGTATTTCTAGTACCATTTAAAAATCTATTTGGAAGAAACTTTGTACTAGACGTTTGCCAACATTTTAGCCATCTCATCTTGCACCTTCCTCTCATGTAGAATTCTTGCCATGCTGTTTTTTACCTTCACATGTACATCTAACTCTGGAGGGTAGAAACTGCATCTCTACTTGTTTTCTAAAGGGAAATGCACAGCTAAGGCCCTGTATAACGAACAGCTCTGAAACACATGCTGAGCTGAATTATTCTTTCCTTTAGCCTTACGGTTTTACAGCATGTTTTCATCTGAGGAAAGCTATTTGGACCCTACCAACTTAATAGAATAGACCTAGCAACCTGTAGAATTCAAAATCTTTATTAGATCCCTTCCTAAATGTTGGTCCACTAATAGCTTTTGACTAATCCTCATGTATTTTCCCCGCTTCCAGTGAGATTGTAAAATATCTGTCTTGAAGTTCCCAATTAGTGTAATGGCCCAACCAGAGACTGGGAATGGTTGGGCCATTACACTAATTGAATCTATTTCCCCATGTTAAGTATCCTCACATCTTCTATTGGTCATCTCGATTATCACTTCAAAGGTTTTTTTTCTCCTGCTGATGATAGCTCATCTCAATTGATTGGCCTCTTACAGTTGGTATGGCTACTTCCACCTTTTCATGTTCTCTGTATGTATACATATCTTCTTGCTGTATGTTCCCGTCTATGCACCCAATGAAGTGGGCTGTAGCCCACGAAAGCTTATGCTCAAATAAATGTGGCCTTGGCTACACTTGCAAATTTGCAGCGCTGCAGCAGGGTGTGAAAACACACCCTCTCCAGCGCTGCAAATTGCGGCGCTGCAAAGCGCCAGTGTGGTCAAAGCCCCTGTACGTTATTCCCCACAGGGAGGTGGAGTACGGACAGCGCTGGGAGAGCTCTCTCCCAGCGCTGGCGCTTTGACTACACTTAGCGCTTCAAAGCGCTGCCGCGGTGAAGTGCAAGTGTAGCCAAAGCCTGTGTTAGTCTCTAAGGTGCCACAAGTACTCCTGTTCTATCCCCTTATGTCTGCCTAATGATGGATGCCAAAGATGGCTTCCATCCTTGCTTATAGCTTCCAAAGTTCAGTGAACTTGTTTCAAGAGACAGGATGATTTCATGCTGTTTTTCCCTTTCTGTGGTCCTGCTATCCCCCTGTATGTAAAGGAAGCTTCCATTGTTTTGATTGCACCATGCTTAATTTACATAGCAGACAGGTAATAGCTGCCTTTTCTCCTGTCCAGGGTGGAACCTGTTTTGCCAGAGACTTTAAGAGATAATATCATTAAGTATCCATATTTCCTCATGTGGTGTTAAAACATACACTGAACAGTGGTATTAATCACCAGTGTGCATTAGCTTTCAGAAAAGACCTCGCTCTCATAGTACAGTAACATCATATACTGTTGATTCAATTGCTTATCACTTAGGGTTCAGCTCCACTGTCTTTATAGACCAGTAAACATTTGAAATTGATTCTTCTGAAGGTTCCCTCTCAAAGTAAAGTGTATTCAAGCAGTGAGGAAGGCAACGTGGAGTCTGGTGATGAAGGAAGCTCTCTGCTTTTTCTTCCCCCACTTGTTAGCTTAATAGCTGTGCTTACCTAATATGTAAAAATGGACCTTCTTTGTCTTTGTGGAAAGAGCCAGCAGGTCAGCAAATCAAATACACATTCCATTGTCTAAAGCAATCTGTTTACCAACATCCTCTGATTTCCCTAGTTTAAACACACTTTAGTCATAATTCCAGCATATATCCATAACTTTTAATAGCCTCTGCATACATACATCATGCAAGAATATTAATGGTCAGTTCATGATTAGTTTTCAAATGATACCTTACAAGGCATAGTCTGTACAAAGATTATTACAATAGTGTATAGGGTATGAACAGAGGGGTGCTTAGTGTTAGAAAAACCCAGCTACATTTTTTGCACCTCCAGCTTGCCTGACAAAAGGAAAAATGAAAAAAGGTACAGGAATCAGTATAACTGGAATACAAAATGCCTGAAACGTACAGGAGGACAGATGCATTCGTGAATAGCTACATCAATAGCTAAAGGAACGAGTCCCTTTCTTAGGAGGGTTGACTGAGACAAATACAGCCAAATCCCCAACATTTCTGCCAGACATGGTTTTTGTCAAGTAAGATTTTGCTTTAGTTCTTGATTTATCTAATGGTAGTCCACCACCTAGTGGTTGAACAGTATAATACAGTTAGCATTCCATTCCATTCCACACCATTCGTGAAGCATATAAGCTTCTCCACCTTTCCAGACTACTATACCCTTTTTTTCAGGAGTCTGATTTGTCTTGTGTACTCCCAAGTTTCACCTCACTTAAAACTACTTGCTTACAAACTCAGACATAAAAATACAAGTGTCACAGCACAATATTACTGAAAAACTGCTTACTTTCTCATTTGTGCCATAAAATTATCAAATAAATTGATTGGAATATAAATATTGTACTTAAGACTATTTTTCACTTGTCAGCCTTGTCATGCTGGGAGGCAGTGAAGTGACAGTAACAATTAGGTTTTTCTCCACATTGAGTCTATTCTTACTTTTTGTCTTGATGGCAGTCATAGCAGAAAATGAGACTTCACAAAGATATTTTGACCCAAAAGGTCACAGATCATCCAAAGCCTGGTTCCCAAGGTCAGTGTAATTTCTGTACTAAACACCAGAACAGGGTTCGTGTGGAGACATTACATTTCATTTGTAGGCCACGCTCCGATAACAGCTCAAGAAGATTTTCTTGCTGACTGGCAGAGAGGTTACTGCTGCTAACATCTGACAAAATGAATGGGTTTCTTACCCAGTCAAGTTGAGCTGAGTTGTGTTGAGGAAATATGACTTGAATTCAGATGTCAAGTGGGCTGTAACAGGATTTACTCACCACTGTGGTGCCTCCTGCTGGTTGTCTTGGGAATTAGCTCTGCATGGTCATACGCCTTCTTTGAGTGGTGCCTCACCACCATCACTCCTGCTATAGGACCCATGTCTCTCCAAGGACTGCAACATCCTCTTCAGTGACACAGCCCTCAGGCCATGCCACACACTGTGCCTCCTCCTCCCCCCTTCCAGGGGACCTGCAGGCCACTGTTCAGCCACTTCTTTTAGTATATAGTATATCTTAGTGACTACTGCAGCGAATTGTCTGGTCAATTCCACATGGCCCCAGCATCCTCTTTGCCCTTGCCTCATGGCCTCCCCCTGCAAACTCCAGCAGCCAGCCAGGATCTGTTGCTCATTCCCCCAGTCCTGCTAGCAGCACTGTTCTGTCCAGGGTGCTGGCAGTTCTCTCAGCCCTCCAGAGACACAGTCCTTCCTCCCTGGGCTCCCAGCAAAGAACTTCCTTCCTCTGCCCTGCAGCTCCCTTTTCATGTGTGCCTTCTTGGCCCTGATTGGCTGCTTCCTTCAGCCCTTCTCTGATTGGCTGCCTCCTGCGCAGCCTCCCTAGGGCTCTATTAACTCCTTAGAGCCCAGTGTGGGGCAGGCGCCCCATCACATGGGCTAAATGATCTATTAGTTCTTTAAGTTTGCTCTGCTCGATTTCCCCTGTGCAAATATCAGTGACATACACATGAAGCAGTGGAAAACAGGTGAAGTCTTTTTTTCCACTTTTGGACTTCCAAAATTCAGTTTTCTTGATAAAAGCATTCACTTTATCATAGAGATTGAGATCATTACTGTCATGGCCTTGCATGGGCAAAGTTAGATCATTCAGCTTGCTAAATATATCTGCGAGGTAGGCAAGTTGAGCTAACCACACAGTATTGTCAAACACAGGGGTAAGAAGGGATGAATCACATCAGAAAGAAATGTGTGAACTTCTGTGTGTAATTCAAACAATCTGTCAAGTACTTTCCCCTCTTGAAAGCCAGTGAACCTGTGTGAAGCAACAGTTGCTGATGTTCTGACCTCATCTCTTCACAAAGAATGCAAAACAGGTGAGCATTGGTCGGCCTGGACTTGATTAAGTTGACAGACTCATTTAAAACTTCTTGAAGTTCAGAACTCATCTTTTTTGAAGCAAGTACCTCTCTGTGTATGATACACTCAGGGCCGGCTCTAGGCTCCAGCGAAGGAAGCAGGTGCTTGGGGCGGCCAATGGAAAAGGACGGCAAGTCCGAGTCTTCAGTGGCAATTCAGCGGCAGGTCCCTCAGTCCCTCTCGGCGCGAAGGACCCGTCGCCGAATTGCCGCCGAAGAATGAAGCGGCGCGGCTGAGCTGCCGCTGAAGTGCTGCCGATCACAGCTTTATCTTTTTTTTTCTTTTTCTTTTTTTCGCTTCGCCCCTTGGGGCAGCAAAAAAGCTGGAGCCAGCCCTGGATACAGTGCACCCACTGCAAGGAAAGATTTTCTTTCCTGATCCGAGCTACAGGTCTGTTCACTCTCTCGGTCATTGCACCAGCCCCATCAGTGCAGACGAATTTGCATAAATTCCAACTCAAATTATGTTCAGAAAAAAAAAGTCAATTCATTTAAAAATGTCCTCTGCGGTTGAGTTTGCCTTTATACTTCTGCAAAACAGCATGTGCTCGTTGATATCAGTGGTTTCAGGGTATCAAACATACACAATCAGCTGAGCTTCTCCACTAATATCCATGGACTCATCAAGCTGAAGGGCGAAGGTTTTTGCCATTTTAAATTTCTCTACAAGTTGAGAGACAATATCCTCAGCCATTTCTTCAATTCTGCAACACGGTGTCATTTGATATGGGTACTTTCTTGAGCGTATCAGCTGGTTTTTATTATGAAGTATGTTTTCTGCAAGTGCCACTGTGGCAGGCAGAATCAGATCTCCTGCAATTGTGTACACTTCTTTGATTTTGCTACGAGAAGGGAGACAGCATATGAAACTCTGAGTGCTCTTGTAGAAATAGTTGAAGCTTTTTTCATTTTAAGCTGTCAAGTCTGGAACTGAGAGCTTTCTTTGAAAACATTCTACTGGCTTCCCGCATGCACAGCGTGATTTGTCTTCACATGTTGTTGCAAATGTGCCGGCTTCATACTGTTATTTGATAGAGTTTCCCTCAAAGGAAACATGAAGCTTGAGGTGGATCTCTATTGAAGATGTGAATCCAAAAGCAATATATTCCTCGCAGAACTGATGTTTTTTTCAGTTATTTTCAGTTTCTTACAATTTTGCCACTACTGCTACTTCCAGCTCCTCATTTTAAAAATCTATCAATTTTTACATCGCAATCACATACACACCATGACAACTTCAACCTCATTAACATGCTTACATGCATCAGTAAATGACATAAAATGCATGTCTAATACAGTTCGTATGCACAAGTTACGTTACTGTATATATAGTATATAGAGCAGTATATGAGTCTATGAACTGACTTCACTAACTGCTTTTTGTGTAACCTGCTGTAAAACTAGAAAAATATCTAGATGAGTTGATGTACCCCCTGGAACAGTGGTGCTCAAAGCCAGTCTGCTGCTTGTTCAGGGAAAGCCCTTGGTAGGCCGGGGTGGTTTGTTTACTTGCCGCATCCACAGGTTCGGCCGATAGCGGTTCCGACAGGCCGCAGTTCGCCGCTCCAGGCCAATGGGGGCTGCAGGAAGTGGCGCGGGCTGAGGGACGTGCTGGTCGCAGTAGCGTAGCTAGAGGGGGAGTGGGGCAGCGGCTGCTCCCTCACCGAGCACAAGTGGCACCTTTTTAATTTTACTCACCTGGGAGCGAAAAAAAGGTGCCACTTGTTGCGGCGCTTTTATTGACGAGGCGGCGCTCCGGGTATTCGGCAGTACTTTGGTGGCAGGCCCTTCACTAGCTCCGGGTGTCTTCGCCGGCACTAAAGCTTCATCGCCGAAATGCCGCCGAAGACCCATGGAGCGAGTGAAAGTCCCGCCACCAAAGTACCCGCCACCAAAGGTGAGCGCCACCTCATCAGTAAAAGCGCTGCAAGCGGCAAACTGTGGCTAGTGGGAGCCGTGATCGGCCGAACCTGTGGACACGGCAGGTAAACAAACTGGCCCGGCCCGCCAGGGGCTTTCCCTGAACAAGCGGCAGACCGGCTTTGAGAACTACTGCCCTGGAAGACCTCTGTGTACTCCCAGGGGTACGCATATGCTTGGTTGAGAACCACTGGAATAAAAGGCTTAGGGCATGTCTACACTTACCTCTGGAGCGACTGATCCAGCGGGGGTCGATTTATCGTGTCTAGTGAAGACGCGATAAATTGACTGCCCCACTCCCCCTCAAGCTACGCTACTGCGACCAGCACGTCCCTCAGCCCGCGTCACTTCCTGCAGCCCCCATTGGCCTGGAGCGGCGAACTGCGACCAGTCGACTCTGGTACTCCATCAGAATGAGAAGTGTAAGCGGGGTCGATGGGGAAATGGCAGCAGTCGACCTACTGCAGTGAAGACACCGCAGTAAGTAGCTCTAAGTACATCGACTTCAGCTATGCTATTTTCATAACTGAAGTTGCGTAACTTTGAACGACTTAGCTCGCACCCCCCTCTCCCCCGAGTGTAGACCAGGCCTTAGTGTCAATGAGAATTGGGTCCTTTAAGAATCAATAAGATTAGAACATCGTCGTGCTTCTGTATCTCTACAGCATTTCATCCTGTAACAAGGTGACTTTTCTATGAATGAGGAACTTAATTTCTATTGATTTCAATGGCTAAAGATCACATCATTTAGAAGCTAATCTGAAACTTCAGAGATGTGCTTAACCCAACAGGTATCACTCCTATCACTATGTGCTTGCATCCGAAGAAGTGGGTATTCACCCACGAAAGCTCATGCTGCAAAACGTCTGTTAGTCTATAAGGTGCCACAGGATTCTTTGCTGCTTTTACAGAACCAGACTAACACGGCTACCCCTCTGATTCCTATCACTATATGAAGTATCTTAGGCCTGGTCTACACTAGGGGGTGGTTCGAACTGAGGTACGCAAGTTCAGCTACGCGAATAGCGTAGCTGAACTCGAAGTACCTTAGTTCAAAGTACTTACCCGTCCTCACGGTGCGGGATCGAAGTCCGCGGCTCCCCCGTCGACTCCGCCACCGCCGTTCGCGGTGGTGGAGTTCCGGAGTCGACGGGAGCGCGTTCGGAGTTCGATATATCGTGTCTAGATGAGACGCGATATATCGAACTCCGAGAAGTCGATCGCTACCCGCCGACCCGGGCGGGTAGTATGGACGTACCCTTAGAGGATTTAACAGCCTTGGATTCCTTATACAATTGAAAAGCAGTTTTCTTTAATTCTTGTGCACTCTTCATGCTCTGCTCTGCCTTTCTTGTCATTTGTATGCAGTGTTGTTGTAAGCCATGTCTTTACCTCACTCACCTTTCCTGTTTATTTTTTATGCCTCTATAGGTCCATCCAGCACATTTTCCCATTGTCCCTAGTAGCTCATGTTATAAGCCACTCAAAGGCTTTTTTATTCTCTTAGATTGATCTTTGCATTCCTTGCTGTATCCACATTGGTTTCTTTCTCTACTCTCACTAGTGCTTTCATGCAGGGACATGTAAAATACACCTTCCTTCACTAGCTAGGCCCAGTGCATCACGTGGGAGATTCACCTCAAGGGAAGGGAAGTGGTGTTTACGAGAGCTTTTTATGCATTTTGCTTAGCTAGCACTGTTTACTTTTGGGACCCTGCTGGCCCCTTCCAACCTCTTCCAGCACAGTGAAACTCAGACTGTGGCTCCTTTGCACTGCTCTGGTCTCTTCCTTGGCAGGGTTTCCAATGATGAGACCCAGGTAAGGGTCTACTCTGGCTCAGGCCAGTGTAACTCCACAAGTGATTCTGTACCTTAATGCATT
The DNA here is from genome assembly GCF_020497125.1 of Mauremys mutica. Lineage (NCBI taxonomy): Eukaryota > Metazoa > Chordata > Testudines > Geoemydidae > Mauremys > Mauremys mutica. The sequence continues at coordinate 228,253,748 of NC_059072.1, forward strand.
TATCATCAATAAACAAATACATCCACCTTACTTAGACTGGATGAAATTCACTGTACTCAGAGGGCCAGCGAAAGGCCTATCCATTGCTTAAGTCCCACTGAAGTCCAATTTTGACCACTTAAGTGCTTGGGCTTTGTTCTGGCTCACTGCACAGAAGTGACTTTAGCCCACTCATAAAATGTAATTTCCCACTTAATATCCTTCCCTCCCATTCCATTATTGGATTGGTTTCCACCCAGAGCTTCTATTAGTCATCCAAACCTGTCACAGTTTAAACCTGATTATAAACCTGGTCACAGCACTTTTACATATATGGTTTGCAACATTTATATCTTTTGTCATAATATCTGCGTTTCTCTGAGCTAAATTAAGAGTTATCTATATGGCTTGATTTATAGGCTGCACGAACAAGTACAATATTCATAAATCTACTACTCAATTTGTCTTTTCCATTAAATCTATCACAGTTTATGTCTGAGTAGAAAGGTCTGTCATTGCTATTAATTTCCCCACAAATCCTTTAATTTCCACTGTCAGCTATTCATCCTGTTCTTCCTTGCAATCGGGTGGTCTGTAGAACATTTTAATTAATTTACTCTTGGCTCTCCACTTTTGAAAGATGAATAAATTCCAGACCTGGAAATAATCCAAACATCCTATCTCTCTTTTGCTTTCAAACACTTCATTGCACCTTTACTTCGCCGCCCAAACGTTTCCCCTAGAATCCTCTTTTCAAATGGAAGCACCACGAAAACTTCTTTTGAGCAATCTTCTTTCTACTGCCTATGTTTTCTGCTGCATATATTTAGATATTTTCCTTTACCCTTTTTTCCTTCCTTGCCGTTATGTAATGACAATTTTTAATGTGAGAGATTTTCTTTCTTGCTTTGTTTGCCTACAGAGCTGCTTCCCTCTTCATCTCAAGTGCCATTTATATGAGCTGTTTTTTTCCTACATGTTTCTTCCCTGCTTTTCTGCCTGTTAATTTTTTTAATGGGACACTGTCAGCTTGTTTAGGACCACAAATTGATCTTTGTAATAGTTTCATGCCATGAAGCACCTTTGGAAGATTTGGAGCCATATTATTAAACATAGGTGTCTAAGTTGTGCTTGCAAAACATTTATGTGACCAGGGCTGCCTGTGGGGGGGGGAGCAAGTGGGGCAATTTGCCCCAGGTCCTGGGCCCCACAGGAGCCCCCATGAGAATATAGTATTCTATAGTATTGCAACTTTTTTTTTGTGGAACGGAACCCCTGAAATTGCTTTGCCCCAGGCCCCCTGAATCCTCTGGGCGGCCCTGCATGTGACAGCCACCATCTTGGTTAACACTCCAGGGGTCTCCGGAGCTAACAGTGTAAGCTACTACACTTTGACCTAAAGTGCCAACACTACCTAGCTGGGGCGGTAACACTCATATACTCTGGGATCAGGCAGAAAGCGGGACCTGTAACACACACTCATTAGAGGGTTACATTTGCGTACCCATAAAAACAGGTATTGGGTGCATATGGGTGTTCAGGCACACAAATATATATTTGAACATGCTATTGTGTACATGTGCTGTACATGCAAACACCTGACTAAGTACAGCCCACATTACCAAGGCATCTGAGCACCAAGCACTCCTTATTATGTTTATTCTCACCAGACTTCTGTGCCTTCTGCTATTAGCTAAGCAAGGCACATGACTATATTAGCTAAAAATCTAATACTCATGCACACCTTCATGGTTTTAAGATTTAGCTCAAACCAGGAATCAGAAAAAAGCTTTATTGTGCACACATGAAAATGCTTTTAGCACTCATAGCTTCAGAATTGCTAAACCAATTTCAATAAAACAACTCAAGTTTGAACAAAATCAATTCAAGCATTACTGTATTACCCATGGACAACATTTCTAATGTGATAATGCAAGTTGTTTTGTTATGACCACAGCTCAAAAATATCTGAAGGGAGTTTGCACAAACATTTAGTAGATTCCTAGACCAGCAGGGACCGTTGTGACCATTTAGTCTGATCTCCTGTGGGACATAGAACTTCCCTAAAATAATTCCTACAGCAGATCTTTTAGAAAAAACATCTAATCTTGATTTAAAAAATGCCATTGATGGAGAAACCACCATGACCCTTTGTAAGTTGTTCCAAGGGTTAATTACTCTAATGGTTAAAAGTGCATGCCTTATTTCCAGTCTGTATTTGTCTAGCTTCAACTTCCATCCACTGAATCGTGTTTTACCTTTCTCTGCTAAATTGAAGAGCCCATTATTAAATATTTGTTCCCCATGTAGGTACTTATAGACTGTGATGAAATCACCCCTTAACCTTCCTTTCATTAGGCTTACTAGATTGAACTTCTTGATTCTATCACTATAAAGCAGAGGTGGGCAAACTATGGCCCGTGGGCCACATCCAGCCCACGGGACCATCCTGCCCAGCCCCTGAGCTCCTGGCCCAGGAGGCTAGCGCCCGGTCCCTCCCCTGCTGTCTCCCCTCCCCCGCAGCCTCAGCTCGGTTGCTCCGTCGCCAGCACAATGCTCTGGGTGGCGGGGCTGTGAGCTCCTGGGGCAGCGCAGCTGCAGAGCCTGGTCTCTGTGCTGCATGGTGGTGGTGGCAGCGGCAAGGCCCGGCTCCAGCTTGGCGGCGTGGCTGTAGCACTGCCAGCTGTAGCACCGATGCTCCAGGCAATGCGGTAAGGGGGCAGGGAGTGGGGGGTGGGGTGGATAGAGGGCAGGGGAGTTTGAGGGGATGGTCAGGGGGTGTGGGTGTGGATAGGGGTCGGGGCGGTTGGGGGGGAACAGGGGGTTGAATGGGGGCAGGGGTCCCAGGGGGGCAGTCAGGAAGGATGGGAGTTGGATGGGGCGGTAGGGGGCAGTCAAGGGCAGGAGTTCAGGGGGCAGTCAGGGGACAGGGAGAAGGGGTGGTTGGATGGGGCAGGGCCATGGGGTGGCTGTCAGGAATGATAGCAGTGGTTGTATGGGGCAGCAGGGGTCCCGGGGCGGTCAGGGGACACAGAGTGGGAGTGTGTGGATGGGGCAGGGGTCCCAGAGGGGCCGTCAGGGAACAGGGGGGTTGGATGGGGCAGGAGTCCTGGGGAGAGGGCAGATAGGAGGTGGGGGCCGGGCCACGATCCCCTCCCCTAACTGGCCCTCCAAACAATTTATGAAATCCGATGCGGCCCTTAGCCAAAAAGTTTGCCTGCCCCTGCTATAAAGCATGTTTTCTAATCCTTTAATCATTCTTGTGGCTTTTCTCTTCACCTTCTCCAATTTATCAGCATCTTTCTTGAATTGTGGACCCCAGAACTGGACACAGGATTCCAGCAGCGGTCACACCAGTGCCAAATACAGAGGTAAAATAACCTCTCTTCTCCTATGAGAGATTCCTCTGCATCCAAAGATCAGATTAGCCCTTTTGGCCACAGCGACAGACTGGGAACTCTTGTTCAGCTGATTATCCATCACAGTTCTCAAATCTTTTTCAGTCACTGCTTCCCAGGATAGAGTCTCCCAGCATGTAAAGTATGGCTACATTCTTTGTTCATAAATGTATATCTATTAAAACACACATTGTTGCTTGTGCCCAGCCTACCAAGAAATCCAGATTGCTCTGTATCAGTGGCTTACCCTCTTCATTATTAACCACTCCCCCAGTTTTTGTGTCATCTGAAAACTTTATCAGGGATGATTTTATGTTTTTTTCCCAGTCATTAATAAAAATGTTAATTGCATATGGCCAAGAACCGATCCCTATGGGACTCCACTAGAAATACACCCATTTGATGATGATTCTCCATTTACAATTACATTTTGAGTCCTCTCTATTAGCCAGCTTTTTAATCCATTGAACATGTGCCATGTTAATTTTGTATCTTTCAAGTTTTTTAATCAAAATTTCATGTGATACTAAGTCAAATGCCTTACAGAAATCTATTACATTAACACTATTACTTGTAATGTCATAAAAAAGATATCAAGTTAGTTTGACAGGATATATTTTCCATAATTCCGTGTTGATTGGCATTAACTATATTACCCTCCTTTAATTTATTAATCAGGTGTCATATCAGCTGCTCCATTATCTTGCCCAGAAGTAATGTCAGACTGACAGGCCTATAACTACCTGGGTCATCCAGTTTACTGTTTCTAAATATTGGCACAACATTAGCTTTCTTCCAGTCTTCTGGAACTCCATGGTGTTCCAAGATTTACTGAAAATCAGTATTAATTGTCCAGCAAACTCCTTAGCCAGCTTTTTTAAAAATCTTGGACGCAAGTTATCTGGACTTGCTGATTTAAAAATGTCCGAGTTTATTAGCTGCTGTTTAACATCCTCCTAAGATACTAGTGGAATGGAAAGAATGATATCACATGCTATGCCTATATTATCTGTTTTTTCCCAAATACAGAACAGATATTTATCGAGCATCTATGCCTTTTCTGCATTCTTATTGTGATAATTCTACCATCTAGTAATGGACCATTACCATTGTTAGGATTCTTTTTGTTTCTAATATACCTGTACTTGCAAAACTCCTTCTTATTGTCCTTAACTCTGGTGCCATAGATTTCTCTTTGTGTCCCTTTGCTTCCCCTATGCATTTTCTACAATTCCCAACTTTTGATTTATAGTAATTACTATCAGCTTCCCTTTTCTTCCATTTGTTATATATTATTATTTTATTAGCTGCCTTTTCTTCTCCACTAAACTAGGACAGTTTTTTAACCAATATGGCCTTCTTCCTCAATTGTGACTTTTTGAGCAGCTAGTAAAGTATTCTTAAACAATTCCCAATTATGATTCACATTTTTTTTATTGAGTTATTCCTCCCAGTTGATTTGGCTTCTAATTGTTTTCAGCTTTGTGAAATTGGCCTTTTCAAAGCACCAATTATAAATATCACTGGTGTGGCATTATTGTTTGCAAATTATAAATGTGATCATGTCATGATTACCTGTAACTAAGTTACCAGTAATTTTTAGTTCTGTGATCGGTTCTTCTGTATCTGTCAAAATGAGGTCTAAAATAGAATTTCCCTATGTTGGATGCAACACTTTTTGAGTTAGGAAATTGTCATATATATTATTTATAAATCCCAAGGATGTTTTAGTACTGGCAGCATGAGACCTCCAGCATATGTCATTCAAATTGAAGTCCCCGGATGATCACACAGCTTAGAAAACTTCCTCCCATGGGGAATTTGTTTAAGAAAGTTATGAGCAACTTCAAAGGAGTTTATAAGGAGCATTGCATTCCAGCCTTGGGTCAGATCCTCAGCTGGTATATATTGGCATAGTACAGGGATCGGCAACCTTTAGCACGCGGCCCGTCAGGGAAATCTGCTGGCGGGCTGGGACAGTTTGTTTACTTGCGGCGTCTGTGGGTTCGGCCAATCGCGGCTCCCACTGGCCATGGTTCACTGTTCCAGGCCAAAGGGGGCTGTGGGAAGCCACACAGGCTGAGGGATGTGCTGGCTGCTGCTTCCCGCAGCCCCCATTGGCCTTCATGTTAACAGATTTTGGGTTTACGGGTTTTTCCTTCTTTTCCAGGTCCTGCCAGCCTTGCCCAGCTGTGTCGGCTGTGTATCAGGAAGTGTCTGGGTCGCTCATGTCTTTATGTAGTCCACAAGCTGAATCTTCCTGAGCCACTTGAGAAATTTCTCTTATATCGATAGCTCTATGACTGTCTATATGATGATTGCCAAGAGAGGAACAAAATGGCTGTTTACCACAAAGATATTAAACCGAACTGAAAAACAAAGACATCATTTACTGCTTACTATAGGTACCAAACTAATTAGCTGCTGACATAACAATACTCCCTGACACAATACTCCTATATCTTGTAACCACTGGAAACTGCTTTGTAGCACAGTGCATGTTACCATGGAAATGATATCCTCACACTTTAGTGTTAAATCCACTGATGTTAGATAAGAGGCTGAAATATGCAAACAGCAGATTGTACAGCTGTGTGTAGGTATACACCCAAACAGCTGATTGTATGGGTGTGTGGGTGTGTGTGTGTGGGGGGGGGTTATGCACAAACAGCTGATTGTGCAGGTATATGTATGTGTGGTATACAAGCCACCTTAAGTATGATTTAATGAAGTCAACTACTGTATAGAAGTCTGATGCTAGAGAAGTTTAAATTAAGCCAAAAGAAATAATTCATCTTCTCCTCTCTTTCCTTTCAAATGCAGCAAAAAGTCTGCATGAATCCTGAACTTTTGAGATTTCATGAAATAAATCCTCAAATGAAAATATCAAAGGGGAATGGAGCCCCTCATTGACAGTCTGTGTGGAAGCATCTGGGGGTGGTAGGTTCCTTCCTTCTCTCATTCCCACTTTATTTGGCTTTGTGAAAGGACTCTGGAACTTTATTATGGCTTTAGCCTTCACATTATTAGTTGAAAAGCCTATGGACTCTCACAGAGTGAACAGAAGGTCATAAAGAGCCAGAGCTATCAGACTATAGCAAGTGGAGATCCTGGGATTAATAGTATGATAGTGTACTTCAAGGTTTATTCTGTTTTTTCCAGAGGTTGGTTAGTTAATGGAAAGAGTGTTTCTTCAATCTCAGGCCTTTGATACAGTTTTGCCATAAGCAGGGGGGATAGTGATGGCTCATTTAGATTCAACAAAGCTGAAAAGGGATTCCAGCTTCATTTTGTTATCCCAACCTCTTAAGGGGTTGAGGAACAAATACATTTTCAACCTTTGAACGAACAGTTTTCAATATAAGCCACAAAGGAAGATAAAAAGAAATAACTTGAGAAATAGGCATGGTCTAGTGTGAATGTGGGACTGAAAGCCAGGAATTTCTAAGCTCTGACCCTTGCTCTGACAGCAACAACGTCTCTGGCTTTGGGCTAGTCACTTAACCTCTCCGCTACAGTTTTGCTACCTGTAAAATGGGAGTAATTGTTCTCCCTCACATTGTTATGACAGTTCAGCATATGGAAGATGAAAAGTGCTAGGTATCACTATGTCCCTCCAAGATCAAGCAGAACAGTCCTGTGATGTCACAACTGAAGTTAAATGTATTTTCCTGCCTCTGAAAATAGCCTGTGTTTGCACAGGTGGGATGTTCTTTCCATTGCCATTAACAGCAAGAACCATTCTAAAGGGGCAGCAAAGTCTTCACTGAATATAAGCATTTCCTCATATGGTACAGGACATATGCCAGAGTTGGATTAGCATTTGGAACTTTGTGTTCTCAAAATCTCAGGAACCTATCAAAATCCGAAAAAATTGTGTTCATTTCCTGTCACTCACTGGCATTATCCTTATCTTTATCTAATCTGCTATATTTTAGAGCATCAGTCATAGTTTCTAGGTGACATCTGGTATCTAAACAGAGAGGCAGACACTCAGCTGATATAAATTATCATAACTCCACTGAAATCAGGTGAGCTAAGACAATCTACCTGAGCTGAGAATCTGCTCCAGAGTGTAGAATATACAATTGTTTTCCTTATACATACAACAATTAATACAATATGTAATTTACATGGGATTTTAAATTTAAAAGAATTTATATTCCTTAAAGGAATGGAAATCCCATGCAGCAACTCTGGAAGATATGTATTCTGGAGTGGCAGTTATAGATGAACCTAGCTTCCCATCATCAGATCAGTTTTCAACCCTTATCTCAACTTTCCTCTAAAACAGTATTCTTCCTGAAATTTCACATGGCACATCTTTATTTCTGGGTAGAGGTTTTTGAGAAGTTTGATTAAAAAAATCAGAAAACAAGAGTTAAAGTTATGGTGTCTTGAAATTGCATTAGAGGTTCACTTGCTATGTTGTCCAATTTTTTTTGCTCTAATCCCATTGCCTCGCCTAAAAATGCCACAAGTGTTTTTGTTGACTTTATTTTGCTGTGGGACAATTTTCAGAAGTATTGCTTATGACATGGCAGGAGGTGGTCTTTCAATTTCTCTCTCTCCAATATCCCTTATATCATCTACCCAAATCAGCTGTTTGGGTGAACCATCTTTTTCACAGGAACATGTAACATCTATGTACATCTGTGCTGTAATGTCTAGTGGTCTGATATCCTTTTTTCCAATAGCAGCCAGTACCAGCTGCTTCAGGGAAAGGTGCAACAAATCCCACAATGGACAATTATGTAATCTCTTGCCCCTAGGGAAAGTTTCTTTCTAATCACTGGCAGTTAGTATTTGCCTTATGCTTTGTAGTGTGAAGTGGGATTGTGGAAGTTCTTCGTTTTCCATATAATGATCTGATCATTTTTGGGGCGGGAAAAAGTGGGTGAAGTCATATCTTTCATTAGACCACCATCTGTTGGTGGGAGAGACAAGCTGTTGAGCTTATACACGGAGCTTGTCTTCAGTTGAAGTTGGTCCAATAAAAGATATTACCTCCCCTATCTTGTCCCCACCTATTAAAAATAGTTATGTGGTAAATTAGCCAGTTTATACTGTTTATTTGTTTTCTCGGAGATGAACAATATTGACATCTGGTACTATGTTAACAAATCAAATCTCCTATGCAAATAAGCGTGCCCCAGTTGGCTAGGAGTGAGTACAGGGAAAACTTGCTTACCTCTGAGCTACTAAATTCACATATACAAATTCCTGCTTTCTGAGTGGCTTGTCGGTGGCAAACATGATCTTTTTCTGGGTCAGGAAGTAAAACTCCCTGTATGAATCTTTGTTTAAAAGGGAAAAACTGGCATACTCCTGAAATGTGTGGGTATAACTGAGAGGCTGTCAGGTATTTCCTTGGAAGACATTCCACGTGTAAATATGGCAGTATATATCGCACATTGGCTTCATACACAGTGAGCAGCAGTCCCTTCTCAGGTTGACTAGTCTTCCTGTTGATGTAAAATTAAGTTGATATCTGTTTATTATTCAACTGTTCACCATTATATGATTCTTGCATATGTATGTTCATATAGGACTGGATTCAGCTGGGATTTATACTGGCTTCCACTGTGAAAAAACAAAGTACAGGGCCTGGCTGCAAAAAAGTCTACCGTGGAAGGGTGTGGAGGGGGAAAGTCCCTCTGTCTTCTCCTCCTTCTCCAGATCCTTCCTCTGTGTAAATTGCTAGCATACTCCAGAAAATGGATGGTGATTGCCCAGAAGAGAGCATGGCCTAGACATCTAGGGCATATGCTGACTCAGTGCATCACCTTCAGAGTGGCCACTGGAAAAGGAGCCCCTGCCACAATTATTGCTGTCCCTTCCCCCAGTACAAATCCTAAGGGAGGGCAGGTGGCAGTGCCACTACGGGCCTCCATTGGGAAAATCTTGTTGGGACACAGAGGGATCAGCTGGCACAGGGAGGAATAATTTACACCTATGTGCACCACAGTGGATGAATCTGGTCCATCCACCACAGAAACCATGTTATCCCAGTTTTCAATGGGCAGTCCTGTATCTGACAGGGCTATTGAAAGACTCCCAATATCTATGGTGTGATGCTGCATCACAATGTGGCAGATGCCAAGATTGCAAAGCCTCATAATAAAATTAATTTATAAGCAAACTTTTAGGTGACTGTCTGAAAAGACTACTGAACCATCTGTCTAACAGTTTCTGATGTCTTTGCATTTTTTTTCATCTGGAAATAGGGTTTTTTTTCTTTGCACAAACTCGTTGCTCCTCATTGTGATTTTTTTAAACGTTCTGCCGTAGATATGTAATATCTAATAGAGTTTATTCCACAAAGAACTGTTTGTCTGGTTTTATTTTTATTTCTGAAAAATACCTTTATCCTTAAGCTTCTCAACCCTTGTTGAAACTTATGGTGGTGGGAGGGAAGGAAATTATATTAATATTATAATTTAGCAATTGAAAAATTTCTTGAACAAATGACATCCAGAATGACTTGGGGAGGGGAAGGAAATGTCACTTAGAGATTCAATAATTATAATAAAATTCAGGGAGGCAGAGAGGATTTTTGCTACCATTTTGTTTGAGTAAGTTGAACCTACTGAATATACAATTCAGCAAACCAGTATGAATAACATGTCCATGTTAACACTCGGTAAGTTTTGGTGTACATGGAGATTTTCACGGATGAAATATTTATTAGTGAAATTCCTATAGAATCACATTTTTAGTCAGCCTTGGCATTCTTCCTTCACTGCAGCTGGAGGGAGTGCCATCCACAGTGCAAAGGTGCTCAGAAAAGTAGATCTTTCATCTCTCACCCCAGTCTCAGGAATTATGTTCTACAAGTTTGGGTCACCAGAAGGTCTAAAAGAGAAGCAATCCCCTGAGAGAAGTGTTCTTACGAACAAAACAGAGGCCAGGGAAATCTGTAAGACAGCCATTTAAAAAAAATTGAGTGGATTCAGTGTTCAAAGGACTTAATAACTCTGGCTTGAGTATAACAAAGGTTGTCAGTGTCCAAGCTTCTGTACACTGCTCTGCCAAGTCACATCACTCAGTTGTGACCTGCAACGCTACTGCTATGTCAGCCAGGGGCCTCTCTTTATTAACTGTCACTTAATCTGCTGCAAATTAGTTTATGAATGGGCTGGAGTATTGAAAATTGCACTTAGTTACAGTTTCTGTATTAATTATACACTAAAAGCTCATTTCAATTTAGTCTGATTGAGCAGTTAAGCAAGCTGAGTGAAACAGTAACCTTGCACCTTGTTCTCCTCTCAGTGTAAATCAGAAGCTTTCTGTTAGAGCAGTTATTAGCACCAGAGCATCATGATAGCAGTTAATTTTCCCTCGTGTTCGAAGGATTAATATATGAAGGTACTATCAGGTTACAGCAACCGGGAGTGGAGTACTATATAAATTATTGTTAATATTATAGTATTGGTCGAGAGCAGGCCTTGGAACAGAAGACAGAGAAGATGCAGTGATGAAAACATCCAATACTTTAATGAAAAAAGAATAGTCAATTGCTATGTTTGGGGCACTAATGTTCCAATTTAGTTGTAATAGAATGTACCTAATATTCAGACTGATTTTTATGAATTAGTTTCTACTGCATGTAGATCTCCCTAAAACCAGAGGAGCTACTGTACACTTTCATGATCTCCCAGTCTTACTCAATGTAAGATGGAATATTTTTCAGGTCACTGGCCCAGCAGGCATATTTCTTTGCTTTCTATTTGTATCTCATTATCCTGCAGAGAGATGTCTGTTTTTATCAGTTTCTAAAGGTTAGTTTCCTGCTGTCTGAAGCCTGAGATGTGTACAAAGATACATTGTCTTAAGTTTGTCTCAGAAGCTTTGTGCCTTTCATCAGTGAATACCTGTCACAGAATAATCAACCCCAAATATCCAGATTGGCTCCTAATTAGTGAGTGAGATCATTCTGATTTGTTACTGCCATTCTTAACATCACTACAGATTCAGAGCTGACAATACACTTAACACAGGGTCTCAAATAACTGCACCCGGTTAATGCCTGACATTTGTCAATCATATTTTTGTGTCAAGAGTTTGGCAAGTCATTCAATGGAAATTTTTCTATAAAAAATTTCAGTAAGTAATATATATATCAGTTTGTTCCCAAAGGAATAATACCTATCAGATGAATAACTGGAGTCCATTTAGACAAGGCAAGAAATTCCACTCTGATACTGATGCAGATTCTCTTTCTTGCTTCAGCTAAATGGATTCTACTTTGTTCCCATCCACTCAGAGCTGGCAGACATTGGTAGGACTGTCTAATTTCCTCCATGGCATTTAAGGAACTGGCTGCTCAGCTGGCATTAATGAAGAATTTAATGCAGAAAGTAGCTCATAAATCCAATGCAAAAATGCACTTGCCTGCTATTTGAATATTGTTTGTAAATGAAAAATATCTACTCTTGCTATTGGTTTGGGGGAAAATAGTTTTTGCTGCTGACTCAGATCAGTTGCTGGTTTTTTTGTTCTACTTAGTGTCAGAGGCTAATGAGTAAACAAGGCTAAATCCTTGGGACATTTTAACAGAAAATTCTTTTATTATGGTAACTTTATCTTAACCTATCCAAAAGGGACAAAAATGATGTACAACCTGAGCAGTTGTTCCAGACACATGTCAAAGGTGTCTTCCCCATAGCCCAAAGAGAAAACATTACAAAATAAAATATAAAAAAGGTCTATACTTTCAAAGGCAAGTAATGATTTTTGGGGCCTCAGTTTTTATGTTCTTAGCTAGAGATGCTTTACAGGGACCTGCTTTTCAGGGAGTTCGTGCTTAGCACTTCTGAAGAACAAACCCCTTTAAGAAGCCTGTAATTGGACACTGAAAATTTAGGACCCTGGGTTTACTTGTCTACTCCTTCCAGTACCTATTCCAGAAACTTCTCTGACAGTGTCGCGCTTTCTACCATGGTCAGACAGCCATGTGAGTAGGGTGACCAGATGCCCTGATTTTATAGGGACAATCCTGATATTCAGGGCTTTTCTTATATAGGTGCCTATTACTCTACACCCTCATTCCAATTTTTCACACTTGCTATCTGGTCACCCTACCTGTGAGTGGGCTGAAGCCTCAATACTTCAAAACCTAGCATGAGACCAGGGATGTATAGTTTGAAGCACAACTCTCTGTATTCTTCTCCTACAGGCTCTGAACATGCAGAACCTGACTCAGTGTGTGTGTGTGTCTGTATGATGGGGTTTACAAACCCCATACTGGTGAGCAAGGGGGTAAGGGACAGCTCTGGGCCCAGCCAGCCCCACCCAGCCACATCTGCAGAGCCTAAACAGGGCTTTAAAAAGAGGAGCAGAGCAGCTCAAAAGGTTCAGGCAGTGGAAGGGAACAGACAGCTGCCCTGAACTCTGAGGGTAAAAGTACTGCCCAGGAACTCCTTGCCTGAGGCCTCACTTCATGGACCATTGAAGACTCTATGAAGGAGAGAGGAGTGACTGAGCCTGCGTGTCAGAGACTGGAGAGAAGTGACTTACTCTGATGCAACCAACAGGGACAGGGGGAGGAAGTGGTCCGGGGAGGGCAGTGGTTTAGCACCCTAAGGGGCTGAGTGAGCTGCCCACCACTGGGCTCTAGATTGGAGCTTAGTGGAGAGGGTGAGCCAAGGCTCTCCTACTCACTCCCAGAAGATAACGCAACACCAGGGGCCTTGAGAGAGGCCTGCTGGAATAGGCCTTGATTATTTGAAATCCCAGTCCCTACTACCCCTGTGCAGGAGTGGAAGACTGGAAGCCCCTGGGATGGGGGCGCTGCAGGGAAGGACTGAATTCAAATGGGAAGGCAACCTGCCACCCTCTTCCTGACCAATAGGCAGCACTGTGGGTGGTGATGCACCTTTTACAGTCTACCTCATGTGTCAGAGACCCCTCACAATGGGAATGCTCTGGTGATTGCACGATTAATTTTAAAGAGAGACTACCACAATACACTATAGTCAGTCGAACTTCCTCTAGGTCTTTCCTGGTATTTTTTTAGGAAAGAAGTATGTGTGCATGTAAAAATATATCCTCTATTTCCCATCATGCCCTGCCAGAAGCTAGGGCTACAACTGTGTGTCACAATAGATTACAGTTCCCATTCTTCCCTGCTCTCCTGGGTATCAGTGAGACAAAGTCCAAAGGCTACCAAAAATCAGTATTGTCTCCCACTGCTGAGTGAGAGGTGAGTTCCAGGTAGGGTGACCAGATAGCAAGTGTGAAAAATCAAGATGGGGGTGGGGGGTAATAGGAACCCGTATTAAAAAAAGCCCCAAATATCGGGACTGTTCCTATAAAATCAGGACATCCGGTCACCCTAGTTCCAGCTGACCCTGTTCATGGAGCTTTGGCCTTGGGCCCTCAGCTGTACGTCAGCAGATCAGGCCGTCTTGCATCACCTTAGGTCAATTTCCCAAGACCACTTCCTTCCCCTCAGTCACACCACCTTCCTGCCTCGACATACAGATGGCCTTATAGGCAAACCTGGGAGTGGGTGGTACTTGCCCAGGAGGATTTCCCTCATTAAAGGCCTGTATACTCATCATTACACTTGGAGACAGAGAGGCTGCCTGGCTCAGGAGGTACCACAGAGGCCTCTGGTGATGTAGAGGATCCACCACAGCCCAAAGGCTCCTGTTTGGGGAGCTCTGCTGAGTGGTGTGACCAGGGCCGGCTCCAGCTTTTTTGCCGCCCCAAGCGGCGAAGAGGAAAAAAAAAAAGCCATGATCGGCAGCACTTTGGCAGCTGCTGTACCGCGCTGCTTCATTCTTCGGCAGCAATTCGGCGGCCGGTCCTTCCCTCCAAGAGGGACTGAGGGACCCACCGCCAAATTGCTGCCAAAGAGCCCGACGTGCTGCCCCCTTCCATGGACCGCCCCAAGCACCAGCTTGCTGTGCTGGTGCCTGGAGCTGGCCCTGGGTGTGACTCACAGGTTTGGCTGTGGGAATACACATGGGGCAAGACCCAGGGAGTCTCTCCAGTCTCTGACACTTGGCAAAGCTGGCACCACTGACTTCAGTGGATGTGTATTTGTTGCAGTATGTTGAGGTTTGTTCCATTGTGTTTGTGTGCATGTCTCATAAGTATGGTCTGGACAAAATTTTTCCATCAAAATATTTTGATTAGGGCTGTCGATTAATCGCAGTTAACTCAAAAAAAAATTAATCGTGATTAATCGCACTATTAAACAATAGAATACCAATTGAAATGTATTAAATATTTTTGGGTGTTTTTCTACATTTTCAAATATATTGATTTCAATTACAACACAGAATACACTGCTCACTTTATATTATTTTTTATTACAAATATTTGCACGGTAAAAATTATAAACAAAAGAAATAGTATTTTTCAATTCATCTCATACAAGTACTGTAGTGCAATCTCTTTATAATGAAACTGCAACTTACAAATGTAGTTTTTTTTGGTTACATAACTGCCCTCAAAAACAAAACAATGTAAAACTTTAGCACCTACAAGTTGACTCAGTTCTACTTCTTGTTCAGCTAATCGCTAAGAGAAACACGTTTGTTTACATTTACGGGCGATAATGCTGCCCACTTCTTAATTACAATGTCATCTGAAAGTGAGAACAGGTGTTCGCATGGCACTGTTGTAGCTGGCATCGCAAGATATTTACGTGCCAGATGTGCTAAAGATTCATATGCCTCTTCATGCTTTGGCCATTGTTCCAGAGGACATGCTTCCATGCTGATGACGCTTGTTAAAAATATAATGTGTTAATTAAATTTGTGACTGAACTCCTTGGGGGAGAATTGTGTGTGTCCTGCTCTGTTTTACCTGCATCCTGCCATATATTTCATGTTATAGCAGTCTTGGATGATGACTCAGCACATGTTATTCGTTTTAAGAACACTTTGACTGCAATTTTAGTGATAGGGATCCTGTGTAGATTGAAAATTAAGGACCCCAGTGAGGCCAGCCAGGTTAATAAATTGAGAAAGATTTGGCATCAAATAGTGAAAAGCAAAGTCTTACAACCCCCTGTGCAGTGGGGATGCACAGTAATTGCACAATTGCCACAAAAAATGTTGCAATGTTTAGTGTGAAGATCTCATGCTACCTGCATCTTGCTGACTGGAGAAGCTGTAGCTTCTATGCAATGAACTTTAAGGCACAGATCTTGGTCCCTTTGAACTCAAAGGGTGTTTGCTATTGACTTCACTAGAATCAGGATTTGGTTCTAATTAAGTGAAGTTTTTTGATTTAAACTGAAATTCTCCTTCCCTGAAAGCAACAGACCTGTGTTGGGCAAACAGTAACTGGATACAGACTTCTGTTCGCTCCCCCAGTTAGAGCACAGTGGGCGTAAACTCTCACAGGAAGAGAGGATGTTTACAGAGGGAAGTTTCTGTGAGCATGAGAGTGAGGGGGAGCTGCTGTTGGTGCTTCAGAGGAACAGAGAGCATAGGATGGTATTTAAAAACAACAGCAACCAAAAAAGAGATTTTATTGGTGTCTAAGGACACTAGGGGATAAGGCCTTTTTGTCCCTGTGAGATCTGACAAGATTCTGAACCTCTTCAGAAGGGCAGAGTCTGCTCAGCGTTTTGTTGGGAGCCCGCAGAGGAAAAAAAGGCATACTGCAGGAAGGTGGCATTGATGATTTCAGTACATGGCATTTTTTTCCCTCTGAGTCAGTGTTGGACCAGTGCCCCAGCCTAGTATTTAGAGGGACTGTGCTATTGGTTCAAAACTACCATGCCGAGTACATGTAGTCATTAAAGATTCCATGACATAGTTTTTACAGGAGTGATGGCCCTTATGTGCAGGGGCGGCTCCAGACCCCAGCACGCCAAGTGCGTGCTTGGGGCGGCAAGCCGCGGGGGGCGCTCTGCCAGTTGTCGGGAGGGCAGCAGGCAGGTAGCCTTCGGTGGCATGCCTGCGAAGGGTCCGCTGGTCCCGCGGCTCCGGTGGACCTCCCACAGGCGTGCCTGCGGAGGGTCCACTGTCCTGCAGCTTCGGTGGAGCCGCGGGACCAGCGGACCCTCCACAGGCATGCCTGCGGGAGGTCCACCGAAGCCGCGGGACCGGCGGCCGGCAGAGTGCACCCCGCGGCATGCCGCCGTGCTTGGGGTGGCAAAATGTCTAGAGCCGCCCCTGCTCTCCCCTGCATTCCCTGAGGCTCCAGAGGGGTTAATTAAGTGGTTCTCAAACTTTTGTACTGGTGACCCCTTTCACATAGCAAACCTCTGTGACCCCTCCCCCTTATAAATTAAAAACACTTTTTTATATATTTAACACTATTATAAATGCTGGAGGCAAAGCGGGGTTTGAGGTAGAGGCTGACAGTTCATGACCCCCAGTAATAACCTCATGACCCCCTGAGGGGTCCCAACCCCCAGTTTGAGAATCCCTGGGTTAATTTAATTTTTCCACCCCGTGTCCATTCACGTGCATGTGCTATTTTGAGCATTTCAGTTTTCACAACATAGGCTCATCCCAGATTCTGGACAAGCTCAAATGCTCAGTTCGTGGAGTATGTACATAAGCTATACTAAAGACAAACCCAGAGTAACCATCTCCACTGTGTGAGGGACCCCGTGGAGCTAGTCTCTAAGGCTACGTCTATACTATCCGCCCGGGTCGGCGGGTAGCGTTTGACTTCTCGGAGTTCGATATATCGCGTCTCATCTAGACGCGATATATCGAACTCTGAACGCGCTCCCGTCGACTCCGGAACTCCACCACCATGAACGGCGGTGGCGGAGTTGACGGGGGAGCCGCGGACTTCGATCCCGCGGCGTCTGGACGGGTGAGTAGTTCGAACTAAGGTAGTTCGAGTTCAGCTACGCTATTCGTGTAGCTGAACTTGCGTACCTTAGTTCGATCTCCCGCCCCCGTGTAGACCAGGCCTAAGAAACAGATGCATTCATGGAGGTTAAGTCCATTAATGGCTATTAGCCAGGATGGGTAAGGAATGGTGTCCCTAGCCTCTGTTTGTCCGAGGATGGAGATGGATGGCAGAAGAGAGATCACTTGATCAATACCTGTTAGGTTCACTCCCTCTGGGGCACTTGGCATTGGCCACTGTCGGCAGACAGGATTCTGGACTGGATGAACCTTTGGTCTGACCCAGTATGGCCATTCTTATGTTCTAACCTAAATGAACCCAAAGCTATGGAGACAGATATGAGCCAAGGAAGCCAGCAGAGTATCAGAAACCTGGAAAAATCTCTGACTGGATGGGCTCAGGCATTTGGTCACAAGCTGAGGTAGTTCAAAAGTTTTGGATTTTTTTTAAGCAGATTTTTTTATTGTTTCTTTAAACAATCAAACACAGCAAGCAGCAAATATTTGGCCACACACTTCTGAAACCCCAAACCATGTTCAGGTTTTGGCAGAGTAATTTCAGCTTTTCAATTAAAAAAACCACAGCAAATTTTGAAGGAAAGCAGACATTGTCCGTGACTTTTTTCTGCTTTTTAAAAACCCCTAGTTTTGGATCCAAAGATGGAAAATATTTGTCCAACCCTTTTAATGAGCTTTAGTGCCTTTTAGCACTAGCTGACGCTGAGAACCAGTGATACCTTGTAAAGGTGACTTGAAAAGAAGTTTTCTCAAAACTGGGTTTGTGCCGAGATGCAGAAGGTTTTTAAATGTTTATTTTTCCCAGGGCTGCCCGGGGTGGGAGGGGGGGGCAAGTGGGGCAATTTGCCTCGGGCTCCACAGGGTCCCCCACAAGAATATAGTATTTTATAGTATTGCAACTTTTTTTTTATGGAAGGGGCCCCTGAAATTGCTTTGCCCCAGGCCCCTTGAATCCTCTGGGCGGCCCTGCTGACCAGTCAACCCCACACACCTCTTTTGGAACTGGAAGTACGCAATTAGGCAGCAGCAGAGCCAAATAAAAAAACAAAAACAAAAAAAGCCCAGAATTGTGTTAAAAGTAATAAATAAAGGGAAAGCAGCATTTTTCTTCTGCATAGTAAAGTTTCTAAGTCAATGTTCAGTTGTAAACTTTTGCAAGAACAACCATAACGTTTTGTTTAGAATTAGGAACATTTCAGAGTTATGAACAAGCTTCATTCCCGAGGTGTCCGTAACTCAGAGGTTCTACTCTATGTGTCTTCTCTGACCAATAGCAACTAGCACACAGAGCTCAGATTTCAATTACTGAATAGCCAGGGAGACAGTAAATGGAATTAGTGAAAAAAATCATTGATTAGTTTGGAATAATTAATAAATTTGGGAAAAATGTGATTGGCTTGTGGATATTCTCTGAAGAGAAAAAGAAGGAAAATTCATTGAATAAATTATTTGCTACCTATTTGCTCCAACTTTATGGTGCACTGTTGAGCAGCTGCTGTGTTTATATAGGGATGCCTGTTGTTGGGTAGCGGTGGAGGTGATTTCTGCAGATAGCCAAGTTGATATAAAACTTTAGGACCCTTCAGGGTGAAGGATGCTATATAAATGAAAAATAGCAGTGTAATGACTGAAAAGTCTGGTGGGTATGTGTATAAACTCTGCTTCTGGTTTGGCTCTGAAGTTGTATAGAGTTTAGCCTGACTTCTGGGTTTATATTTATGCCTGTTGCCCTGATGGTAGCACTTGAGATTTTTCTATCATAAAGACTTTGCAAGAAGCACATTAAACTAACAAGAGCTTCTCTCCTATACTCTGTGTCTGACAAGAGACTTTGAGTGTGTCTACCCTGCAATCCAAGGTGTGATTGCTAGCATGGCTAACAATAGCAATGTAGAAGTGATGGTGGGGGTGTCATCGAAGGTACCTACTTGCATTGCTCAAACCTTTTCTTAGACAGCTATACTACTGCTTTTAGCCAGGCTACCACGGGCAGGCAAGGCTAGCATGGGTATGTCTCCCCAAGTTGCTGGTTACTCATAGGTCTTGGGGTGGGAGGGTATTGATAGTGAAGAGAAAGGAACACAGGCTCTGTGCCAGTGCAAAGAAACATGTTTGTTTGCCTTTTGTCGTATAATCTAAGTTATTTTTTTTTCGTCTTTTCTATCCACTGTCCCTCGGCTCCCAAATTCAGGCTACAGTATTTAATGCTGTAAAACTAGACCTCTTATGTTAGTACACAATTTACCGTATCAGTCTCGCTAATGCACTTGACAGATAAAATTGCTGTGAAGTGAGACCTGTGCAAACAGAGCCATCTTTCAGAGGGGAATGCATGCAGTTAACAAACGTCATGTACTGGAAAGAGATAATGTGGAGACACCATGGAGGCTGACGACGTGGGGTGGAGAATACTCACAGGAACATGATTAGAATCTGTGTCAGGAGATCCAGAAGCAGCAAGAAAAGGGAAAATATTTAGGGCCCTGTGATTTTTTGACTACTGCAGTGAGAAAGGCTGCAAAACTGCATTCCTTGTTCTCGATATCTGTTTAGACATCAAGGTCAAATTGTGTACAAAAACAAGACAGCAATTTGTGCCTATATCTGTGTTTGTACAATGTCTAGCAATATGGGGCCCCATCCTTTGGTGGCCCTTAGGCACCAGTAATAAACATGGTTAATAATAAATAGTTAACTGTTGAAAATTGCCCTCTGGCAATAGGGAGTGAGGGTTCTTTGCTTGTTTGAAAATTCCTTATTTTGTGTTTGGTAGAATGATGGCTTTGGGTCATGTAGTCATCCATGGCTTGTGCAAGGCCCTCTGCGTCCCCTAAGCACTGGCTGACAGAGTGGTTGTGCTGGGGAATAGTTTCATTCCCTGGGCACTGCAGAGCTATCCGTGCTGGCCCCATTGAGACTGGTGGATAAGGCAGCAGCATGAGGGAGGGAGGGCACATGGGAAATGCAGCTATGTGAGTCTAGTGGTTTTGGTACTTCATGCAGGGGCAGTTGTTTTTCCAGTGCATGGGCTAGAGTAGTGGTCATACCACTTCACCTGCCTCAGCTTTGGAACCGTCTTGCGTCTTAACCCCCCCTCCTCCAGTCCAAAATAGCCCCAAACCTTAGGGCATGCCGCAAGACCAAATCCTGTACCCAGGCTTTTGAGGATGGAAGGATACGCAAAGGACTTGTGTTTGTGGGGATTGTCAGGATTTGGATTTCATCTTTGCTTATCTTCTGGTTGGGTGGTGAGGAGCAGCTGCCAGGTGGATCTTTTAGGGCTTGTCTTCACTATCATGCTACATTGACCTACAGGCCGGCCAGAGCAGTGAAGGGTCAAAAAAAACAAAAACAAACTTGCAGGCCGTCCGGAGCGGCAAAGGGGAAAAAAAACCAACAACAACAACCTGCGGGGTGGCTGGAGCGGTGAAGGGGAAAAAAAACCCAAAACAAAACTTGCAGGGTGGATGCAGCACGGGTGCAGAGGGACTCTCGGCCCTGCAGATGTGCCCCGGGCAGCGGAGTGAGTGCCCCGGCTAGCGGGGGCGGGGGGGGGAAGAAGGGGAGAAGGGGGGCGGCCAGGGCTTCCTTCAGCGGGGCGCTCGCCACGCCACCTGCCAGGAGGGCTCCGCGCTGCTCCAGTCGGCGGGTAGGGAAGGACGCGGGCTGCCCTGCCGGGCTTGCTACAGACCTGTCGATGGGAGAGCGCTCTCCCATCGCCGTAATTACTCCACCTCAATGAGAGGCGGAAGCTATGTCGGTGGTAGAGTGTCTCCCCCCAACATAGCGCGGTGTAGACAGCGCTTTAAGTTGATGTAACTTACGTCACTCAGGGGGATGGTTTTTCCACACCCCGGAGCAATGTAAGTTACATCGACTTAAGCAGTAGTGTAGACAAGCCCTTAGGCTATGTCTGCACTGCACAGTCATCCTGAGAAATCAGCACCTGGGTTAACCTGGCCCCTGAGTGATAGGCCCCGCAGCAAATCCCTCCTTTGTTACTGCATTTTCACTGTTTCTGCACTCACTCATGAGTATCTGGAGGCATATTCTATGGTTCTTTGTGGTGAGATACTATAGGATTACTTCCTAGTCAATTGTGTCAATTGCAGGAGAACTTGTCTGTCCTCTGGGGGGGAATTGTGGGATGGCATTGGAGGACTATGAGCACTCGACTGATTTTTGCCTCCATTCTCACTGCAAAGTGGTCAGGTTCCAGGCCGAATGAAAGAGCAGCTTGGGTTCTAACCCACCCCTGAGCCGTGTAAGCTACCCCTGGCTTAAAGCACCTCCAAACCCAGGTCAGAGGTAGGGCGTCTTGAGGTCAAACCCAGGTCAGTCCCCAGATTAACTGTGCAGTTATATGCTTAATATGAATGTATTTGCAGTCAAAGGTACCTAGAAGCTAGCACAGGTGCCTTTTTATGTACTATAAATAGAAATAAAATGAAGTCAAATTACTCAGTTGTTGGGCAGATTTGTGGCCACTTTTAAAGAATGTAACTTCTGTGTACACGCGTGCAGCTTTGTACAGGCAATCACTTACAAATGCAGTTCTTGCAGCACCCTTACTTGTGCACCCGTGCTAATGTATATACGCAATAAGAGCAAGTGGGTTTTGTACGTGTAAATTATTTAATTTATGTGCACAAAAATGTGCATGTTGAATTGACTTGCACATAGCAAAGTTGCACCCATACCAATAGAGATGAGGATGAAGCCTGTTTGAAAATCTGACCCTGTTTACTTGCCTGTAGGTTAATTAGTTTTGTTTCAGGTGAAAAAGCAGATTTTATATATCGTATTGGTGCAACTATGACGACTCAGTGAAGTTGATTGAAATGGACGGAGGGAAATAAGCCTGCATAATGCTGTGCTTTTCATGCAATGGAGACAATAACGTACTTCCAGTGGAAAGCACAGCTCTGTGAACATGTGGTTTCAATATTATTTTGGTATGTGGTGACTGCTGCTGTGTAAAAGGAATTCAGTACACCATTTTTTGCATGCAGTCATGAGCTTTTTAGATGTCCGTTTTTGAATACTGGAGGCACAGTAGATATAGGAAAAGGGTGTTGTCTCAGAACAACTTAATTCGATCCTTCTCTTGAAGGCAAAGCTTTGAGCACAGTTATCTCTCTGAGTTGCCTTTTCAGATCCCTAAAGGCAGAGTTTGCTCAACTAGTTGAGCTGGCTCTGTCTTGTTTTTTTGTCAAACTAAGAAGTTCCTTCCTGATAAAAACAGAAGGCAGCCTTGCTGATTGGGTGTGGCTTTGGAAAGGATATGACATCAACCACATCCCTCGCTTTGTACAGTGTGGGTCTGTCAGATCCCTGGCTGCACACCAAGTGAATGAGGAGGTGTTTCATTAAATCTGCACACAGGTACTCGAGTTACTCGGAAACTGCTGCCGGCACCAAGTTCCAGTCTGCTGCAAAGTCTGCTTGACTTGCACACACAGAGTCTGCTTAATAGATTACTTGCATAACTAGGATTTTCATCAGGGAGGATGGAATTTGAACTCTCAAGACCAACTGCGAAGTGAAATAACAGAAATTTGACTGCCCAGTGTGCAATGGATGGTGCGGGAGCAAAGGGAAATGCCAGTAAATACCAGGGAGTGGAAGGACAGTCACATGCAACTTCTCTATCAAACCCACTGATGAGTGGTAAGTAATATAACTGTATCTATCCAAACAATCTTCCAGATAGTCTTCTGGTGGTGATGGAAGGGCCATGGATGGTATATATGCAGAGCTCCATAAGTGTATTCTCCCTGAAAGCTTGTTTACATGCAGTTCGTAGGCAGACATCAGTGTACATGTTCTTGCATTTTAAATGGTAGTTATTATGCACTCTTAGTGCTTTCCGACAGTAAAAACCAAACTTAATTTTTAAGCACTTCACAAATATTAGGAATCTGTGTAAAGTTAAATAAGCATTACAATCTGAGCTGGACATAACTGAAAAAGAAGTTGCAACGTGGGCATGTTTGGTTTGCATTATTGCCAGCTGAATGCTCAGTGTTAGCTCAGCGAAAAAAGTTCCTCTTTTGTTTTTAAAGATACACTAAAGAATCTTTGCTAGTGGCATTACAGATATTTGTGGATTATTCTCAAAGGGCCAGGCTGTGAACCCCTTTCTGTCACTGATGAGTAGTTACTCACACCAGTTGCCCCATTCTGTTCACCATTCTGAGTAAGAGGCTCGCCGTCTGGCCCAAAGCTTTTGACAAGATGATACAGTGTCAAAAGTCACCGTAAATCTCTTTCACATACAGCATAGTTAGCGGTGTTTCACTTAGTTGTGTTCCTACGCTTTCAGTTCATGGCTAGCATGCTGGAGGAGGAAAAATGAAGATAACATGCAGTAACATTGCAGTATTCCTCTTTCTTTCACGAGAGCTCTGGAAATCTTCCATTTGTTACTAAATGAAAAAAGAATGGTGCACTTAGAATAGGAGGAGAACTACAAGGCCAGCTGCAGCGCAGAAGTGACCAAGGTCTAGGTCTAGGCTGATTTTGGTTTTTGTGGGGATGGCGGAATAGTGATAACAGTAAAATCCCAAATGAGGCTGGGTTTGAGGTGGATTCTTCCTTAATGGATGGCAGGTTTCCAGCATCTGGAATGAAGGAGGAAAGTCTGTTTGTACAGAGCCTAGCACAATGGGAGCCTGGTAATATAAATGATAAATAATCATACGATGAAGCAAAGGGTAGTGGCACTAATTTAAGGATTCAAAATCATATTTAGACAGGAACTTCCAATGAGGCCTAAGAAATGAGATACCCAGCTCCCACTGAAAGTCAGTGTGGCCCAGGTTCAAGGAATGAACACCCACATAACCCATGGGAACCCCACATTGGGCACCACTGCCCCAGCCTAAATCTGCACTAGTATGCAACACAGGGAAACGTCAAACACTTAAACTACGCACACAGCTCCAGATTGCGATGGCATAACTATGCACTTTCACTCTTGTGGTTACTAGGTTGTCACCTGAATCCCTTGTGAATGTATACAATAGCCATGTAGTTCACACATCTGTGTGTAATACCTGCATTTGCATTATACTTCTGTCCGGATAAGTTTGGGACATAAGGTGTTGGTAACAATAAAAGATCAGAGTGTAACTCAGAAAAATTGTTTCTCAATCCAAAATTTGGAAATGATCTGTAAACGTATCTCTGCTGAAGCTCATGCAGACTTTGTGATGGCATTGGTTTCAAACTGGGAAAGTCTGAAGGTTTTGGAAGAGACTGAATACAATACAAGTGGTAACCCTACGAAGAATGAATATGTGATGTTGCCAAGAGAGCTTGAAGAGTCTATACTGTAGGGTTAAGACTGACCCCGAAGAGTAGGACAAGTATGGGGTTTAAGTCCTTAGATTAGTGATATCCTCATCCCAAAATGTTTCACTAGAAAAACACCAGTACTTGGGCTGATACTAGTAATATTTCTGCTCTTCAATTTTTAGTTGTTCCTTACCTGCTGATTCAGGTTTTCTCATGTGGTTGCTCAGAACCGCATGTCTGACAATCATTGACCCCACATAGGAAAAATGTGGGACTAGGTTATCAATACACCCAACAAATAAAAACCACTTTCATGACATCTACTGCAAATGAGCAGAGACAGCTATCCCCATTACTCTAACAAATTGACTATTCCCTTATTCTTTAGATGATCCCACTTTCTAGCCTGAAAAACCACTATATATTGTTCATGGATAAATGTGATTTAATAAACAATATTCTACATACGTTGCTTTTAAAGCAAAATCCATATAATTATGAATAGCAAAATACCCTTCGTCAATCAATATAGCATGGCTTTGGCCCACTGTGGCACTATCCATATGGGGACAGATCTTTAGCAGGGGTACAGTACTGTAGTTTCAGTGAAGTCAATGCCAACTTGCTTGTGAAAAAAGTGAGATGCTACCAAATTACCAAATTAAAAAAAGAATATAATTTTCTCTAGAAGTACCACAAAATGGGTTATTCAGAAAGACTTACTGCACAAATGTCTGCACTCCATGCACTGACTACCACCAAGAAGGGTGCATTAAGGGCCTGTCATTCCTCCCATTTGGCCCATTGATTCCTCTAGATTCCACAGATCTGAGTAATCTTTTTTTTTTAACAGAGGAGTGAATCTTTCTGCCTCTTTGAATTCATGATCTTTGTCTGCATTCCAGTCTTTCTTTCCTCTACTGAGCTGATTTCAGCCTGCCTTTTTCAGAGACAACACAGGCGATAAAGAAGTGTTCACCTCTGGGGAAAATACACTGGCCCACCTGTTTGTCTGTCTGTGATAAGAACCCCTATTGTAAGGACTTCATTCCATCTTCAGCAGTTAGTTCAGACTTGTCTGCCAAAATGCTGTACCAGGTACCAGTGAAGATATTTCACTCTGGCCTCAACCTGTTTTGAGCTAACTTTGGGATAACAATCAGAGTTCCATTGGAATTGCTCCATCCTTTCTCTTAGTCCCAGGATGACAACCCCTTTAGAACAAGTATTGTTGAATTGTTATCCCAAGAGAGTTGCAGAGGCTTCACTGTGCACTCCAAATTCCTTTCAATTTACTTTATTTGAATAATATAATAAGCCTCACAGATTGGACTATTGTTATCAGATGTGTGCGGCTATTACCTTTTTGAATTGTCATTTGGTAAACTGCCCAGAGGCTTCAAGTCTGGGAAAATGTGAAATGCCTTAAAATTTGCCTCATTTTTGTTCCTTTAATAACTCATTGTTTCAGACAGAACAAAAGCCAAATTCACCTAAGATATCCCAATACCACCATCCCTAAAATATTACCATTCATGATTTACCTACTACAGAACTTTATAAATCAGACATTACACTAGTATATGTCCAAAATTGCCATCACTTGTCTATGTCTTGTGTCGATGTAATATCTTTCAGTTGTTATCATTAAAAATAAAAGAGGAGTAATCCAGCGGCCAAAGTCAGTGGAGGTATCTAACTAGCAGCTCATGGCTTAAAAGGTAGTGGCTGCTAGCAAGGCATTTTCTGTGTCAGGTCTATAAGTCTCAAACGTATTTGTTTCCTCTCTTGATCCATCAGAGCTAAGATTTGTTGACCTTTTGTGCCTGCTGAAGATCTCTGTTATTCTCTCAAAAGGGTAAAGGATTTTTGGTGGCTTATTTGATTACTTATGGGGGACTCTTCAAGGTTAAATGCTCTATTTCACATATGTGATACTGATTGAATAGTGCGGTCAGATAGCTCATGCCACAAAGCCTTTTGTGTTGAGGATATTGATCCTTTTTCTATTATTTCAGTATTTGTACAGGTGCCTAATGCTAAGAGAAGTAATTTTAAATACATTAATTAATAGATTCAGCAACTGGGGAAATTAAACATAACTGTCCATAGATATAAATGTGAGTATTCGTTCACATATTTGTGTGGATCTACCAAGTCCAGGGATGGCTGGCAAGTCTTATGAAATATATCCAATTGCTCTTTTGCCTGACAAATACCAAATAAATCTTTCTCTCTCTTTAAAAAAAATAATTTTCCAATTCCTGTATCAAATTGTAACCATAACAATTTCCCCAGTATAAAAGACTCTTTCAGATCCTATCACAGCCATCGATGCTGACAAGTTTCTGGGTAAATTTTTTCCATCAAAACCCTCCAAATATCAGTACATGTGCAGACTGTCACATGTCTAATATCAATTTTTAAATACCTAGACTCCCTGGAATCAGTAGTTGAAATCCTAGATTGATTTAGGACTTCATCTTTTAAAGGTAGATAAACTGACTTCCATCTATTTTACTGTATTCAGGACTTTCAGACAGGACCTTAAAACCCAACAATGTGTTTGCGTATGTGGACATGAATGATCTCAGAGAAGTTCTCACAGTAGTAGGGATATCTCCTCGTGTCCTTGGATGAAATTTCATTCCTCACCCCCACTACTGCTGTGCAGTGTGCTGGTTCCCTGGATTGTTGCTACAAGTTGTTTGCATTTCAGTGTTTTGCTGTAGGTCTGAAATCATGCAAGGGAATCTGGGGGAGTGGTCCACACATGCACCTGCTTCGGATCTGTTTACTTCAGTTATCATTCGCAGAGCCCTTTGAAAGTCTGGACTTATGTTTTTGTTTGTTTTTAAAGTGGCTGAGACAGGATTGAATTTAGTGAGCCGATGTTATGGTGGTTTAGTGTTGCTCCAGGGGAGCAAATCAATAAGAAATTGGGTGGTTCTTGCCTTTTGGGAGAGCCCACTCTCTTCAAATCTCTCCTTAAAACTCACTTTC
Source organism: Mauremys mutica (assembly GCF_020497125.1). Lineage (NCBI taxonomy): Eukaryota > Metazoa > Chordata > Testudines > Geoemydidae > Mauremys > Mauremys mutica. The sequence continues at coordinate 228,281,277 of NC_059072.1, forward strand.
CCCAGGAAACCCACCAATGCTAATCTAAAGCACTTTGACCTTCCCATTAAAAATAAGCAAACAACATGCTAAGACAGATCCTTCCTCTGGGTCTCCCCTGTACATTTTGTATCTAATTTTGTGGCTTTAATGGTACAGAGTGTAGTAGGAAGAGAGCCTGAGACATAAGCCCTTGTATTAGAGGCCTAGTATGAGGCAGGACCTGCTTTCAGAATTTGGCAAGAACCAGGCTGATATTGCAGAAATACACATTTCTAAGAAGTACTAAACACAGAGTACTTACACAAACACATTTTGATACTAAGTGGTACCAAAACATTCTGATATTAGGATAGTACAAAAACAATTCCCAAGGATAACAGAAACACAATGATTCCTTTTAAAAGATAAGGTTAGGATGGCAGTATGTAATAGAGATGTTTTGATTGAACCAACATGGACAAGGTGATGGGTAATAACTAGGGCTGCCAAGCGATTAAAAAAATGAATCGTGATTAATTGCACTGTTAAACAATAATAGATTAGCATTTATTTAAATATTTTTGGATGTTTTCTACATTTTCAAATATATTGATTGCAATTACAAAACAGAATATTGAGTGTGCTGTGCTCACTTTATATTTATTTTTATTACAAATATTTTCACTGTAAAAAACAAAAGAAATAGTATATTTCAATTCACCTAATACAAGTACTGTGGCCCAATCTCTTTATCATGAAAGTTGAACTTACAAATGTAGAATGATGTATGTAACCCTTCTGCCCCTCTGAGTTGGCAGCAACAAGGGCCGGGTTCAGTATCCAGGGGTTCCGTTTCAATAACACAATGCAAAACCGGCTCGAGCCCCCACCCAGTGACCTGGGACAATTACCTACCAGCCCCCCGGGCGCCTCTAGGAGGCAATACTTCCCCACTCGCAAGCACAGAGTCCGAGTGTAGCAAAATCCTTTTAATAAAGGAGGGAAACAATGCGGCATCACATTGGAGAGACACCACAAACAGGACTATACACAAACCATAAGCAAAAAACCCACCTCCAAGTACATTTGGCACTGTCCTTTCCCCCTTAGGGTCTTAAGTCCAATCACCCCAAAGTCCAACAACCCAAGAGTCTCTGTCTCTGGTCAGTGCCACCCCAGAGTTCAAAAGTTTATCTGCAGAGTTTTACCCCCCCTAGCCTGGGTGGAAATGGGGGGGGGGCACACGCAGGGTGTTAAGGGACACCTTACGTGGGCCAGGGCCGACTGCCCCGCTTCTCCATGGAGTTCTGCTGTAGTCTTCACCATGACTGGCTCCACTCCACCAGCTGTGCTGCTCCTCCAGCCAACCCGTGAACCGCATCAGCCGTCCACGCGAACCGCTCCACACTGCTCACTGTTCCACAGGCTGCGCCAACGTGCTGCAGACTGCTCCGCTCTGCCAGCTGCTTAGCAATCGATCTTCAGGCTCCCCCACTCAGTGATCTCAGCTCAGTAAGCTTAGCTCTTTTAGTGATTTCAGCTTGTAGTAGAGGCGCCCCAGTGCCACCTTGGGCCAACCTGAATTCAGGTCAGCAGCCTCCAGATGGACTCCTAAAGGATTCAAAATTAGCTCTGCTCTTTAACAGTGGAGAGAGGAGGATGTGCAATTGGTGTTCCAGGCCCTCAAAAGGGGCCCATACCATCAGGTACACACACCAGTCCCCAGCCTCTCTCCCTTCACTGGGTTTTGGAACCCATGTCCCTTGTCTAGCAAGTACTATTTAATGTAGGTTGAGTCATTTCTGTCATAAAGCAGTCTCATAGTTCCTCATTCACATAATTAAGGTAACAGCCCTTTTTTTTCCTTCCTGCCCCAATAACAAAGAAATTGGGGATTCCACAGTGTGAAAATAACCATCCCATGCTGCTGTGTGTTATGCTAAGTGGAGTGGGTTTACCAATGCAAATGCACATTCCTAAAATTCCTTTGCCCACTCCTCATAATGTACCACCAGATGTCAGGGTAGATCTCATCCTGACTCTGCTTACATGTATAAACAAATAACTGCATTCAAAAATAAAACAATATAAAACTTTAGAACCTTCAAGTCCACTCAGTCCTACTTCTTGTTCAGCCAATAGCTCAGACAAACAAGTTTGGTTACAATTTGCAGGAGATAATGCTGCCCACGTCTTGTTTACAATGTCACCTGAAAGTGAGAACAAGCATTTTCATGGCACTGTTGTAGCCGGCATCGCAAGATATTTACGTGCCAGATGTGCTAAAGATTCATATGTCCCTTCATGCTTCAAACACCATTCCAGGGGACATATGTCCATGCTGATGATGTGTTCTGCTCAATAACAATCCAAAGCAGTGCGGACTGATGCATGTTCATTTTCATCATCTGAGTCAGATGCCACCAGCAGAAGGTTGATTTTCTTTTTTAGTGGTTTGGGTTCTGTAGTTTCCACATTGGGGTGTTGCTCTTTTAAGACATCTGAAAGCATGGTCCACACTTCATCCCTCTCAGATTTTGGAAGGCACTTCAGATTCTTAAACCTTGGGTCGAGTGCTGTATTTATCCTTAGAAATCTCACATTGGTACCTTCTTTGCATTTTGTCACATCTGCGGTGAACGTGTTCTTAAAACAAACATGTGCTGGGTCATCATCTGAGACTGCTATAACATGAAATATATGGCATAATGCTCCACTGGGAGCTGCGGGCGGCCATGCAAATGTAAACAAACTGTCTGGCGGCCCGCCAGCGGATTATCCTGACAGGCCACATGCGGCCCACGGCCCGCAGATTGCCCACCACTGCCATAGAGTCTGCCAGGTGCTATTACCATGCATTGTCAACAATAAACTTGTCCCCATGCATTTGTACCTTGATGGATCTTGTGGTCATTGGGCAGTTCGCTCGAGGTGTGCTGTGCCAGCTGTCTGCGCAGAGCTGGGACGGCACACACGAAGAACACACACATGTAGCCGAACATCTAACCCAGGGGTCGGCAACCTTTCAGAAGTGGTGTGCTGAATCTTCATTTATTCACACCAATTTAAGGTTTTGTGTGCCAGTAATACATTTGAACATTTATAGAAGGTCTCTTTCTATAAGTCTATAACATATAACTAAACTATTGTTGTATGTAAAGTAAATAAGGTTTTTAAAATGTTTAAGAAGCTTCATTTAAAATTAAATTAAAATGCAGAGCCCCCCAGACCAGTGATCAGGACCCGGGCAGCGTGAGTGCCACTGAAAATCAGCTCGCATGCTGCCTTTGGCACACGTGCCATAGGTTGCCTATCCTTGATCTAACCACACAGAGCACACCGCAGATGCTTAATTCCTATTGTCATTACAAGAATTCTGACCACCAAAACTTGAGGTGCAAAGTCAATGGGTAACACAATTACCCGTGGGTATTTTGGCATCAACCATGATCAACTGTTAGTTCTAGCCCATATCTGGCTATTAATAAATAATTTAGCAGCTGCAACCTTTTCAAAATACCTTCCTTTTAAAATTGGTAAAGTATGCTGAGCTTGAAAAAACCCCAAAGGTATTATAAACAATTAAGAGCTAGTGACAAGCTGTGCTGTGTAAATTACTCTTTTGTCCTCCAATGGGTTGCTTAGTGCTTGTTTAAAAGACAATTTGCATTTTCATAATATGTATCTTGCTTCTTACTCCCGCCAAATGAGTTAAGGCTGGCAGCTCAGGTAATGAAACACCTTGACCAGAACCATTACTACTGTTGAATGCAGCAGCAACACAAACAATGTATTAAACAAGTGGAAATCAGATCATACTTAAGAATCGCATTAGAAGGAAGCAGATTTATTAAATTCACGGAAGTCACCCAGTTTAGATAAAGTCAGGCAATGAAATAGTTCATGAAATTCTTGACCATTCTCTTCTCTTTCTGCAGATTTTGTTTCAGACTGGTCTCCCTTACATGATGCCTCTATCCATGGGCGTTTGCTTGCTCTGAAGAAACTCATCAATCAGGTATCATTTTATTGGGGAGATGAACATTCTGCTTGCTTTGCTCATTGATCCGGCTGTTGAATGCAGGCTGTATTTTATATTGTAAGATGTCTGAGATTAGTACAGTGAATTCCACTTGTGATGGATGATTTTATTGTAGCCAACTTATTATCTATGCAAAGCCAGATAAATGAAAGCCTGGATTCTGCAAGCAGTTATGCATGTGCTTAACTTTTGCACAAGTAGTCCCATGCAAGTCCATGGGACTACTCATATACTTCAAGTTAAGCACATGTGTTAGTGCAGGGGTAGGCAATCTATGGCACGGGTGCCGAAGGTGGCACGCAAGCTGATTTTCAGTGGCACTCACACTGCTCGGGTCCTGGCCACCAGTCCAAGGGGCTCTGCATTTTAATTTAATTTTAAATGAAGCTTCTTAAACATTTTATAAACTTTATTTGCTTTACATACAACAATAGTTTAATTATATATTATAGACTTATAGAAAGAGACCTTCTAGAAATGTTAAAATGTATTACCAGCATGCGAAACCTTAAATCAGAGTAAATAAATGAAGACTCAGCACACCACTTCTGAAAGGTTGCCCACCCCTGTGTTAGTGTTTGCAGGATTAAAGCCTAACTGAGTTATATCCTTCTCTCCTGTTGAGACGTCGGTTGGAGGAGAGCAGTTATTGGGGAAATGCCCTGTATTTGATCTTGCAGATCTCATGAGACTCTGTCATAGTTGAAGGATTTGTGGTAGAGCTAAATAAAATATTTGTAATGCAAGGTTTGCTTTTCCATCAAAACTTGCTCCTGAAATCACAGAGGTTTCTGGAAAACAACTTGATAAAATTCCAGAATTTCTTGACAAAATTGGAAATAAGATATTTGCAAAAATCAAAAGATCACTTTTATTTGAGAAGTCACAATTCTAAATCTTGACGGAAAAGGTCACAGGGCACAGTGGGTGATGTAAACGGCTGGGAGCCAAGATCATTCAAAGACATTAAAATATGTAAAGCACTATATACGTGGTCAGCATTACTGTTATTGCCTCCAATAATATTTTCTGTTATTTTACAAGGGGAGCAGTGTTAACCTCATTACAGCCGATCACGTGTCTCCTCTCCATGAAGCCTGCTTAGGGGGCCATCCTGCTTGTGCTAGTGTCCTATTAAAACACGGGGCTCAAGTAAGTATAACACAGATGTTTAGAAGCAGATCTATGAAACTCAGTTTCCCCCGCCGGATAATAATTGGTTTACTGAATGATGAGAAAAAAACCATAGGATTGCATGTTGAGATGTCTACGGTGTGTTATGTAGGAGGAATTGTGTGATGTGAAGGAATGTACCACAATGAGTTAAACAATAAAAAGACCAGTTGTATTTTAAAAAAAGTCCATTTCAAGCTCCTGATATTGTAAGCTGTATGAAAAGAATGAACCCTGCTAGAGTTTTCTGAACCAAATTTTAATGTAAACTAAAGCTCATTTACACTACTCTGGTGGTGTAAAGCAGCGTAACGTGGGTGTAAGTACCATTTACATTTTAAGGCCCCCTTACACTTTTGGAGGAGTGTAAGTATAACTAAGATGTTGGGTCTTGTAGATTTTTTTATTTAATTATTTTGACTGGACCAAAATATATTGAACAGCCATTCCAAAAAGCACAGTGAGACTTAATTTAGAATATAATATGCTATGATAAAATATTACATATAAAAGTTTATACTTTGCATCTACACTGTGCCTAGCTTAACTCTAAGCACATTGTCACTTTTTACATAAAAGAGACTTTTTACTAAAGCAGCAAAAAAGTGCAGATATAAGCAGCCCCTGCCATTATTATTATTTATATTTTGGTTTCATATATTCATAGATTCTCAGGCCAGAAGGGACCATTGTGATAATCTAGTCTGTGTAACACAAGCCACAGAACTTTTCTGAACAAATTCCTAGAGCAGATCTTTTAGAAAAAACATCCAATATTGATTTAAAAATTGCAAGTGATGGAGAATCCACCATTGCCCTGGATAAATTGTCCCAATGGTCAATTACTAGGGCCCTACCAAATTCACAGTCATGAAAAACACGTTACGGACCATGAAATCTGGTCTTCCACCGTGAAATCTGATGTTTTGTGTGCTTTTACCCTGTACAATACAGCTTTCATGGGGGAGACCAACGTTTCTCAAATTCGGGATTCTGACCCAAAGAGAGTTGCAGGGGAGGTCTCAAGGTTATTTTAGGTGGGCTGTGGTATTGCCACCCTTACCTCTGTGCTGCTGCCTTCAGAGCTGAGTGGCTGGAGAGTGGTGGCTGCTGACTGAGGGCCCAGCTCTGCAGGCAGCAGCATAGAAGTAAGGGTGGCAATACCATACCATGCCATCCTTACTTCTGTGCTGCTGCTGGTGGAGCTCTGCCTTTAGAGCTGGGCTCCCAGCCAGCAGCCACTGCTCTCTAACTACCCAGCTTTGAAGACAGCGCTGCCACCAGCCAGAGCATAGAAGTAAGAGTAGCAGTACCGCAACCCCCATCCCCACAATAACCCCCCCCCCCTCGCACAACTCCTTTTTGGGTCAGGACTCCTACAATTATAACATTGTGAAATTTCAGATTTAAATTGCTGAAATAATGAAATTTACAATTTTTAAAATCCTATGACTGTGAAATTGACCAAAAGACTGTGAATTTGGTAGGGCCCTGTTAATTACCCTCACAGTTAAAAATGTACACTTTATTTCCAGTCTGAATTTGTCTAGCTTCAGCTTCCAGCCATTGGATTGTGTTATACCTTTCTCTAGTAGGCTGATGAACCCATTATCAAATATTTGTTCCTCATGTAGGTACTTACAGATGGTAATCAAGTTACCCCTTTGCCTTGTCTTGATTAAGCTAAATAGATTGAGCTCCTTGAGTTTAGTCTTGGCTGTAGCACTCAGAATGTTCTAGGCACTTACCAAACATATAGGAAGAGACAGTCTCTAGCCCAAAGAGTTTATAATCCTGCAAAAAAGTATGTGCACGCTTAACTTTATACACGTGATTAGTCCCACTGACATTAGCGGAACAAATCACATGCATAAATGCAGTACAGGTGTAAATATGCAGGATCAGTGCCTAAAAAAAGCAGGAAGCACATATAAAATGGAGAGGAATGGAGAGAGTGTACAAGCAAAGTGCCCAAAGTGGTGATGAGTACAAGTCTCATGACATTTCTGGTTTTTTTTTAATTTTTTTTTTATTTTCCCAACAGAAAGTATTGATTTTTCAATGAAAAATTGAAAACTGAATATTTTTGTTGGAAAACCTAAAATGTTAGTTCACAAACGTCACCATCATATCTACCTCCTGGGAGTTCTGGGTCAGGTGCCTCATGCCAACGTTCTCCTCGATGGGATGCGCTCCCTGATGGGACTACATCTCCCATGATGCACCATGGTCTTCCCTCTTGCTAAGCCACCATGGTACATCATGGAAGCCCCTAGCCACGGTGCATCATGGGAGATGTTGTCCCTCTGGATAATCTGGCCCATACAGGACAATGGGGGCATGATGATCCCAGACAACTCCCATGACTCAAATAGTGGTGGTATTTCTGACTCAAATAGTTTTCGGGTTTGGAAAAAAAAATGTGTGTTTTTCCAATGAAAAGTTGATATTTTTAACAGAAAGTAGACACTTTTTGAAAAAAAATTAACTGAATACTCTCAATTTTTCATAGAAAACAACATTTTAAATGAAAATATTCACCCAACCCTAGTTAAAATATTCCCAGATCATTACTGTTTCTAAAGAAACTACTTGCCTGTTGTTTTTCCTTCAGGTGAATGGAGTTACTATTGATTGGCATACTCCTTTGTTCAATGCCTGTGTCAGTGGCAACGTGGCCTGTTTGAATCTATTATTACAGCATGGAGCCAGCCCACATGCACCATGTGATCTGGCTTCCCCTATCCATGAAGCTGCTAAGAGAGGTAGGTTACTCAGTCAAGAGTCAGAATTACTTTTCCTTTTACCAACACCTCGCAGCTGGTGAGAAAAAGGAAAGATCAGTCGGTATATTGAATTAATGTAAAATACAAATATATCATCGATAGAACCATGATACTTGTTCTCAGTGCTGGTATGACAGTTTCTACCATCCTGTCTTCATCCGTGACACCTGCTTCTGTAGTCCCTAGTCAGCTCCTAAGGTCCTGGGTATGTGCGGTGACCTCTCTTAACTTCCTCCACCACACAAAATGGCTCCCAAGCCCTCACACCAACTTGCACTGGTGTGAGGATTCCTCTAACCTGAACGTTGCCCTTGGGCCTCCCACAGCTTAACTACTGTCATTTGGATGAAGGGAAGGGTGCAAGTGTTTCCTTATCTGGTACTTATCTCTCCTTGGCCCCCAAAATGGCACTGTTCATTGGAGGGGAAAGTATCCCACCAACAGTGTTGCTGTGGCCTCTATCTACCACAGCTTGACAAAACAGTTTTAACAGGTTGAACTTGAACTTTTCACCGCTTAAATTAACAAACTTGTCCGCCATAAGGAGAATTCTGTAAAGAGGGAATTACTGAAAGCACTGGAAATCAATACAAATTTTCACAGACACTTCAATTTCCTAGTAAGCACTTTATGAAGCAAGGACTCACATCTCTACTACTGTTCTAGTCTTATGGACAAGAAAACTGCTTTTGCACCTTGATGGTGAACAAATGCCACCCACTACTTTCCATTAAGTATTGAGAATGGATAATGATCTCACATTAGCTAGCAATAGGCATACTAAAATGAGACCCCATAAAGAGCAAAATATTTCAGCTAATAAATGAGATACAAGAACCTAGGAAGTAACTGGGCTGCCTTGCAAAGACCTTCTCTGATTTAGCTTGGCTGTTTGTGTTTTTCAGTGCAGACTTTACCCAACAAATAAAATGCATTCCTTTGAAGATGTTATGGCATAATTTGGTCATGTGTAATGTAAACTCTCCCCTCTTACATGGTAATATTCCTTATGGCTACCGTTCCCTTGACCAGACTAAAGAGAGAAAGAGAAAATGAGGATTCCAATCTCTTGAAAAGAGACTGGGGGAGAAAGGGCCATTACAGACAGGAAATAAAAAATGGCAGAGATGACTGGATGAGCACCTTTGAGACTATTGTTGTCTGTGAGCTGTGCCACCTGCTGCTTTTTTCCTCCATCCCATCAAAATGATTCATTATGGGATGGATAGACAAAGACATTTTGAATGTATCAAAATACTGGGGAGAGGAAAAAATGAAAATCTAAAATCTCTTGCCAAATCAATGGAGCTTTACTGATTTACACTGGGGAGGGGACAGGGGGAGAGTTATCTGGGCCAGAAAATGAGGCACCTTCAGAAACCCCTTATTTTTATTATTTGACCTTCCTTTATCCTTTCAAAGGACATATTGAATGTGTCGAATCCCTCACATCCAATGGAGTAAATATAGACCTCAACATCAAACATCTGGGTACTCCGCTTTATGTGGCTTGTGAGAATGAGCAGGTAGCCTGTGCCAAGAAGTTACTTGAATCAGGTAAAAAAAAAAGTAAAATGATGTTCTTTTATTTTCTGTAACATCTCTTTATACTCTGTCCTCATCCCAGGCTGAGGGGTGCTCACACGCTGGAATTCTGAAACACTGGAATCGTGTAGGTAGCTCTGGGTATTGTAGTGGAATTTTAAGTTGACTAGAAGGGATATAGCCACACAACTCCCATTGAAACTACATGTGCCTCGAGCAGGGGGCCGGACTGCACCAAGCCCTGCATTCTTGGATCTTTTGTACACCAGCGCAAGGGCCAGACACAAACATGGTCCTCCATTCAGCAGATGCTTAAGTATGTGCCTCACTTGTAGCACGAGTGGTCCCGCTCAGGTCAATGGGGCTTCCATATGTGTAAAGTTAGGGATGTGCCTAAGTACCCTACTGAACTGGGGCCTTGGCATGTGCAATCACATCATGTGAGCACTGGAAGACTGGAGAACCTCCCGCAGCGCTAGCAGCTCCACAGGTGGTGGGAAAGGGAATGTGGGGTTTGAGAGTGGAGCTATGTCCTTTCCCTACTCCACAGCATCCAGCAGACTGGTCTGTGGCCTGCAAGAGAGTACAGCAGGTACCACTGCTGTGTGTGATCCCCCAGAACAGAGGCACAACCATAGGCAGAGTGTCTCAAGGAGCTTTCATTGATTCACAGACCGCCCCCCATCCTATGCCAACACAGGCAGTGGTCTAAAGCCATAATCTAGCCCCTAACTATTGATGCAGGTTGGTCAGAGACCTAGGAAATAGCAAAGGAAATGGGATGGTCCAGCTATGACTTTTTTTACCAATGTGATCATATTCTTGGTCCTACTTATTTTCAGGAGCAAGTGCAAATGGTGGCAAAGATCTGGACTCTCCTCTCCATGTGGCTGCCAGGAATTCCAATGCTGACCTGGTGCACTTGCTGATTGACTTTGGAGCAGACGTGAGAGCTAAGAATGCAGAAGGCAAAAGGCCAGTGGAGCTGGTTCCACCAAGCAGCACTTTAACACAAATATTTGTGCAGAAAGAAGGTGTCCTTTAATATTTGTTTTATTCAAAATCATAACCCGTAGGTGGCTGAAAAAAGGGCACATTATTTACTATGCTGCACTTCATGTTCTGTATCATGGAGCAAAACTGAAAATAACTGGGCTCAGTTCTGCCCTCAAATATTTGGACACAGTGTCTGTTAGCATCAGAGTATTAATTTATGAAATATTATTATTATTATTTTATTAAAAGACTTTATGGAGATTCCAGTCTCAGCAAAAAAGAATTTCCAGTCACTACAAATGCTATAGAATATTGTTTGTATCCCATGCACCCGTGGCCCCCCAGAGTTTTCAGTGAGAGTCCAGGGCATCAGTGAACAGACTTGAAGCTTGTAATGGGTCACAGAAATGAGCTTAGGAGATGTATTAAGCAGAAGAACACTTACAAATCAACTGGGAACTTTCCTCTTTCTGACTATCAATGTTCTTCTTGGGACTGGCCCTAAATCCACTGAAGTCAACTGGAAACTTTTCATTGACTTTAGTGGGTTCTGGATCATTCCTGGGTTGTGTTAAGCTAGTGATTCTCCTTGGAGCATCTTAACAAATTTGAAAAGGATAGAAAGTAACCTCAAATCACCCAGTGAGAGTTGAGCCCGATTACCAGAGAGCAGAAATGTACCCACTGAGTTTAAATAATGTAATTTTTGTGGTACAAGTCCAGCAAATGCCAGGAAAAATCTATGTTAAAGTACAGCTGGGAAGCTTTAAATTCATGCAGTATAAAAACGGTAAATGGACAGTAACCGTGATCTAATTCCTTGCCTTTTGCTTTATATTTTTGGGCCAAAACCTTAAGAAGTAGCAAAATGTGTCTGAAAATTAATTTCTCTGTGTTGCCTTTTTGCAAAAGGTTGTAAAATACATCTCAAGAGGTGGTACAATAAGTATATATGGTACGTGTTTATTAAGGTCCTATATTATGTTCTGCAGAATCCAGCCTTTCTTCCAATCTTTAGGTTTGATTCTTATTTAAACTTTTTAAAAAGCAGCTGTTATTTACCTATAAATCAAAATGGTTTCAAATCCATTTTGTTTTATTGGGTATATTATATTCATGAATTCTGGGCGGAAATCCTGTGTGTTTGCCAGGTAAATGTGAACAATGCCTCTGGTCAACAGAGTTACATTCCTATAATGTATTCATTTAGAACTTCCTATGGAGGCAGTAAACAGCAGTTAGTATCATTATGTTAAACAAGATACTGCTGGTATGATCCACCACTATATTACTCCAGTTTTATGCCAATGTGACTCTATTGAGATCAGTGGAGTTCTGCCAGTGTAAAACTGGAATAACACAGTGCGAAATCAGGCCCTGTGTGTGTAGTCAATAATATTATGAAAACAACCACATGGTGCTGCATGGCACAGATATTTGGTCTTTCAACACATTCTGCCAACACACAGCTGTATGTTACAGAACTCAAATCCTCTTTCTGTTAGACCTCTGACTCGCATCACATGTGTTTATCTGAGGTAAAAGAATATGTCATGCATGCCCAGGGAACAGCCACAGAACCATATGTAACATTGGAAGGGAATATTGAGAGGGCTGGACAATAATTAATGGTTCTAAGGGATTTTCTGCTTTTACAGTCATTGAAGCCTGTACTTATAAAATTCTGGAGACTGTTTTGCTACTGAGTAGTGTTTCCCAAATGTTCTTCAAAATTCCTTTTTCTGAGTAAGTTCCAGGTTTGCTAGCAGCTGGTTTCTAAATTGTCTGCTCTGAAGCAATTGAAAACAGATGTGAAAATACACAGCCTTTTGTTTAACCTTCAAGTTCCCTTCCTGTAGTGTTACTTCCTTTTGGTTTTATTCAGATTCATTCTATGAATATGGTGATCTCTGGTAAAGGCGGCAGGTAAGCTATAGTATTTCCCGCAATCCTGTGCAGACTCCATTATTCCAGTAGACTCACTTGCTAATCAGAATTAGTTTCCATTCTGTTTTCTTTTCCTCCATCTGGTAAATGCTTGGAAGGCTCTACCTACAAATATGCGGGAAATGGCAGCATATAGGGATTTTTGCTTCAGTAGACTATTGGCCAAAGTACCAGCCCACAGTCACCTATATGAACAGTTATAGAATGTTGTTGCCTCAATCTAATGTTTCACTGCATATGTTTTCTATCTGAATGATACAGACAGTTGTGCGTGTGTTCTGGAGAACTAGCTAAATAAACCAGCACTACATTGAACTACCTTGAATACAAGAATTGCCTTGCATTTTTTGGTTATTTTTCAGGAGTGTGAAATTGATTTTTTAAATTTTGTTTAAACTTTTCTCTTTTTCAGTGAAACATTTCTGCTTTTATGGGAGTGTTTTTAAACTTTTAAGAAGTTCTCAAAGAGACATTTACTTATGGCAGAGCAAAATAAAATGGACAAAATGGAACGCACAATGTGATATTGCAATAGTCACTCCTGTTCCCATTGATGTCAACTGCAGTTTCAAAAGATGAGCCTGGGAGCTTAAATTCACAACTTTGCTAACTCTAAAAATCATGGACTGAACAGAGACACTGAATTTAAGGCTTATTACAACAATCTGTAACTCACTAACCCCCTCTTTTTGTCCTATGACTGAAGAGGTGTTAATGGGCCACTCTATCTTGAATGGTCCCTTAGAATATGTGCTCACTGCTTATGTTCTACTATATGGCCTGGTCTACACTGGGGGGGGAGGGGTGTTGATGTAAGATACGCAACTTCAGCTACAGGAATACCGTAGCTGAAGTCGACGTATCTTATTCCGACTTACCTCCCGTCCTCATGGCGCGGGATCGACGGCCACGGCTCCCCCATCGACTCCGCTACGGCCGCTCACTCTGGTGGAGTTCTGGAGTTGACGCGGAGCGCATTAGGGGATCGATATATCGCGTCTAGACGAGACACGATATATCGATCCCCGATAAATCAATCGCTACCCGCCGATATGGCGGGTAGTCTGGACGTACCCTATGTTGCACCTTGCATTTAGCTGTGATGCTTTGAGTACATTTCCCAGATCTGAAGAAAAGCTCTGTGTGGCTCGAATGCTTGTTTCTGTCACTAACAGAAGTTGGTCCAATAAAAGATACCGCCTCACCCACCTTGTCTGTCTAACTGCAGTTCTGCCAGTTTCAGCGGGAACAGACCCTGAAGCATGAAGTGATTCTGGTCTGGATTCGCCATTTCCTTGTACCATACACAGTCTTTTAAACTTGTGTAATGTGGGTATAAAATGCTGCTGTTCTGACTTGGAACAGTCTTGCATTCTCTGTGCACAGGGGTAAATGGCAGCATAAGATGCAAAGCAGTGGAGGAGACTCAAGCCTGTGTATTTACCAGGTTCATTAATACATGTCTCATTAATACTGCATGTTGACAGTGCTCTTGATACAGCCATTTGATCAGTAAAAACATCTTTAAGAGAACCCAGCCAGCTGTGAAAAGCTGCTGAAAAAGTGGTAGCTGGAGTGTAGAAGGACACTGAAAACAGCTGCTTTTTAAAGCTGTTACCCAAAAGCAGTACCAGCTGCTTCCATCAGTACCTTCAACTCCCTTACACACAGCTACTGCCAACACAGCTTCTCTGGTGACCACAAATGCCTTTATCTTCTAACCTCTTTTAGAAAATCTTAACTGGGACTTACTTTTAGCTGGTACCATTGTCTCTGCCTCCCTGATCCCATTTCACTGATTCCCTCTTGCTTTCTAAAATACCTCATAAAGCTCATCTCCTCTTACACTGCTTAAACCCAACCCAATCCTGCCTTCCCCCATTAGTGCGTCCTGCTTGTCTGCTCTCCTTATCTACTCTAACAGTAACTGTTCTGTTGTTGAAACTGCTGTGTATGATGAGATAGCCGTACAAATGACATGTTATATGATCCAACTGTTTTGTATTTAAATACATCATAGTAACTACCTCTTAACAAGAAGGATAAGCCCTCCATTAAGCATGTTATGCTATTACATTTAAATAAAAAACATAGATTCTTTACTAGGGCTTGCATTATCAGCATGGGACTATTTAATCTTGAAGGTTTAAATAAGGGATTATATATTGTGTCTCTTGCTATGTGTTTATCACTGTTATACTGTTATGAATACTTCTGCAGAAACCAGTGGGCCGCAAACTTGAATCTCACTCAAGGGAAAGGATTTTGAAGGAAGCATTAATCATCTCTTATTTTCAAGCAACATAAAGTATTTAACATTTGTCTTATAGCTTGTAGGAAAATAATACAGCTACTAATCATTCCTGTGTAAGGATTAAGAATGACTGTGTTTGGTTCCAAGACAACATATTTATGTTGTGGGCTCGACTTACTACTGCTTTGCCTCTTGTATGGTCATTTACATCTGGGCAGCATGGGGATAAATTGCTTCTACTGGAGTAAGTGAGAGGCGATTTCTCATTTGATAGTGTTTAGCACCCGTTTTTGCACTAGAATAAATGACTGCACCAGGAGCATAGCAATGGGGAATCAGTCCCTGTGTGCTGTTTTCAGTATTCAGCTACAAAATCTATTTATAAATAATAATCTTTCTCAGAGCCGGCGCTAGGCATAAGCAGACTAAACAATTGCTTGGGGGTCCTGAGCAGCTCACGGGGGCCTCTCTTTGCTTTTTTAGTATGTGTTGTGTGTGTGGGAACACCCCCTCCCCCAATATGCCAGCGTAGGGCCCCCAGTAGGCTAACACCACCTCTGATCTCCCTTAAATAACTTAACTACCTGCTCCAAACACCTTGTGACTCAAATGATTTGGTAAAGAATTTCCTGTGTGTTGAGCTTTTAGAAGCCTGCAGGAGCTGAGACCTTGGGAATGTTGCCCTTCCAAAGCTGGTCTAGCCTGTACTACACAAAAGTTGGCCTTGTTACATATCTGCAGCTTCAGTTCTGTGACAACTGATCTTGGGACAATAAAATCACGTTATAACTTGTCTTGTGGCATCTTTCTCCAGGGCCCCTGTCCTTGATGCAGTTGTGCCGCCTGTGCATTAGGAAGTGCTTCGGACACAAACAACATCATAAAATAACTGGACTTCTGCTCCCGGATGAGCTGAAACATTTTCTCCTCCACATTTAAACATTTTGTATTCAAAACCATACCAGTAAAAATAAGGCGAGGTTTGTCATAGTGTTGCCAACTCTTGCAATTTTACCGTGAATCTTGTGGTATGTGATGTTTCTCTGAAAGCTCCAGCTGCTGGAGTCATGTGTTTAGATGAGAATCTCAATTTTCATTAAAAAGGAAGTAATTTTCTAGCCCTCGTGGCTGTGAAGAAAAACTTGATAACGTGACCCAGCTCAGAAACCAGAAAGCAAGTAACATGAGGACCAAATTTATCATTTTTTTTTAAGAAAATGATTTTTAAGCTAATCTCATGATTCTTTGAGGCCTGATTTTTGAATGCTTGGGGCTGGCCATACTGCACCAAGTACATGTATTAGTGCAGTACAAACAACATCTCAGATTTATTAAATAAGAAGGATGGCTGAAGTCTTGCTTTAAACAGCAACCATCTAGGATGCCCATGTCAACTGTAGAAGATGTTCCATGCTCTTGTCGCCCTGTATGTATAAGGAAACGGAGCCAATTCCATCCCTGCAAAGCAAGTGGGGAGATTTGACATGGAAAAACTGGTTAATCATTTGCCATAGATAATTCAACTCTTTTAAAGATGATCAATGAATTTGCTGAAAATTTCTTCCTTAGAATTCAAAGAAAAGTAAAGGGAAGATAGTGAATGTCAATTATTTTATTGAATTAGGTTATTTCTGTCCTTCATGTTTTAAACACGAAAATATTAACTAGTTCTTAAAGAATATTCTGTGTTTTCAGAATACCCAACAGTGCATGTAGATGAACACCAGCCAACAACGATCTATTCAGATGGGCATCTGAAACTGTTAGGGGTTTACATTATTGCCATTACAGCATATAGATCATTGTTGAGGGTAGCTTCCTGCAATGGGGAAATAGTAGGAAAATTATTTTTGATCAGCCATTAAAAACACTTATTCACTGATGTGTTCTGAGACTTAATGGCCTCCTACCTCAGTATAATTTCTCCCTTAAGGATCAATTTTTCAAGGACACAGGTTACCACATGTTGGCAGGGAGTAAATGTTCTTCCGCTTTATGGTTTGATTGAAAAGTGAAATTTCCTAAGGATTTATGAGCAGGTCATCAAAAAGGACAGCTTCATTTTTTTTTCCTCCAGAAAAAGGTACCAAAGAGTTCATTCAAAGGGTGAAATAAAAATCTTTCTTGGAAAACATTCTACCTCTTTCTTAACATTTCCCACATGAGAGAATAAAAACAACTATCTTTAATGTAGAATAATATAGTAAATAAAATACTTAGAAAAGTCCATCCCATATAAATACTTTGAAAACTCTAATTAAAATAAAATTAGGACAACGGTAATCTGCTTCCCCCTCCCTTTTTTTTTCTAGTTTAATTTGCGTGTTGGTCAACCAAACACAAGGGTTTAAATTCTGACTCCACTGAAGTTAATGGCAAAACTCATATTGACATTAGTGGAACCAGCTTTCATTCAGCTATACCCAATTTTAGATTTATTCACAAATATCCTACAAGCTCTTTGAACTCTGAGTATGCTTTTTTGGGTGGAAAGAATGATTATAGTGTATTTTAGCTATTCTCTCAATCTGCAGGTAGCTCTCCACATTGACTTTCTGTTCAAAGAATGTTTGAATCTGAATAGAGATGGATTTGAAGCAAAACCCCAGAACTGCACACCCTGAATTTGGGAAAGTCTGGATCAGGATCTGAGTACAAACTTTCTAGCTCAGTCCCATCTCTAATTCTGAAGCATGGTGCTTTTATACAATACTTAAGCATTAAATGTCAGGTGCATATTCTTCTGGGATATCTCCATACTGTCTTTCTCAAAAGAATACATGTGTAGATCCAAATGCTACTACTCAGTAAATAACACTTTCAAAAATTATTTTCTCCTTTTTCAATTGCCAAGAGCTCACTAGGATTGCGTTTCCCAAGCAGAAGCTGACTGCCTTACTAACATGCAGAGTACATTCAGTGCTGGTGATATCATTAACTTCTGCAGGAGGAAATACAGAGTCCTTAGCATGTAAAAGAAAGACACACAACTTTTCAAATAGAGCATCTTGTTTAAAACTTTTCCAATACACCTGTATGGTTTACATAGTTGACTTTGTAACTTTAATAGGATGGCCAAATTCCACAACTGTATGCTCATATTTGGTCCTTTGGTATCTAAAATAAGTATTTACATCCCTACTTGGCATATAGATGTGGACTATAGATACCCTGCTTAAGGGCTTGATCCCATGCCCATTAAGTCAACAAGAGTACTTCCATTGATTTTGGAGCATTGGATCATGCTCTAAATAACCACATTTGAAAACTCAAAATTCAGCTCTCCAAATTTTAGGATCAGAAACAGTAAGTAATTTTTTCTTAGCAGTTTTGCCACTTACTTTTAAGCTTCTGATTTTGTGACCTCAATCAGTGTGTTTGTAGGGCTAAGCTAATATCCTGCGATGCTTAATCATATCAAGTGGTGAGGGCTGGTTTTTTAGCTCTGTTTACCTTTTGAAAATTTGATAGCTTGGCTCTGTTTACCTGAATCTTTTTATCTTGTATAACTAGGATGAATTCCCTGGGCTCATTTTGCATCATCTCAATATATTTACATATTTATTTATTTTTAAATCATTTGTGATTGAAACTGATGGATTACAGTTTTATGCATAGATATCCTTGAAGCTGTAAGGTAAACTCAGTGAAATCTGGAGCTATTTCCAAACTTGAAATCATGCCAAGTGCCACTCAGTGTTTGAAAGACTGTCACAAATATATTTTTGTAGATTCTAGGCTGTTATTTTGCTAAAGGATTCTATTTCAGCAGTTTTTAACAAGATTATTCAACCACTATTGTACGTGATGTTTGCTCAAAATACATTGTTTATATTCTAAGTTTGGTTTTCATTTTTTAATTAGAGCACCAATTTTGCATTATGTTTTAATATTCCGGCATCCTGGGTTGAGGTCTAATACTCTGGCTTGTAACAGGGAGCTAACAACTTTATTAATACTATACAAACTCTCATCATAAGCTGGAATCCTGTCTGAGTCTGGGGCTCTTGTAACCACAGTGCTTTTCCTTTAAAATGTCTGAAGAATGCTGCGATAAGAGCTGAAGCAGCTGTTTGTCCCCTGAAGCAGTGTGGGAGCTGGATCTCTCCTGAAGATTTCAGTTGTCCCTGCAACATTTACATTAAATAAATTATTGTCTCATTCTTTTCAAATAGATAAACTCTTCCTTACTTAACAGTTCTTGCTGGAAACAAATAGACAATGGGCTGTTTTTGAAACCTCCTCTCCCTCCTTTTTAAAATAAAACAACAAACTTTTTATTGTTTTATTTTACTTTCTCATTTATTTTAACTATTTATTAAAACAAACTTAAAATGAAAAGTTAACATACTGCATTGTATGGGACTTATTCGGGATCAGATTAATATTCAAAGAACTGGCTAAAAAGTTTGGCTTGCCTGCTGGGGATTCCTCCTCTTCCGAGTATGGTAGAAAGGGTGACCAGATTTCTAAATACCTATCCTCTTTTTGGCCCTTCTTTTGTGTACATACTTGGTGTGAAAGCTTTTCCCTTACAAGCACAGTCCATATTTTCTGACTCACATTGGCTTTACTTTCATTTAAACTGGTAATTGTAAAACAAGTATAGACTACTTGCAAACCTTCTCCTTATGCAGATTTACTTTACTCTCTCCAGATACTTCCTGAGCCTGATTCACTACTGTACATTATGATTAGTGTTAGGCCATCCTACTCACAGTAATTAATCAAATCAATTAACTTTTTAATTCCTTCCCAACCCCTTTCTGCAGTTCTTCCTACAGGATGCGAGGGACCATATCTATTTCTTTTAAGACTCCCTCAACAAAGGTCATAGGCCTCCCTCTCACTAACAGTAATCCCCAACTTTGAGGTTCCAGTGCATGTAAAAAACGTATTTTTGCTCCCCAGCTAATTATATCCCTAAGCAATGTTAGGGGCACATAAATCCCCAAATTTCTTTAAATAGTTAGAGAGACAAGGTGGGTGAGATCTTATCTTTTATTGGACTAATTTCTGTTGGTGAGAGAGACAAGCTTTTGAGCTACACAGAGCTCTTCTTCAGGTCTGAGCACCGTGTAGGTCGAAAGCTTGTCTCTCTCACCAACAGAAGTTGGTTCAATAAAAGATATTACCTCACCCACCTGGCCTCTCTAATATCCTGGGACCTAAATGGCTACACCAATATTTGAAATAGTTGAACATTTTGACCAGAGCTGTTAGGGAACTGGAATTTCATGAAAAATTTCCATGAAAAATGTTGAAATGTTGAAATTTTATTTTCTTTCAAATCAGAATGATTTTTTTCTCCCATGCAACAGAAAATGTTCACACACACACATGCACACGCACACACATATCAGTCTGGGTTAATTGGAACACTTTATGTTTTGATTAAAAACTGAAATGTGTTCCAGTTTTGATTTAAAAAAATAAATTAAAACATGAAAACAAAAAGGTTTGGCCTCTGGTATAACTTAGAGGCACTTCATAACTGCTCTAATTTGTGCCTACATACCAATGTCTCTAAGAAGCCATTCCAGCAACCAAGGATAACCATGCACTTCTAGCAGACAGCACTCTGGACACCACTTTCCCCCAGCCTCCACTCCTGGGCTAGAGGTAGGAAGGGAGTAGTTTGGGGGCAGCAAATGGTTCTGCACGCATGAGACGCCTCAGCTGTTTGGTTAGGTTAGCTTGTGTGGGCCCCTTTGTAGTACCAGAGACACACCCTGTGACAGAGTGCAGGGTGAAAACATGGGAGCCTGAACTCTGATCACTCGGCTTTAATTAGTTCCCCTTGAGAAAGCTGATGGGGGTAATTAGTCAATCAGGCTAGGCAGCTGGATGGTCTGAGGAGCCAATTTCCCCATCAGAACAAGGCTGATAAAAAGGCAGGATGGAGATGCCATGGGGGAGAGAGAGAGGGACAGGTCTAGCTGAGCCTGGTCACACAGAGGCGCAGAATAGGGAGACCTATGTTCCCCTTAGGCCCTGATGAGAGGGCCAAACGCTAGGTTAACATTGTAAATAAACTGTTGCATGGGGATTGTTGTGGAAAGGATGTAGGGAACTCAAAATAAAAGGACCTGTGAAGGTGCCAGCATGGGAGTCTGTGCAGTTTCTGCAGGGAGAAGGCAGGAGGGGAGCCATACCCTGTGATAGGGCCATAAATGGATCTAAGAATCAGGTTCAAAGTCTTTATAGAATGCAATTAACTAGATGGTTATACAAGACAAGTTTAAAGAACAACTTGAATTTTCCTCTGCTGACACAGCACTAGATTTAACCAGCAGATGGTGCTGTTGCATATGTCTTCTGTTCAAGAATTTTTCAGAAATAACAAAGGAAAATGGAAAAGAAAATAATAAGGTACAAACAGAGAATATAAATTCTGCCAAGAATAAAACATGCAGCCCCCAGAAATTTCCATTCCTGACTGAAAACTTTGTCGCTTTTTATTTTATTTCAATGTCCTGCTGTTGTCCTCACTTTTTGTATTCATTTGTCCAGGAATGGAATTAACCAGGGTAAATGCAGGCATTAGCATTTATTTATCGTGACTGACTTGTTTACTGGGTTTTAACTTCTTTTCATGGCCAAGACTAATGTGTTTTCCATTCACAGCTGGTGTGAAGAAAGCATCAGGGAGCTCTGAAGCTAATGAACACAAACACTTGGTCATCAGCTGCCAAGGACCTAGTAATTACAGATATTCCACAGCACTCACTAGTTTGGAAATGTTCGTTCATTTATTATACGGTTTCTCTCATTAAATTGCATTTCACCAACCATTTTGCCCAAGGTAACTTGTATGTCCAGCATTAATCAGCCATTTACAACAAACTATAGGCGCTAGAAGAGACTAAAATGAATCACCCATTCTTACCAAAATTATAGATAATTAACCAATGAGAGATTCATGTCTGCAGGGGTGTGCAGCATGAATACGTCCAAAAGCTAATGTTCTCCAGAAACTGTCACCACTCTAATGAAATAATTGTTACTGCTGGGATTAGCTTTTCTTAAGGTATTTTTTATAATGATGAATGTTTGAGATCTCACCCTGAGAGGTCATGAGGAGCAGAGACTGAGGATTGAATGGGTCTATATCAGTCAGGCCTCCCTGACAAGTGAGTGTTCTACTGGGAGGGTTTTTTTTGGGGTGGGGGTGGGGATGTAGATGGACATGTGGCTACCACCTAGTTCACTCTGTCAGGTGGGATCTCTGTGGTGGTGAATGGATGGTTGGGGGACGTGTAATTTAACTAGCCTTTTTAGGATGGAACAGTTCCATAGGATGTGGATGAAGTAAGACTTTTGTAGGAAGGTTTGGAGGCTGGAGCTGGGGAATTGGATGGTATGTCTCTGGCATCATTTGCAATCTATTTGGAAGTCCCTATTCAGAATGCAGCTGCATTCTCTCAGTGGTCACTTTTGGATGTCTGCCATGAATTGAGGACTTGGCAGGGACAGGGACAGGGATGGGATGTTAAGTTTTGTCTCCTCAATCTCTATCATGATAGGCATGGAAGTAGGCAAACAGGGAGTAAGAAGTGGGTATATTATATTATTTATTATCAGTCCCACTGGCCATGCCTGAAGTCCTATTTTGGGAGTATGGGATGTTGGTGGATTGTGACTGTGATCTTTAACTCAAGCAAGCAAGGGTTGTGGTGTCTTGACTATGCGGACACTACATTTCTAAGTATGTAGACTTTCATAGTCTCTTCTGTTTCTAGTCTTCTGTCTGTGCAGACTTTTTGCCAGAAGCTGGGATAGATGGACCTTTGGTCTTACCCAGTATGGCCGTTCTTATGTTCTCTTCTAAATCTTAAGCTGCATGGGAGTGGTGACTTTATAGTATTTAATGGATGATAGCTGAGTCTCAACTCAGGCAAGAATGAGATGATGTTTGTAGGATGAGAGAAACAACTGGAGGAAATGGTGGAAATCCTGTCAGCATCTCTAATGTATCATGTCAGCATCTCCCCATTTTCCCCAAAGCTTCACAGTCTAGGGATCCTTGGCTGGTGTTGGATTCCTGGGCAGCAGCAGTTAAGTGCTATCATCTGCATTCGACAAGAAAGCTCCTTCCTTCCCATCTGGATGCAGATGTGCCATAGTTATGCACACCGTTGTCACTTTGGGTATGTCTACACTGCAGCTGGGCGCATGCTGAAGCTAGCGCATGAAAAATAGCAATGTGGATGTTGCAGCGTGGACAGTGGCTTGGGCTAGCCACCCAAATACAAGCCCGCCCAAACCCCAGGGTCCGTACTCAAATGGCTAGCCCATGCTACCTCCTGTGCCGCAACATCCACACAACTATTTTTAGCATGTTAGCTTGTGCAAAGAATGACTGTCTACCCAGGTTGGGCAGCACACTTCCTGCTGCAGTGTACACATATCCTTTAAAGAAAGACTATTATGACAAGCTCTGCCTGGTGCTATTCTACCAAACCATCCAGAAACTGCAACCAGTGCAGCGGAGCACTCATTAAACAGGGTTTCAGTGACAGAGAGAGAGAGAGCACATTACTTCTGTGCTTCATGATTTGCACTGGCTATTGCCTGATTTCAGGGTGAAGCTTAAGCATTTAAAGCCTAGCTTGACTTTCAGAGCTCTAAATGGCTTGGGGCCTGGCTATCTGAGAGGTTGCCTCTCTTCTTGTCTCCTGCAGCAGCAGCTGAGATCACCTGAGGTGCTTGAGCTAGCAAACCCATTCCCCCCCTCCCAGTATCAATGGAGTCCTTGGTTCTAGAATTTACTTCTCATCTTTGTTTGTCAGAACCCAGATTTGGTGACCTGGAGACATTGCAAGACCCCACCTTTTCTTCCAGGCTTCTCCTGGGGAGGGAAGGGTTGGTTGCTGCAGTCTGAGTTCAGAGATGTTATTGGGGTGATGGGAAGACATCCCAGCTGGTCTGTGTGGGGTTTTTTTAATGGTATGTAAGCAGGGTCTGAATGAGCTCTCCCCTGACATCTAGAGATGAGCTGGAGAAGAAGACTTCAGGAACTGACCTTGTTTGTATAGACACACCCACTCTGCCTAGGTGCGCAGCATGATGGAGCTGCTTTGCCCAAATGATAACTTTTGGTGGGCGTTGGATTGCAAGTCACTTTGTTATTGGGTGCAGCAGTAATATAGAAAGGGTTGTTGTCCTGGTTGTGTGAATCAAGGGCAACAGAACTGTGCTTGGCATGCCCTGATTGAGGGGTTCACCCTCAACCTAACTGCCCTTGCTAAGCAGGGGACAGGGGTGCCAAAGCCCAGTAGAGATGAGAGAGGGTATTTCTACCTGGTGGTATGGGCCCTGCCTGAGGGTTCTAGACACCATTTGACCCTCTCTACTGTTTTATGACACAGCTGACTAAGACTCAATTGACAGTCTTTTGTAGATCACTAGAGCTAAAATTACTGATAACCAGACCTAAGCATTAGACCAGTGATGGGAGAGTGTCTCTAGTGAAAGAGACTGTCCAGTCTGCATTAACAGTGAGGCTCTCCCACTAACAGTCGAAATCACTGAGAGCTGTGTTAAGTGGCAGGACCTCAATACACCCTCGTGGTTGCAGTAAAGAGAGCAGTGGTGAGTGAGCAGCAGTGGACTGAGTGGCCGATGGCAGAGTGACTGATGGTGGAGTGAACGAGCAGCCAGCAGAGTGAGCGAGTGAGCAGTGGTCCAGAGACTGATGGCAGAGTGAGCCAAGGTGCCTTCCCCCCACCTTCCCAGGTGGGAGGTGTATTCAAGCAAATGCACCTCTGAAGTCTGGGTCTTCGCCGACCATGGACAACTGTGAGTGGGGTGTGGTGGAGGGAGAGCAGAGTGGCACATTGAAGGAACTTTTGTTGATTGGAATTTCTCTGCAAGGTGAGAGCAAAAGACAGTGCCCAACGTACTCTGGGGTGGATGTTTTTCTCATGGTCATATGCTTGGGAATCATGTTAATGGCATTTTCACAAGTTAATGCTGGGTTACTTTCCCCTTTTATTAAAAGTTTCTTTCCTACACAGAGACTAAGTGCTTGCAAGAGGGGATGTATTGCCTCTTATAGGCATCAAGGGGTGGGGACTTGAGATGGTTCTGTGTTGTATTGTTAAAAAGGAACCCCTAGATTTTGAACTGGCCCTTGTCACTGCTGACTCCATGTGACAGAAGAGTTACAGGTATATGGGTGCAGGCTTGGGTTAAGTGCCCTGTTTGTGACATTTTATTTACATTTGTTTTCTATAGGTTTAGCACCAGGGATAAGAATAATGAGCACATTACATATAACAATCTAAATTAGGTTGATGACTTGCAAATTAAAGTATTCAATACATTTGCATACTGCTTTTGAAATGTGGCTTTAAGCGTACCATATGCGGACAATAACCATGAAGGATCCTCACCATCTTTCAAAATTTGTTAGACTAACACAGACTGGAAATAATGCATTATTTTCAATGGCAAGGGTAATTAAACATTGGAACAACTTATCGAGGGTTGTGGTGGATTCTCCATCACTGACAATTTTTAAATGAAGATTGGGCATTTTTCAAAAATATGTGCTCTAGGAATTATTTTGGTGAAGTTCTGTGGCCTGTGGTTTATAGGAGGTCAGACTAGATCATCACAACAGTCCCTTTCTTAGGTTACCAGTCAGAAGGGAGCATTGTGATCATCTTGCTAAAAATTCATGCCTTATTTCCACTCTGAATTAGTCCAGCTTAAACTTCTAGCCATTGGATCGTGTTATACTTTTCTCTGCTAGACTGAAGAGTCCATTATTAAGTACCGTATATACTCGACCATAAGCCGGTTCGTTTATAAGCTGACCCCCCCAAGATGGATAAGTAAAAATAGAAAATTTTTATAACCCGTTCATAAGTCGACCCTATAATTCAGGGATCAGCAAACTTTGGCTCCCAGGCCATCAGGATAAGCTGTTGGTGGGCTGAGATGGTTTGTTTCCCTCGAGCGTCCGCAGGCATGGAGGTAAACCTAAGTAAAAACAAAGTGTTCCGGTGTGCCAGCTGCTTATCCTGATGGGCCGGGACAGCAACTGGTGGGGAAATTTTGGGTGGGGGAGAAGCTGGAAGTCAGGGGAGTAACCCCTGTGGCCACCCCACACATGATCCCACCCCTAGCCTAGGACCCTCACACTCCCCCATCCCATCCCTTCCCACCTTATCTGGGGAGGGCCAGGGGAGGTCTCTGACCTGGCTGGAGCTGCTCCAGCAGGCTGGGCAGCGTGGCTGCAGCCTGCTCTGGTGGCGTGGCTGCAGCATGTTCCAGTGGGCTGGGCCAGGTGGCATGGCCACAGTGTGCTCCGGTGGGCCGGGTGGCGTGGCCACAGCCTGCTCTGGGGGGCGGGGCTGAGCAGCACGGATGCAGCCTGCCAGCCCTGGAGCTGCAGTTGCTTCGGAGGCTCGGGGGAGAGCAGCGTGGCCAGAAGTGGAGAGACTCTGGCCCCGCCTCTTCCCTTCTGTCTCTGCTGGCTGTGTTGCCTCTCCTTGCCCCCTCTGTTGGGGGGAGGGGCTGTGTCCCACCTCTCCCTCTCTATACCCGTTCATAAGCTGACCCCCTTCTCTGGTGCTTCCCTTTTTTACTAAAAAAATTTGGCTTATGAACGAGTATATACGGTACCTGTTTTTCATGTAGACACTTATAGAATGTAACCAAATCACCCCCCTTAAACTTCTCTTTGTTAAGCTAAATAGATTGAGTTGGTGGAATCTATCACTATAAAGCAGTGGTGGGCAACCTGCGGCCCGCAGGACATACATGGCCCAATAGGGTAATCCGCTGGTGGGCCGCCAGACAGTTTGTTCACATTTGCATGGCCGCCCGCAGCTCCCAATGGCTGCAGTTTGCCGTTCCCGGCCAATGAGAGCTGCGGGAAGCGCCGGCCAGAATGTCTTAGTGGCCCGCGCTGCTCCCTGCAGCCTCCATTGGCCGGGCACAGCAAACCGTGGCCACTGGGAGCTATGGGCAGCCATGCAAATGTAAACAAACTGTCTGGCAGCCCACCAGCGGATTACCCTGATGGGCCGCATGTAGCCCATGGGCTGCAGGTTGCCCACCACTGCTATAAGACTTGTTTTCTATTCCTTTAATTATCTTCATAGCTCTTCTCTGAACCCTCTTCAATTTATCAACAGCCTTCTTGAACGGTGGGCACCAGAACTGGACAGTGTATTCCAGCAGCAGTCATACCAGTGCCAAATACAGAGGTAAAATAACTGCTGTATTCCTGCTTAAGATCCCCCTGAATATGCATCCCAGGATCACGTTGGGAATTCCTGTTCAGCTGATTATTCACCATGACCCCCCACATCTTTTTTTACAGTCACTGCTTTCCAGGTTAGAGTCCTCCGTACTATAAGTACGGCCCAAATTATTTGTTCCTTATGGCCTTAGAATCTATGAATGTATAAAGAAAGATTACAAATGGAATCATACAATGGTCCCTTTAAAAAAAATGGTCAAATGTGCCTTAGATAAACAGAGAAGGTGTCTAGAGTTTTCCCTTCATTACTATAAACTAAATATAGGAAATTTGTACACTTCTGCAAATATTGAAGAAAAATGATAGGGGTCAGATTCTTGACTCCAGTTCTAACCTCTTTGTGCTACTTGAGTGAAAATAGCTGCAGCTAGCCAGGTGAAAATTGGCTCTGGGCTGCTATGCCAGCCTTCCCTGCCCCTGCCAGAGTGGATGTGCTATAAAGTAGAAGGGTCATAAAGGGCAGAGCAGAATTCTCTGTGTAAGGACCTGGGGCACTAGAACCCTGGGACAGCTGACTTTCCC
Source organism: Mauremys mutica (assembly GCF_020497125.1). Classification (NCBI taxonomy): domain Eukaryota; kingdom Metazoa; phylum Chordata; order Testudines; family Geoemydidae; genus Mauremys; species Mauremys mutica. The sequence continues at coordinate 228,308,780 of NC_059072.1, forward strand.
ACATCACTCCCAGGAGGCTATGTCAAGCCATCTTCAAGGAGCCTTGTGGCAATGTGGCACTATGGGATGTGCCACCCAAAGGGGCCTTAATGATAGCACCCTTCTGATGGGCTAGTGCTCACTGTTTAACCTTACAAGGTGCCCTGGGAAGTTGTCTGGGTAACAACACAGAGTTCTGGCTTGCTGTGACTCCAGGCCTCATCTTGCTTTTTGATCTCTAGTCTCTGACCCTGAGACTTGCCTAGTGATCCCAGCCTAGTGCTGACCCTGGCTCTCGCCTATTGACCCTGGCTCTAGTGATTACTCCAATTTCTGCTTGCCGACTGCTGCCTTGTGCCTGTCCTTGACTTATGGACACCAGCCCAACTGTGATTGCTAGGCCAGACGGTTAGTTCCCTTATACCCTATAGCAATTCTCAGCTGGCATATGGTCCCCAGGCATCTCTATCTTATGTTATGGCTGGGGCTGAGTCCATAGAACCTAGAAAATCAGGGAGCCATAACTGGATCTCTGACACACTCAGCACCGGGGGAGGGATAGCTCAGTGCAGGAGAGAATCTGGCTCATTTACTTATCTAAGGCAACTGGCAAGTTTTTTAAGGGTAACCACTGGGTTAATACTGAGTTCCTATTCTGACCTTTGTGGGCAGGTATTTCCTATACAGTGCTGAACAGCATGAGCTGGATTGGTAATACAGCGGGAAAGGGATGAGATGGAATTACCGAGCTTATTTTTGCATCATACCTCAGTTAGGACTGTCGCTGTGGTTATTGCTAGTGAAAACCCAGCCTTTTAACCAGCAGCTTTTGCCTCCTCAAACATCTATGAAAGTGTAAATGATTCTAACATAGTCAAAACAAATACAAAAATCTTGGGAAGAGGAAAAGGTATTTGTCCCTTTTGAGCGGTTCTTTTCCACACATTTTCTGTTTCAGATCTCATCTTTCCTTTTCATGTATGGACTTATCTAATTGTTTCCTGACTCTATTGAAGCACCTGGCTTCACTGCTGCTATTGATGGCTCAGTTCATATGTGTAGGACTGTATTTGTCTGAAGCAGTTTCATTAAAAAAATCTGCGTTACAATTATCCTAGAATCCTAATTTTGGTTTACAATGGCCTTTAAAGTTTGTAAGAAGTGAAGGATCATTCTTCTTAGGTTTTATTATTCATCTCTTCCAATCATTTAAAAATAAGCAATTTAAGTCACTGCAGGGTTTTCCCTGTTTTCCATTAATAACAATATAAGCCTAATTTCCTCCAGTTAATTTTTCATAACTTGAATCTTTGGTGCTTACTCATTTTTAAAAGCAATTATATCTGTCTGCAGGGAGAACAGGCTTAATAAAACATCATGTATGGTACTGCCAAAGAGGTTCATTGGGAACATCAACTATTTGACTATTTGCAGCATTTTCTAGTTATTTAAGTAGCATTTTTTCGTTCCTCTGCTGGTGCTTATCTCTAGGAGATGGTTCACAGCTGTAAACCCCAAGTGGAGGGAGGAAGCTTCTGTGAAAGATGGGGCTCGCTTAGGCCACCGTCCTATTCTATGTATTCCCTACTGGCTAGTTTAGGTGGCTCTCTGCTCAGTATACTGACTTTTGTGAATGCCACTCAGAGGTGCCTAATGTTCCTGTGCCTTATATAGGGAGCCTGGTGCCTAACTCAAGGCTCTGGATTCTGCTAGGCAGTAAGGCACCTAAAAGTTAAACGGTAAACTACTGGGTCTAAATCCCCTTTGTGGATCTAGCCATAAGTACCTGAGAAACTTGGGTTCCTAAGTCAGTTAGGCACTTTTTGAAAATGTTATCCGTGGTTCTAGAGAAATATGGCAGTTTCTGAAAGATTCAGATTTCCTTGACACCTCTCACTGGTTTCTGGCCTAGGTATGCTATTGGGACTGCTCTTGTCTTGTTGACTGTCCTTTCCAGTCCTGCAGTCCTCTGCTTCATTTACTACACCCCTTTCAACTCTGCAACAAATGAAGCAGTGGTCCTACAGCCAACAGACACCTCTTCTACACAACCCTGATTCATTTATAGATCATATTCCATCCTGTGCACTGAATGAGGCTTGGGTCCTGTGGAAGGAACAGTATGTGTTCATGAAATTAAAGGCTGGATTATAATGCATACACACAAGGGCATCAAATTAAGGTTGTACAGGCAACCTTAATTCTGTCATTTCCTAACTTTTGAGTGCTTGACTTGGCAACCTTAATAATATTATTTTAACATATTTTTTCTGTGTAATTCCTTGGGTTTTTATAAAAACGAATTGAAAAAAATAGAAATTCATTCACGTGGCATCATATTGATACCAGCATGGTTCACCAGGATTGGAATCTGTAAATTCACTGCCCAGACCTCGGTCACTTATGCTAACCTAGTAGCTAATAGCAATAATGGGTTGTTATCCTCTGTGTGGACCAGAACTCGAGGAGACAAAACGCACTTTGGTAGTAGGTGTCACACATATTCACTGACAGCAGAGAGGTGGTGAAATGCAGGAATCTTGGGTTCCATTCCAGGTTCTGGAAGGGAGAGTGCTCTAGTTGGTACAGACCCTGCTGCCCTTCATGCCCACAAGCCTGCTCTGGTTTTTTTTCCTCCCATTCCTAGCTGCACATCTTTGCCCCAGTTTCTTTGCCCTGTCCACCCATTCTCAGTCTCCATCCCCAGGCAGTGAACAACTTATCAGATCTCAATCTCCCCACACCCAACCTGCTACCTCTTCCACCCCCACTCTAGCTCTTGTCTCTTCTGCATTAAAGTCTACATTCCGGTGCCCTGCTGCCTGGGAGCCAGCAGAGGGAGAATTCAGAGCACAGGAGAGAGAGGATCCTTACTCTCTGTTCATGTACCCAGCACCTCAGAGGCCACTGGCAGCCAGGAGACACAATCACAAGGAATGTTTTGCTCAGCCCCTGCAGCCCTGAGCTGGAGCATGGTTGGTACAGATATAATCTTCAGAGAATTTAGCTGCCAAACTCTAACAAATCTCTACAGAACATGAATAAACAGAGCCTTTTCAAAGTCCTATTGCTTCTCCAATCTGAAACTCTTTTACCTGGAGATTTCTGGGGGATAATGACATCAGTCCTGCCGTTGATCTCTTAACTTTTTAAGTGATCACATGTCTGAATTCTAAAAGGATCCATCAAATTCTAATGAGCACCCAGTAGCATCTGAACCTATTCTTTGTCAACATATTGCAAGAATAATTGAGGCTAATCAATGCAGAGGCTGATTAATTCTAATGAATCTCCCCAAAGTTCTCAGTGATTCAATGGAGCCCCATTTATTAAGCCAAAGAGATGGATTTGAGATAACTTTTCCATTTCACAAGCTTTATTAATTACCCCTAACAATTAACTAAAATCAAATTCAAAACACAACATCAGGAGACTACCTCTAACTTAACATAGCCTTCCCTTCATACCTAACTATAAACAATCAAAGCACAACCTCAAATAAAATATCAGAACAAGATTAAATTTCCAGGTTAAGAACAAATAATTCAGTAAATGTCTCATAAATGAACAAATATATCAACTCTGCCAGTCTAATACCTGCTGCGGCAAACCTCCCCAACCCCAGACCTGCCATGGCTGGAGGACAGGTGCCCCTCCCTCAGCCCTGACCCAGCCCCGAACCTGCCATTGCCAGGGAGACAGGTGTCCCTTCCCCAGCCCCAAACCAACAGACCTATGTTTGCACCACAGCTGGTGTATGTGTCAATACATTTTAAGGCAACTTCCAGAACACCGAGTAAGATTTCCAGAGGTAAGCAAAGCCCAAGATGAGTAGCAGAGATAAGCTCTTCATCACTGGACTCCTAGCTCTAAGAACCTACTCATATTCTCCTATTCACAAGGATTTTTACCTTTTCCACCTTAAGAAAAATGTGGCGTGTCATTTGATAGCTGCCAGCTAGTCTCCAGAAAGTCCATGACCTTAAAACTCATGGTTTCCCAGATTGAACGTGAATTGGCCCAATGCTCTAGTAATTATATAAATGCTCTGACAAAAGAGCCACAATTCTTCTTCTATAGTTGGACTAGATCTGTTAAGAAATCACTTGTAGTTAGTATCTCTGATATAGACTTTCTGGCTTAAGGTCAGTACAGTTTAGCGTTCAGCTGCTATTTCAGCCGACTAGCAGTTAATATTTAGGTCATTTATAATAACAGATTTTTTGATGATCACTAGTAAGGTTAATTCATTTCTAAACCCACAAAGGCTTTTTAGGATTCTCTGTACCATTAGCCTTCTTTTTGAGCTGTCAGGAAGGAGGCAGACCATCTCACATTCCAGACCCACTTTGTGATAAGGTTGTTTCCTAATAAGACTTACACACACTATACCACTACATGACATTTTCCTCCATTTATGCTGGTAAACTTGTTTTCCTCAGAGTTCTACGTTACATCTTTTACACCTCATAGCATTTCACATATTCTTTGACAGTAATTGCATATTGCCCAATTATTGTAGCATTGTTATTGCCTCAGTAATTCTATACATATTTTTATCCTTCACCTTTCATTTCTGAGTTGTCTAGTAGTTGCAGCTTTTGACAGAATCAGAGATCTGGGTTCACCACTGGATCACACTGTGGACCTGATCCTCACTCACACTGAGTAGCATTTTACTTGAGAAATGGTCCATTGATTGTGTGACTTTGGACAAGTCACTTTGCCTTAGTTCTGATTCTGTACACCTCAATTTTCCTACATGTGAAAATTAGGATAACACCCACCTCTCAAAGCCACAGGGTTAGTTTACATGTCGAACTGAGGGTGTGACTCCCAGCTGGAGGAGACATACCTGTCCCAGCTCTGGTCAAGCTAGCATGCTAAAACTGTGCAATTGCAGTGGCGCGAGCTGCAGGAGGGACTGGACGCTCCTAATATGTACCCATCTGAGATGCTAGGCTTGTACTTGGGGTGGCTAGATTCTCCAGCCACTTGTGCTGCCGCGGCTACACTTCTACTTTGAGCATGCTAGCTCAATCAGAACTAGGCTGGGCATGTCTCCTTGATGACTGAAGCTGAGCACCGATGTGAGAAAAAACTGAGCTGCCTTGGGACATGTTGCTGGGATATTCATTCCAACTTTAGTTTGGTCCATCTGATCAGCCTACTCTCCCACTGCACCCCATCCACCTTCATGTTAATGTCATTGGTGGCAGTACTGGTTCTTCACCGGGGGGTGGAGGCGGTTGTGCAAGTGATTTCAGAAAGGTGAGTCGGAGTGGAGCAAGGCTGTAATGTTTCCTGTCAGGCCTTGGGGTCTGAGGGATAGATGGAGAGAGCACTCATGGGACCAGCCCAGATCATATCAGGTAGATATATTCAAAGCTTGAAATAGCCAATCAATTTTGGACGCTTTGAGAAAGATATTCCACTTTTCTAATGTAAATGTCACTCTCACTGGGATTTTGTGTACTAAGAGCCTCTAAGACTGTGTCTACTCTAGAAGACTGAACTGGCAGGGTAGAAGGATTAGAAATCACATCGTTTAGGCAGTTTTGCCCATGTCTACATTTACATGGTATTAAACCATTCTAGATGTACTGCCCTCATCATGTCTCAGTTTCCCACAGGCTCTCAGAACAGATATTTTAAAAGTGAATCTGGGACAATGGTTTTCAAACTGCAGGTCACGACCCAGTATCGGGTCGTGGAATATAAGGAACTGGATCACGGTGGCTCTGGTAAGCACCGCCAATTGGGCCATTATAAGTCCCATTGGCAGTGCTGCCCAGCGAAGGCAGACTAGTCCCTACCTGTTCCAACACCGCACTGCACTCCAGAAGTGGCCAGCAGCAGGTCCAGCTCCTGGCGAGGTGCCACTGCCCCTGCCCCAAGCACCGGCCAATCAGAGCTGGGGGGGCGGTGCCTGCAACCTGCTGCTGGCTGCTTCTGGAGTGCAGTGTGGTCCGTGGTGCCAGGACAGCCAGGAAGCCTGCCTTAGCACCCCGCTGAGCCACTGACCAGGAGCCACCTGAAGTAAACCTGTGCCACAACCCTGTGTCCCAATCCCCTGCCCCAGCCCTAAATCCCCTAAGCCCATTCCTGCACCCAAATGCCTCATCCCCAGCCCCACCCCAGAGCCTGCACCCCCATCCCAGAGCCCTGACTCCCTCCTGCATCCCAACCCCCTGCCCCAGCCCAAAGCCCCCTCCCACACCCTGAACCCCTCATTCCTGGCCCCACCCTGCAGCCCTCACCCCTGCACCCCAACCCTTTGCCCCAGCCCTGAACCCCTTCCACACCCCAAACCCCTCATCCCCAGCTCCTTTGGGTCACGGGCATCAACAATTTTCTTCAACTGGGTCACCAGAAAAAAAGTTTGAAAACCACTGTTCTGGGAGACCAGGGAATTATGACAGAAGAAAGAGCTCAAACTCCATAAATGCCTGGAGTCAATGACATTTCCAAATAATTTTCTCCAAATGGAGAGTGGGATGAAAGCTCAGCATTTGCTTTTTGCACAGCAGCAAAGAACTTTAGAAAAGCTGTTGCAAGGTGAAACTATGATACTTCAAGGTGGAAAAGATCTATTAGATAATCTCCTCCACCCCCTGCCAGTACAAGTGCTCCTATACTTTTTTTTAGTGCTCTGCCTTGACTAATTTAAAATGTGTCAAGCTATGGGCTTTTATTACTTGCCTTTGGAGACTATTGTGCAGTTTAATAGAGCTCAGCATCCGGAAGCTTTCTCTAATATTCAGCCTCTTTCTCTTTCCTTAATCTCATCTCCTTACTCCCAGTTATACTTCCTCACCCGGTTTAAGCCCTTTCAAACTGAATGTGAGAGCTGGGTCTGCAAGGTCACTGCAGATGGATTTCTTCAAAAGGGAAGTAAGGCTTTGTGAAAGAGCACTCCCAGAAGGTTGTGAGAATAGTGCACTCTCATGAAAAATGACCTTGCTATGTGGCAATACTAAGTTTTCAGAAAATGACCGAGGCGTGTCACCATCAGTGTGTTGAATGAGAACACTAATAATACATAATAACAATTCAAACAAAATGACCATGACAGTGTGCTACAATGAAGGGAATGCACTCTGCAGCCAGAAGAGGAATGGAAATGCAACACTTCATATTAATGCTTCATAAAGTTGTGGAAGGTTTCAAGCAGAACAGCTGGTATTCTAAGAAACTGAATGTTCCAAGGCCAGCTAAGGTTGTCTAGGTAAGTGCTGTTGCATGGGATGTTATGCAAGATGATACAAGCTTGGATTAATAACTAATGTCCTTGTTAAGATATGAAAACAAGATAGTCTTCAAGTGTTTCCACAGAGGTTTCACAGGTTTTATATATATGTGTATGTGTGTGTGTATATATATATTGTGATAGACTCAGGCCAGTTGGGTACAGCAGAATAGCTGAAGGCAGATATACTGGCCACTGGATTAACAGTTTTCTGTTCCCTGACTGACCAGAGCAGGGGCTGCTCCAGGCTAATGAGAACACCTGACTCTAATTAACCTGTAAAGAGTCAGGTGAGGCCATTCAGTTAATGTGACCACCTGACTCTAATTAAGGCCCTGCTGTTACTATAAAAAGGGCTCACTCCAGTCAGGCAGAAGAGAGCCAGGGAGCCAGAGGAGAGGAAGTGCGGCTGCAGGGCTGGTTACTGAAGACACCCTCAAACCATCGTTAAAGGAGCCCTAAGGTAAGGGTGAAGAAGGGAGAAGCAGGAGAGCTGTGGGGAAGTGGCCCAGGGAAATATAGCAACTCTGGCAGTGAAAGGTTGGCTGCCAACAACTGCTACCATTAGGGTCCCTGGGCTGGAACCCGGAGTAGAGGGCGGGCCTGGGTTCCCCCCAACCCACCACTACAGGAACAGCTCCTGGAAGGGGAAGTCAGGTCCCTGTCAGGACAGGAGGCTGAACAGAGACTGTGGGAGTTCCCTCACCAACCTCCTTGCAGCCTATGATGAAAAGGGCTCAGTGGACTGTAACCCTGGCCCTAGAGAGAGAAGGGCTACGTGGAGGGTCACAGTGAGCCACTGAGGCTAAGCATAAACCGCCTAGAAGCGCAGGACCCACAGGAGCAAGGTCAGAGCTCTGCCACAATATATATATCTATCTATCAATATCTATCTATCTATATATAAATATATCTATATATCTATATCTATATATATATACATACATACATACATACATACACACACACACACACACACACACACACGCATACACATATACATACACTTGAAGATTATCTTGTTTTCATATCTTAACAAGGACATAAATAGATAGATAGATTAGCAGGTCATGAATTGACCAGCACTAAACTGTTGTTGCTATGAGCAATATGAGAAATGTATTAGCATGCATGCTTTCAGGGAGATACAGCCAAGCCCTAAGGTAAAACCACATTTGCTCCAATCCCTCAGACAGAGACAAACACCTACAAGATCTCTATCAAGCATTCTTAAAACTACAATATCCCCTGGGGAAGTGAGGAAACAGATTGACAGAGCCAGACGGGTACCCAGAAGTCACCTACTACAAGACAGGCCCAACAAGGAAAATAACAGAACACCACTGGCCATCACGTACAGCCCCCAGCTAAAACCTCTCCAGCACATCATCAACGATCTACAACCTATCCTGGAAATGATCCCTCATTCTCAGACCTTGGGAGGCAGGCCAGTCCTCTCTTACAGACAGCTCCCTAACCTGAAGCAAATACTCACCAGCAACTACACACCATACGACAATAACACTAACCCACGAACCAATCCCTGTAACAAACCCCGTTGCCTACTCTGTCCCCATATCTACTCTAGCAACACCATCATAGGACCCAACCACACCAGTCACACCATCAGGGGCTCATTCACCTGCACATCTACCAATGTGATATATGCCATCCAGCAAAGATAAGGAGGTGTTAGTACCGTTATACAAGGCACTGGTGAGACCTCATCTGGAATACTGTGTGCAGTTCTGCTCTCCCATGTTTAAGAAGGATGAATTCAAACTGGAACAGGTGCAGAGAAGGGCTACTAGGATGATCCGAGGAATGGAAAACCTGTCTTATGAAAGGAGACTCAAAGAGCTTGGCTTGTTTAGCCTAACCAAAAGAAGGCTGAAGGGAGATATGATTGCTCTCTATAAATATATCAAAGGAATAAATACCAGGGAGGGAGAGGACACAAGAACGAATGGATATAAACTGGCCATCAGGAAGTTTAGACTTGAAATTAGACAAAAGTTTCTAACCATCAGAGGAGTGAAGTTCTGGAACAGCCTTCCAAGGGGAGTAGTGGGGGCAAAAAACATATCTGGCTTTAAGACTAAGCTTGATAAGTTTATGGAGGGGATGGTGATGGGATAGCCAAATTTGGGCAATTAATTTGGCAATTGATCTTTGATTATCAGCAGGTAAGTATGCCCAGTGGTCTGTGATGGGATGGGATCTGAGTTACTACAGAGAATTCTTTCCTGGGTGCTGGCTGGTGAGTCTTGCCCACATGCTCAGGGTTTAACTGATCACCATATTTGGGGTCGGGAAGGAATTTTCCTCCAGGGCAGATTGGCAGAGGCCCTGGAGGTTTTTCGCCTTCCTCTGCAGCATGGGGCATGGGTCACTTGCTGGAGGATTCTCTGCAGCTTGAGGTCTTCAAACCTTATTTGAGGACTTCAATAACTCAGACATAGGTTAGGGGTTTGTTATAGAAGTGGATAGGTGAGATTCTGTGGCCTGCATTGTGCAGGAGGTCAGACTAGATGATCATAATGGTCCCTTCTGACCTTAAAGTCTATGAGTCTATGTGCCAGCAATGCCCCTTTGCCATGTACATTGGCCAAACTGGACAGTCTCTACATAAAAGGATAAATGGACACAAATCGGACATCAGGAATGGTAATATACAAAAGCCAGTAGGAGAACACTTCAATCTCCCTGGACATTCAATAACAGATTTAAAAGTAGCCATACTTCAACAAAAAACCTTCAAAAACAGACTTCAAAGAGAAACTGCAGAGCTACAATTCATTTGCAAACTTAACACCATTAATTTGTGCTTGAATAGGCACTGAAAGTGGCTAGCTCACTACAAAAGCAATTTTCCCTCTCTAGGTATTGACACCTCCTCATCAGTTATTGGGAGTGGACCACATCCACCCTAACTGAATTGGCCTTCAACACTGGTTCTCCACTTGTAAAGTAACTCCCTTCTCTTCATGTGCCAATATATATTTATGCCTGTAACTGCAATTTTCACTCCATGCAGCTGAAGAAGTGAGGGGTTTTTACCCACAAAAACTTATGCCTAAATAAATCTGTTAGTCTTTAAGGTGCCACTGGACTCCTTGTTGTTTTTATGGTTTTTTACCATTCAGTATAGATATACATTAATACCTTTAATTCTAGAGCATATGAAATATGTTGCTAAATCTGTGTCTCAGGGAAATATGATAAGTTGCCCTATAGGAAAAGGAACCAATATACTTTCCGAGGTAAAGAGCCTTCTGCTGGCTGTTACCTGAAGTAGTATGCAAAACAGTATGTCTACCAAACAGTCATCCATGTTCAAAGGGTTTCTTTGGACTACTGGACGTTAGCTGGAGGGAAATTGAAAACCTGTCAGCTAATGTGAACCTCATTAAATACTGGATACAATGGCAAACTGTATGGAAGAGAACACTGCATAGGTGTATTCTAAGATATTATAATAAATAAATATCATTGATCGTGTCTAAAAAGTTAAATGGGCCTTTGCTCCCCCAAATATCAAAAGCCTATGTATCTGTAAATAAATGGGCATAAGCCAATAGGAGAGCTTCACTTATACAGAAAGTATTACCCTAAACCAGATCCAGACTAACACGGCTACCCCTCTGATACCCTAAACCAGAAATGCCATTGAGTGTATTTTTCTTTATATCGGACAATGCAATTGTAAGAAGTATCTAATTAAGCCATGTTTTTTAGAGTCTTAGAATAGGTATGATGTATTCTGCTTAACTCTTGTTACATTTAATTACCTATGTTTTCTAACTTGAATAAAATTGGTCCTACCTTATTGAAGATCATTTGAAAATTTTCACTGTTATCTTGGGACAAATTCTGAGAACTATTCTCTGACAGAACAAAAACAGTACTTGTGATTGTGCTGAATTTGCACACAGACTGAGCGCAGTAGTACTTGGCCAAAGGGGGATGCGAGTTAAAACTTAAGAGGGTGGCCGAGAAAGAAAATTTTAAATACGCATGGGAAATGGAAGAAATAGTTTAGCATAAACTGACAAGGCAAGCAAGGGTATGTTTTTAAAAATCAAATGGCTAGTACTTCATACACATAATGGATTAGAATTCTGGCTGACAGATATGACAGACACCGCATTAGGCTGTCATATGTAAATGAGACTTTTTTGCCATGCTTTAGGTAATACTTTTGTAGTTTGCAACGTAAGCTTTTGAACACTTAGTAAAGTTATTCATTGTATTAGATTAGATGCACAGATCTTTAAACCCAGAAAGGGACCATTGTGCTCTTTTTATCTGATCTCCTGCATAACACAGCCCATAACATACCCACAATAATTCCTGCATCGAGAATTATCTTGACTTCTGGTTGAGCTAGAGCATATATTTTAGAAAAAGACACTCAGATGTCAAGTGATGGAGAATCTGCCATTTCCCTAGATAAGTTGTTCCAATGGTTAATTACCTTCACTATCTTATTTCTAGTCTGAAATTGTCTAGCTTTGTCTTCCAGAAGTGCTCACCCAAAATAACTACCTGAGGTACCCCCATCTCTGCAGCTCCTTAACCTTGAAGTGTTGTGTGGCTTTGTCCCTGTCATCACCTACTTTCTGGTGTCTCTGCTTTTGTTGGTTGCTCACAAGAGAAGTAGCTGTTGCTGTGTGCTCCTTATCTGGGTTCGAGGCTGCCTCCCCATTTGTGCTACTTGTGCTCTCTCAGGAGCTTGGGGGGAGCAACAAGCAAAGAGATGGGGAGGCATTTGATTCAAAGGAGGCACCAGCCTTCTCTTCTTACTCTCTAGAAGCTGTGTAATTTCCTGCAATGAAGGTGGGGACTTAGATGATCTCCATAGTTCTGTTTAGAACTCTGCTTCTCCTCCCCATGTCTCCTATTGTTTCTCTGCTGCCCCACTCCCTGCGGCCCAAATGGAGGTGAGATAAAAGCATACCTTGGAATCTGTTACTTGTGGTCTTTTGGGAGCAGGAAACACGCACACTCGTAAGAACATAAGACCAGCTATACTGGGTCAGACCAAAGGTCCATCTAGCCCAGTATCCTGTCTTCCGATAGTGGCCAATGCCAGGTGCCCCAGAGGGAATGAACAGAACAGGTAATTATAAAGTGATCCATCCCTTGTTTGCTTTTTTGACTGCCGCTGAACTTTGAGTGGGTGTTTTCAAAGAACTATCCACAATGACTCTCTTTTTTGAGTGGTAACAGCTAATTTAGACTATCATTTTATGTGTATAATTGTGATTATGTTTTCCAATGTGCATTACTTTGCATTTATCAACACTGAATTTCATCTCTCATTTTGATGCCCAGTCACCCAGTTTTGTGAGATCCCTTTGTAGCTCTTCACAGTCTGCTTTGGACTCAACTATCTTGAATAGTTTTGTATCATCTGCAAATTTTGCCACCTCACTGTTTACCCCATTTTTCAGATCATTTATGAATATGTTGAACAGTACTGGTCCGACTGCAGACCTCTGGGGACACCACTATTTACTGCTCTCCATTCTGAAAACTGACTTTTTATTCCTACCCTTTGTTTCCTATCTTTTAACCAGTTACTGATCCAGGAGAGGACCTTCCCTCTTCTCCCATGACAGCTTACTTTGCTTAAGAGCTTTTGGTGAGGTCTCTAGTCAAAGGCTTTCTGAAAATCTAAGTACACTATATCCACTGGATCCCCCTTGTCCACATGCTTGTTGACCCTCTCAAAGAATTCTAGTAGATTGGTGAGGCATGATTTCCCTTTACAAAAGCCATGTTGACTCTTCCCCCACAAATCATGTTCATCTGTGTGTCTGAAAAGTCTGTTCTTTACTAGAGTTTCAACCAGTTTGCCCAGTACTGAATTTAGGCTTAGTGGCCTGTAATTGCCAGGATCACTTCTTGAGCCTTTTTTAAAAATTGGTGTCACATTAGCTATCCTCCAGTCATCTGGTACAGAAGCTGATTTAAATGACAGGTTACAGTTAGAAGTTCTGAAATTTCACATCTGAGTTCCTTCAGAACTCTTGGGTCCATACTATTTGGTCCTGGTGACTTATTACTGTTTAGTTTATCATTTTTTTCCAAAACCTCCTCTAACAACATCTCAGTGTGGGACAGTTATCAGATTTGTCACCTAAAAAGAATGACTCAGGTTTGGGAATTTCCCTCACACACTCAGCCCTGAAGACCAACACAAAGAATTAATTTCATAATCCACATGAAATGAGTGTTTGAGCTACTGAACTACTCAGATAATAATAAGAGGAAATGAATTCAAATAGTATTTAATAGACTGTAAATAACTATCTTCCAAATGGAAATCTCTTCAAAGAATGTTAAAGATGGAAAGGGAAGCGTTCAAAAGTCAGCAAATGCTCAAAGTTAAGGTTTCCAATATAGTTTTATTTATGCCCCCCTTTTAACTGCCTGATCATACTATTTTAAATTCAGGGCCCCTGTTTCACACAATGTACAGATTAAACTGTGTGCATTGAGGGAGGAAGCTATTTAATTTCAATAGATTTTTAATCCTCCTGGTTACCGCATATCATCAATGAGAACGAGGCAGGGGTCCTTCCAAACTCCTGACTCATTTACTGTCTAATCTGAGCAAAGAGGGAGGAGTCCTCTAGAAAAAAAAAAAGAGTATCCTAATTAAAACTGTATCATAATGCAAATATACAAAGTCACACTGCCAACCTTAATCTGGTGTTTTCAGTCTTCTTAGTGCTTCATTTTGCAACTTCGGTGCCAGACTGTGGCTTTTACAGCATCCACTACACAGGACAATGGCTTATTAGGGTTGCATTTGCTTGCAGCAATGGTGGTGGGGAGGCAGGGAAAGAGGATTTTTTCCTTTCTTTTCCTAGTTAAACCAAAACACACTCATATCCAAGAAGGGCGGTAGCACTACTGGATAAAAATACCTAAGTTATCTGTAGTTTATGAACAAAGCATAAACATTGCTAGAAGAGATACACATACACACCATTTTCACAAATAGCATAGCAAGTTGGTCAGGCTATGCATTTTGTAATGCTGTGGATGTGTGGAATTTGGAAGCCTTTTTTGTAAATACTGGACATTTAGGATAAACCAGTCCATTCTAAAAAGCACAAATTTACCCTTCAAAGCTCTTTTTAACATCCTACGATATAATTTCCGTCAGAGTTGATTTTAGCAGAATCCATATATGGGGGTGAGCTACATCCAAATCAGAAACGTTAAACCAACTTCTTAAGTTGGAGAAGGAATTTTAACATTCACCTGTTGATAGCCTCCAAGATTCTTCTCAAACACGTTGTTATATCATCATTATTTCCATTGTCTGATGGTGTGCCCTTCTGAATGATTGTCAGCCAATAGGCAAGTTTAAGTGCATGCCTTATTGTGTGCATGAATTCATCCTCATGTTAGTCAGACATTCTTGGCAAAACATTTCTAAGGTAACATGGCACTTCTCAAGTTGATCGTCTCTTCTCTGTCAGCCTAGTAACAAAATCCTGAAGTGTGCTAGCATCAAGCAGGCACATGTTGTATAACTGTTGCTTAAAGGATAAAATATGTTTTATCAGTTTCTGAGGTGCTGATTGCTTTCTGACACACCGTACAATTCTAGGCAACATCAGTCACATCCCTCCACCACATCTGACATGCCACCCCGCCAGGGAGATGCATCAAAGCTGATTTTACAGTTTGTGCTACCCTGGAAACACAGAAGAAGCACAGTTTCCCTGAAGTTTCAAGCAGAGAAATTACCTCAGAACAGATTAGCCTTCAGTGTCTAAATCTTTGCAGGCTTAAAAACAAAGTATGGCTGCTTCTTTGGCTTTTAATTTTTACTGGGAATTCTTATTTAAAGGGTCTTATTATATTTTCAGTAAGAGAGATAGACATCGCTAGCTTTCAATTCTTTGAGAAGATATGTTCCATGGATTATGATACATATTTAATTTCTAGTAACTTCGCCCTCAGAAAATAAACATTACAACAAATTTCCTCCTTCCCAATTCCAGAGAGATAAGGGTTTAGGCTAGTACAGAGTCTGTCTTTTGCTAAAAGGGCACTGAGCAGCAGGGATGCACTGCAGAGCTATTTGAGAACATACTGCAAATCTGCAAACAGCTTTTTACTCTACCTTGGTTCAATTTCAGGATGCAAAAAAATTATTTTGCAGTGAAGCACAAGAAAAATGAATGAGGTGAAGAGGGACTAAAGTACTATGTTTGATTCTATTTTGTACTTGGATTGAGAATCCTTTTATATCTTTTTCTGCGATATGTAGACACTGTCAGTGAGCCTGTATTCTGTAAAACTTTGCTTGTTAAGTAATATATTTTATTGGATAGCCTTCATTCAAATTATGCCAATGTCTCAAATAAATATAACTGTTGTGTTCCCTCTCCTGTTCTCAATTCTCCTCAGGAAACCAGCAAGTAATTTGGCATAATTAGCTGTCTCTGCTCAACAGAGAGTGAGGAGTGGAATAGCATGTGTGTAGAAGGTCAGGAATGGGGTGCATTGGCAAGCTGGCTATTAATCATCCACAAGCATTAATTCACTCACAGATGTAAGAAAATAACTAGAAACCATCCTTCAAGCTCTCTACACTGAATGCCAGTTTTCCACATGTAAAGTCTCTTGGTCTGCACTCACACATTCAAAATTCCCCAGGCACCAACCTGTGCTTACTCCATGGTTACTTCATACATGTTTGGTTGCAGTTTATTTGGTCCCTGGGATTCTTCCCTGGGGCCTGATTCTCCTATCCCTTACCCTAGTATAAATCAAGAGGAACTCCGCTAACATCAATGGAGTTACACCTAAATAAAATCTGTGAAAGGAAAAGTATTAGGCTCTGGAATGCTATAGGTCTTATGGGAATTAACTACCTTCTGCTGGTTGTTTTTTTTTTTAAATGATGGAAAGTATATATATCTATCCCTTACTCCATCTTTACTAAGGATATCTGTATGAAAACCTAGGCTTTGACTACACTGACAAGGGTTAGATGACATGGTGGGGAAACTTCCTGCATTCTGTCTACATTAGCACCAATAGAGTGCTATCTACTGAGAACAATGAGTCAGACAATTTCCACTGTAGCTATAGCCAAAACCTTCTTCATTCTCTTCTCATATAAGTTCTACACCAGTGGTCCCCAACCTTTTTGTTGCCAGTAGCACATTCATGTTTTCAGAAGAGCGTGGTGGGCGCCAACAATTTTACAAGGCTTATTTTGTATTTGTACATTAAATAATACAAAAAATCATATTTAATATTACATAATATATGAATCCAGAGAGAAGAGAGAAGCCGGAGAAACGCCGTGAGGACAGAGAACACCGGTGCCCGCAGCCCTGGAGTACTCTGTCCCCGGCAGGCGCGGGGCCCCAGATTCTCTTCTCTGTTGGGCACTAGGTGGGCCTCGCACCTGCCGGGGACTGAGAACACCAGCGCCTGCAACCCCAGGGTTCTCTGTCCCCGGCAGGCGTGGGGCCGCGGCTTCTCTCTGGCTTAAGCCATGGCCCTGCACCTGTCAGGGACCGAGAACACCGGTGACCGCAGCCTGCAGCCCCAGAGTTCTCTGTCCCTGGCAGGCGTGGGGCCGCGGCTTCTCTCCCCTGCTGGGAACTAGGCAGGTCCCGCACCCGCCGGGAACAGAGAACACCGCGCCCGCAGCCTGAGTTCTCTGTCCCCGGCAGGTCCCCTGCTGGGCACTAGGCGGGCACACATAAATGCCCCAGCGGGCACCATGGCGCCCGCGGGCACCACGCTGGGGACCACTGTTCTACACTGATGTGGCTCCATTGGCTTCAATGGAGTTACTCCTGCTTAACACCAGTGCAAGTGAAAGGAGGCTGTGGCCCAAGATTTGATTCAGAGTTCATCTGCTCCTACTCATTATTTCTTACATGAAGTAATAATTAAGGTTGGATGGAGCCAAAATGATATTCCAATGAAAGGCGTTGAAAAGTTCATTTCCAATACTTAAAGCTCTTGGCATTGACTGTTTTCTGTAAACTTTAGAATTTTGAATTTCATAATAAAGCTGAATCATGTGGCGCATCTTTAAAAACCCGCTAAGAGTGCTTCAGTTTCTTTTCATTAGTTTTTGTTGTGCTTCATTGCAAATAATGTTTAGTCTCCTGAATTTTCACAATAATGAAAAGGTTGGGATTTTGGAATTATACAAAACCAGTCAGTGAAAAGTCTTATACAGATTATCTAGAGAAAATATTTTCCCTGCTAAAATAACAGTTACTGTATGTCTTGTATTCTATACTACATCAAAACAGATAATCCGTCCCTGAATATTGAAGCTTTTCTAACCTTTACTTTTGTTACAGATTTGTGTGTGCTTTACCATTACTAGGCCTTGATAGACACTAGTGAGCACTGTTGGTAATTTTCAGGGAAGGCATGCAATGCTTGCTATTGAAGTAATAGTTCAGAATTTCTGGCTATAAAATTCTTACCTGGTTTCATACTGGTAGAATGTCCCCATAGAACATCCCTATGTTCAAATTCCTCTTGGCAAAAGGCATACTCAATAAAAATTAGTAAAATAAATAAGATTACAGAACCCTCATCATTCTGGAGAGGAACAATCGGGGGGGAGGGGGTGTCTTGTGATGGATACACTATCTTAAGAGGGAAATAGTTACCAGTAAGCTAACCTCATAACTACAGGAATACATCCCCTCTCTTTGGGCTTTATCCAAAGCCCATTGAAGTCAATAGTAACCTTTCAATAGGCCGTGGTACAGACCCTTAAGAACAGAAGGCACATGGAAAGCATTCTCTTTCTTTTAAAAATTTTAAATATGAGAAGATCCTCCAAACACAAATCCTCACAAAAACTAAAAGCTGAACAAATGGCCATGCCCGATTCTTAATCCTGTGAAGATTTTGACACTGAAGGCTCAACCTATATCTGTTCTCAGGTAATTTCTCTGCTTGAAATTTCAGGAACACGCTGTTTTTTCCATGTTTCAAGGGTAGCGCACTTCAGCTGTAAAATCAGCTTTCATGCATCTCCCTGGCTGGGTGGTGTGTCAGATGAGGTGAAGGGATGTGACTGATGTTTCCTAGAGTGGTGCGGTGTGTCACAAAGCAATCAGCACCTAGGAAACGGATGAAATGTTTTGTTCTTTAAGCAATAGTTACACAACATGTACCTAGTTGATGCTAATGTGCTTTGGTTGGTGTTATAAGGCTGACTGAGACAAGACTTTATTAACTTGAAAAGTGCCATATTACCTTAGAAATGCTTTGCCAAGAGAATTTGACTAACAAGGGAACTTTTGTTGCAAATATTTAGGCACCTACAGGGGGAGGTTTGTGGATGTCAGTGGCACCTAAACATGGGATTTGAGTGCTTAAATCTCAGTTTTAGGCACCTAAGTGGATCTGGGCCTCAGTTCCCTGTCTGTAAAATGGGGATAATATTTCCCTGCCTGATAGGGGTGTTTTTAGGATAAACCACTAAAAGATTGTTTCAGTGCACAGATAACGTGGTAGTGGGGGTGAAATAAGTACAATAGAAAGAGAAGAATACTGCTGAAGGCAATTTTTTTTGCCATATGGAAGGGACCAAATTGTACATCGTGTCCACAGTTACAAAAACCCCATGACTTTCTCGGTGAGCAGACACTCAGTTTTTCTCACTCACCCCCTTCCCCACTGCAAGTACACAAGCTGAATTACGTACCATAGTATAGTACAACCATTTTTTAAAGCAGCATTCGGCAACCTCTGGCACGCAGCTTGCCAGGGTAAGCACCCTGGCAGCCGGGTCAGTTTGTTTACCTGCTGCGTTGGCAGGTGCGGCCGATTGCGGCTCCCACTGGCCACGGTTCGCCATCCTAGGCCAATGGGGGCTGTGTAACATAAGGGCTGTTGCCTCCCTCCTCCATCATGGGAAGGCCCTTTGATTTATTGCTTATTCCCTCACCACTTTCTTAACAAGAACACAGAGTCCTTATTACAGGCTAAAAGGAAACACTTTTGTGGGTGTCCCGCTGCAGTAATGAGCAGCCAATCTGAAAGATAGCTATAGTTCCAAACCAAGTTAAAGCTGCCGCTATTTAAGGGCTCAGTTGTGGCTTTGTCATAAGCCCTGTTTGTTAATTATTATTATTTGTATTGTGGTAGTGCCTATGTGTGCTAGTAATGAAAAAAGCCCTTATTCAGCTGAGTACTGTACTAGCAGAAAACAACTAGACAGCCCTGTGACCTAAAGAGTTTACAATTTAAGCCTTAGACAAGATAGAAGTGGTGGAGACAGACAGAGAGGGGAGTAAAAGGAAACAAACATATTGTTGCACCGTCCCAGGAGCAGCGCTGGGACCCTATTGTGAGTCAGTCAGCATCTGGTTCCAAGGTCTCTCCTTTGCTCAAGTGGAGAAGTAATCCACATCAGCCTTTGTACCTGGTGCCAGTGACTTCTTCTGGCATGCTGGCTCAGCAGTGCTGACCAGAGAGAATACACTATTTTTCAATCAGCTCTACTCACAGTAGGTAAGTCCTGGCTTCATAGAAGTCAGTGGCAAACTCTCAACTCAGTTGCTTTTGTTATATCAAATTCCTACTTAACTCTCGTAAAAGGCCAACCACCATGGTTTCCTAGTGTTGGTGAAAACCAGTGTCAATGAAGCTTTTCTGTAGTAGGCCTGAAACTTTAATCGACCTAACAGGAACAAGGGACGTACATCTACCTATGTCAGCTAATTGCTTATTAGCTTGTTTGGATAGCTTATCAGCCATTTTGGCTCCTCAAGTGTATGCAGCTGTTTTTCCATGTATGCATCCAAAGTATCTAGTACAAAGGGTCAACGGATGTATCTTGTGTCCCCTTCAGAATGACAAATGTATCCTCAATAGATGTATCTTGTAGCCCCCACAAAATGATATATGTATCCTGCATATCCAATTATCCCCTAACAGATGCATGCACAGGTTCTACAGGTCAACCAAATGACGTAAACGAACGTAGGCTAAGTTGTTTGTTACTGACTATAAAGGTGGGCCGTCTGGCCAGGGAAGGTGTGTCTCTTTCTCTGGCACTAGCCGAGAGGAGCACCCGCTCAGCTGACCGATCAATAAAGGGTGTGGTACTCGTCTTCCTGTCTCCCTGCCTCCTTGGTGTAATTAGGTAAGCTCCGGGGGGGAACGAGCCCTTTTGGCTAACACTAGCTAAGTAGATTTTATCCTATAATGAGAGAGAGGGGGAAATGCATACATGTACCGAGACACGGATATTTCCTGAACAAAACTTTTCATAGACATTTGGCATAATCAGCTTATCTTTTAAAGGATGTATATTGTATACTAGCCAAAACCAATAAGTGATATATCTGTTGGGTAAATCATGTGATCCCAACTGATGAGAACATATTTTGGTGACATCACTGCAGTAAGGATTCATCACAACCCAAAGGCCACACTCAAAGTGCATTTTGAAGAATGACAAAATAAGAAAGTGCAAGCACCTATCATTTCATCTGTTATTTAAATTGTTCCACTATAAATCTCATTCCATTTCACAAAATGATATTCTTTCAACTGTGATAATTGTCTGTTTTTTTTAATATAATAACTTTCAAACCGACTACACTAAAGTCATACTAATTACAACTTTATGCTATGTTTGACAAAAAAGAACATTTACCCAAAAGCTAAAATAGCTGAGAAAAAATGAATTCACAGCTGGAATTCAATAACTACTAGCAATTTAACTTGCTGTCTTGAGCACTTATGAAAAACTGCACTACTTAAATGGACTTAACCTGCTTTGGCCTACAGTCATTGAAGTCAAAAGCATTGACATCACAAATGGTTCCCACATTCAAGTGTCACCTTTTCCTGGCGTTTGTGCTGAATGTTTCAGGAAATCTAAAATGATTATTTGTTTTGAAAACTGTTCTAAAGTTCAGGCCACCAGTCAAATTACAATTGCCTTTCCCCTTCCTCGTGAATGATCATGTTATGAAACGTTCTCCTCATGTCAAAAGCCACATCCCTTTGAAGGACAGCACTATCTTGGGCTTGATGAGCTATGATCTGCCACTAAAATACACAAGGTGACCACTGATCACTTCATTACACTTGTATCTGCTGCTACCAACTGGTCCTGTCTTTTGTCACAGACTCTAAAGTTTATCTAGTTGGTTCTCCAAGCTCTACCAGAGTTAATACTCATCTAGGATCAAACTGCTTACGACATTTGCTGTCTGTAAGAATCATAGAATCATAGAATAACAGGGTTGGAAGGGACCTCAGGAGGTAATCTAGTCCAAACCCCTGCTCAAAGCATGACCAACCCCCAACTAAATCATCCCAATCAGGGCTTTGTCAAGCCTGACCTTAAAAACCTCTATGGAAGGAGATTCCACCACCTCCCTAGGTAACCCATTCCAGTACTTCACCACCCTCCTAGTGAAAAAGCTTTTCCTAATATCCAACCTAAACCTCCCACACTGCAACTTAAGACCATTACTCCTTGTTCTGTCATCTGCTACCATTGAGAATAGTCTAGATCCATCCTCTTTGGAACCCCCTTTCAGGTAATTGAAAGCAGCTATCAAATCCCCCCTCATTCTTCTCTTCTGCAGACTAAACAATCCCAGTTCCCTCAGCCTCTCCTCATAAGTCATGTGCTCCAGCCCCCTAATCAATTTTTGTTGCCCTCCGTTGGACTCTTTCCAATTTTTCCACATCCTTCTTGTAGTGTGGGGCCCAAAACTGGACACAGTACTCCAAATGAGGCCTCACCAATGTCAAATAGAGGGGAATGATCACGTCCCTCGATCTGCTGGCAGTGTCCCTACTTATACAGCCCAAAATGCCGTTAGCCTTCTTGGCAACAAGGGCACACTGTCGACTCATATCCAGCTTCTCGGTCACAGTAACCTGTAGGTCTTTTTCTGCAGAACTGCTGCCCAGCCATTTGGTCCCTAGTCTGTAGCAGTGCATGGGATTCTTCCGTCCTAAGTGCAGGACTCTGCACTTGTCCTTGTTGAACCTCATCAGGTTTCTTTGGCCCAATCCTCTAATTTGTCTAGGTATCTCTGTATCCTATCTCTACCCTCCAGCATATCTACCACTCCTCCCAGTTTAGTGTCATCTGCAAACTTGCTGAGAGTGCAGTCCATACCATCCTCTATATCATTAATGAAGATATTGAACAAAACCGGCCCCAGGACCGACCCTTGGGGCACTCCGCTTGATATCGGCTGCCAACTAGACATGGAGCCATTGATCACTACCCGTTGAGCCTGACGATCTAGCCAGCTTTTTATGCACCTTATCGTCCATTCATCTGGCCCATACTTTAACTTGCTGGCGAGAATACTGTGGAAGACCGTATCAAAAGCTTTGCTAAAGTCAAGGAATAACACATCCACTGCTTTCCCCTCATCCACAGACCCAGTTATCTCCTCATAGAAGGCAATTAGGTTAGTCAGGCATGATTTGCCTTTGGTGAATCCATGCTGACTGTTCCTGATCACTTTCCTCTCCTCTAAGTGCTTCAGAATTGATTCCTTGAGGATCTGCTCCATGAGTTTTCCAGGGATTGAGGTAAGGCTGACTGGCCTGTAGTTCCCTGGATCCTCCTTCTCCCTTTTTTAAAGATGGGCACTACATTAGCCTTTTTCCAGTCATACAGGACCTCCCCCAATTGCCATGAGTTTTCAAAGATAATGGCCAATGGCTCTGCAATCACATCCGCCAACTCCTTTAGCACCCTCGGATGCAGGGCATCTGGCCCCATGGATTTGTGCTCATCCAGCTTTTCTAAATAGTCCCAAACCACTTCTTTCTCCACAGAGGGCTGGTCACCTCCTCCCCATGCTGTGCTGCCCAGTGCAGCAGTCTGGGAGCTGACCCTGTTCGTGAAGACAGAGGCAAAAAAGTCATTGAGTACATTAGCTTTTTCCACATCCTCTTTCACTAGGTTGCCTCCCTCATTCAGTAAGGGACCCGCACTTTCCTTGACTTTCTTCTTGTTGCTAACATACCTGAAGAAACCCTTCTTGTTACTCTTAACATCTCTTGCTAGCTGCAAATCCAAGTGTGATTTGGCCTTCCTGATTTCATTCCTGCATGCCTGAGCAATATTTTTATACTCCTCCCTGGTCATTTGTCCAAGCTTCAACTTCTTGTAAGCTTCTTTTTTATGTTTAAGATCAGCAAGGATTTCACTGTTAAGCCAAGTTGGTCACCTGCCATATTTACTATTCTTTCTACACATGGGGATGGTTTGTTCCTGAAACCTCAATAAGGATTCTTTAAAATATAGCCAGCTCTCCTGGACTCCTTTCCCCCTCATGTTATTCTCCCAGGGGATCCTGCCCATCAGTTCCCTGAGGGAGTCAAAGTCTGCTTTTCTGAAGTCCAAGGTCCGTATAATGCTGCTCTCCTTTCTTCCTTGTGTCAGGATCCTCAATTCGACCAGCTCATGGTCACTGCCTCCCAGGTTCCCATCCACTTTTGCTTCCCCTATTAATACTTCCCGGTTTGTGAGCAGCAGATCAAGAAGAGCTCTACCCCTAGTTGGTTCCTCCAGCACTTGCATCAGGAAATTGACCCCTACACTTTCCAAAAACTTCCTGGATTGTCTGTGCACTGCTGTATTGCTCTCCCAGCAGATATCAGGGTGATTGAAGTCTCTGCTGCCCAGTCAAGGAAGTAAGGGGCTGGACATCAAGTTTCCTGGCCCCGTAGCCCCCATCACAGAACATTATCCCAACTTTCCTGTTTACACTTCATTGGCTCTGCATATTGCACACTGCAGTCCCATTGCCCCTCCATCCACCCCACTGTTTTAAAGGAACCCTTCACACTATTTTCTAAAATTTTTCTTCCACAAACACATGTACCAGTTTGGACATATTAGGGTCAATTCTGTCCACAGTTATAGGGACACAATTCCAACTGAAAGCAATTGGATTTACAAGCTGTAACAGAGGGCAGATTTAGGCTCATTTGCTAATTAATTCCTTCTATCCTTGTTGGGAATGAATCACCTGAGCTGGCACAACCACCATTTGCTGCAGGTATGTAAGAGCAGGTTACATGCTGACCCTTGGGTATGTGTTACAGTTGGGGGAGCGACAGGTGAATATCTTTACATTGGGCCCCAGGACTGCTTAAACCAGTTCCTAGTGATTACTGAATTCATATTAATGAATTCATGTTGGGAGGATACAACCTAGCAAAAGTAATCCAGACCATTCAGTGTTTGTGCTGCATTTCAGAGAAGTACCTGTGCTGAGAATGCAGCACACAGTTCTTAAGGGACCAAATTCTGCTTTAACTGATATCCTGTGCCGCCACAGTGAAGTCAACAGGATTGCATGAGATGACAGAGATGGTGCCAAAAATCTCACTCTAATAGTCCTTAATAAAAGGTGACGGATTGAAAGACAGGCCTGCTTTTAACTCACCAAAATGATGTGGGTTTGTGTGTGTGCTATGATGTCTTTCCACCTCAGGTGAAGCTTATTTTGGAAGCAGTCATAAATGCCAACTATTATGACTGAACTAAGGGATAAGAGGAAGTTGTATCACTTGAAGGGCTGTGATATTTTCAAGATCTGGCATTCTGCATCACCTGAAGGGTGACACAGCTAATAACACAATTCAGCGAAAGCACAGTCTTAGTCTATAATTATTGCACTCTGTTGTTGGAGAGTGGATGAGTTTCCCTACCCCTCAGGCTGCCTTGCTGCATTTTCCTACATACTCTGCCCTATTCTTGACATAACCCATCCCTCTTCTCACTGTCAACTAGCATTACACCCCTATGGCTTTTCTTGGACAGTTCTCAAGATGGCAAATTGTTGTTTGTTAGTTTATGACTTGCTGCCCTAATTTTTCTTCACTCTTACATTTTGTATGTGCTTTGTTATATTTTAAGCAGTCCCAGGGTTTTGGCACTAAAGTAAGATGTTTTTGCCTTTAATATAAGGAAACTTACTTCATTATAGTCTCAGCTCAGATACAAACTGAAACATCCTAATAATGTACAATCTAATTAGGTGGAAGATCTAATTTAAAAAAAAATCAGGATATGTCTGATTCTAAAGAAATCTGCCCTGATCAGGTCTTTCAGGCACCAGTTAGAAGAATCCACATCTGGTACATGAAATAAGTCTCCAGCTCATTAATTCTGAATAGATTAATTTACAAATTAATTGTGATGTTTCCAATATTGTAGATATTACAATAACCAAAAATACATCATTGCATGAGTAAGAGACAGTTTGAGAATGAGACAGGCATTAATCACAGTAAGCTTTATTATTTTTAAATACAGTTAACTATGGACTAACCTGTTTAGAGGTATAAACTACAATATTAAAAATGCAGTTTAACTTTGCATCACTGATTTTTATATCAATTACATGTAATAGGATTTTTCATCAAACACCTTTACAAGAACAGATTAATCATGTATATTTCTGTCTCCTAGATTCATCCCTCAGTGCATTAGACCTTTTAATCTTCTCCCCTCATTCAGTGTCCACACCAGTTAGGTCAGCTGATTCCTTTTCTTCATTCACTCATTATACACCAAGCAGCCATAAAACTATTATCAGTGGAGTGGGTTCTTTTGTAGCTTTCTCTGCTCAGATCTTATTTGGACTCTAAACAGTATCTGAAACTCAAGATATACATGCATATAGATGGACTGATTCCAACCATCTGCAGCTACAACAGTCACCAGTGATTATAAGCGTGCTCACATCTCCAGTCAAAACACACTTGCAACCCTGTAGACTGAAAGGGAGTGAAAAGCCAGGCATATCATTATAAGTTTCTTTTTTCCCTCTGCTTGTTTTTATCTTATAAAGATCAGCTCTATATTTTCCTGGCTTTGTTAGGGGCAGCCATTACATTAATCATGGTCGGGGTGTGTTAAATAGTGTTCAACTATCATACTACCTGGATGTTAACATAGGGAGAAAGCAAGCTATATTGTTCCCTAAACCAAATGCAAACATCTTTAGGAGGGAGTGCCTTAGAACTTTGGTGAAGGGAGAAAACAACCAGTTTCACTGCCATATCGATCTTGTTACACAGTGGGATTGCTCACTGATGAGAACGGTTAAGTGTCTCTTTGGTGGCAGGGTACGAGGACTCCACACATTGCCATGAGCTGCTATGACTGAAATATTATTAATATTTAAGTCAAAATTACAAGGAAACAAAAGAGTTGGTCCTACTCCCACCTTCTTTAGAACTATTGTAATCTGTGAGCACAGACACTCTGAACACATTCAAGTGTTACTGGCCTGGTCTACACTATGGGGTTAGGTCGAACTTAGCCACGTTAGGTAGATTTTAAAATGAATGCGTCCACACAGCCAACCCCGTTCCATCAATTTAAAGGGCTCTGAAAATCGACTTCTGTACTCCTCTCCCGACGAGGGGATTAGCGCTAAAATCGACCTTGCTGGGTCAAATTAGGGGTAGTGTGGACGCAAATTGATGGTACTGGCCTCTGGGAGCTATCTCAGAGTTCTCCAATGTGACCACTCTGGACAGCACTTTGAACTCCAGTGCACTAGCCAGGTACACAGGAAAAGCTCTGGGAACTTTTGAATTTAATTTCCTGTTTGGTCAGCATGGCGAACTCAGCAGCACAGGTGACCATGCGGTCCCCCCAGAATCATAGAGCGTAGAATGTTTCTACTCTCCCCCTATCATCTCTGTCCCTGAGATTATCGCAGATTAGAAGGCGAAAAAAACACACTCGTGATGACATGTTTTCCGAGCTCATGCAGTCCTCCCACACTGATAGGGCACAGCTTAATTCATGGAAGCATTCAGTGCCAGAAGCCAGGAAAGAATTAAGTGAGCGTGAAGAGCGAAGGCAGGACACGATGCTGAGGTAAGCCAGCAAGAGCACAGACCCCTGCCTACCCTCCTTTCCATGTTCCATAGCCTCCTCACCCAGATGCCCAAGAACTCAGGGGAAGGCTCCGGGCATCCAGCCACTCCACTGCAGAGGATGGCCCAAGCAACAGAAGGCTGTTATTCAAACAGTTTGATTTTTAGTGTGGCTACAATAAGCAATGTGGCTGTGTTCTTCCCTCCTCCCCCCACCTCACCCGGGCTACCTTGTCCGTTATCTCATTTTCTTTAATTAATAAAGAAAGAATGCATGGTTTCAAAACAATAGTTACTTTATTTTGAAGGGGGGAGGGTGGTTGGCTTACAGGGAATTAAAATCAACAAAGGGGGCGGGTTTGCATCAAGGAGAAACACACACAGCTGTCACACTGTAGCCTGGCCAGTCATGAAACTGGTTTTCAAAGCCTCTCTGATGCGTAGCGTGCCTTGCTGTGCTCTTCTAATTGCCCTGGTATCTGGCTGCTCAAAATTGGACGCCAGACAATTTGCTTCAACCGCCCACCCCGCCATAAACATCCCCCCCTTACTCTCACACATATTATGGAGCACACAGCAAGCAGCAATAACAATGGGAATGTTGGTTGCACTGAGGTCTGACCTAGTCAGCAAACAGTGCCAGCGAGCTTTTAAAGTGCGTGACAGTGAGCTGAGTGGGCTCCATGCTTGCCGTGGTATGGCGTCTGCATGGGTAACACAGGAAAAAAAGGCGCAAAACGATTGACAGCTGTTGCTTTCACGGAGGGAGGGGCGACTGACTACATGTACCCAAAACCACCTGCGACAATGTTTTTGTCCCATCAGGCATTGGGAGCTTAACCCAGAATTCCAATGGGCGGCGGAGACTGTGGGAACCGTGGGATAGCTGCCCACAGTGCACCGTTCTGTAAGTCAATGCTAGCCAAGGTAGTGAGGACACACTCCGCCAACTTAATGCGCTTAGTAGGGGCATACACAATCGACTGTATAAAATCGATTTCTAAAAATCTACTTCTTTAAAATTGATTTAATTTCATAGTGTAGACATACTCACTGTAGTGTATTGTGAGTTGTAGAAAATGTAGCTGGAATGCAAGGACATCTGACTTATGTCCAGAGCCTAGATCGGTGTCATAACAAATGTCTTGCATTTAGATGATGACACTGAAATGGTTAATAAACCCACAATATAGGACTCAATTCAGACCAAGTGTACGTAGATAAAACTCCCACTGAAGTCTGCGGGGATTAATCTGCTTACACCAGAGGTGACTTGGCAGCTGGTACAAAAGGCCTTGTATAACTTCAGCGATTTATTTTTATCACTGAAAAATAGCTGAGCATCCTCATTGCACAAAATACGGTATCAATTCACACTAGGCTATGCCTGATTTCTTATTATTTTAATTTATGCCAGCGTAATTCACAGATGGTCTCTCTTGGAGTTGATATACAGTAAGAGTATTTTTCACTGCAAATTTATCCTGACAAATGATGACAGACTATTAGTCTCAATGTATTAATGTCACTCACTAGGAACAAGTCTGGCTGCTGGGCTTTCCAGCCGGGAACTCCAGTGTATTGTTATTTGACAAGGTACAGGAGGAGTTAATGATACTACCACTAACTGGACTAAAACTCCACATCTTCTGAGGTGATCTCATCACCCAGCCAATCAATCTGCTTTCAAAGACTGAGTCTAATGAGTGGTGTTCCTAATGCTGCTCCTTTAGAGACACAAATTCCATTATAGGCACTGGAAGCAGGATTAAAGATGCCACTATTTCTGTGGCACTCCCACCGGCCTCACTAGCTCCTGTACAGACCATATCTTGTCTTAAAAACAGATAAAAAGCCAAGGGCTGAATAAACATGGATTTAGAACTTCCCTTTTTTTCTCCCTGATGAGCTCTGGTGGTCCCATGACCCTCCCAGCCCCCTCTATTACTCAGAGAGGGGAATCACAGTTCCCATTTACAAAGTAGAAATGGGTATGGGACTTCTTGCACAGACAGTCCAGTTGTTGGGGCTCTTGGGGAACAAGCTGCTGGGCTCCATTGCTTCAGCAGGAAGAGGAGGGGAACCTCGGTAGCACAGACACTGCTGCCTTTGGTTCTTGTCCTTCAAGAACCACATCTCCTGTGCCATCCAACCTTCCTCTCTTACAAAGCCTTTCTTTAGAAAAAACAACAACCCATTTTTGCTGTGCTGTCTCCATACTTCCTTGCATCTGAAGCGTTGTTCAGTGCATTATGTTTTGAAAAGTTCTTGCACACATAAATAGTCTCACTGCAATCAATTGGACTTCTTGTGTCGCATAGACTATACATTCCTTGGGACTGAGTTTTCTCTACCCTGCTCTGTGTGTAGTCATTCACACCTGCGCAAAGAAGTTGCAAAATACTACCATAAATGGCGAGCAACATGCATTTAGCATCTACTTTGTACAGCTGTAAATGACTAAACAAGATACCTATAAAGTGCCACCTCCTGCATAAATCTTAATGGATACCAGTAACTTACTCTCTGAAACATTTCAGTCTTCCAAGTCATTTCAGAGCATTCTCGGTGGAATAAAAGGGCATGAGCCATGTACACAGGATTGTGCTGGACATGTTTTAAAGCCATAAGCCCAATGAACTTTTACTTTGAATACAGCATTGACTTTGAGGTTTTGAACTGGATTGAACATGGTGTTGAGTTCTTGGTATACTCCATAAATGAATTCAGATGCTGCTGTATTGAAATCAATGGGATTTATGTCATTCATTTTGATAGGAGCAGGTTTGGGTCCTAGTTGTTAAGACCTCTCTATGGTGCTTAGAAAAACAGGGAGGAGACAATATGATAAACCTGTTCTGACACCCAGAGAAAGGATTCAGTGAACATTCAAGAAAATGGAACAGGAACGATCTGAAATATTCATTGGGCCAGAGAGGGACAGTGAGAGACTGACTTTATAGCCCAGGGATTAGGCCACTCACGGGATGTGGGAGAGTCAGGTGCAAGGCCCTGCTCCAATAAATATTTAATTAGTCATATAAAGTGGAGCAGATTCAAGAGGAGACACTTAGCCCAGAATACTTACTAGTCTGCTGGGCAGGGCACTCACCAGGGGTTTTAGTCCCTGCTCCACCGCAGGCAGAGTGGAGAGCTCTAGTCACTAGGCTACTGCACATAGTGGTACCCACACCTGCCCTGGGCTGTCGCTTGTGCAGAGAGGTTCGCTCAGAGTACAGCTGCTGAGATAGGCAGGGTAATACCTAGCTTGAGAATCCTGCCGGGTTTAGGCATGAGCCAGGGCACCAAGCTGCTTGGTGATGTCCGGACTTAGCTAGTTTTGTGCATACCCACCAGTGGCAACTGAGGTGCCTAGGGAACTTCACTGGCAGAAATTTAGTCCTCTGGGGTTACTAGGTGTCAGCTGAGCGGTGGTTTTTTGAATGTTACTAGTGCCTAAATGCTGGACTCATAAAGAGGCAGTTAGGCACCCAGGTCCCTTTATTGACTCTAGCCCTCACTTCTCTCATAACAGAAGGAAATGTTAAAGTCCTGGAGTGTAGGAATGTGCTGCTACCTTATCCTGAAAAGACACATGAGGATAGCAAGAATAGCCTATAGCCAGCATCAATTTTGAGGCCCTGGAATTTGTTCATATGCAAAATAATCTAAAGATCCTTCAGAATGTGCACACAACCTTCTAGAAGCTGTGGGCTGTTATTGCTAGGTGGAAATGTGATTTTAAAGCTTAAAACGTTGGTAACCACGCTCTTGGGGATCACATCGTATCACACAGGGCAGTGAGCTGTGTCTTGTCCAACAGCTAGACAGGATTATAACTTTCCAAGTCAGAGCCAGTGTGTGGCTGAACTGGCCCAGGAGCAGCTCAGGACCCTGACTCTGAGAGTCACAATCTGATGCTTCCCCTTGCTCTGGGTGTGGAATGGAGGGAGTGATTTGTAGCAGGCTTTTTGCCAGCAAAGATTATTTCACTCCTGCACCAGCCCTGGGGAGCATAGGCTGGTGCATTGGGCAGGAGGGTTGAAACCAAAGCTCTGTCCACCCAACCCTTGCCCACTCATTCTCCTCCCACCTACACAAGCAGAAGAAATAGTCACTTAGTAATGGCCTGTCTCCTCCCCATCTAGGCTTCAATGATATGGGTAGCCTGTGCAGTAGAGTAAGGGCTTTCAGTGTGCACTGAGTTGGCGTGCACTAGCTGGTGTGCAGTATGTAAGCCACAGTAAGAGTGTGCACACAGGACAGCTATGCCCTGTTTCAATTCGCATTGTGATGGGAGCTTGGTGAGCAATAAGCATGTGGCAGTTTGAGTGGGTATCCCATGGTCCTTTGCTTTGCTGCTGAGCTGTGTGCATTCTGGCATTTCTCTTGCTGTGCATTGTGGGATATGTGACAGAAGCCAGACAGAAGCTAGGGGAGCTGGGTCTGAGCAGCTGGTGTGGCTATGACAGCAGCTCCTCCAGCAGCGGCAGGAGGAGGGGAAGGATGATACTGAAAAGCTACTACTACGCTGTTCCTGGAGCAGCTTAACATAATGATGTGTTGTGTCTGGGGCCAGGAGTTGGCTCCTTGTGCCTTCTTACTCCTTGAATGGGCTTGCAAGAGGGCTCGCATGTGAGCCAACGGTGAAGAGTAAGGGAACGAGGTGAGAATGGAAGTTGAGTCAAGTGTTCAAAATACTCTCAAACAAAAAGAAGCTCCAAAAACCAGGCCTCCCAGAAGCTTCTTGTCTGGGGATGGTATAAACACATTGGTGCTGCAAGCCTTTCAGAGAGCTTGTGAGCTGGTAGGTCAGATGAAAGCTACCCCAGGCACCTGCAGTTGTTGCATATCTCCACAAGGCAACATCTCTACAGGTGTTGTACCTGGTGTAGTCTGTTAGGCTTATTCAATATTAACACAACACTTCTCTCTAAATTAAATAGAAACTGGCACCAGTCCCACAGCGTATCAACAAAACCAACATGTTAGCACTTATATTTGTGACCCAAGAATCTTAGTGCCAATCGGCAAAGGGGATGGGAGGAGGCAGGAGGAGAGTGCATAGGGGATATAGGAATCTCCGGACTCTAGTATGTACATTCTAGCTCTCCCACAGAGTGTCATGTGAGATCTCTTACAAAAGCCTGTGTCACTTTAGCCATCAATACTCTTGCGAAATGTCTGTACAGATACTGTGTAAAGAGTGATGTGTATATATTGAAAATATGTTCGTAAAGTCTGTGTCTAGGTCACCAGCAAAGGTTCCCTTGCCACACATGAGAAGTAAGATTTCCCCAGTATATGGACAAACCAGAAGATGGCACTCTTCCTCAGAGCTTATCAGAGAGACATGTTCCCTGCTGCTGCTAATACGATGGTAAAAGTAAATGACTTCTCTTCAGAAGTGATAACGTTAGCTTTTCTGGTAAAATGATCAGTGAATGACTTCTCAGAGTTCCAGAAGACTTAGTGGAAAAATACCAGAGGAGTCGGAGGCCGTACC
The DNA here is from genome assembly GCF_020497125.1 of Mauremys mutica. Lineage (NCBI taxonomy): Eukaryota > Metazoa > Chordata > Testudines > Geoemydidae > Mauremys > Mauremys mutica. The sequence continues at coordinate 228,341,425 of NC_059072.1, forward strand.
TTCCAATGCCAATATAGGAAAAACTCTTCCGAGAGCAACAGACTCTTTTCCTGGGTGAACTAGTGGAGCAGAAATAGCATTTTTCTTTATTGGCAAAGAATCTCCTCAGTTGCTAGCTTCACTCAGGTGTTTAAGATGCGGTGTTATAGTAATATCCTTGCAAGTATAAGCATAATATAATACTTGGAGTGCCATGTAAAACACGTTGCAAGTATTAAACTCAAATAAAACTATGTTTAATTCACAGATGCACTGTCAAACCATGTACAAAGACACTTAACCAGCCAACACAAGCATTTGTTTTCTTACAGTGACATCAGCTGAAGTGTAACCGGAGTGATAAGGGAACACCATTATAAGAGAATACCAGCTGCTCCCGGAGGTGAAGATCAGCAGCTTCCATTAGAGCAGATGGCTATAGCACCTCCAAACGTAAATTGTAGATCTTTAACCAGTGATGGGAGAATCTCTAGCAACAAAGAGGAGTGAAAGGAGATAGTAGCAACATGAAGAGAAGATGAATGGAACGTCAAGAGGGTGCTGAGCACAACAGAAGATAAAATGGGGAGTATTGAATCTGAATGATACGGGAAGACCGGGGGACCCTAGTGTGTGTGTCACTAAAACCCTCTCATAGAATTAAACCCACATAATGTATAGGTGTAGTACTTTAGATCCTGGGGAATTAAGCATTTTGAGTCCTCTAAAGGTGGCTCAGGATATACATCAATCCATACTGACGTTGCAAACCAAGACAACACTTTATTATCATTCATTAGTACCTAGGGGCCCCAATCAGCCATTGGAGCCCCACTGCACTATGCACTGTACACTCATGCAATGAAAGTACAGTCTATGACACAAGGAGTTTTCCAGGCTTACGTACATGCCCACAAACCAAGCATCCTTCTTCTTGCCTAATATACCTATGTGACACTGGCAAACCAATTGCCAGCTCTGGCCCAGGCCATAGGTATTAGCTAAGAACTGAGAGACTCATAGCTGGAAACCAAACCAGCTCACTGGTATGTTAGTTTTGTTCAAAATAGGTATTAGTCTTATAAGAATACATTTAGTGTTTAGGCTCTGCGAAATGCTTGTAAGTTGCTGCATGCATTAATCTCACTTAGAATGTCGATAGTCCAGGCTATAAAGAAATACGTCCGTTTTGCTTTATAACTTTAAAAAGATTTGCTCTGCACTTGTGAACTCAGGCATGGGAATAGTTCCCTCCCCTATGTCCCACATTAAGGAGGCCTATCAAGATTAAATGGACCATTAAGAAACATCACAATACAAAGGATTGGTGAATGGCCCTATTCCCACCTTGAAAGTGCTACGTGCAAAGGTGCTCATCTCATGGACTGGAAAGCCAGTGTAAAAGATAAAAGCGGGTACAAGAACATTTGTCAACTCTTTGCTGTTTGAACTCTCAGAGGGCCAGAGACTTTAAAGGGAAGCAAGAGATCCCCCATGGTTTGCCCTGAAAGACATCTTGATTGGACGGATCACTACAACTCTGTCACTCTTAGGATTTAGATTGCAACTCATTTGTGTTATATGCTTGCTTGCTTTAACCTGCAAATAGCTCTCTGATTTCTTTTTCCTAGTTACTCAACCTTTAGATAGTTGATTACAGGATTGGCTACAGGCGTTGTCTTTGGTGTAAGATCTAGGGTACCAATTGATCTGGGGTAAGTGACTGGTCTCTTGGGACTGAGAGCAATCTGAATATTTTGTAATTTTTGGTGTAAGTGACCATTTATCGCTAAATCCAGCTTGCCTGGGTGGCAAGATAGACTGGAGAGTCTAAGGGGACTGTCTGTGACTCCATGGTAAGACTTATAGTGATCCAGGAGTTCACATTTGTTACTGAGTTGGTGAAATCTAATTATAGACCATCCTGCCAGCTGGGGATGTCTGCCCGGTTTTTGACAGCCTGCCCTGGTATAGGCACTCATGGCCGTGAGCCTCTCCAGACACTCAGCATGACAAGCTAAAAGATACGTACTTGTAAGCTATACATCATAATAGACTGTAGTATAGCTGACATTCAGAACTACCAAAAAGAGATCTAATTATAGTTTAACTCCCCAAATCCACCAGCTACTCCTGCCCCATCCATTTGCACAGCAGACCCTTCAGCATATTTAAAAAACCCTTTACATCAAATAATCAAGAGTTACACTCCAAAAAATGAACCGCATTGCAGAGAAAACATTTGTACCAAATTAGAAACAAACATAATTTCTCATTTAATTGTAAATACACAGCATTTTCCAAATGAAACCATCTGCATCGTTGGGCATAATTAGAGTACAATTTGTCAAAGAAGAGGAAAATATCCACCAAGATTTATGGTTCTTTCATGTAGGGCAGCTTTCTATATTCTACAGTGAATCCCATCAAAAATAAGTGTCTCAGTACTTTAGTCTGTGGCCTTTCCACCTTTCCCCACAGCCTATAAATGGGTACTCATTCCTCAGCGATATGCAGTGCCTCCTGTCCCCCTCCTCCCCGCTGTGACAGATGATCTGGGAAACCTGCTCGCGACAGTAAAGGGGTGTATCATATCCCTAATTCCTGCACAAGCACCATGAACAAATATCAGTCTGGCCCTCAGGGATCAGTTCTTTCATCTCTATTGCAATAAATATTTCAGAAGAGGGCTGAAAAGCATATGGGATTCCTGTGGATGGGTGAACAGTTCTGAGGTGAATTAAAGAAGCCTTCAAATTGCTCTACCTTGTATTAGACTCAGGGCTGGGGCAGAGAATCAGGAAGTCAAAAAGCAGCTCCCTGCTCTCTTCCCTACGACCGGCACAAGTGAGTGTAGTAGACAATGTAACCCATAATGTTCAAGCTCTTGAATATTTAATAGAGCCTACTGTAAATTTCTGTAGCATGCCTGTTAATAGTAGTATCTAATTAAAAACGTATTAAAAGCGTGTAAATTAATGGAATAAATCCATTAGATCCCTTCTGCTAAAATTAACATTTCAAATTTGTGTAAAGGATGCTTTAATGAAACACCACTAACAAGAATATTGCTCAAATTAGTAAGCAAGATGCCTTTAATACAGTGAGGTAATTTTTGGATTAGCGTGCTTTGTTCCCATGTCAATTATGCTCAAAACTGACAACCGTCATAGGGTGGTCATGCCTGAAAATTATATTTCATGGCTTGTCACAGATTAATAGAAAAATCATATTAAAGCCGTGCACGTTGAACTATTGATTCTCAAAGATAATGCATGCTTTATGAGGAAGGCAAGCTGGAAACAAAAATGGAAGTGTTTTAAAACTGAATTTTTAATCTGTACTTCAATTACATACTTCAGTGCATTCAGGCAATCGCAAAGGTGGGAGAGGTTTCTGAGTGCTCAGAGAAGCTAAATCAGTGTAAAGCTGGTGTCAGTGGAATCAGAATTTATCCCAGGGATACGGGAGATTTGCTTGCACAACCCTTCTGCCAAGAGCCAGGTTCACTATCTAGGTCCCTCTTAACACTGCAAAACAGAATTGGCTCCAGATCCCACACAGTAATCTGAGAAAATTTAGCACAATCCCTGGGTGCCACTAAGAGGCAATACTTTCCCTCTTGCAAGCACTGAGTCTGTGTATAACAAATAAGAACTTTTATTGAAAGGCAACCAAGCATTAGTTTGGGAAAACACCACAACCATATTCCAAAAAGCATGCGAATGTAAACAAAACACCCACCCCAGAGTCTGTTGGGTAGTGTCCTTTGCCTCAGTTTCTCACCTTGCTGTGTGAAAGTCCAACAAGCAAATGTACCTTTTATACGCCACTCCCTCTATTACACCACACTCACAGATGCTGTCCTCGATCAGTGAAGACCTAGAGGTCAGAGAGGCGTTCACGCGAGTTTACCTCCCACTTCAACTGCTGCCCCACCTCATCACTAGATGTCAGGGAAGAGCTCATTCAGGCCCTGCTTACACTGGCAAATTAAGAGCCCAATTCAGAAAATACACAAGCACATACCTAAATCCAATTGAAATCAATGGGACTTAAGCTCATTCTCTAATACCCTTCCTGAACAGGGATGGATGTAACCATGTGATTATTTGCTCTTCTAAATCAGAGCCAAAGCATAGACTATAACTGCATAAGGGTTGGACGCTCACCCAATATTTGAAGACGTGTGCATTGCTATGAGAAAACAAACTGGCATAAAGACTAGATTTCCCTCTGCTAATTCATTTGCATGGTCAGAGCTTGATATGCATGAGTCTACAAGGCCTTAATACTCTCTACAGTTGCCTGGAAGGACATTACCAATGTCAATTTGGCACTTTAGCTCTTAGTCTAATCTAATAGTTGCCTGTAACGACAGGTAATTCCTATATCAGAATTTTCACAGAGAATATTTATCTAATAATTTACAATCATGGATCAGGTTATTACAAATGTTGGAAAGACAGGCATACCCTACCTCCACTAGCATTCAGAGTAGAGCAGCTAGTAATCTTGATAGCAAAGAGCCTCAAGAACGTAAGATAAAATCTAATCAAAATTCATATCTGCGCCTCTTGAATATTGCATACATTTTAATAAGATGAAGCATATTTTCATGCAATCAGCTAGTCTTTTTCAAGCTCCTTTTTAAAAATTACTATAACAAGTTATTTCGTAATTCAAAAAGAACTTCATAAAACTGTCCATCCACTATATAAATGCGTTTGAAGGCCACATTTGAAAAGAACTCCCTGCTTCTGCTATTTCAACTTTCTTGACACCTCTTGGAATTTTGCCTGAGTAAAGTTTGTAGGATTGAGTCCTTTACTTGAAAGTCCCTTTAAGACACATGTAAAGATTTCAAGGGAACTTTGATTCATATATGAGTTGTTTGATACATAACAGTATGGATAGGCATATTCAGGACCAGTTGATTCACATCCCAGGGGGAAAACAACAACCACAGAAAAACACCCTAAACAGGGCACCTAAGCAAGGTAATTATTGTTACCAACAGCACACATTACTCCAAAGAAGAAAGACCTGAACTTATTTCTTCCCAGCCTAAATGCTCTGAACTCCAACCTCCCTACACCCATTCCATCTGTCCCAGCCACTCTCTCCGTCCTACAATAATTGCCCTCCCTCCAGAAAAAAGTATGAGAACTCAAGCAAGCCTTGCAGGATGTCCCGAAGCTCAACAAACTCTGGCTTTGATAAAGCTCTACCCATTTCTACCAGTTTGTCAGTGTGAACATCTCAGACAATCTGTCTGCTGCTGCAGTACTACACCAGAGAGGATCTCTCAGACAGCTAGAACCCAACCATTTAAGGCTTTAAAGGTCCAACACCTTAAACATCACTCAGAAATCAGTTGGAAGCCAGTGTTGCTCATGTTATATTCTCTCTCTAAAGCCCCATTTAATAAGCAGGCCAGGCCAGTCTGCTGGAAATATTCCAATGGTTTAGATTTTTGCAAAAAGCACTGCAAAAATGTAATTGTGGTGGCAAAAGTATGGACAACCAAAATGAGCCCAAGATTCACAAGAAAAGGAACATAGCCTTCATGCCAAATGAAGATGATTAAGAAACACATTTCACTACTGTGGCTACTTACGAATCCAGATTTTGCTGGAGCAAAATTCAGAGCTGCAGAGCAGGTTGGTCTGTTGATGAAACTGAATCTTAACTCAGAACAGATGAAATTGATCACTTTGGCAGACCACGCTGGACAGCTGATCACACGGCAAAGTAGGTGTGTCTGTGCGAATACAGTCTACTCCAGAAGAAGTATTTTCCCCCAGTTCATCAATAGATGGCAGGGGAGAACTCATTCAGACCACTGCTTACACTTGGAACAACAAAATATTTCTGTTTACACGAGCTATTTGTGCAGCTTTTGATACTGTGAAATTAAATCCATGCCAAACATTTAAAAAACAAACCCACTCTGCAGATGACTTTCCACTGTTATTGGTGAGAGCTTTAAAATAAAAAAAGGGGAGGGGAGAATCTACTGCAGGTTGCCAATGGTTTGCATAGTGAAAAATCTCTGAACACTTGGTGTACAGAGGGAATAGAGGCAGTCATGGGCTGACCCTGCTTTGTTTTACATACACAAACAGGCGCCACTAGATTTAAAAAAAGTCACTCAGCAGGCTCAAGACAAAGAATATTCACATTTGTTTTTATTTTGTTCACTTGTCAGGTAGTTTGTTCTTTAGCAGGAAACCAGTTGGAATTTTACAGAGTTTTAGAGCTGGAAAGAGTCCAACGCTGGCCTCAGGTTGTGATGAAGTTTTTACAAGTTTTTTCCATTGGAGTGAGACTTTTTTGCACAGCAGGCTCCTTGAAGCTCCATGGAGGTATTAGAAATGCTGTCACTTCCTTCTCTCCTATTTGTGGTAAACCCGACTTTACCCCACCTGACGTGTTTGAAAGTTGCCGCATCAATTATGTTCAGTGCTATGCTATCTATGAGCTGTACGTCTAATGTTTGTGAATAAACAATGAACTTTATCCTGAGCTGAGAGACAAGAAGGTTGAGGAAACTTTACGTAACCAGTAACGAAAGAGTCAGTCAAGGCATCATATCACAAATGGCAAGAAAACAGCGTCCAGTGGTTAGAACAAGAGTTTGCTTCAGAGCAAACACTGAACTTTGAGGAAATGCACTTTGCCTCTTTAGGCCTTTTTTCAGTCATGCCATACTGCCAGCCCCAAACATTCAAAAATCATGAATCCGGTCCCCAAAATAATGAGATTGGCTTTAAAACGATAAGATTTTTTAAAAATAATAACTGTTGGTCCAATTTCTTCCCTGTGCACATGCAGTCTCAATGCATGAACAGTACTAATCTAGGCCCAAATGTCTTCTTGATACATGTGTGAGATACTGGATTCACCTCCTCTGAGCTATGGAGCTCCAGCTCTGTGGAACCTCCTAGTGTAGTCATGCACAGCAGCTCTTTTGGGTGGAGTATGCAGGTGCTTTGGGCTGGAGTTGAGGCTATAGGATCCACTGCTACATGGATCTGCCACTGAGGGAAGAGGGAGGGGTGCAAGGGCCATGGAGATTACTTCAGTCTTAGGAGGACTTTCCATAGGAGTATGTTGCATGCAATGAATTCAGAATAGAACAGACAATTACACCAATGTAGTTTGCTGTTTACAGATGTGAATGACTACCATACTATAGGTGTGTCTAAGGCCTGGTCTACACTAAAAAGGGGGTTCAAATTAGGGTACGCAAATTCAGCTATGTGAATAGCGTAGCTGAATTCGAAGTACCCTAATTCGAACTACTCACCCGTCCAGACGCGGCGGGGTCGAACTCCGCGGCTCCAAGGTCGACTCCGCCACCGCCGTTTGCAGTGGTGGAGTACCGGAGTCGACCGCGGCGCTTCCGGAGTTCGAACTATCGCGTCTAGATCAGACGCAATAGTTCGAACTCCGAGAAGTCGAACTCACCGCGTCGACCCGGACGGTAAGTGTAGACTAGCCCTAAGGAACACACAATTGTATCAATAGTTGCATGATTCATTTCATAATTGTTTCAAGGTAATTTCCAGCTTTCAGAGAACTTGGGAACTACATTTGAAGTTGTTGGGAAAAAACAGCAACTCTTTAGTTGTAATCAACAAGTAATTACTGCTTGTACATTTGTTTCTGCAATTGCTGAAGGTTCAGCAAAAACTCACAATGACCTTGCTTTAGCTGTGAGGGAGAAGTGCAGCTGCTTTCACGTTCTAATCCAGTGATGCTCTTTTCTCCTGTGGGATGACCAAAGACTGGGATGACCAAATCCCTTCAATCCAAATGAACCCCACAGGGCACTTTTAAAGCTGGCAAACATAAAGTGCAAATGGCATAACTTATCCTATGTCTCAATAACAAACCTGGTAAACTCAGAGTAATAATAATAATTTTTGGAGGGAGGGATTTGCTGGCAAGTCTAAAGATGCAATGAGACACATTTTTTCATTCTATCCTTAATAAAAAGGATTTTCTCATTGCAACATGTATAACATGTATTTTTAATACATCGATTACTTTCAATTATCTTACTGAAATGACTGGCCATCCAGAATGGAAATGTGATACTAAGGCCTACGTGTCAGGTTGAATTTCCCCTGCAGACTAATGGAGCTCAGTTGGGTCTGTAAGGCAGATCCCTATGTATGTGGGCGGATCCCACCAAAGTTCAGGACAAGTGGGCCAGCTGCACCTTCCTTCTATGCGCAGTAAGCGCCACTCACCCTGGCACGGGGAAGCATTGGTATGGCCCTTCCTCCTGCTTGGCCCTGTGGGTTAGCTGGCACCCTGGAGGGGACTAGGGGGAAGTAAACTTGCACTCAGGGATTCCAATTATGCACATGGCCTGTGGCCTCTTTGAGGCCAGAGTAGTGGGTATGCTGGTGTATACTGCTCAAGAGCCAACAGGAGGAAACTCTGGACTAGTCATCCAAAATTCCCTGTCGGGATGCTTGCTGATGTGCATCTCTCTGCACCCCTGTGATGTGCCTGTCAGCACATAGGACAGCATTGAGCCCTCAGTAACATATCCATGATCACTTCAGTAAATGGCAGAACTCATGTCAGAACAACAGAACCTAAGAGCCCTGATTCCTGCTCAATGTTTTAACTACTAGACAGAGAGACTCCCTTCTTTCATACAATAGAACAGTTAATTCTAATGATATGAAAGATCAGGAGAGATCTCATTTAGAATCAGGCATTTTCTACCTTGCATTCTCATTGGTGGAACTTTTCCTGTAAATCCCCCTAAAAATGTAGCAAGAAACCCCTGTTTGGGAAACCCTGGTCTACATTGACTCCTAGATATGTTTGCTCAGAGTTTACAAGTAATTCAGAGCCCATCAGTGGGACAGATGCTAGCCTGTGAAACAACCCCTTAGTGCCACTCTGTAGCGACTTGTCACCATCTCTTAGTGTGAGCTTCTCCTGACTGACTCTCCTTAGTTTGCCCTCAGTCAAGTCAGTTCCTGGACCCTCACCTCCAATTAGATCTGTCAGCCCTTCATATTTTGGGCTTGCAGTCTCCTTGCTGTTTTCCTGGATGCAGCTTGGTGCAGGGCTGTCATCCGCTTGCTATCCCAGGCCTGCCTGCTCCCTTTCCTTCTATGTACTCTCTCCTTCAGAGAAGCCTTGTTTTCCTCTATTGGTTGCAGCTTTGGGTGCCTCCCTCCATGATTGGCAGCTCTGGCAGCTGTGTGCAGTTGTGATCAAGCTGCTTGCTTGTAAACAGGAGAGACTTTCCTCCTGCCTCTGTCTATGCTCAGTATGGGGTTTGTAACCCTAGTACAGGACCATAAAACTACCTAAACAGGTGCCTAGGAATTTGCCCTGTATAACAGGAATCAGTGTATAAAAAATAAATAGTTCTCCTGGCACCTTCCAGGGGTTAAATCTTACAATGGTTTGGGCTGGGCAGCAATTCTGTTCTGCCACATCTGCAAAAGAATATGCATGTGATGGCCTTGCTTAGCTTACAGTGGGGGGAAAAAATCTCTTGGATTTTACAATGTTAAGTGAAAATGTCAATTTGATTGACTTATGTCTCTGAAAGGGAGACTCCATTTCTAGCAGAGCTACTGAAACTGACTCTTATGCTACATTTGTTCCCATCCTCAGTAGGACAGCATATCTCTGGGATCAAAGAATTTTCCCTCTTCTTCAGTGCAACTGTGGCCAGTGTCGCTGAAAAGACTATCTCTTTGCTGTTATTACAGGAACAAATTAATCTCTTGTGTTAACTCAACTGGATTCATGGAATTGCAACAAGGGTGGTTTGGCTAATAGTTTGGCTAATAAAGGATGATTGGAAGGCTTGTTGGCCCTCTGGGTTTTATTGACAAACATCTTATGAAGCCAATGACTTGTGCTTGAAACCCGTGATCAAAGTGACTAATAAATTGTGCTATTTAGATGGCTTTAAAGGGTTCTCTCTGTCAAATGCTCTCAGCTTCTATCCTTGACATCTGGTGCTGGTGATCAGATAACAGAAATTAACCTGAGCAATTGCTGATTTACTTTTTGATTTGTCATCTTTCAGTAGAATTTCCACTATTCTGGAACCATTGAATAGTATATTACAAAGCAGAGTTTTTTATTCTTCTGTACTGATAGTGGATAATGGCTTGTCCATTACCAAATGAAAATGGTGTAACCAGGTCTAATTCATGTGTTGCCCAACTTCTCACTTCCCATTTTCAAAAGTTCTATTGACTTTTTCCCCTCCATGTCCTTTAGACAATTCTCAACCCACTATGACAAGTTTCTCCTTGCATGACCGTGATACATGTCCTAAGTAGCAATCTTCAGTGTGAAAAGCTTATCCTGGTATTGTCTGAACATTTCCCAGATGATAATTAGAGCTGGTTGGAAAATGCGGGGGAGTCTGTTTTTCTGATTTTAAGCAATTTCATTTAGATGAATTTCCAGCTAGTTCTAATGATTTTTTCTTGAACCATAGCTGTCTTTCAGCTGAATTAAGACTCGTTCTCCACCCCTCCCCCCTAGCTCTAGTTTCTGCCTCTTAACCTGTTCTTTCCCATCTCATCTCCTGTGCAACAGAAGAACTGACATTGGTAAGTAACTTTCTGCACCTGTGTTGTTCATGCTTTGGGGACTGAGGGCAGGTCTACACTTAAGACATTGCCTTTGGGCAGCTGCATTGATGCAGCGGTGTCGCTGTAGCACTTAAGTCAAGATGCTCCTACACTGATGGGAGAGCTTCTCCCATTGGTGTAGTTAATCCACCTCCCGGAAAGGCGATAGCTATGTCGAAGGAAGGTGGATTAACTACGCCCTAACTATGGGAGGTGGATTATAGCGTCCTAACTACATTAGGCTGGTATAACTACTTCGCTCGGGGGTGTGGATTTTTCCACATCCCTGAGCAACCTAGTTATGCCAATATAGGTCTGTAGTGTAGACCTGGCCTGAGACTTATTCTTCTCCAATTGGCCATGGAGATCCCAAGTGGGACCCACTACATCACCTGTGTTCTGTTAACTAAAAGGAACTACCGGAGCATCAAAGCAATTGTCTCAGCCAAATTGTCCCTGGTTACTACATGCCAACAGTGGGTAATTTCTAGGGCCAATTTAAGGCCATGTTTGAACTTAATAACATCTTATAATATTTAAAAACCATATTCAGGTCTGTATGTGCATGTCTGTATGTGTGTGCTACTCAGACTGCACCAAATTCTAAGGTGCTGCATTAGGGAGATTTCCTGTGCCTGACTCAGGCCTGGTCTACACTACGCGTTTAAACTGATTTTAGCAGCGTTAAACCGATTTAACGCTGCACCCGTCCACACAACGAGGCCCTTTATATCGATATAAAGGGCTCTTTAAACCAGTTTCTGTACTCCTCCCCGATGAGAGGAGTAGTGCTGAAATCAGTATTACCATATCGGATTAGGGTTAGTGTGGCCACAAATCGACGGTATTGGCCTCCAGGCGGTATCCCACAGTGCACCATTGTGACTGCTCTGGACAGCAATCTGAACTCGGATGCACTGGCCAGGTAGACAGGAAAAGCCCCGCGAACTTTTGAATTTAATTTCCTGTTTGCCCAGCGTGGAGCGCTGATCAGCACAGGTGGCGATGCAGTCCCAAATCCAAAAAGAGCTCCAGCATGGACCGTACGGGAGATACTGGATCTGATCGCTGTATGGGGAGGCAAATCTGTTCTATCACAGCTCCATTACAGAAGATGAAATGCCAAAGCATTTTAAAAAATCTCCAGAGGCTTCAGCAGGGACTCAGCACAGTGCTGTGTGACAAGCGTAACGGAAAGCCAAAGAATCAAACGGCGCTCATGGAGGGAGAGAGGGGGTACTGAGGACTCCAGCTATCCCACAGTCCCCGCAGTCTCCGAAAAGCATTTGCATTCCTGTCTGGGCTCCAATGCCTGAAGGGTCAAAAACATTTTCCCGGGTGTTTCAGGGTGTATGTCATCAATTTACACCCTTCACCCCCCCCGAAAGAAAAGGGAAAAAAATTGTTTCTCGCCTTTTTTCAATGTCACCCTATGTCTACTGCATGCTGCTGGTAGACGGGGTGCTGGAGAGCTAAACAGCAGCATCCTCTCCCCTCTCCTTTCCGGTGGCAGACAGTACAGTACAGAAGGACTGGTATCCATTCTCGTCATCAGCCCGTGAGTGCTCCTGGCTGGCCTCAGTGAGGTTGGCTGGGGGCGCCTGGGTAAAAATAGGAATGACTCCTTGTCATTCCCAGCAGATGGTACAGAACGGCTGGTAACCATCCTCATCATAGCAACTGGGGGCTGAGCTCCATCAGCCTCCCCCACCCCCATCATGTATAAAGAAAAGATTCTGTACTGCCTGGACTATCATAGCAGCGGGGGCTGGGCTCCTCTCCCCCACTACCCTTTAATGTCCTGCCTGGACTATCATAGCAGCTGAAGGCTTCTTCCCCCTCATTTTATCTCACTAAAAAGTCAGTGTTTCTTATTCCTGCATTCTTTATTACTTCATCACACAAATGGGGGGACACTGCCATGGTAGCCCAGGAGGGTTGGGGGAGGAGGGAAGCAACGGGTGGGGTTGTTGCAGGTGCACCCCCTAGAATGGCATGCAGCTCATCATTTCTGCGGGATCTCTGGATCTCTGACAAGGAGCAGCTGTGCTCTCTGGTTCTCTAGTACACTTGCCCCATATCCTAGGCAGGACTGACTCTATTTTTAGACAAAACGTAGGAAGGGAATGACCCGGGGAGTCATTCCCATTTTTGCCTATGCGCCCCTGGCCGACCTCAGCGAGGCCAGCCAGGACCACCTATGATAGCAGCAGACGGTACAGAATGACTGATAACTGTCATCTCATCGCCAATTTACAATGGCATGGTAGACGGTACAATATGACTGGTAACCATCTCTGCTATCTTGCAAAGGCAAATGAATGCTGCTGTGTAGCAGTGCAGTACCGCGTCTGTCAGCAGCATCCAGTACACGTACGGTGACAGTGACAAAAGGCAAAACGGGCTCCATGGTTCCGATGCTATGGCGTCTGCCAGGGCAATCCAGGGAAAAAGGGCGCGAAATGATTGTCTGCCATTGCTTTCCCGGAGGAAGGATTGAGTGACGACATTTACCCAGAATCACCCGCGACACTGTTTTTGCATTGGGATCTCAACCCAGAATTCCAATGGGCAGGGGAGACTGCGGGAACTATGGGATAGCTACGGGACAGCTACCCACAGTGCAACGCTCTGGAAATTGACACTAGCCTCGGTACATGGACGCACACCGCCGAATTAATGTGCTTAGTGTGGCCGCGTGCACTCGACTTTATACAATCTGTTTTACAAAACCGGTTTATGTAAAATCAGAATAATCCCGTAGTGTAGACGTACCCTCATTGGTGGCAGCTGGCCATTTTATGTTGGCTTTACCAATGTAAAGTGGATGCAGATCAGCACTATGCCCCCCCCGGGGAATATTCCCAACATAGAAGGGCCTCCCCAGCAGGCACAGAGCCAATTACTCTTGCTTTATTTTCCTCCTGGCCTCCTGCAAAAGCCTCCTATGCAAATATATGTACAAACAAAAAACAAAAGCCGTTAAATTATCAAAGAAAGTGGTGTCCTCTGAAATGACTCAAATTGTCGTAGCCTATACCATATATTAGTGCACATCTCCCTATTTTGTACATAATAAAGTGAGTCTGCAACTCGAAGTCCTGCAGTCCCACTTGATTCTAGTGCACCCCCAGACATATAAATGAAAGTAACCACAACAATAGAGACAGGGTGCTTCACCTTCCACAACTGAGAGGACAGCCATGGGTCCCTCAGAAATGAGATTTCTTGTTAGGAAACATACCTCATTCCCAAGGATTTAAACTTACATTTTTCAACCTCATTTTTTCCCCTTTAAGATCAGGATTGAAGATTTCTCAGTGTTTTGAAGTCGAGAAATATACATACAGTATTCATAGATTCGAAGGCTAGATGGGACCATTGTGATAATTTAGTCTGATCTCCTGTATAACACAGACCACAGAACTTCCCCAAAAGAATTTCTAGAACAGATCTTTTAGAAAAAACATCCAATCTTGATTTTAAAATTGCCAGTGATGGAGAATCCACCACAACCCTTGGTAAAATTGTTTAATTACTCTCAGTTAAAAATGTATGCCTTATTTCCAGTCTGAATTTGTCTAGTTTAAACCTCCAGCCACTGGATCATGTTATACCTTTCTCTGCTAGACTGAAGAGCCCATTATTAGCTATTTGTTCCCCATGTAGGTAATTATAGACTAACAAATCACCCTTAACCTTTGTTAAGCTACATAGATTGAGCTCCTTGGTTCTCTCACTAAGGCATGCTTTCTAATCCTTTAGTCATTGTTGTGGCTCTTCTCTTGAATTCTCTCCAGTTTATCAACATTCTTCTTGAATTACGGCTAACAGAACTGGACACAGTATGCCAGCAGCAGTCGCACCAGTTCCACATACAGACATAATATAATGACAGGATATCGCCTCCCACCAGCAATCAGTTGTGCTGGAAGTACGGGTGCTGGGGGTGTTGCCGCACCCTCTGGCTTGAAGTAGTAATACCAAACACCAAATACATGGTTTCCTTCATCAACACCCCCACTATACAAACTGTTCCAGCACCTCTGCTAGCAATCAACCTTTTAAAAAACTGTCTTCTATCTGCTATTGCCCATACCTACTGGAACACTGAGGATATTTATATATCGGCAAAAGATTCTGCCTATTTGACCTCTAGGGTCATTCTTAATCCATTCAAAGGCTTTCACATTTTCACCTAATTGCTTAGCTTATAAATATTTTCACTCACATAGTGGAAAGGTCAAACTAAGGCTGCTGTTTGACTCACATCATTGACATTCCTCTTGCATAAAAGATTTTATTTTGTGTATCCACAATCCATATTCCCCCTGCAAATATAAAATCACAAGCCTCCCATTTTTCATTTATCAAATAGTCAGTAAAGGAGCATACTTTCTCTTTATTAAAGAGGGTGATTATTTGCATTCTATTTACAGCATTTGCTATTTAATGTACTCCTGCTTTCATCCAGATGTGTACTGTTCTGGGGCAGACAACTGTTTGGAGCAAGTTGTAATAATTGATTCTTTCCATTTTAGTAGCACTGAATCAATCTGATAACATCTCTCCATGGGAAATGATCCACCTTTTCATGTATCCCCACTGGAAATCTAGTAGTGAAACTATCATCTTTCAGAATAAACACTTCCTCCCAGGAAGCTATTTTTTATTAGAACCTTGGTGAAGCCACCATTTTGGTGCTGCAGAAAGTGCCTGTTGACATCTAGCTGGCACCACAGAATTAATGCTTTCCATTTACAGACTGACCCTTTGTGTTGAGGAAACCTTTTAAAACAAATGATGCTGCATAGTAAAACAGGAACACTTGGGAGAGGAAGGTATTGACAAAAACAGATCGATAGCAAAGGAGCTAGACCTCTACCAAGCTGGGGAGCGAGGGGAGGAGGTCACTGTGAAATGCGAAATGACAACTTTTCAATCCACAAAATCTTCCTCAAACAACAAAGCACATTTATACTTCTTTTCTTAGAGTGTCAGTAAGCTAATTATTGCCAGTGCTGTTATAGTGAATGCGATAGTCATATGTATATGGCCCTCGTCACCATAGTATCTGATCACCTCACAGTTCTCAATGGACTTTTAGCCTCACAACACTCCTGCGAAGTAGTAGGGAGGTACTATCATCATCTTTTTACAGGGCGGGAACTGAGGCACAGGGTAGATTAAATGATTTGCCCAAGGTCACAGAGGAAGTTTGTAGCTGATTCAGGAACTGAACCTAGGGCTCCCAAGTGTACAGGTGTCCTCCTGTCTTTGGGAGACAAAACAATGAATTTTAGGAAATATAAGGACAAGTGAAAAAAAAGTCTCACATCTTTTCACACTGATGTGATATATGTATTTCTAAGTACCTGAGCTAGGAAGAAAGGCCAACTGTTCATCTCCTAATTGCTTTTCGTATTAGTACAAGTGCACCCTGATAAATTTATAAATTCATAGTCATGTTGCATCATCTCCTTGCAGCTAATATGTTCATTCACAGGGGATTTGTATGGCTTTAGTTTATATATAATTTTTTACATGTATGAGAGTGACAAGATGGGTGAGGTATTGTCTTTTATTGGACCAACTTCTGTTGGTGGAAGAGGCAAGGATTTTGTCTACATGACTGATTACTTTAGTATAATTTACGTCGCTCAGAGGTGTGAATAATCCTCACCCCGAGCAACATAAATTAAATTTACCTAAACCACGGCATAAACTATGAGAGTGGTTCTCAAAGCCAGTCCGCCACTTGTTCAGGGAAAGCCCCCGGCGGGCCGGGCCGGTTTGTTTACCTGCTGTGTCCACAGGTTCGGCCAATCGCGGCTCCCACTGGCCACGGTTCACCGTCCTAGGCCAATGGGGGCTGCGGGAAGCAGCGCGGGCTGAGGGATGTGCTGGCCACCCTTCATGAGCCAGGGCATTAGCGGGTAGGCTGGGTCCCCGAGGATCACTGTAGGCATCTGCACATCCCCAACCGTTATTTTGTGGTCCGGGAAGAAAGTACCTGCCTGG
The DNA here is from genome assembly GCF_020497125.1 of Mauremys mutica. Taxonomy (NCBI): domain Eukaryota; kingdom Metazoa; phylum Chordata; order Testudines; family Geoemydidae; genus Mauremys; species Mauremys mutica. The sequence goes on from NC_059072.1 coordinate 228,358,059, forward strand.
AGGCGTTTAAACAGACCAGAGTTCCTGAACACACACGCGTCATGAACCTTGCCCGCCCACCCAACGAAGATGTTGGTAAAACGTCCCCTATGGTCTACCAGTGCTTGCAGCACCATTGAAAAGTAGCCCTTTCGGTTAATGTACTCGCTGGCCTGGTGGGCTGGTGCCAGGATAGGGATGTGAGTCCCATCTATAGCCCCACCGCAGTTTGGGAATCCCATCGCGGCGAAGCCATCTATGATGTCCTGGACGTTTCCGAGAGTCACTACCTTTGAGAGAAGTTGCTCAACGATTGCGTGGGCTACTTCAATCACAGCAACCCCCACGGTAGATTTGCCCACGCCAAAGTGGTTCGCTACTGACCGGTAGCTGTCTGGCGTTGCAAGTTTCCAGAGGGCTATGGCCACTCACTTCTGCACACTCAGGGCTGCTCGCATCCGGATGTCCTGGCGCTTCAGGGCAGGGGACAGCAAGTCACAGAGTTCAAGGAAAGTGCCCTTACGCATCCTGAAGTTTCGCAGCCACAGTGATTCATCCCAGACCTGCAGCACTATGCGGTCCCACCAGTCCGTGCTTGTTTCCCGGGCCCAGAATCGCCGTTCCACACCATGAACTTGACCCATTGCCACCATGATCTCCACGGCGCGGCGTACCCTGCTTTGTGAGAGGTCTCTGCCACTCTGTGAATTCCTGTCCTCACCGCGCTGCCGGAGCCTCCTCGCCCGATTTCTCAGCAGCTGACTGTGGAAGAGGTGGACGATAAGGTGCGAGGAGTTGACAACGGCCATAAGTGCAGCGATGATCGCAGTGGGCTCCATGCTCGCAGTGCTGTGGCGTACGCGCTGTAACTGACAAGAGAAGGGCGCGAACAGATTTCCCGCCGGCGCTTTCAGGGAGAGAGGGCGTGATTGACGGTTCAATGATGACAGTTACCCAAAACCACCCTCGACACATTTTTTCCCCCAGCAGGCATTGGGGGCTCTACCCAGCATTCCAATGGGCAGCGGGGAGTGCGGGAACTGTGGGATAGCTTCCCACAGTGCACCGCTTCCAAAGTCGACGCTGGCCCCGTTACTGTGGACTCAGACAGTCGAATTAGTGTATTTAGTGTGGATACACAAATTCGACTTCATAAGGTCGATTCCACAAATTCGAATTAAGTAGATTCGAAATAGTCTTGTAGTGTAGACGTACCCTTAGGTTAGATATTAAGGTAAACTTCCAAATTGTTAGGGTAGTTAAGCACTGGAACAAATTACTTAGGGAAGTTGTGGAATCTCCATCACTGGAGATTTTTAAGAACAGGCTAGACAAACACCTGTCAGGAATGGTCTAGATAATACTTAGTTCCACTTCAGTGCAGGCTCTCTTCCAGCAATACATTTTTCTATGATTCTGTGAGATGCTGAGAATATGTAACTGCTATTTGCTTCCATTGATACTCCTATCTTACAAATTGACTCCTGTAGCTGTGTAAGGGTCTATATATTTTAAATGACTTGTTGAATGGAGCAATCAGAATATTTTAGGGGAAAGCACAGCTATGACCATGCTTGTTTTGAACTCCTGGGCCATATCCTCAGCTGGTTTAAATCAGTGTCGCTGACTTACGCTACCTGAGGATGTGGCCTACTCCCTTTACACTTACACTTCGCTCTTTGAATCTTCACCAAACCTTCTTTGCTATATGTGCCGTTTGTATTTGTGATCCTAGGAGTATTTCAGAGATTTAAAAAATATTTCTATCTTTAGGGCATTTCTTGCTCTTCCAAAGCACTATCTCTCACAGGAACACCTTGATGATCTGTATGCTTCCGTGACAACCCAGTTCTGAGTTACTCTACTGTGTCTCCTCTGCTAATGGCTGGCAGTTTGTGAAATACAATAAATAGGTAATAAATAGCCTGGATAACACATGTTCCAGATGTAGATAGCTATTGTAGAATAAACGAATGGTGGTTGAATCTTAAAGGAACATTGAGGATTAACAACTATTCTTAGAAATATTTGCTTGTCACAGAGGGCTAAAGCATCCAGTAAAAATGTTCCCAGTACATGAGGCTGTGAACCTTCAATCGCGTGCACATGAATGGACCACTGCACCTGTACTAGGCCCCAGTGACGTCAATGAGGCTCTGTGTAGGTACAAGAGTCTGCTTGCATGCATCTGCTTACACAATCAGGGTTCAACTCGGTATCAAAATTAGACTTGGCAAAGAACTAAAAAATAGGAGAACGGGACACACTCGCACTGCCAGAGGATGGGCGAGGTAATTTAACAGGCCCTTTTTAATCTCTATGGTTCTATTTAGTGAACACATGATTCTCATCATTTAAAAACTTTATTAAAAGCATATTTAAACCACATGAACAGAGTTAACAAGACAGCTGGTGAATTTGGTTTTAATTGTCTGTTTTATGAACAGGGAAAAGGCCCAACAGCCCTGTCTCTCTTTGGTAAATTCAGTTTCATGAATTTTCATCAGATGTGTTAATTACAATTTCTATTGTGCCAGAGTGAAATGCTATTCAATCAATTAATTAGATTTTGATTTATGACCATGTCTCTCGAGGTCTTCAGGTGTTTGGTGAAAACAAAACGTATGAGTCCCAGTGAAAAGGGGGTGTGAATGTCAGAAGGTAAATTGCGCTAACTGCAATGTATTGTTCATGCTGAACAAGTACCTCGTGATCAGAAGCACTCGCTCTTACTGTTCAGGGTCGGCAACCCGGAAAGGAAGAGACAACAGGCCGGAGCCAATATTTTTTTAAGTCAATTGTTGTCTTTCCGATGACTTTAACGGGTATTGGATCAGACCCCAAATGAGAGACGAAGGAAGGCCCCAATCCATCCGTGGTGCAGTCACCTACATGCAAGAAGGCTGGGGGCCTAAACATGGACAAGAAGGGAAAGGTAGAGAAATGCTGTAAAAAGTGCCCTCTGATTGGTAAAAACAGTGTCCCTGCCTATCTATTTTCTAATTTAGCTTTCACATCTGGATTAAAAATGAACGCTTACTTCTCCTGTACCTTGTATTTTATTTAGAGATAGAATAAGAGGATGAAAAGGGGTGGGGCACTGAAGTATAGAGCCCTGAAACCTGAGCTGAAAGGACCTGACTGCAAACGTCGGGTCTTGGCAAGGCAGGAAAACAACTGGAACCTCTCACACACAGGTTGGGTAGGGTCGCCTCCTCTTGCTCCTGAGGCTAGCATGGTGGTGTCAGCTAAATGCCCCATTCCTGCCAGTCGCTGCCACCTCATTGCGCAGTGTGTGTGCTGCAGAGTCTGCCTCTCACTGCCCGGCACACAGACAGCACAGCAGGGGATGGGGAACAGCAGCAGCAGGCCATGCAGTCACTGGCACATGCAGCTGCAGCTGCACTGACCCCATGGGCTGGAGGCAGTGGCAGCAGTGGTGGCAGCTCTGACTCAGGTTTGGAGGGAAAGATCGTGCTGGAAAATTATTTGACCCTCTCAGGTTGGGGTGGGGTGGGCTTGGGTCCAGTTCAGGCTTAAAAATTAGGCCCGAGCAGACTTCTGTTGAGACGGCACATCTGTCAGGAGCTAAATGGAGGGAAAAGCTAAAGGAAGGGTGTGATGCTCTGTACTCGGGGGAACACCCTACATCCCCATCTTCATCTTTATAAAATGATTGTGTGGTATCCAATGCAAAGTTTGTCATGTTGGGTGTCTTAGGAAGACTCATAATGCACTGAGCATGGTTTTTATAGTGATATTATAATAATTGTTACAGCAATGTAATAGTAAGGTTATAGGTTATAATTTCATGTATATAGTTATGAGGCTGAAAATGTATCCTCATGGTTTAGAGCAGGGATCAGCAACCTTTGGCACGTGGCCTGGGCTGAGGGATGTGCTGGCTGCTGCTTTCCGCAGCCCCCATTGGCCTGGGACAGCGAACTGCGGCCAGTGGGAACCGCAATTGGCCAAACCTGCAGACGCGGCAAGTAAACAAACTGGCCCGGCCCGCCAGGGTACTTACCCTGGCGGGCCATGTGCCAAAGGTTGCCAATCCCCAGCTTAGAGCAAGCCCAGGCAAAAACTCTCCAAGATCAGAGAGGCGGTTCACGCCTCATCAGGGCATTTATGGGACAAACACAGCCCAGCCTCACAGGAACAAAGGACACTGGCCTAGGCATGACCAAAAGGATCTGTTGGACTCTCCAGTGAGTCATCTCCTTTCCTTTGGTCAGTTTGGGACAGTGATGAGGTAATGTTCACCTGACTCTGATGCGGGGGAGGGGGGCAAAGCCAAGAGGGAAGAAAGGACATGATAAAAGTGAGAGACATATGCCATGCTCTCTCTCTCTCTCTTCCACCTCCATCTACAGACACCACACCAAGGGACTGAAGCGCTGATCAAAGGGGAGAGCCTGGCTGAAGGCAACCAGCCAGCCTGTGGTGAGAAGCATCTAAGTTTGTAAGGACATTGAAAGTGTTAAGATCAGTTTAGAATGCGTTTTGCTTGTATTTCATTTGACCAAATCTGACTTGTTATGCTTTGACTTATAATTGCTTAAAATCTATCTTTATAGTTAATAAATCTGTTTGTTTATTCTACCTGAAGCAGTGCGTTTAGTTTGAAGCGTGACAGAGACTCCCCTTGGGATAACAAGCCTGGTACATATCAATTTCTTTGTTAAATTGACGAACTCATATAAGCTTGCAGCATCCAGCGGGCATAACTGGACACTGCAAGAAGGAGATTCCCAGGTTGTTTCTGGGACTGGAGATATTGGCTGGTGTCATTCAGGTGCACAATCCTAGGAGCAGCTTACATGCCAGAGGCTGTGCATGAACAGCCCAGTAGTGGGGGTTCTCACAGCAGAACAGGGTAAGGCTGGCTTCCAGAGTCAAGGATTGGAGTGACTTATCAGATCACCAGTCCAAATAACACCAGAGGGGAATATCACCAATGGAAAGGGAGATGAGGACATCTTCCACGAGCTCTGGACAAAACATTCAGATTTCCTTCAGTTTAAAGGAGAAAGGAGCTGAAATCTGTAGGATGTCAAAATATGTACTGGATATGCCCAACACCACAAGAAATCTAGACTTGCCAGACATTGTGTCCATTCAGTAGCAGCGAGGGGGATAATGCAAAGTAAGTCTGTGCTAGGGACAGTGTATCTTTTAATAAAGCAACAAAAAGCCCTGTCTGGGATGATTTAGTTGGTGTTGGTCCTGCTTTGAGCAGGGGATTGGATTAGATGACCTCCTGAGGTCTCTTCCGACCCTAATATTCTATGATTCTATGTTTTAGATACCTGAGATGTTGCTGCTTTTCACAAAGACTACGGACTTGCCTTTAGAGTGTCCTATGACTTGTACAAGATTTGAACATTGGCTTGGAATGTGACTGATATTATTTTGAAAAAGATTTTATAGCAACAATGCTTATTCATTTTTCATATTTAAGTAGATTACATAATGATACTGAAAGCTACATTACTCACTACATGTAGGGCTTGTGGAAAAGAAGCTTGAAAATATTCTATTAACAACGGCTTAGTTACAACAGAAGTTAAAGATAATTCTTACCTGAGCTGTAGGGGGCAGACAATAGAGTGGTAGAGGTCATCAGGCTTAGTACCTGGGGTGCTATTCTTCTCTTCAAGGACAATTAGATATCTCCTGGAGACCTACTACCCACGGCTCAACTCCACAGTCTGTTGGCTCACTGGGGACCTCTCTGGACTTTCATCCAGATGTCGCACATATTGCTTTCCTTGTGGTGGTACGTAAGCTGCAAGCCCTACCTCACAGCCCCGGAGGCTTGTATCTAGTTGCTGCTGCAGCTCTTGCCAGCAAAAGCTTCCTACCTTGTTGGGCTCTCTGCTCCTGGTCTAGATGTCAGGCTGCACAATGAAGTCCATGGGACTTAAAGCACATGTTTAAAGTTTTAAGTCCATGCTTAAGTGTACTGTTGAATCAAGGCCTGAGGGCAGGTCTACAGCTGCGCCACTGTAGTGCTTTAATGAAGACACTCTACGCCAACAGGAGAGAGCTTTCTCATCAGCATAGTTGATCCATCTCTGCAAGAGGTGATAGCAATGTGAGTGGGAGAAGTTCGCCCACCGACATAATGCTGTCTACACCAGCGCTTCGGTCCATATAACTACGTTGCTCAGGGATGTAGATTTTTCACACTCCTGAGCAACGTAGTTATACTAAAGTAAGTCTGTAGTGTAGACCTGCATTTTAATAAATGTGGCAATTAATGCCAAGTGTGGTGGTGGTTTGTGTCTGGTGGACATGTGCCCAGTAGGAAATATATGAGAGCAAGAATTTATTTCAGATAGGCCACCTAATAGCTATGAAATAGTAAGTTTCTTTGTCAATCTTGGAAAGCTGATACATTTTGATGAAGTCAACTCACTTATAAAACCAAGTGTTTTCCAAAGAATAGCTATTCAGATTCGCATGTTACATATCTTGTGGTTAATAAAACCTTTTTGCTTACCAATACATTTTAAAATTAATAATTAAATATACAAAATGCAGAACTATAAAAAGGCCATGCAGTACAATGAGAAAAATAAATCTATTTGCAGACTGTTTGCATATTTATCTATATGACAGTTCAATTCTGCACAAAATTGGATAGAAAAGTAGGATATTTATTTCCTATAGCAGTGTAGTTCCAAGTGCATGTATTCAGTCCTAAAATGAGTAAGAGAATAAGACTATCCATACTTTTATGAATTTATATCATACTGCCATATGGGTCCAACTTCTATTTATAATTTTTTTTAGATTGTTAAAAATTTATAAAAATGCCCACAAAAATGTGGATCAAACTCTTTTTATATACTTCATTGTATTACATGAAATAATTATTTACCATAATGTGAGAAGATTAGAATTCTAGATATGTTTGGCTCTTCTACTCAAATTTTTTTTTGAAAGTGGCTATAGAGAAAAATAAATGAATGTATGGAGAATTGGTACATTAAGCAATGCTTTGTTACACTTAATTTTCTCTAGTATTGTTATTACAATCTAATAGTATATTTAACAGAAAAAAGAGATTGCATTTTTCTATATCGTACTTTTGACACATTTGGCATTAAACTAAAACAAATTAAATTCAGCGGAAAGCAGTGGGTACATACTTGGTGCAGCTAAACTGTTCTGTCTCTGCCTGTGCTGCTGTGGCTGCACTCCTATTTATACTTGTGCTAGTTCTCACGGAGCTACCAAGAGCATGTGTAGATGAGCAGGGAGGCTCTGCACTCTGCTCCCGTCCTGAGGCCTGGCTCTGCAGTTCCCATTGGCCAGGAAACACAACCACTGGGAGTTGCAGGGGCAGCACCTGTGGGTGCGAGGGCAGCGCGTGGAGCCTCCCTGGCCGCCCATGCATCTAGGGGATGCAGAGACCTGGAAGCTGCTTCTGGGAACCACAGTAAGCACTGCTGGGACCCCAAATCCCTCCTCACACCCCAACCCCCCACCCCAGCCCAGAGTTCCCTCCTGCACCCAAAGTCCCTCCCAGAGCTTTCACCCTGCCCCCCCACCCCAACCCGCTGCCCCAGCCCAGAACCCCCTCCTGCACCCCAAACCCCTCATCCCTGGCCCCACCCCAGAGCCCACACCCCCAGTCAGAGCCCTCATAACCCCCACACCCCAGCCCCCTGCCCAGTCCAGAGCCCCCTCCCGCCCCATCCCAGAACCTACACCCCCAGTCAGAGCCCTCACCTACCCCCACTGCATCCCAACCTCCTGCCCCAGTCCAGAGTCCCCTCCCACACCCAAACTCCTTCTCAGAGCCTGCACCTCCCACAACACTTCAACCCCCTGCCCCAGCCCCCTCCTGCATGCCAGACCCCTAATCCCCAGCCCCACTCCAGAGCCTGAGCCCCCAGCTGGAATCCTCACCCCCCCCCTGCACTCCAACCTCCTGCCTCAGCCTGGAGCCCTCTCCCGCACCCCAAACCCCTCATCCCTGCCCCCCCAGAGCCTGCACCCCCAGCTGGAGCCTTCATCGCCCCCCTGCACCCAACCCCCTGCCCCAGCCCGGTGAAAGTGAGTGAAGGTGGGGGACAGTGAGCAACGGAGAGCAACTTGGTAGCAAGTGGGGGTGGGGCCTCAGAGAAGGGATGGTTAGAAAGTTGGCACCCCTAATAAGAGGAAATATAATCAGGCTCCATATGGAAATGTGTGAGTGCACAAATAAGAGGGGATAGTTAAGGAAAGTCAAGAATCCGAAAAAGAATCCAAGCTGCTGAATTTTTTCTTCTTCTGGCCTCTTTGGCATATAAATTATATCATCTTACATCCACTCCTACACATCACCTCTGAATTTGCTCCAGTACAACTAAGGGATTCTAAATTATGTAAACTCAGCAAGAAAAGGTTGGAAGAGAGTAGCTTTGAAGGGAAAAGCCCATAAGATAGACAGATCTAGACTCCTTTAAACTTAATGGTCCAAATTTAGAAGTGATGTACAGAGGTGTAACCCTTCTGCCAGGTGAAGCCAGCAACAACCAGGGCCGGGTTCAATATCTAGGGATTCCTTTCCATCGATACAACACAGAACTGGCTCAAGTGCCCACCCAGTAACCTGGGAAAATTACACACCACCCCTGGGCACCTCTGAGAGGCAATACTTCCCCACTCACAAGCACAGACTCTGAGTGTAGAAAAGAAACTTTTAATAAAAGGAGGGAAGTAACTCAGTGTTAATTTGGGAAAACACCGCAAACGGGGTTCATAAACATAAACCATGAGCAAAAGACCCACCCTCCAAGAAAGCTGGACAGTGTCCTTTTTCCCTCAGGGTCTTAAGTCCAACAACCCAAAAGTCCCTTTCATGTGCCTGATCCTTCTCTGCACCCCACTCACAGTTGCTGTCCTTGGTCAGTGCAGACCCAGAGTTCAGGTGCATCTGCAGAGTTCACCTCCACCCTGGGCGGAGGGGATAAAGAGGCACCTTACTAACTCCACTGCTTGGGCACTCGCTTGCCACCCCTCTCTGCCAGCCACCCTGCCATCCAATCGCCGTGCCTCTCTGTGGGGCTCTGCTCTGGCCCTCTCCGCCAGCCGCCCTGCTGGCTGCTCACCATGCTTCTCCACCAGCCACCCTGCTGGCTGCCTGCTCACCACTCTTGCCACGCCTCTCTGCCTCACCAGCCACTCGTTCACCAGCCGACTGTCAGTCACCTGCTGCTGCCACCTGCCTCTCTGCTGTGACCTCTGCACATCAGTCTCTTAGTAAAGTTCAGCTCTTAGCAGGCAGGGCAGAAACCCAGTCCTAACACAAGTGATTTCAGCTCTGATTGAGCATTTAAAATAACAGAGAGGCTCCTAATAGAGCCTATTTAGCTCTTTCTTTCAACAGTGTGGGAGAACAGGTTAAACCAGTCCAGGGAGAACCCTTGGGGGAGGGGCCACACCTCCTGGCTGGGACACCTATCTCCACCCCTCTTACTTTCACAGGGCTCTGGCATTCGAGCATCTGGATTAAAGAGGTCTTTTCAGCTGAGGATGACCCCTCATTTGGGATCGGTTAAGCACAGACCTGCTTCCCTGTATTCATACAATAATGCCAACAACATTGGTAATAGCATTTCACTACCCCTGCATTCAGTACTAAAGTGATTTGTAACCCAACACCAGCCAAAATTGATCATTTTGAGCACCAGCGCTCAATCTGCTGGATATCTAAGCAGAGTAGGTGTGTTCATGTAAATATAGTTTGCTCCGGAAGTCTCTCCCCCTCCCAGCTAACTGTCAGGGGAGAATTCATTCCGTTCATTTAAACTCTTACATCCACCCCTCAGCCGAGAATTTGTTGTCCTAGCAAATCATGCTCCAGATTATACCAACTGCATGAGTTCTCCTCACAGGGTCTGAGGAAACCCCCACTGTGGCTGCCACAAGTCTGTGACCTAAGTGTATCACTTCCTCACTAACCACTCCAGGCTCATCGTACGTTAGCCTGTTTACTGGCCTTACAGCCCTGTCACACCTATTGAGAGTGGGCATGACAAGGGCAAGGGGAGACTGGCACAGGTCCCTGCATCTCTTGATATGGTACTGGAATTTCCAGGACACCAGCGATACCTTCCACTTGTATGACCCCTCTATCCAACAACCTAGATGTATCATCACAGGTCTGTTTTTCTTCCAGGAGGTCTGAGGAGGTTGGTGGGACAAGCTCTTTGTCCCAGGCTGGTCTCATCATCGATGGGGGGTTGCCAGCAACAGGCCTAAATGCTTCTGCCCTGGGTTTTAGAGCTGAAGAAGTGGAGCTCTCACCGGGTTCAGCTGATGGAGTCTGGAATCTGGTCTCTAGTCTAGGATACTCCATGGTAGTGCCCTCCTCTTCAGACTCACTTTCAGATGTGCTAGATAAAAGTAAATTAGCCCCACAGGGCCCGTCGTGTGTGTTGGGTGGTGGATTTGGTCCAGCACCCTTTTTCGCCCAGGTCCCATGTCATAGTCCATTCCATAAGGGGCGCCTACCAATTCCCCCACAGGCAGTGGGAGGTTCCTATGTCCCGTCTTTATTTGCCCTGACCCCGTCTCAGGTTTAATCTTGCAGACTGGCAGACCTCCCAGCTTTTCCACCACCAGGTAAGGTATTCCCTTCTATCTATCTGCAACCTATGTTTGCCAGCAACACCCAAATTCCTCAGTAGAACTCTGTCCCCATGCTGGAGCTCCTGCGAACGCACCCTAGCATCATACCGGTGCTTGTTACTATCCGAGTTCTTGCGGGCAGCAGCTGTAGCCAAGCGATATGCATCCTGCAATTTTTCTCTTAGTTGGGAAACATACTGCAGTTGTGTCTCATATCTTTCTCCATCCTCTGACACTCCAAAGCACAGGTCCATAGGTAATCTTGGCTCTTGCCCAAACATCAAGAGATATGGGGTGACTCCTGTAGCATCATTCTCCGTGGCACTGTAGGCATGCACCAAAAATGCAACATGCTGGCTCCAGGTTTCTTTCTGCTCTGGACATAAAGTCCCCAGCATATCCAACAGAGTCCAATTAAATCACTCTGGCGGAGGGTCACCTTGTGAGTGATAAGGTGCTGTTCTGGATTTCTTAATTCCTGCCATCCTTAGCATCTCCTTCAGGAGGTGGCTCTCAAAGTTCCATCACTGGTCAAAGTGTATCCGAGCCAGAAATCCATGCACTGAAAAATATTTCTCCCACAACACTCGATCAGTGGTGGTGGCCCTCTGGTCATGTGTGGGATATGCCTGCATATACCGTGTAAAATGGTCAGTCACTACTAAAATGTTCCCAATATTTCTCCTGTCCACTTCTAAAGACAAGAAATCGATGCATACCAGCTCCAAAGTTTTGCTGCTGGCGATAGTCTTCAGGTGTGCTGCTCTAGTGGGCAGAGTTTTCCTTTGAACACACTGAGCGCATGTCTTGCATTTCTTATGTACGTCCTCGGTGCCAGTAGAACCTACTACGAATAAGTTCCAGGGTTCTCTCCATTCCCAATTGTCCCAAGTCATCATGCAGGGCCCTCATGGCCATGGCTCTGTATCTTTTTGGTAGCACTAGTTGTGTTAGTTGATTGTGCACAGAGGGGTACTCTTTGGGGAGAGCCTCAGGGAGTTTGTCAGTGCCGCATACAAGCTGAGGGGGCTGGAAGGAAGTGTAACTCAAACCATCTGAGAGTCTTTTCTGATTTGGCCCTTTGTCTTTGAAACAAATTAAACATTAGGAGCAATCAAAGATTAATCATATCAAGCGTTTGGGAAGCTAACTGAGACAGCCTTTGCTAAAACCAGAACATTTTAATACATCTAATTATATATTCTCTTAAAGATTCATGACAAGCCTGCTGTTGCCTCCTTCTTTTACTGGCAAGAACGCTGTTAAAAGTCAAGACCATTAAAGACTTTTTGACAAGTCTGTTTTAATTGCCGCGATTCCCAGATGAGAAGGAGCTGTATAAAATGATGGCATACAACTTTTTTTTTTCCAAATGGTTATTTAAAGAAGCAATCTCATTAAACCAGCTGTAAATGCTGTGTAAGATCCATACCTTAATGATACCCAGACCAGTTTTTCATTTGGATTCCAATGGCTTGCACTTTGCCAGAAAGATTACAGGACCAGCATGATATTTGTTAATTTTTAATAACACCACCATCACTGCCTGGGGAGAAAAAGCAACACTGCTGAAAACACTGAAGTAAATTACTGTATTTTCAAACTTTTTGTTTATGCTGATATATCAAGCCCAAAATCGGCTTGGATGTCAGTGAAACTCAGATCAGCTACTTGAAATTAATGATGGCTTAAGAACACCCCAAAAGATCCAGCTGCATTAGACACTTTTGGACACTTCTTGAGATTTAATATAACTTGCATACAGGTAACATTTACAGACCGCACCCAGGCGTGAGTCCCCATTGTGCTAGGCACCGTACAAGCACGGGGTAAGGTCCTCAGCCCTGCTTCAGTCCCTTTTCACCAGGTAAAAGGCCAGAGCAGCATAAGGGGGCCCCACGATTGCAGCCAAGGAAGGATTCCTCTGGTGCAGACTCTGCAGAGACAGACCCAAGGCTTCGTTCCTAGATCCCCCTTGGAATCCTTGACATAGGGGGACATGTCAGGGCAGAGCAGAGGGTGGAAGGGGTACGTCAAGGGCAGGGCCTCAGCATGTGGTGCTGCAGAAATTCCAGGCGGTGCTGCAGCCCACAGGGGAGCCTGAGAAGGTTGCTGCAGCTTAGAAGGGCCCTCTGGACTGTCTGTGTTATGCCAGGTGCCTCTTGAGTCCCCAGAGAGGCCAGGATTGGGACAGCGCAAAGGCCATCCTAAAGCTGCCTCAGGTGCCCCTCTCTTGGGCTATGGAATCTCACCCACTTAAGAGAAGCCAACCTCTGCCCCAAAGAGTTTACACTCTAAAAAACAAAACAATAAATAAGCAATTGTCTGAAGCCCAGAACTAGTAAGTTGGCAATGGTACACTCAACCTACCACCATCCCCTGAGCCCTGCTACCATTTGTTATTGCATCTGCACCCTGGGCAGCCCTCCTGCATAAGAGACCAGTGAGACTCAGTCTGAGAGCAGAGAGGAAAAGTTTTTATTTAATTGTAAAAAAAAAAAAAGTGAAGGGTTGTTCTCGAACACTTCCACTCATGGGCAATCTTTTCCTGGTGGCAGTGGGACCACATGGCCTGTTCCGATGTCCCCTCCTATTTCAGCTGCTGCATGACAGAAACACCTCATTTAATAGTTTGGAGTTTGTGCCTTTTCTTATCATAAGCCATATCAGGGGTGAGAGCTTACCGTGGGGAGGGAGGGGAACTGTGGGGGATGATGTCAGTCAAAGGAGTCCCAGAGCTACTACTCTGGTAAGCAAAAAGCATACAGTAGGATTAGTAAGTATGTATGTACTGCTGCAGCAGACATGCTGCCCCATACAGATGTACGTGCAGTCAGAATGTGTATTAAAGCCCAGCCATTTCTAATTGACATACAAACTTGCTGGAATAGTCAATGGCTGTTAGATAGAATGGGCAGAGATGGTGTCCCTATCCTCTGTTTGCCAGAAACTGGTAATGGGTGACAGGGGATGGATCACTTGATGATTACCTGTTCTGTTCATTCCCACTGGGGCACCTGGCATTGGCCACTGTTGGAAGACAGGATACTGGGCTAGATGGACCTTTAATCTGACCCAGTATGGCCATTCTTATGTAGTCACTTAAACAGGCGGCGGGTGTGAGGGAAAGAATAGTAATGGAAAAACTCTAGCTCTCTTCAATTAGGTTTCATAACAGCAGTGAGGCACGGCAGGGGAGAGCTTAGATGGGTATTTGTTTTCATGGCAACACACATTCCTCTTTTCACCTAGGACTTCAATATTAGAGGCTTTGCTATCAAGCATATTATTTATGCTTGACAGCATCGACTCTACCCGTTGATTACTTTTATACCAAATGAGATCCTTACAACTCAAGGGTGTAGAAGGAGGTAGGGCCTATTATTAGAGTAGATGCTAGATAGTTTAGCGTGAGGCACTGCTTCTGATATTTTTAGCAGTTTATTTTTCAAGTAATTTAGACTAATAATACTGGAAAAGATGGACTTAAGTAGTATTCTTAAAGTGACAGGGTGGGTTTTTTTTCATTTAAGTATATTGCATCTGCCCTTTGTGCAGTATGCCATTCAATCCAGGAAATGATTTTCTTGCCAGAGTCTGAAGTATCAGTTAATGTGGGTGAAGAGTTCTGTGATATTGAAAAAGGAAGTGGAAAAGCATCCTTTTAATTCCAGTCATGCATGTGCCTTTTTATAGACAGCTATAGGCTTAATGAGATCTGCCTCTCCTAAAGGTGCATTAGCACTGATCATCGGTTAGGCTGGCACATAAGACACCTTTAATCAAAATGAAAGACAACTTTTCCCAATTCCACTCCTCCTATATGGTAATTAAAAATGATGCCATTCCAAGTTCATAGAGCAGACTGAGGGAAGTGATCAGTAGCATACAGCAATGGTGTTTTCTTTCGGATTTGTTTTAAGGAGGTAATGCATGGTTATATCACTATAATTTCCTGGATAGACCCTCCTCCTGGACAAAGAAAGTAAAATATTTTTTGTAGCCAGCGAAAAAGAGTGCTTTAAAATAACAAACATTCTACTCTTTATCTGAGCCCTTAAGACAGGAGTCAGGTTTGAAGTGTTTTTAGGGTGACCAGATAGCAAGCGTGAAAGATCAGAACAAGAGGTGGGGAGTGGGGGTAATCGTCGCCTATATAAAACAAAGCCCTGAATATTGGGACTGTCCCTATGAAACACCCTAAGTGTTTTGCACCACCACTTCTGGTGAGTTTCCTGGACTAAGAGTTTGGAGCAAGGATTCTAGCGGGGAGGTCTGTACTTGTCAGGGGCAGAGAGACCTGAATTGGGGCATGTGGGATGAAAGTCTGGCTCAATTGAAGTGAATAGAAGCTTTGCCATCGACTTCAGTTGAGTCAGGATTTCACCCTGGGCTGAGCCAGTCCAAGTCAGCTTTATCTCGTTCTCTTTAGGAACCACTCCTCCACCCTGCCCCTGCCTGGGAATATGGACTATCTCTTGCTATGGCCAAGCCCTGTCCCTTGTGTCGGGCCAGCTAACAGCAGGGGCAGCAGGATCAACGCACTAGCAGCAGCTTGGTGCAAAGGCAGAACCAGCCTGAGGCCCAGAGTGGCTCTGTGCTGAAGAGGCTCGTCAGCAAGGCAGGTAGAAGGCACAAGGATCTGCCTGCTTGCTGGGGAAAAGGGGGTCTTTAGGTGCTACGGAGGTGAGGACAACTGGTAGAAAAAGTGTTTAGAGAGCTGGGAAGGGCTCCTTCATTAGCAGAAGGGGTAGGGAAGAGATGGGAGGGTGGTGGGGCTGTTGCTGGCTGAAGAAAGAGTGCAAAAGTTAACTGGCTCCAGTCTTTCACTTTGAAACCAAAAGGAAAAATAGAGCCTGCTTTTGCTATGCTTCCTTATCAAGATTTGGCAGTAACTCTAATCACACCAGTTCTTCACTAGCAGATCCCTCCCTGCTGTTCGAATGGGACCCATACATATGCACTAAGCCCCTGCTAGGTGGGTAAGGCAGGTGCTGTTAGCACAGCCTGCTCAGTCTCATCCACTTGGTATCTGGAAGGACAAGCAGTTAGCCAAGAGTGGTAGATGGAATGCCCACTGCTAGAGCTGGGGACTACAGGATCTCCCTCCTGGGTGGTGCTTTCTTTGTCTTTGTGTTCTAGATGGTCACATTTGGGAGGACAGGATGCTACAGGGCTGGCATATCCCAGTGCATAGAAAGGACAGGGGAGCCAGTGGTGGAGCTAATGGGAGGGAAGGTAACTGTCCACCCAGTGACCTCTAGGGATATGTCTACACAGCAACTAGACAACTGAGGCTGACTTGGGCTCACAGAACTCGGGCTGTGGGGCTGTTTCGCTGCTGTGTAGATGTCTGGTGTAGCAGGGTGAACCCCTGCTCCGGCCCTGAAGGGGTTAAAAACAGCCCTGGGAAGGGTCCGAGGCTTGAGAAGACAGCCTTTAGGCTGGGCTGATTGGAGAAGTGGCTGCAGCTGGGGCCACGCCCCAAACTGAGCCACAGCTGGCCCCTATAAAAGGCCAGGGAGGCCAGAGGCAGACAGTCTCTCTCTGCCTTCAGAGAGAGAAGGGCCTGGCTGCAGGGAGCTAGAGACTGGGTACCTGAGTGAAGCAGGGCTGGGGAAAGGCTGAGGAGCTGGGGAACTCCAGCCTAGAAGCCCCAGGCTGTGGCCTAGCAGTGGGCCAATAGGTACTGGGGGTTGCAGAGGGCAGCCCAGGGATAGGCCAAGGCAGCAGGTCCAAACCCCTTTGCCTGTGATGAGTAGGCTGATACTGCAGTCTGCCCCAGAGTGTGGGGCTAGACAATGACTGGCAGTAGCCAATACTGAGGCAAGGTGGGGATAGAGGGTGGGGGTTCCCCAAGGAGGGGAGACCCAGAGAGAAAGGGGTTACTGCCAGGGGCAGCACCCCATGTGAAAGGGCACCGGGTCCAGGGAGGGACACGGGGGCCAGAGGACAGGTGGATCACCGGCCTGCAGAGGGCGCTCCAGTGCTGGAAAAGAGCTAATTCCCAGAGTCACCAGCAGGAGGTGCCGCAGGGGTGAGTCCGACCCTGTTACACTGGCCTTGTGCTGGATCTGGGCTCTAAGATCCTGTGAGGTGGGAAGGTCCCAGAACTCAGGCTCCAGCCCTAGCCAAGACATCTATACAGCAGCTAAACAGCGCAGCAAGCCTGAGTCGGCTGGCACGGGCCACCCATGGGTTTTTCTTTGCTGTGTAGACGTACCGTAGGTGTATGTATGGTGCCTTTTCAAGCATATTATGCACAGAGGCCCCTCTAGGGATAGGCAAGCTAAGTAACTGCTTAGGGGGGCATATTCTCAGCACACTCGGAGATGATCCACCCCACACTAGCCTGCCATGGTGCAGACTGTCTGCACACACCCTGATGCTAATTAATAGTTCATTAATGCACTTTGATCTAGTCATCTTTGCAATGGGACTAAATCAAAGCACATTAACTAAAGGAGAATGTGAATCAGCAGCGTGCACATAGTGTGCACCCTGTGCACATTAACACACCCACAGAGATCTTGGCACAGGCCAGGCAGCTGGAGGGTCCAGCCTGGTGGGGGGGAGCCCACAGCTCAGACTGGTCCATGGTGGCCCTTCCCTGGCTGAGTCCAAGGGCAAGTCTGCCCCCACAGGTCAGGCAGCGACCAGCTAACTGGCAATCCCTGCCTCCCATCTGTCCCCCTGCCCTATTGCACGTGCCCCTCTCCATCCCCTGTGTCCTAACCCCACTTCAGCTGCCCCTACCTTCCCCTCCCCCCGCCGGCATCCTTACCCACCCAGCCTTCCTGCCATCACCTCTGCTCCTCGCATTTTCAAAACTTGGCTCTGTCACTGGGGCTGTGCAGGGCAAGTACTCCCAGACCACAGCAGCATCTCAGCTGATGTTGGCTAGCGTGATGCCCACCAAAACTGGAAGTCACGGTATTGGCATTGATTTGAGAGAGCTGCTAACGATCCTGAGCAAGGCATACATTTCAGGGTCAAGGGGGCTAGAATAACAATTGGCTTTAATGACATCTGTGATTGGCAATGGATATAAGACCTACTGCTTGGCAGCCACCAGCACCTTTCAGCATGAGAAGATATCTAGTGTTGTGTTATAGGTGCATGTTATATTGTTGGCATGTGCACATGTGTGTGTGTATTATATAAATAGCCAGATTTTTGCCTCCCTTACTTGCACTGAAGTAGTACCCTACTCCTCAGAAGTCCCATTGGTTTCAGATGGACTCTGACTCAGTATTGAGTAAAGGCCCATCTGGCTATCTACTATCTGGCCTGCAGACTGTTACTGAAATATCAACGTTATTTCTATACAATGGAAAACTTGTGCAACTTCAATACTAGGTCATTAATTCATTCACATTTTTGAGAAAATGTAGGCAAGGAAAGGCAAAACCCCCCTCCCTTGTGTAATTGTTATTGAAGGGAGGTGGTATTGTGCTGCATTTAAGGCTCAATACCACTGATGGAATAACTCTGTCAGCCGAGGATTGAACCCTGCACTATTGGATAAATAGCAAGTCTTCTTCTACTGCTTGTAGATGCCTGGAGAGCTCTTAAAAGAAATGCATTAGTGCTGCACAAGGCTCAAATAGAGAGGATATTATGGAGAAAACAGTGCCCCCCATAGAAATGAGGTTAATAATTCAGAGAGAGGGCAGAACCGAAGGACCAATTCCTCTTAAATATTTACGGCTGTGTCTTGATGCCCTTACTCAGTCTGAGTCACACAGAATTTCATGGGACATTTGTGAAGTAGAGTTCTGCTCAACTTGAATAAGGGGATCAGAGACTGTTACTTAGTATTCAAGCTGTAATATTAGGTCATGGCAGCTCTGGTGAGGAATTTAAGGAAAACTAGTTGACCTGGAACAGAGGAACAGCTGAAACAATGTGTTGTTGGATTCCTTCAAGGGATTTGAGATCCTCAGAGATTGTTTAAATCTACACTGGAAATAATAAGAGAGAGAGAGAGATAATGGTTTAGCAAGAACATAGCTCATTACTGCCTAAACCCTGACAGTGGCAGATAAGCTTTGTTAAAGTTTCAAGACAAAGTACAGGTTCCAGTGGGATAATCAAAAGAAATCAGAGGTCATCTTTCAAGAGCACTGAATTTACATTTTTAATGATTATTTCCTTCAGTTCCCCAGGCAATGAAAGGCCTAACACATCAATCCTGAATGTGCTTCAGGAACGGAGAGTGTGTTTCTGCTGTAACTCAATACCTGGCAACTTGATTGCTACATAAGAGAAACTTTTATGGATTTAATATCACAGCGGAGTGTCTTAGATTTAAATGCAGTGACCTTTTTGGTCAAGCTGAATACTGAAACTAGAGCATCCACCCAGAGGATGCAGCTCACCAGAGAACTAAAAGGCACATTAGTGGATCAGTCTCACTTTGTTCAGCCACTGTGCCTCATTCTCATGCCACACACCTTCCCTCTCGCTATCTGTCTCAGTTCATCTCAATCTGAGGTAAAGCCTTTACTGTCTTGCCAAAGGTGTGTAAGGACCTTTAGGACCATTTTGGACCCATATTTATTACCTTTCCTCTGGCTCCTTTTATTTTGGCTTGTGTTCCTGAAGTGAGTCCCATACATTAACTCGGTTCATTGTGGATTCAGAGTGTGTTTGTTATTAGATTGTCTCATAGGCGCCGACTCCAGGAGTGCTCCGGGGCTCAAGCACCCACCAAAAAACAATAGGGGGTGCTCGGCACCCATAAGCCATAGTCAAAGGCAGCGCATGATTCTTGCATACCAGGAGGCTGGGTGGAGGTGCTGGAAGCTCCCTAGCAGTGAGTGTGTGTGGGGGGCCACTGGCACCCAGACCATGGCCCCACCCCCTGCTCCACCCCAAGGCCCCACTCCCAGTCTATCTCTTCCCTCGAGGCTCTGCCTCCACTCTGCCTCTTCCCACCTCTGCTCTGTTTCTTTCCCTGAGGCCCCCTCCCCCAAGGTGCCCCCAGCCGCTCCTCTACGCCTCCTCCCCAAGGCCCTCCTGCTCACCCTTCGCTCCCCTCCATTTCCTCCCCCAAGGCACCCCCCACCCACTTCTCTCAGCCCCCTCCCACGAGCCGCCCCCCATTCCTTTCTGCCTCCTCCTCCAAGACCCTCCCACCCACTAGGATACCAGTGATAGACACACATTCAATAATTAGAATATGAAAGAAGCATATAAATATGATGAAAATAGCCTCCCCGCAAAACTGACAGAGCTTCTCCCCACTCCCCCCACCCCCTGGAAACACACACACCTCTTTGAAAGCACCCACTGGCAAAAACAAAAAGTCAGCGCCTGTGGATTGTCTTCATAGTGCTCTCTCAAGTTCATAATACTGCACAGTGCCTTGGATGGGATGGCCAGGGGGTACTTCAGAAATACAATTTTTCTTTTCCTCAAATGGTGCCTATTCCCAATTGTAATACGATTTAAAAACAGAGGTGTAGCTCAGCTGAGTCCCCGGCCTGGGCACTTTGCCAAGCCAGATGCTCGCTCACATGCCTGTTATCATAGCCAGGAGCAGCAAAGCAGCTGAATTGTGGAGTAGCACCAGCCAGTAGTCTCCAGAGAAGCAGCGCGGTGGGCTTCATGAGAGATGTGTTGTTTATGTGTCAGACATTAAACCCACGAGGCTTTGCAGTCTGCAACAGAGCAAATCAGAGTAGGTTTAAAACAGCACCCAAAAGAGACATGAAAGTCTCAGTATTTTTTATGTTAATCTAGTGCTCATTATTCATCAGAAAAGCTCACTTACATACTGTATTAAAAGATAGGGTGATAAAAGATAAGCTACAAAATTGTTATTAGAGCTTTTACTTCTACTCCCACAAAAATCGAAGTACCTCTAAATATTCCTTCCTCACTATTATTCTCAAGTCATTACCCAATTAAAAGGTTTTCAGACAGGGCCTGTTCTCATTCTCATTGAAGTCAATTCCAAACATTCCTTTGCCTTCAGCGGTTGAAAGATTTACACACAAAGCACAAAACATATACCCCTTCTGTGGGCTATTTTAAAGTGTAATAAAGTTCCCCTGCCTTTTGTGCCAATGGACATACCTGATTTCAATTTAATATCATCATGGCTCTCAGTTGGCTTAAGCCAAATCCTGAACTCTTTCCCTGAACTTTTTCCTGTACTGTTGCTAGAGTGTTCAGTTAAATGCGGATTCAGGAAAGTACTTAAGCAGACACTTAATTGAGGCTCAACCATATACTAAAGACAAAGCAGCTGTTTATGAACCTTTCCTGAATGAGGCTCCTTTCCTTAATCTAGGCCTTAATTTGGAAGGAGAGGGGGATACACGTAGCATATAATGAAAGCAAAACACCATTTTACAAAACAAACTAGCATCAATTTTTCTTTTGTATTATTCCAAATTAATTTTATGTTCACTTTAAGGCGCCTGGAAAAGGGGCTAAGTGAAAACGAGTATCAGGCCTGGTCTACACTACAGGTTATACCGAATTTAGCAGCGTTAAACCGAATTAACCCTGCACCCATCCACACAACGAAGCCCTTTATATCGATATAAAGGGCTCTTAATATTGATATCTGTACGCCTCCCCGACGAGGGGAGTAGCGCTCAAATCGGTATTGCCATTTCGGAATAGGGTTAGTGTGGCCACAATTCGAAGGTATTGGACTCCGGGAGCTATCCCACAGTACACCACTGTGACCGCTCTGGACAGCAATCTGGAGTCGGATGCACTGGCCAGGTAGACAGGAAAAGCCCTGCGAACTTTTGAATTTCATTTCTTGTTTGCCCAGCGTGGAGAGCTGATCAGCACAGGTGACCACGCAGAGCTCATCAGCACAGGTAACTATGCAGTCTGAGAATCGAAAAAGAGCTCCAGCATGGACCACACGGGAGGTACTGGATCTGATCGCTTTATGGGGAGAGGATTCCGTGCTAACAGAACTCCGTTCCAAGTGATGAAAAGAAAAAACATTTGAAAAAATTTCCAACGCCATGATGGAGAGAGGCCACACCAGGGACTCAGTACAGTGCCATGTGAAAGTTAAGGAGCTCAGACAAGCCTACCAGAAAACCAAAGAAGGAAATGGAAGGTCCGGGGCAGGGCTGCAAACATGCTGTTTCTACACTGAGCTGCATGCAATTCTAGGGGGGTCCGCCACCACTACCCCACCCCGTCCGTGGATTCCGAGGTAGGGGTAATCTTAGCCTTGCCTGATGATTTTCTATGGACAGGGAAGATGAGGAGGAGGAAGAGGAGGACGAGCTTGCAGAGAGTACACAGCACTCCATTCTCCCCAACAGCCAGGAGCTTTTTCTCAGCCTGACAGAAGTACCCTCCCAGCCTTCCCAAGCCACTATCCCAGACAATGAAGCCATGGAAGGGACCTCTGGTGAGTGTATCTTTGTAAATATAAAACATGGTTTAAAAGCAAGCATTTTTTAATGATTAATTTGCCCTGAGGACTTGGGATGCATTCGCGGCCAGTACAGTTACTGAAAAGTCTGTTAACATGTCTGGGGATGGAGCGGAAATCTTCCAGGGATATCTCCATGAAGCTCTCCTGGAGGTACTCCAAAAGCCTTTTCAGAAGGTTTCTGGGCAGGGCAGCCTCATTCTGTCCTCCATGGTAGGACACTTGACCACGGCATGCATGTAGCAAGTAATCTGGTATCACTGCATGACAAAGCCTAGCTGTGTATGGTCCCGGTGTTTGCTGGCATTCAAGCAACATCCGTTCTTTATCTCGCTGTGTTATCCTCAGGAGAGTGATATCATTCATGGTAACCTGGTTGAAATACGGGAATTTAATTAAGGGGACAGAGATGGTTGGGCTGTTTGCCTGTGGCTTAAAAGAAATCCTTCCCTGCATTTAGCCAAGCAGAGGTGTGGGGGTGTGATTAGCGCTGAGCTTTTTCGCGTTTGGCTAGCTGGGATTTCCCCTGCTACCAGCCATGCGGTGGGGAGGAGGATGGCTAGCAGTGATCTTCCATGATACCAGCCACGCGGTGGGGGGAGGGGTAAAGCGATCATCCCAGAGAATTGGATGGGGGCGGTTCTGGTGCTGCACGTTAACAGGAAAGAAGCAGCACTCAACGGGCTTTGCTTGCTATTTGGGAAAGGAGGGCGCTGGATATATGAAGGCTGCAGAAGCCGAAAGACAATGGCTTACCATGGCTGCATGCAAGCCGAATTCTGATGCCCGGACCTGCGTCTGTGATCTCTAACACCAAAGCCGCAGGCACTCCATATTAAGATGCAAAATGCGAACTTGTAGTGAGATCACATGTGCAATGTAAGGTGAATAGTGTTGTTCACCATGAAAGAGTATAACCATTGTTCTGTAAAATGTATCTTTTTAAATACTTCTCTCCCTTTTTTCCCTCCCTCCTGCAGCTGCAAATTTTTCAAGTCTCCCTCCTCCGTCCCGAAGGCTATCTCAGATAAGGTGGCGGAAAAAAAAGACGCGAGACAAAATGTTCTCGGAAATCATGAAAGTGACCCGCAATGAAAGAGCTCATCTGAATGAATGGAAGGACGTCATATCAAAGTACAGGAAAGATGCCAGTGACCGTGAGGACAGGAGGGACCAACGTGAGGATGGGAGGGACGAATGTGAGGAGAGGAGAGACGCTCGAGATGAGAGGTGGCAGCAGGAAGATCTGAGGTGTCGGGATGCAACTCTGGGGCTGCTGCGTGATCAAACGGACATGCTCCGGCGTCTGGTGGAGTTGCAGGAACAGCAGCAGGATCACAGAGTGCCGCTGCAGCGCCTGTATAACCATCCTCCCCCCTCACCATGTTCCTTGCCTCCTCACCCACCAGACGACTAAGAACGCGTGGGGGGAGGCTCCGTGCACCCGCCCATTCCACCCCAGTGGACAGCCCAAACCAAAAGGCTCTCATTATTTTGAATTTTTTTTAGTGGCCTTTTCCTTCCCTCGAAGGGGGAGAGTGAGTGGCTTACAGGGAATGAGTCAACTGGGGTGGGGGGTGGTTCATCAAGGAGAAACAAATACAACAGTCACACTGTACCCTGGCCCATGATGAAACTGGTTTTCAAAGCCTCTCTGATGTGCACCGCTTCCTGGTGTGCTGTTCTAATCGCCCTGGTGTCTGGCTGCGCGTAATCAGCGGCCAGGTGAATTGCCTCAGCCTCCCACCCTGCCATAAAGGTCTCCCCCTTACTCTCACAGAGATTGTGGAGCACACAGCAAGCAGCAATAACAAAGGAGACGTTGGTTTGGCTGAGGTCTGAGCGAGTCAGTAATGTGCGCCAGCGTGCCTTTAAACGGCCAAAGGCACATTCCACCACCATTCTGCACTTGCTCAGCCTGTAGTTGAACAACTCCTGACTACTGTCCAGGCTGCCTGTGTATGGCTTCATGAGCCATGGCATCAAGGGGTAGGCTGGGTCCCCCAGGATAACTACAGGCATTTCAACATCCCCAACTGTTAATTTCTGGTCTGGGAAGTAATTCCCTTGCTGCAGCCGTTTAAACAGAGTAGTGTTTCTGAAGACGCGAGCGTCATGAACCCTTCCCAGCCATCCCACGTGGATGTTGGTGAAACATCCCTTGTGATCCACCAGTGCTTGCAGCATCGTGGAAAAGTACTCTTTGCGCTTTATGCACTGGGTGCCCTGGTGCTCCGGTGCCAAGATAGGGATATGGGTTCCATCTATCGCCCCACCATAGTTAGGGAATCCCATTGCAGCAAGGCCTCCACTATGACCTGCACATTTCCCAGAGTCACAACCTTTCGTAGCAGCAGCTTAATGATTGCTTTGGCTACTTGCATCACAGCAATCCCCACAGTAGATTTGCCCACTCCAAATTGATTCCCAACTGACCGGTAGCTGTCTGGCGTTGCAAGCTTCCAGAGGGCTATCGCCACTCGCTTCTCAACTGTGAGGTCTGCTCTCATCTTGGTATTCTGGTGTTTCAGGGCAGGGGAAAGCAAGTCACAAAGTTCCATGAAAGTGCCCTTACGTATGCGAAAGTTTCGCAGCCACTGGGAATCGTCCCACACCTGCAAAACTATGCGGTCCCACCAGTCTGTGCTTGTTTCCCGGGCCCAAAATCGGTGTTCCATGGCTAGAACCTGCCCCATTACCAGCATGATCTCCAAAGCGCAGGGGCCCGCGGTTTGAGAGAATTCTGTGTCCATGTCCTCATCACTCTCGTCGCCGCGCTGCCGTAGCCGCCTCCTTCTCGCCTGGTTTTGCAAGTCCTGGTTCAGCATAGACTGCACGAGAATGCACGAGGTGTTTATAACGTCCATGATTGCTGTCTTGAGCTGAGCAGGCTCCATGCTTGCCGTGCTATGGCGTCTGCACAGTTCACCCAGGAAAAAAGGTGCGAAACGGTTGTCTGCTACTTGCATGGAGGGAGGGGTGAGGCTGTACCCAGAACCACCCGCGACAATGTTTTTTGCGCCATCAGGCACTGGGAACTCAACCCAGAATTCCAACGGGTGGGGGAGACTACGGGAACTATGGGATAGCTACCCACAGTGCAACGCTCCGGAAATCGACATTAGCCTTGGTACATGGACGCACACCGCTGAATTAATGTGCTTAGTGTGGACGCATGCGCTCGACTTTATACAATCTGTTTTAAAAAAATGGTTTCTGTAAAACCGGAATAATCCCATAGAGTAGACATACCCTCAGGTCTTTAGAATCTGTATTACATAAAACTCTGGAATGCATTGACGGCATTGTGAGAAAAGTGGCTTGTTGAACTCGCTAACTAATTTTTATGGAGACAAAATTGCCAGTGCGGAAATGATCTTTTATGAAAAGAAATGTGTAGCTATAGATTCACAATAGGAGCGTGGGCATTTTTTAAACCTATAAATGCATTGTGCTGGCCTTACATAATGCTAATTTTTGTGGGTTGTTTTTTTTAAAGTATCAGAAATACTGTTTTAAGTGATGTTCTTATTACAGTGGGAAAATAAGTCTCTAGGGGAAAGAACAATATGCTTCCAGCAATTTAGTCCTGGGCATATGTTTGCCCAAGGAATATTGATTTATTCATATCACTAAAAAGAATTATATTTTTCCCAAAGCGATACTGCTAAACACTATACACTGAACTATTGTTGTTTGTAAGTCTGTATATTATAAATTCCTGAGTGCATGAACTCTCTCTTTTTCTTTGTTTTGTACAGCACCAAGAACATTGCTAAACAAATAAGAGATAATAGTATACCCAAGCAAGAATACACTTCCAAGCAAGGCACATGTACTCATTTGAATGCTCCCAGTGTATGAGTAGGTATGCAAGTATGCAATATGTGCAAGTATCAGATGTTCACATGTAAATCAACTATTTACCAGGAGATATGGCTATGTAGGCACACAAATACCTGGTTTGAATGCACACATTGGGAATTTGCACAGATCAAAAGTGTAAATGTAAGCACAGAATGATTCTGAAAATCTGCTTCATAGATGACTCCTTCAGATCACCTGTAGAGACTAACAAAAATCCAAGGAGTTCCTTAAAAGTAGCTACTCCAGTCAAAACAGTTAATAATTAATAATGAAATAAAACATTTAATAATGCAAGTAAATCTCACCTATTGTGCAGAAGTGCAAACCAACATCATTTGGATTATTCTGCCGAACCAAAACTTTCCTTTTATCGTTGTTGGGCAAAGTATCAATGTAATCTCTATAACAGCACAATATGTTCTTACTAAAGAAAGTTACCTGTTGCCTAGCGCATTTCCTACATGATTAAAACACCTTTTCATGTTCTCTGTATGTATAAATACCTTCTGTCCATGTGTCCCATTCTATGCATCTGAAGAAGTGAGCTGTAGCCCACAAAAGCTTATGCTGGAATAAATGCCTGGTCTACACTAGGCGTTTAAATCGGTTTTAGGAGCGTAAAACCGATTTAACGCCAAAACCGTCCACACTAGGAGGCACCTTATATCGGTTTTAATGGCTCTTTAAACCGGTTTCTGTACTCCTCCCTAACGAGAGGAGTAACGCTAGTATCGGTATTAACATATCGGATTAGGGTTAGTGTGGACGCTGATCGACGGTATTGGCCTCCGGGAGCTATCCCACAGTGCACCAGTGACCGCTCTGGACCGCAATCTGAACTCGGATGCAGTGGTCAGGTAAACAGGAAAAGCCCCGCGAACTTTTGAATATTTCCTGTTTGCCCAGCGTGGAGCTCCGATCAGCACGGGTGGCGATGCAGTCCGAAATCAAAATAAAAAAAGAGCTCCCGCATGGACCATGCGGATGTGATCGCTGTAAGGGCAGGCAAATCCGTTCTATCAGCGCTCCGTTACAGAAGATGAAATTCAGAATCCTTTTTTAAAAATCTCCAGACAGACGCCATAGCAGGGACTCAGCGCACTGCAGCGTGACAAGCGTAACGGAAAGCCAAAGAATCAAATGGATGCGCATGGACTGGAGGACTGAAGCTATCCCACAGTTCCTGCAGCCTCCGAAAATTATTTGCATTCTTGGCTGAGCTCCAAATGCTTCTAGGGTCAAACACAGTGTCCGCGGGTCAGGGCATAGCTTGGCAATCTACTCACCCACCCCCCACCCACCCCCAGAAGCGAAAGGTAAAACAATCCTCTGACTCTTTTACATGTCACCCTATCTTTACTGAATGCTGCAGATAGACGCGATAGTGCAGCACTCAACACCAACATCCTTGCTCCCCCCCCCGCCATGGGCGGCTGATGGTACAATACGATGGAAATCCATCCTCATCATCAGCATAAGCTGATCGTACAAAAAGATGGAAATCCATCCTCATCATCAGCCTCAGCTGATGGTACAAAAGGACTGGTAACCGTCCTCGTCATCAGCCTATTGGCCCTAATTTTTTCTGGTGGATGAATGGTGCAATATGGCTGGTAACCATCCTCATCATAGCAACAGGGGGCTGAGCTCCATCAGCCCCCACCCTTCATGTGTAAAGAAAAGATTCAGTTGCCCCTGGACTAGCAGTGGGATGCTGGGCTTCTCTCCTACACACTGCTTAATGTCCTGTCTGGACTATCATAGCAGCTGGAGGCTGCCTTCCACTCATTTCTCACTAACAAGTCAGTGTGTCTTATTCCTGCATTCTTTATTAATTCATCACACAAGTGGGGGGACAATACTACGGTAGCCAAGAAAGGCTGGGGGAAGAACGGAATCAACAGGTGGGGTTGTTACAGGAGCACCCCCTGTGAATAGCATACAGATAATAATTTCTGCAGGCTCTGACACAGAGCAGCTGTGCTCTCTGGTTCTATGATACGGTGGTTCTCTAGCACACTTGCCTATATTAGGCAGCACTGATTCTATTTTTAGATACCAAAAAGGAGGGATTGACTCAGGGAGTCATTCCCAATTTTTGCTTTTGCGCCCCTGGCTGATCAGCCAGGGGCACTTATGACAGCAGCTAATGGTACAAAACGATGGAAGGTGCAATATGGCTAGTAACCAATCTTGGCTTTTGCGCCCCTGGCTGATTGGCCAGGGGCACTAGCAGCAAATGGTACAAAAGGACTGGTAGCCATGATCATCCTCAGTTCCAATTTATGGAAGGATTTGGATGGTGCAATATGGCTAGTAACCATCTCTGCTGTCATGCAAAAGCAAAAGCATGCTTCTGTGTAGCGCTGCTGAATCGCCTCTGTGAGCGGCATCTAGTACACATACGGTGAGAGTCACAAACGGCAAAACAAGCTCCATGATTGCCATGCTATGGCATCTGCCAGGGCAATCCAGGGGAAAAAGGCGCGAAATGCTTGTCTGCCGTTGCTTTCCCAGACGAAGGAGTGACTGACGACATTTACCCAGAACCACCCGCGACAATGATTTTTGCCCCATCAGGCACTGGGATCTCAACCCGGAAGTTCCAAGGGGCGGGGGAGGCTGCGGGAACTATGGGATAGCTAGGGAATAGCTACCCACAGTGCAACGCTCCAGAAATCGACGCTAGCCACGGACCATGGACGCACACCACCGATTTAATGTGCTTAGTATGGCCGCGCTCCACCCGATTTTATAAATTCTGTTTTACAAAACCGGTTTATGCACATTCGGAATAATCCCGTAGTGTAGACGTACCGGTGCCACAAGTACTCCTCTTCTTTTTGCGGATACAGACTAACACGCCTACTACTCTGAAACCTATGATTAAAACAGAAGCCATACTTTTTTTTCTTACTGCATAAGTGAATGAATACTAGAAGCCAGGTGAAAGTTATTTGCCTCTTGCTCTTCCATTTTCATGAAAAGATGCATCAGTAGGTCACATTATTGCTATTCATGGGCCGTAACTTCATCTAACACTGCTCGCTAGTATCTTTCATTCTTGTAATGATCTCAGCTAAGGTGTGATCAAGGCCGGTGCAACCATTTAGGTGACCTAGGTGGTCACCTCGGATGCTATGATTTGGGGAGCGCCATTGTCTTCGGCAGCGACTGCAGCGGTCAGATCTTCAGCTGCCCCACTCGCTGCCGGCATTTAGGCGAAGGGAGCTGGGCAGGGGAGTGCGGGGAGGGCCGCCTGCAGCAAATAAGGGGGTGGCACGCAGGGGAACTCCCCTCTCCAGCTCACCTCTGCCCTGCCTCCTCCCCGAGTATGCCGTGGCTGCTTCACTTCTCCCGCCTCCCAGGCTTGCGGCGCCTCAGCTGATTGGCGCCGCAAGCCTGGGAGGCGGGAGAAGTGAAGCAGCCATGGCGTGCTCGGGGAGGAGGCGGGGCAGGGTTGAGCTGAGGCGGGGGGGTGCCTCAGGGTGGAGGGTGGGGGTGGGGAGCTGCCGCAAGGGGGGCGCCTCAGGGCGGAGGGGGGGAGCTGCCGTGGGGGGGGCGCCTCAGGGTGGGGGTGCGGGGGGGGGAGGGCGCAAGGTGGAAGTTTTGCCTAGGGCGCGAAACATCCTTGCACCGGCCCTGGGTGTGATACACACAGAAGAATTGTAAGCAGCTGAACTTTATTTCCTGATACCAGTCACCTGACATAGATCAGGGCTACAAATGTTTAATGCTTCTGTCACATGATGGGTCAGTTACCACTCACTCCAGTAGCTACTGTAAAAAATAGATCAGATAAGATCTTATTGTAACATTTGATGATAAGCCTCAGTTTTTTAGGCCTAACAAATCAAATGCACAGGGCTGCAGACATGGACTATGTTTAGCTGTGCCTCTAATTGCCATTTGTTTTGATTAGCATTTAAGCTGATTGTGGATTTTCACTTACCACAGTTATTGCTCACATACTGGCAGCAATGCGATCACCGGTAGCGACGGCTGGTGAAGCCACTGTCCCTACAGGCTACCCTGTCAAGCCCTATCTCCCTTCTTCCAGCAGCGTGTACACTGCTGTAATCGGACGTGGATGTTTGCAACCTTTCCAACAAAGGGAAGGTTGACAAGTGTCCCCTCGGCACTTGCATTAACGTGCTGCGGCCACAGTCACAAGCTATAGCCAGTACAGCTTCCAGATGCTTAAGGCAGAAGAACCAGGAAAGTAGCTGTGCCCATTAGTTTTTCAATGCTGAGTAGCTATGCCTGCCTCACAGATCAGAAAGGAACAATGCTCTTTGTCAGCCTGTGTTTCCTCACCTCTTGTCTCCCTGTCAGAGAGTCAGAAAAAGCTAAAGAAAGGCAAACCTCTTTTTTTAGGGTTTAATACAGCAAACGTAACATATTTATAACCTAGGATATGTTGGCTATTTGAGCAGGGGAGGAGTGATCCACTATCTCTCAGCTTTCTTCCCCACTACTGTTGTTTCTCTTTTGACATCTGTGGGGAAGTCTCTGAGGTTCATTTCAGACCCCTGCTATCCACTAGAAAGAGAACTCTACCCCCTTGGTGAGTGTGAGGTGACTGATTAGGAGCCTGTCACTGTCACCTAGCTTAAGATAACAAGCTACGCTCATGTTAAAATAAACAAAGGAGTCATCTTGATGTTGCTTTCAACACATCAGGGTGCCTGTCTCAGCTGCCCTAAAAATGGAAAATGGTGCTTACGTTTAGTGCAGTCACTTCCTGTTGGTTTCAAAAGTCATTTTATCTGAGGTGCACGTAGCTCTGTCTCCTTCATGCCACTCTAGGCACACGTGAGTGGCAAACTGACTTTGTCCGGAACTGCTGGGACTGTCAAACTGCATATCTGTTGTCACTGCAACCTTGTAATCAACTTGATTTGCCACATTACTGAACAGACTTGATTTTTCAGCCTACACAAATGAAATTAGTTAGTTCTTGAACACCCTAAGTCACATTGCCACTTGTTATTGCATGCCTAGCCGTATCGAGCTGATTAAGCTAAATGCGGGTGAAATTACAGAATTAGTGGATAAGGGGAGCATAGTCAATGGAATATATTTCGATTTTTGTAAAGAATCTTGATACAGTTCCTCTCAAAATCTTACTTGAAACCTTGCATTGAAATGGCTTGTTGTGGGAATGGAAAACTGGCTCAGCCTTATAATGATCAATGATACGGTGTCAGGTTGAGGGAACTGGTTAGTGGACAACTGAAAGGTCCATTTTTGTTCCTGCTAATCTAAAGATGGAGCAAACAGTGCACTAATGAAAATCACAGATAGTATCAAACAGAGAAGGGTGAGACACCAGTCAGAACAGAGAAATAATAAAAAAGGAAACTAGAGAGATTAGAAACATGGGCAGAAAAATGAGATTCACTTTGAAAGATGCAGATTTACATGTGTGAGGAATAAAGATTCAACAATGGAAAAGGAAAATCTTAATGCTACAGGAGACCTGCAGATGCCATGATGATAATTTGCTGCACTAATGTAAAAATCTTAGGGCCAGATTCTTTTGCCATCTAGCAACATAGGTGCTGGAACTCGGAGTGCTGGGGGTGCTGCTGCACCCTCTGGCTTGAAGTGGCTTCCATTATATACAGGGTTTACAGTTTGGTCCAATGGCTCTCAGCAGCCCCACTATACAAATTGTTCTCTACCAATGAAGTTAAAAGGAGCTATAAGCAAAATCTTGACCCTGGCTATACACCCTCTGTGTGGGTAAGTCACCTCTCGGTTACCCTTATTGTTGGTGGCAACGTGGGATTGATCTTCATTACTGTCCCACAACAGAGCCTGGCTGCTACTCCTCTTTTTCCACAGGGGGGCGGGCAGGGGCAGGGAATGGGCACAGCTTTGACACCACTCTCTTCCCTGCCAAAACGAAAGTCCAGCACAGCTGAGCTAGTGCAGAGGTGGGAACAATCACAGCCAGCCATAGAGCTAGTGCTGATTAGTTCTACCCCGCAGAAAGGGAGGAATCAGGGACCACTTTGGAACTCAGAGTCATTATCTGGTCCCTGGCCTGCTCCCAGGACAGCACAACTACATGCTACCCCTTACCTGGAGCTTCCATAGTAGAGAGATATGAAGAGTGTATTCTGCCTTAAAAATCCCTGGGGCAAAACAGGCCCCAGTACTGCTGGTACTACGTGCACTATCCATAGCAAGCTGACCAACCATCATATGGTTCATAGAAATGTTACTGGTGGTGAGTAGCCAGGCTTGGTTTCATTTTGCTAATTTCCTCCAATAAAATATTAATTTGGAGCTGACTGCAGATAAGCTTTGACAGGAACTGTCCACTAGCGAAAATATGCCTAAACCTGTTAAATCTAATTGCGTACTGATGGAAAGTGGAGCGGGGAAAGGTTAATTCACAGGACAAGGACAATGCCACCAAGAGTCTCCGGTACTCATTGACATTCCTTAGTTCAGTTGCTTCTCTCTTGGTGCTCCTAGTACATGTCCCTGACATTATAGTAAGTTTGCAAAGTAACAGCTTCATAATACTATTAATTTCCTCTGTGTTACTAAAGCAGGTGCCCTCTGATTCATGTTAAACAGTGCAGATACACTGAGGGGCGTAATCCTGAACAGCTCAGGTACTGAGTGTTGCCCACATAAGTGCAAGGTAAAAAGTAATGAGCAGGAGAGAGCGTGCAGGGGAACTCCATTTTATATTCGTAAGAGCACCAATGCATGCCTTGTCTCGAAGCAGGAGCACAGCATGAAGAATGTGTAGCTAGCTGCCTCATTAGTACGACTGAGGAGACAGGATCTTAAGCACAATCCTCAAATAAGACCCCTCTCCCTTAACCTTATGTAATTGTGAGCAAGCAAGCAGGCATGCCGGGGACTTGAGACTTAACTACTTCTCAGTGTAGAGAATTAGACCTAGGCTGCGATTTTCAAAGCTGCCTAAGGAATTTAGACCCTTAATTCCCATTTTAATTTTGGAATTTGGAGGCCAAATCCCTTAGGTAGCTTTGAAAATCCACACTGTATTGATTAACACTACTTGTGTCCCAAGTATAGCCTCCATCTACCCTTGAGCTAGACTGCAGCAATCATGTCCTCGCAAGATCAAGTCCTGTATGCTGCAAATATTTTCAGTTAGATTATTTGTCTACCAGAACACTTGGGAGTGATGGACCCAGTTCTGCTCTGAAACACCAGTGTAAATCTGCAGTATTGGCACTGAAGTCAAAGACATGTCTCTGTCTCCATAAGCATAATATTGCTTGTTGAGGGGTGGGATGGAGTCAAGGCTCCACCCACTCCCTTCCTCTACCCACGCATTTCTCATCCCAGTGTGGAGGAAGAGGAATAGCAGTCTTGTGAAAGCTGGTCTCTTCCATACTACTACCATTGCTAAGGGAGCAAGGAGATGCTGTTCATCCACTTACTCCCTTGCATGAGCATGTAACTATGGTCAAGATTTTACCCTTAGTTGCTGTCAACTTCAGTGGTAGTTGGGGAAAGAGTCTGGCCCTTATTGTTTTACAATAGTGCAGTAAATCATTACACTTCCTTTGATTTCACTGAGCAGCTAAGTACTTGTCTTCTCTTGAAAACTGACCTCAGAGAAGTCACGTTAGCTAATAAGATGTTAACCATGAATTTATAGGCCTTGTCAACAGGGACAAGTCCCATTTAACATCCCTTCAGCTTGTTATGGGTAAGCTGTACTGGGCTTGCGGTTTACTGATGGTCTGATAATAGGGTGGTAAGCACATCTGGTCCATGTGTACACTGACGGCAAAGTTCTGTTTAGAACATGTTGGTTAACCTGACTCCTCAAGGTGTTCTAACTCTGCAAAGACAGACCCTCAGGACAGCAATGGTCACTAATAAATAAAACTACTGCTGGTTAATAACGAAATATATTCAATAGTGTACATCCTGACAAGGAACGCACTTTGATAGATATTTGAAGCTGTTTATGATTCCATGGCATATGTCTCATGGAAAAGCGTTTGACAAGTAAATTCCCTTGAGCTCGTGTCAGATGGGATCTGACCCTAAAAAAGCAGATTCCTTCTGAGGCTCAGTATGGCTCCTTTTCAGAGGAGTCATGTTTAATCTGAAGTGAGAATTACCAAATGCTGACGAAGGACAACTTAGTCCCAGAAAAGTGATGTTAAAATAGAAGTCAGAATGCCTGCCAACAAAAGTGGAAAAGGTCTGAGTTTAACAAAAGACAGACTCACCTAAGTACTTTACCAGGGAAGGAACATGGTATAGTGCAGTGTTTCTCAAACTGGGGTCGCCGCTTGTGTAGGGAAAGCCACTGGAGGGCCGGGCCGGTGTGTTTACCTGCCCCGTCCGCAGGTCTGGCCGATCACGGCTCCCACTGGCCACAGTTCGCTGCTCCAGGCCAATGGGAGCTGCTGGAAGTGGCACGGGCTGAGGGACTTATTGGCCGCCGCTTCCAGCAGCCCCCTTTGGCCTGCAGTGGTGAACCATGGCCAGTGGGAGCCGCGATCAGCTGGACCTGCAGATGGGGCAGGTAAACAAACTGGTCTGGCCCGCCAGGGACTTTCCCTACACAAGCAACGACCCCAGTTTGAGAAACACTGGTATAGTGGCTAAAGCCCAGGCCTCAGAGTAATGATGTGTTTCTTTTCCTGGCGATGCCATTGCATCCATAGAAACATCTGTATCCTCCCTTGCATGGGAGTTTCCCTGTCTGTAAGATGTAGATAATGTTACTTCCCATCTTCACAGGAATGTTGTGGAGATTTGTCACTGAATGGAAAGCACTATAGAAGATTAGAACCAGACACTCTCCTCTGCTTTCCGAGATAGAGGGGACGAAAAGAGGCCAAATACTGCCTAACCTGGCTGGTATGCATATGGTATATGAGGATCCGAGCCAAGTGTCACCCAACCTTCCTCAATCCTTTAAGCACATATTTATGGCTTTATAGTTTTTGTGGAAATGACTGAGCAGAGCTGCAGACAATCAGTGGGGACAAACCTCCCAGTTCAAATTAGATGAAAACAGGCTAGCTTGCAAATGAATACTGGCTCAGGAGCTACCATAGGCACAGATCACAAAGGGTCAAGTGCCCGTTCAGCAGCTAGCCCGAGAGGGGAGAGGAATGGGTGGGGCCAGAGCCTCTCCTCTTCCAGCCAGGTTGCCTGGGATGCTGCCCAGTGCAGCGTAGCAGCTGACTGGGAGAGTGCCTGGCTGCAGCAGCATTGGGCTGTCCCCTGCCCAGGCTAGCTTTTGGGACAGTGACAAAGCAAACTGGAGCCCCCTGCACCTCCAGCATGCTCAGAGTCGGCTCCTGTTCCCAGAAGCTGAGCCTGGGTGGCGAGCAACCTGCTGCTGCAGCCAGGCACTCTCCCAGGCAGCTGCTGTGCTGCACCGGGCAGCATCCAGCAGTGGCTCCGGGGCCTGCCTGCCAGGAAAAGCAGCTGAATATGGCAGGGGAAGCAGGCACAGCAGGAGAACAGAGTCCTCCCACCCCAGGTAAGGGGTGGGAGGAGTTACGTGGGGAGGTCACATGTCCTCCCGTTTAGCTGATGCCCCCTTTGTGTCCCTCCCACGAGTCGCCTATCCAGACAGCTAGTATTATCTTCTTTCTAAATTTAAAGGTCAGATATTTATGTTGTAACAAACATGGCAACATTGCTTCACTTTAAGTTAGTGGAAATGCATGGAGGTTGCTGTCTTGCAGAGATGTGAATCATGAAATAACTAGCCCACAGATAATTCAATCTGCCAAATGCTCGTGATGGGCAAACCACAAAAAGTTCAAACGTTCGCTTCACACAAGTATTCAGAAGATTTGGTATTTCTCCAAAGTTTATCCAAACATTTCTAAACCTCTGTTCTGGAACTCAAGCTGACATACTGTACTTGTGAAACTTTCTAAATGGACAATAGTATTTTGTTTCCTCTGAGGAAACGATGCCATATAGTATCTTTCACTGTATTATGGTACTTCCACATGAAACCAGAGCATGTACGAAAGCTAAACCAGACCAAAAAACTTTTTCAACCTTTCCTTAAAACATCACAAATTGTTCTCATTGAGTTCCAGGCACAGATTGCTTAGATTGTAAGCTTTTGGGGCAGAGACCATCTTTTTTGTTCTATATTTGTGCCTAGCACAGTCCTGCTCATGACACTGGGGTCCACAATAAAATAATTAATAGGTCAATTTATTTTAAACCCACCCCTAACTTGCCTCTCAATAATGCTGGGGAAGGGGAAAAGACATGGAGGGAGAAGATAAAGACATGCTAACTGTGATGGTTTGGGGAAAATCTGTCCTTATACAACTTATGAATATGGTTTGATATTATGTTTATGTCCTGTAGGTTGTCTTCACGGTAGTTTTACATGACATTTATTGTGCTGAGGAAAGGGGACTGGCACCTGGGTGCCTACTTCTGATTAGGATGGTTGTTAAGGACCATCGACAACTGATTAAACTTTGCCCTAGCAGAACAACAGGGTAGCTGAAACCTAGTTAAAACCAGTTCTCTCCAGAGGAGAGGGAAGTTCAAAAAAGAACTCGATAAGTTCATGGAGGACAGGTCCATCAATGGCTATTAGCCAGGATGGGCAGGGACGGTGTCCCGGCCTCTGTTTGCTGGAAGCTGGGAATGAGCGACAGGGGATGGATCAGTTGATGATTACCTGTTCTGTTCATTCCCTCTGGGGCACCTGGCATTGGCCATTGTCAGAAGACAGGATAGTGGGCTAGATG
Source organism: Mauremys mutica (assembly GCF_020497125.1). Taxonomy (NCBI): domain Eukaryota; kingdom Metazoa; phylum Chordata; order Testudines; family Geoemydidae; genus Mauremys; species Mauremys mutica. Next base: position 228,394,707 of record NC_059072.1, read on the forward strand.
GACCTTTGCTATGATCCAATATGGCCGTTCTTATGTTCTTAAGTGGAAAAAATCCCCAAAAGGGGAAGGGAGAGGCAGAGTTGTTAATGTAGGCCTTTAAAAACACAGATGTTGAGAAGTTCGGGGAGAGGAACAAAGGGGCATGCTTCCTGAGCAAGAGGGAACTGTTTGACTGCAGCGGCAGCCAAAGCTAAAGGAAGGTGGCTGTAGGCATCAGAGAGAAGACTCCATGAGCCAGAAGAGTGAGGGCCAGTGAGAGGGTACCTTGAACCCTGAAAAGACACTGAAAAATCCTACCGAATGCTCAGGATTGGTGAGGAAACTAAGGCAGGGAATTGTATACAGATGTTTCTGATTTTGCATGGGTCTGTGTATCTCTTGTGTTGTCTACAGTAAATAGTGAATGGTTTAGAAATCCCTCTGTAATGTCTGTCTGATTTGCTTCAGCTATGTCCCTGAAAGGACAAACTGTAAAATAGAATACCCAATGAGGGTGGAGCTCTGGGAAGGACGTGCTTAAATCACTTAGAAGACTTGTGGGGTTCAGCACTAATCTTGGGGCCTGGGCAGCTAGACTGTGTGATGCCCTTCCCTCAAAATGGCACCAGACAGAGTCCGTGCTTGGTAAGCGTGCCCAAGGTCCAGGCCACAGACAATGACAGGAGCCCACTCAGTCCTTCGAGAGCCTAAAAGCACACAGATCCAAGCACAACAGCCTGGTGAGGATTCGGCAGCAGAAACTGAACCAGGGCTGTGACATTAACCCCTTAAAAGTTCTTAATCCATTTTATACATTTTACTCTTGTAAAATGGCAAACACCTTACACACAAGCCTTCAAATAGCACATTTCTAATCTCTCTCAACCCCCAAACTGCTGCTGTTTCCAATAGCAGTTATATTTTTCTCCTACATGGCAGGATGCTGTTTATATATTCTCTTCCCATTTTTCTCAGCGAGGCTTGAGATCAGCTATAGAGATATTGAAGTACGTGTAGAATTGAATCAAAAGTTACATTATCACTAAAAATGGCCTATCACGCAAGCTGCTGCTGAACGATTCAGACAAGTGGGTGAGGTGTTCTATTTATTCCTTTTATTTAGGTGACATATTTGAAAATTGAATGATAGCCCGGCACTGACATCTCCTCACTTTCAGACAAAGGCAGTGACATGGGCCCAATCTGCCTATAACTCTGAAGAGGGAGGTACTTTTCTATAAATGTGATGTTACATCATGCTGGTGTGCTGCGACCACAGCCTGTCATGGGGATCAGTATTGTCTCATTGTTTCTTTGTACTGTGTCTGTATCCACCTGTCCCTTGTCTCATGGTTAGCATGTAAGCTTTATGGGGCAGGGACCATCTTTTTGTTCTGTGTTTGTACAGCACCTAACACAAAGGGGTCTTGGTCCATGTGGTAGGCATTACAATAATACCAATTACTAATACAATTTACACTTATTGGAGGTATTGGAGTTTTTTTTACTTGTTCAACTTAGGCTAAACACTTTTACTGTGTGTTGTCTCTAATTTTTTTATTAATTTAAAATAAATTCTGAATGTAACTCTGATGTATTAAATGCATTTTCATTTGCATGCCAATCTGAAAGTCGCATTTGCCCTAAAACTTATACTGCATGATAATGCACAAAGACTATTGTCTATACCCGTTAGTATGGTGATGTTTAAAGAATGAAAAGCTTCTAAGATCCCTTCTATAGGTGTCATTCAGTTTTAAAATCAAACAAGTTGCTCGCATTGATGTACATACACAGTGCAGGGTTCTGTATTCACAAGTTCTATACCATTCATACATGGTTATCTATCTTGTTAATAAGCACATCTTTTAAAAAGTGAGTAATTGAAATGTGACCAAATGAAAAATTTTCAGGAAAGGAAATCTTCAGAGGTTATGAACTGTTTGACTTCTAGCTAACTAATCTGGCAGAGAGTATATGGAATAATTTCTCCCCCTCAATGATCCCTCTGGAAGCTTAAAAATGAAAATTGTTTCAGAACTGCTTTTTCCCTTCCATTGCTTGCAGACACTGGTTTGTTATTCTGGGGTTGCTCATGAGTGCTGAGCTGCTGGCACTCATGTTTCCTTAAAGAAATAGGACAATTGAAACTATTCTTGAACAGAAAAATTAAAAAGAAATGGATACAAAAATGTAACGGCTTTTGCCGCAGAAGTAAGTAAAAGTATGTCAAAATTGGGGCCCAATCCTTTTTGAAAAGGTGCCTTTACTATACGATTCAACATTTATAGGATTTCCATAATATTTTCTAAAAATGCCCTGGATTAGTTTAAAAAAATCATTTGGTTATTTAGTTCATGATTATCAAACATAGGCATGCACAATTCCATGTGCAAAAATTCTGAGCTTGCATGTGCGACTCCCACAAATACACAGATGGCACAGCTAATTTGACATGTGAACCAACATCTAATTTGCATGGAAGTTAGGCATGCTGTTAAAGCTAAATTAGGTTCCTCTTTCACAGCCCCTGTTCACTGTTCTCCCTCTGCTAGTCACTCATTTCTCTTAACCAATCACTGGACAACAATCAGCAGAAGCTAAAAAAAAAACCATAACATGCATGGCAAGCAATGAATTCAATGGCATCAACTGGCTCTTATTTTCTTTTGCTACTTGTCTGAACACCCCACCTTCACCCCAGATTTCCCTGACATCCATCTGGTATTTTTCAAGCACATGCCCTGTCTCAGTGCCGGCTGTACAGGAAGCAGACTGTTCCATATCCATGAAGATCTCAAGATATATGAGTTTGGGAAAGAGTCTGCCTCCTACACTGCACTACCCTAAGGACTCAGGAGGACAGTGCCAGAAATATTCCACGTGTAGAATCTCGTGCAGATTTTTACCTCCCCATCCCAAATGTGTCTTTCCACAGGTTTTCTGCCAGAGCAGATGGTGTAGCCACTAAACAGTAGGTTACAATATGAAGATAGGGGAGATTTTTTTCCATTGCACAGCTGTTATTAAATATGTTTATTTCATGTTTAAAGATAATTAAGTCAGACAGTCTAATAATGCAACTAACGGTACTACTCACACAATGCTTATAATTCTCTCTAGTTTATTTTGGGACTACACACCTCAGGATTCAGAACTAATATAAATGAGCTCTTGTTTCATTGATGTGAGACTGTTTGACACTAACAGATGATATTGTGTCACACACATGTTTTGAGGTTCTCAACAACTAAATGACAAACAGATTAAGCACAGTAATCTTAGGTGTTCTGAACAGATGACCTGAACAGAACAAATTCTTCTATCTGGAAGGCACCACTAGTAAAGGCCCAACGGAAATTCCCATTTGATTTTTGTTTTTCCTTTAGAAAACAATATCTATGTGTCATCGTGTTAGTTATAGCACGGTATGTATGGGCTCCATATA